>NC_092790.1:19004012-20226512 GCF_047496795.1 Chiloscyllium punctatum
TTCTGGTATTTTATCTCTCTATGGCAGTTGCTGTTTGACCAACATTCAAAATGTCTTCATTCTTATATCACCCAACATTGGATTGTCTCATTTGGTCAATGTTGTAAAAACAATAAACAAGATTAGATTAGATTATATTAGATTACTTACAGTGTGGAAACAGGCCCTTCGGCCCAACAAGTCCGCACCGCCCCACCGAAGCGTAACCCACCCATACCCCTACATCTACATCTACCCCTTACCTAACACTACGGGCAATTTAACATGGCCAATTCACCTGACCTGCACATCTTTGGACTGTGGGAGGAAACCGGAGCACCCGGAGGAAACCCACACAGACATGGGGAGAACGTGCAAACTCCACACAGTCAGTCGCCTGAGGCGGGAATAAGTTCAAACTCAATTTGATTTTAGTATCCCACGGCATTTTAGAGCAGCACGGTGGCACAGTGGTTAGCACTGCTGCCTCACAGCGCCAGAGACCCGGGTTCAATTCCCACCTCAGGCAACTGTCTGTGTGGAGGTTGCACATTCTCCCCGTGTCTGCGTGGGTTTCCTCAGACAGACCAAAAATGTGCAGGTCAGGTGAACTGGCCATGCTAAATTGCCCGTAGTGTTAGGTGAAGGGCTAAATGTAGGGGAATGGGTCTGGATGGGTTGCACTTCAGAGGGTCAGTGTGGACTTGTTGGGCCGAAGGGCCTGTTTCCACACTGTAAGTAGTCTAATCTGATTGTCAAAACAATAAACGAAACTCTGGTATCCATTTCACAGCTAAATGTTACATATTTTCAATTTTCCAGTATGCTCTGGGAGGGCCATCCAGTCAGATACAGGGGTTTGTAATCTCTCAGTTCAGAACAACATTCTCTGATTTAAAGGTACAGTACATTTCTTCAAACTTCATAACACAGGAGGGTGTTGAAACTGTACTGGAAATGATGGGGAACACAGAGGTTTGTGAGAGAGAGCTGGGGAAATTGATGGGTAAAAATGGAGATCGATCCTCAGGGCCTGACAATCTACACTACAGAATGGTTAAGGAAATAGTCTTGGAATTGATACATTGGTGACCATATTCCAGAATCCTACAGATGCTGGGATAGTGCCTGCATATTAGACGGTTGATGATGCAACCTTACTATTTAAAAAGGGAAGTAGGATCATCGAGTAATACAGCAGGGAAAGGGGCCCTTTGGCCCAAACTGCTCCATGCCAACTATGGTTCCCACTAAGCTAGTTACAATTGCCCTCATTTGGTCCACATCCCTCTAAACCCTTCCCATCCATGTAACTATCCAAATGTCATTTCAAAATGTTACTATTGTACCTGCCTCAACCATTTTCTCTTCCAGTCCATTCTATCTTCACACCATAGTCTGTGCGAAAAAGTTGTCCCTCAGGTCCTTTTTAAATCTTTCCCCTCTCACTTTAAATCTGTGCCCTCTAGTTAGCCTTTTTCCCAGGGATGGGGTAATGATATCTGCATTCATCCTCTCCATGCCCCTGATTATCTTATACACCTCTAAGGTCACCACTCATTCTCCCATGTTCCAAGGAATAAAGTCCTATACTGGCCAACCTCTCCCTTCAACTCAGACCTACTCGTCCTGGCAACATCCTTATAAATCTTCTTTGCACTTTTTCCAGTTTAATTATGTTTTCTTATAACAGGGTTATCAAACCTATACACAATACAACAATTGTGGCCTCACCAATAACCTATATAACTGTAACATAAAGGGCAACTCCTAAGTTCAATGCCTCGACAGATGAAGGCCAGCATGCTAAATGCCTTCATAACCACCTTGCCACCTACTGCGCTGCCTTCAACAAACTATGTAGTTATACTCCTAGACTCCTCTATTCCACCACACATCTCTGGACCTTTAAACTTCCTAGCTTGGTTTGACTTTATAAAAAGCGTGACACCTCACACTTATCTGTATTGAATTGCATTTGCAAATCCTCAGCCCACTTCCCCACCTGATCAAGATCCCTCTGTAATTGTTGATCATCTCTTCCTTGCTATCATCAATACTTTCCAATTGTGTATCATCCACCAACTTACTAATCATGCCTTGTACATTCACATTCAGATCATTTATTTGAATAACAAATAATAAAGGTCCTAGCGCCGACCCCTGAGACTTTCGACTAGTCATAGATTTCCAGTCTGAGAGAAAAAGACCTTCAACTCTACTTCCTAGAATTCAGCCAATATTGAATGCAATTAGTTAGATTTCCATGGATCCCATGCGACCTAACCTTTGTTACTAATCTGCCATGCAGGGCCTTGTCAAAATCCATGTAGACAACATCCATTGGGCATTATAGACCAGTCAGCTTGCCATCGGAATTGGGAGTATCAGGGACATTTTGAGGATTCAACATTGGCCAATTTCATGTCAACATAGGGACAGTTTAACCTGAGTGATGGGTAAAACCATAAGCATTATAGCCAGAAATTGATATCAGAGCCACACCGTGCTGTGATCAGCTAAAAGTAAGCGCTCAAATTATTACTCCCCTAATAATGCCAATCACTCAGTGTCATCTCTTTAACTGCTGAAATACATTTCTCTCTAGATTTCATGGGAATTAAATCAATCACATCATGTGATGCACTTCTGAAATAATATTCACATCAAATTCAGGGAATAACATTAGTTTAGACAGTGGATTGGCTAGCCAACAGACAACAGAGCCAAGATAAATGGACCTTTTCTTTCTGTTTTAGTGGGATATAATGAGTGGGAGCCCACAAGGTTAAGCCTTTGTCTCCAACTATTTATAATCTGCGTTCATGATTTGGGTGCAGGGATAGAAGGTACTCTAAGCAAATGTGCAGCTGACACTAAAATAGTTGGGAAACCATAAGCTGCAAGGTAGAAATAAGATACTTACAAATGGAACTAAATAGGTTAGGTGATGGTGACAATATTTGACATTTGATGCAGGTAGGTGTGAGGTTGACCACTGTGGTTAAAGGAATAGAAATGCAACTTATTATTCAAGTAGGCGAGAAACTTCAGAGTGAGACAGTGCAGAGGGATCCGGGTGTCCTTGTGCATGAACCTTAGAAAGTTGGCACGTAATAAGGAAGGCAATTGCTGAAAGAATGGTGTAAATGAGTAGGGAAATGTTGCTGCAACTATACAATGCATTAGGGTTTCCTCATCTGGAGTGCTGCATGATGGTTTGGTCCACTTACTTGAGGAAGGATGTAATTGTATTGGAGGCAGTTCAGCAGAGATTCATTCAATCGATTACAGGGGTTTGTCTTATGTGGAGAGATTAAACGGTTTCGGCATATACTCTCTATAGTTTAGAAGAATGAGAGGAGATCCAATTGTGGGATATAAGATGTGAAAGGGTGAGGTGGGGTTGACAAAGAAGATGGAGAGAGGATGTTTCCTCCTGTGGGATAATCTCGAATGACAGGTCATTAGTTCAGGATAAGGGGCTGAGCAGAATGAAAGCAGAGATAAGGCTTTTCTGAAAGTGAGTGGGGCAAGGGAGGTGTGAATCTGTAGAAATTCTCCCATCCGCCCTCCCCAGAGTTTGTGAGGGGAATGCCAGAACACTGAATAACTTTGAGGAGGAGACAACAGAATTTTTGACTTTGCCAATCCACAGCACACTTCCCCATCTGATCAAGATTCATCTATAATGTTTGATAAACTTTCATGCTGTCAACCATATTTGTATCTTAATTTTGTGTCATCCACCAACTTATTAAGCATGCCTTGTACATTCACATCCAGATCATTTATGGAAATGACAAATAATAAAGGTCCCAGCACCGAATCCTGTGGTGCACCACACATCACAGGCCTCCAGTCTGAGAATCAACCTTCAAATATCACTCCCTGCTTCCTCGAAGTGAGCCAATTTTGATTCCAATAAGGCTTTGTGACTAGCCTGCCGTGAAGGAACTTGTCATAGGCGTCACTAAAGTCCATATAGACAGCATCCATTTGGAATTATAGACCAGTCAGTCTGACATCGGAATTGGGAGTATTTGGGGCACGTTAAGGGTTCATTATTGGCCATCGTTTCAAGTCAATATGAAGGGTTAAAGGGAGCGGGGGTGGGGAGGTGGACTTGGAGTTGAGATATGATCAGCCACAGTCATACGGAATGGGGGAAGCAGGTTTTGGAGGGACTGATTGGCCTCGTTCTGCTTCTAACCTTTATATTCTAAAGTGAAACGTTTGTCACACATCCACATGTTTGTAAGCTGAAGTATATACAGGACCATCAGGATGATTAACAAACTGCATTTGGCATTGATACCATCCTGTATCCTCAGACGTAACACGTTCCTTTTCAAAAGAAACAATTTTATTTCTTGTCCGGATCTCAGCCACAACAGAGCTTTCCCAATAAAGCGTGTAACTGAATTCATCTTGCACACGGAACGCAAATCGACAACGCAACTTCAGTGTTCATACCACAGAGGTTCTGGCTCAGATTCAATACTCATAATTGAATCAGGAGCTGTCAAGAAAGAAATTACTTGAGTTAATAACGGGGCATAAGAACTAACCATACCAAACATCTACACGTTGCCAGCAAAATCTCCACTTCTACACAATCCCTGTCTCCACCTCATCATCCAATGTGACTTTCCCTCGTGCTTCAGCAAGCAGTTGTGTAATCAACCCTTTCAGTGTTGATTATAAAAGAAATTTCGAAAAGGGACACCGAGTTTTGTTATCGCAGTGTCTTTTCCCCATTTCAGTCCACCATCCAAAATACAGAAAAGATCATCTATAATTCTCAGGAGCAGTGCATCTCATTGACAGGAACGATACAAGAGCGGGGTATTGTTTAAATGGAGAAAGACTGTGGAAAGCTATGGATCAGAGAGATTTGAGGAGTCCTTGTCTGTGAATCACAAAAATAGCTAGCATGCAAATTCAGTGGGTTACAGGGAACACAAATTGTCTTTATTTCAAAGGAAATGGGCTATAAAAGGTTTTGCTAAAGCTAGACAGCCAACACACTAGTCAGACTACAGCTCGGATCCAAAGAACAAGTTGGGCCCCAAATCTGAGGAAGGTTAGACCAGCTTTGGAGGCAGCCCACAGAAGGTTTACTCAACTGAACCGGGTATGGAGGGACTGTCTAATGAGGGTGATCTTGAGTAGTTGTGCCTGTCTTCATTGGGGTTTACAAGAAGGGGAGGCAACCTTATGGAATATTCTTCAAGGCTTTTACAGCATCGATGCAGAAGAGGTTGTTTCCCCTTGTGTGGGAGAGCCTGGGACCAGAGTGGCATCGTCTCAGAATAATGGGGTGTGGTGGGCACCCAGTGAAGTTGGAGATGAGAAGGAATTCCTTCTGTCTGTGGGTAGTGAGTCTGTGGAATTCTTTCCCGCACAGGGCTGTTGAAGCTGGATCATTGAGTGTATCCACGGCTGAAATTTTTAATTGGGAAGAGGAGTCGAGTGTCACTGGGGAGAGTAGAGTTGTAGATAGTCAGACTGGTCGTGATATCATGTATCACTGAAGCAGATGCAATGGGCTGAATAGCCTAATTCTGATCCCACATCTCAAGAATTTGAGAACGCAAGTGTCACAAGCCACTGCTCTGCTAATATAGCAGTCAGTGTCTGCTATGTACAGAACAGATACTGCTGAGATCAACTATTCTTTCTGTGCTGTTAATGTTTGGAAAGGGGAACCATTTCCTAATACCCTGCTTTGGCTGTGGAAGAGAAACTGCCAACTGGGGGGGTTTACAAAAGGATTAAAAGAATGCATCAGACTCAGCGTCATTGAGTCTTCAAGGCATAGGTTCCACAATGCAGAAGTAGACACTTCAGTCTAACAAGTCCATGCCGACCATAACCCCAAATTAAACTAGCCCCATCTGCCTGCACTTGGACCATATCGCTGCATTTTTTAAAATACATGTAGTTAGCCAAATGTTTTTTAAACTTTACAACTGTACCCATATCCATCACTTCCTCTGGAAGTTCATTCCACACACAAACCATTCTCTGTGTAAAATCAATTGTTCTTCTTGTACTTCTTAAATCTTCCTCCTCTCATTTAAAAATATACCCACTGGTCTTGAAATCCCCCATGTGAGGGAACAAAACACACCTGCCATCCCCTCATGATTTTAAAAACCTCTATAAGGTCAGCCCTCAACATCATGCACTCCAGCCTGTCCAACATCTTTTTATAACTCAAACCCTCCATTCCCAGCAATATCGTGGTAAGTCTTTTCTGAACCCTCTTCTGCATAATAATAGCCTTCCTTTAAATGGACAGCCAGAACTGGACACAGTACTCCAGAAGAGGCCCATCAACATACTATACAACCTCAACATGACATCCAATCCCCTATATTCAAAGGTCTGAGCAATGAAGGCAAGTACGCTAAATGCCATCTTAACCATCCTGTCTTCCTGTGATGTAAACTTGAAAGAATCGTGGTCCTGAATCATAAGTCTCTCTGTTGAACTACACTTCCCAAGGCCCTTTTAATTGTAGAAGCTCTGCCTTTGTTTTACCAGAATGCAACACATCACATTTATCCAAATTAAACTCCTTCTCCCACTCCTCAGCCCACTGACCCGATCACCTTTTAGGGCCAGAAGGTGGTTTGTAGTTGAAGTAGTGGCTCTTTTTCCCGACATGTATAATTAATGATCTGGATCTTGTTGTGCAGGGGGAGCATTTTCAAGTTTGCAGATTGCATAAAAAGCTGGGAGAATTGTAAACTCTAAGGAGAAATGGTGTGGAAATCCAATAGGACATTGACAAGTTGGTGGCATGGGTAGAACGGTGGCAAATGCAATTCAATGTAAAGAGAAGTGTGAGGTGCAGCACTTTGGTGGGAAGAACATTGAATGACAATACAAAGTAGGGGGATACAATTCTACAGAGGGGTGTAGGAGCAGAGGGAGCTGGGGCGCATGTCCACAAATCAGTGAAGGTGGAACAACAAGGGGAGAGCAGTTAATAAAACACACAATGCCTTTCGCTTTATTAATATAGTTATAGAGTCAGACAGCAGGGCGGTGATTTTGAATATGTACAAGACACCAGCTGGAGTAGTGTGTATACTCGTTGGCACCTTGTTATAACAATGTAATGGGGATTGGGGCAGGGTTTGAGGGAGCACAGAAGCGGTTTACAGGCAAGATTCAATGGATGAGAAATTTTAGCGCTCAGGCTTTAATGGAGTATGATCCTCTTCAGTCCATAACAGACACAGTATCTACATTAAACCACGAGCTTTGTTTTGATTTAAATTGGGAAATAACCAGGAATTTTGTTCATAAACGGAGCTGGTTTTCTCTTAGCAAGAGATTGTTTCAGTTCAGATCATTTTCCCTCTGGGAGTGCACCAGCAGGATGTTTTCTTCTTGTTTCTCTTTTTAATTTGTGAAGCCTCCAAGTCAGGACAGTTTGATATAGAAACTTAAAATTCTCAGAGATATAAATATATGTATATAAAACATTATGCCCTCAAAATCACAAGACTGTCACACAAACAGACTCGTGGATGCAACATGACACTGAAAAGACAGAAATGGAAAGAAGGAGCCAGTTAAGTAGAAGGCTGAAGAGTTGGGTGAATATGATAGAAATATCGAAAATAGGAGCAGGGGTAGGCCATTCGGCCCTTCGAGAGAGCTAGTCCCCTGTTCCCCCTTTTAACGGCTTTAGTAACGAACTATATCTGAACTTAAGGGGCGGGATCATATGTACTGATCATATCACAGATTAGCAATCGAGTGGACCAGGGTGACAATCCACAGGGTGAGTACGAATCCCCCCACTTTCCTACGAGAACCACTGGGTAACAGCGATCCAAGCTCAGTGAGATCTGCACATGAGATGGTTTAGTCGAAACCATGCCACCCACCCACTTCCCATCATCAGAAGAGCCCTTCTTGGAAACCGTTGCCTGTTCTTAGCCCTTCCCTTTCTCTTTCCAGATCCAATTGCCACCAACTTTCGAGTGGGCAAGCTGCCCAGTCCAAGGGCATGTGGCTCACAATGTGGCAGCAATGCCTGAGAATGTTTGCGGGTGGGGGTTAGAAGGCACCGTCAATCGATTCAGTGAAGACCCGCAAACCTTTGCGCATCACAGCTGCACCGGTGCTACCCCACGAGAAGACCAATATCCTAACTATTCCCACCCCTGTCTATCTTTGGGAATTATTAAAACACACCCCAACAAAAAGGTTGGTTTATCTAACAGCGACATGACTCACAGGATACTCTCATAGCTGTCACTGTAGGGGGTTTTATTTGCCGACGTGGAAGATTGGCATTTGTACTCCCCATCATCCTCCTTTCTAGCAGCCTCAATGATGTAAGTCTTCTCCTTGAACTCTATGGTAGTTTTGTTTACGATACAGTTATAGGTTGTTGAACAAATCTCCCGACTGGCATCACAGCTAAGAGTCATCTGGCCACCCATTAAGAATCTGTCCCTCATTGGCTCCATCATTAGTACAGTTGCTCCAGTCTTCACTGAGGAACCTAATCCATAGAAAAACATACACAGCCACAATGGGAAGCACTGAAATTTGCTTGCTGCAGTAGCTTGCCACTCAGACAACTCAAGCTGGCTTAGGCTGATGAGTGGTAAGTAACATTCCCATCTCACAAATTCCAGGCAACGACTATCTCCAATAAGAGAGAACTGAACCATCACCCCTTGACATTCAATGGTGTTACCATCTCTGAATCACCTCAATATCAATATCTAGGGGTTACCACTGAGAGAGAATCTCACCAGCCCCTTCACTTTCAAAGATATTACCATGACTGAATCCATTAGACTATCAGTATTGGGAGTGGGGGAGGGGGAGGTTTACTATTGAGAGAGAATTGAATCGTCTCCCTTTGGTGTTCTATTGTGTTATTATCACTAAAGTCCCCACTATCAACATGCTGGGGTTACTATTGAGGGATAACTTAACCATCATCCCCTTCATTTTCCCCATTATCAAAATTCTGGATGCTATGTTGAGAGATCATAACCATCGCCCTCCACAACAACATTTGGGTTGCTATCATTAAAAGCAAATCTAATCATTGTCCCCTCAATGGTGTTGGCATCACTGAATCACCAATTATCAACTTCGTGGGGATGACCGTCAAGAGAGAATCTAACCAACAGCCCTTGACTTTCAATATTAAGATCATCACTGAATCCCCCCACGATTAATATCCTAGGGTTGCCATTGACCAGAAGCTGGATTGGACTCACCATGTAAACACAATAGCTACAAGAGCAGGTCAGGGGCTGGGAAGCCTGCAGTGAGTAACTCACCTTTGGACTCCCCACAGCCTGTCCACTATCAACAAGGTACAGTGACAGGCAGCATGGTTTTGTATGGGGAAAATCGTATCTCAATATCTTGACTGAATTTTTGGAGGAGAGAAAAAAAGATTGATAAAGGCAAAGAGTGGTGGATATTGTCTATCTGGACTTCAGCAAGGTGTTTGACAAGGTTCTGCATGGTTCTGTTGAGGAAGGTTAGATCACCTGGAATATAGGGAGAGCTAGCCATTGGACACACAATTGGCAGGAAGGTAGAAGACAGAAGGTGGTGGGTTGCTTTTCAGAGAGAAGGCTTGGGATCAGAAGGGTGCCACAAGGATCAGTGCTGCATCCACTGCTTTTCCTTATTTAAATAATTTGGATGTGAATATAGGAGGTATAGTTTATAAAATAGCAGACAACAACACAGCTGATAGCAAAGTGGCAGTGAAGGAAGTTGTCTCAGAGTACAATGGGACCTTGATCAGATAGGCTGAAGAGTGGCAGATGGAGTTAAATTTAGATAAATGTGAGGTGTTGCTTTTTCATAACACAAATTAGGGCAGGACTTACACACTTGTGAAAATAGATAAACCTCTGGGCCACATGGGATTTATCCTAGGATTCTCTGGGAAGCCAGGGAGGAGATTGTAGAGCCTTTGATTTGATCTTTATGTCGTCATTGTGTACAGGAATAGTGCCAGAAGACTAGAAGATAGCAAATGTTGTCCCCTTGTTCAAGAAGGGGAGTAGAGACCACTGTGGTAATTGTAAATCAGTGAGCCTTTCTTTGATCGTGGGTAAAGTGTTGGAAAAGGATAGAAGAGACAGGGTTTATAATCATCTCGATCAGAACAAGTTGTTTGGGAATAGTCAATATAGTTTTGTGAAGGGTAGGTCATGCCTCACAAATCTTTAAGAAGGAGACCAAATCAGTGGATGAGGGTAAAGCAGTTGATGCGATGCATGTGGATTTCAGTAAGGTGTTTGATTAGGTGTTTTCATTAAGGTTCCCAGAGGTAGGATACTGCACAAAACATGGAGGCATGGGATTGAGGGTGATTTAGCGGTTTCGCTCAGAGATTGGCTAGCTGAAAGAAGACAGAGGATGGTAGATGATGGATGGATCCTGGAGTCAGTTACTAGTGGTGTATCGCAAGGATCTGATTAGGGTGAGGGTGTAGAATGATTGGTTTGTAAATTTGCAGATGACACTAAGGTCAGTAGAGTTGTGGACAGTGCTGAAGGATGTTGTAGGTTACAGGGGGACATAGATAAGCTGCAGAGCTGGGCTGAGAGGTGGCAAATGGAGTTTAATGTGGAAAAGTGTGAGATTATTCACTTTTGAAGGAGCAATAGGAATAAAGAGTACGGGGCTAATGGTAAGGTTCTTAGCAGTGTAGATGAGCAGAGAGATCTCTGTGTACATGTACATAGATCCCTGAAAGTTGCCACCCAGGTTGATAGGGTTGTTAAGAAGGCATACGATGTGTTAGCTTTTATTGGGAGAGGGATTGAGTTTTGGACCCATGAGGTCATGCTGCAGCTCTACAAAACTCTGGTGTGGCCGCACTTGGAAAATTGCATCCACTCTAGTCACCGCATCACAGGAAGGATGTGGAAACTTTGGAAAGGGTTCAGAGATGATTTACTGGAATGTTGCCTGTCTGGAGGGAATGTCTTATGAGGAAAGGCTGAGAGACATTAGAGGGAAGAAGGTGAAGAAGTGACTTCATAGAGACACAAAATAATCAGAGGGTTAGATAGTGTGGGCAGTGAGAGCCTTATTCCTCCGATGGTGATGGCTAGCAAGAGGGGACAGCACCTTAAATTGAGGGGTGATAAATATAAAACAAATGTCAGAGTAGTTTCTTTACTCAGAGTAGTAGAGGTGTGGAATGTCCTGCCTGCAACTGTAGTAGACTCGCCAACTTTACGGGCATTTAAATGGTCATTGGATAAACATATGGATGAAAATGGAATAGTATACTGTGCTGTCATGTTCTGTGTTCTATTATCTCACTAAATCTTTCCTACTCCACTGTTTCAAATTATGATTATGTGATCACATTGAGTATTTGTGAAAATGGTAGAGTTTTCTTGTGTTTAATATCAGACTTCATAGCAACGCAGGGCTATTTGTAGAAAATGAAAGCTAATTTGAAACAGAAGCATTTTTGGTGAAGATGGAGTCATAAAATATCTGTGCTAATGGTGGGGATGGCAGCCCTTCTGCCACCATGATACATTGATGGAAATGGAATGCTGTCTGAATGGAAGTAGAACTGTTAGCTGGATGTCTCGGACTGCAGCAGACCACAATGACTCCATGAGAGAGTGATATTCACCTCGATTGGATCATTTCCTGTTGGCTCCAGTATATATGGAACTCCATAACTATTAGTCCTGCTCTGCAGTTACAGTGCTTGTATTTTGAACTAATTCTCAATTAGTCAATTGCTGTGTGTGTCTGCAGTAATTATTTTCCACTGTCAGGAACAACATTAGAAATTCCTGGAGAAACTCAGTTCGAATAACAGTCACTGGCCCCAACACATTAACTCTGCTTTCTATCAATGGATGCTGCCAGATGTGCTGAGTTTTTCCAGCAATTTCTACATTTGTTTCCAGCCTCTAGCATCTGCAGTTTTACTTGTCAGGCTTTGGCACAGAATGGGTGTTTGGAATTCACATTGTCACATGTAGTCACATGACAATTAAACAACTATTCATTAAAGCGTTAACTCTGTCCTACCCAATCACTAATAAACTTAATAACACTGTTTCATCCTGAAATTGGTGACTTTTGTCTGGTTTCCTTCTATCTCTGTATTTAACATCTATGTTACATATGGTTTTTGAAATGATGTTACAGTCTGATTTTCTTTTTCATCTTGATTTTAACTTTATAAATGTCATATTAAATGTAGATTTAATGCCTTTCCTGTGCATCTATTTCAGATAACAATTCAGTCTAAACACCTTGAAAATTGGTGTAAAATATCAATGGGCTAGACAATATTAGGCAAGAACTTTCAAAAGCTGATTGGCAGCAGATGTTCACAGGTAAAGGAACAGCAGGAAAATGGGAAACCTTCAAAAATGAGATAACGAGAGTCCAGAGACAGTCTGTTTCTGTTAGGGGGAACAGCAAGTCTGGAAAGTGTAGGGAATGCTGGATGACGGAGAAATTGATGTTTCCTTCTTTCTCTGGACCAAAACCTATGTCAGGTATAGACAGCAGAGATCGAGTGAATCCTTAGAAGAGGAAAAGGCAGAAGGAGTATACTTAAGAGGGAAATCAGGAGGGCAAAAAAGGGACATGAGATAGCTTTAGAAAATCGGGTTAGGGAGATTGCCAAGGGATGTTATTAATACATTAAGGACAAAAAAGGTAACTAGGGAGAAATTAGGGCCCCTCAAAGATCAGCAAGGCGGCCTTATGTGTAGCCACAGAAAATGGAGGAGATACTAAAAGAGTATTTTGCAACACTGTTTACTGTGGAGAAGGACATGGAAGATATAGAATGTGGGAAAATAGATGGTGATATCTTGAAAGATGTCCATATTACAGAGGAAGTAGTACTGGATGTCTTGAAACGCATAATGGTGGATAAATCCCCAGGACATGATCAGGCATACCATAGAACTCTTAGGGAAATTATGGAAATGTTTGGTGTGTCCATTGCCGAGATATTGGGCAGCACGGTGACACAGTGGTTAGCACTGCTGCCTCACAGCGCCAGAGACCCGGGTTCAATTCCCGCCTCAGGCGACTAACTGTGTGGAGTTTGCACGTCCTCCCCGTGTCTGCGTGGGTTTCCTCCGGGTGCTCCGGTTTCCTCCCACAGTCCAAAGATGTGCAGGTCAGGTGAATTGGCCATGCTAAATTGCCCGTAGTGTTAGGTGAAGGGGTAAATGTAGGGCAATGGGTGGGTTGTGCTTTGGCGGGGCGGTGTGGACTTGTTGGGCCGAAGGGCCTGTTTCCACACTGTAAGTAATCTAATATTTTTAACATCGATAGTCACAGGTGAGGTGCCAGAAGACGAGAGGTTGGCTAACGTGGTGCTACTATTTAAGAAAGGTGATAAGGAAAACCCAGTGAATTTTACGCTGGTGAGCCTGCCATCGGTGTTGGGCAAGATGTTGGAGGGAATCCTGAGGGACAGAACTTGCACGTATTTTGACAGTCAAGGACTGGTTCGGGACAGTAAACATGGCTTTGTGCGTGGGAAGCCATGACACACAAACTAAATTGAGATTTTTGAATAAGTAACAAAGAGGATTTCCCCATGGAAGACTGGTTAGCAAAGTTCGATCTCATGGAATACAGGGAGAACTTGCCATTTGGATACAGAACTGGCTCAAAGATAGAAGACAGAGGGTGGTAATGGAGGGTTGTTTTTAAGACTGGAGGCCAGTGACCAGTGGAGTGCTGGATTGTTTTTGTCATTTATATAAATGATTTGGATGTGAGCAGAGAAGGTATACTAAGTAAATTAGAAGGTTACCTCAGATTACAAAAGGATCTTGATCAGATGGGCCAATGGCTGAGAAGTGGCAGATGGAGTTTAATTCAGATAAATGCAAGGTGCTGCATTTTGGGAAAGCAAATCTTAGCAGGACTTATACATTTAATGTGAAGCTTCTAGGGGGTGTTGCTGAACAAAGAGACTTTGGAGTGCAGGTGCATAGTTCCCTGAAAGTGGAGTCGCAGGTATATAAGATAGTGAAGAAGGCATTTGGTATGCTTTTCTTTATTGGTCAGAGTTTTGAGTACATGTTGCGGCTATACAGGACATTGGTTAGGCTACTGTTGGAATATTGCATACAGTTCTGGTCTCCTTCCTATCAGAAGGATGCTGTGAAACTTGAAAGGGTTCAGAAAAGATTAAAAAGGATGTTGTCAGGGTTGGAGGAGTTAGGCTAGGAGAGGTTGAACAGGCTGGGGCTGTTTTCCCTGGAGCAGCAGAGGCTGAGGAGTGACCTTACAGAGGTTTATAAAATCAAGAGTGACATGGAAAAAGGTATGTTCCCTGGGATGGGGAAGTCCAGAACTAGAGGGAATAGGTTTAGGGAAAGATGGAAAAGATATAAAAGAGACCTAAGTGGAAAGGTTTTCATGCAGAGGGTGGTACATGCTTGGAATGAAGTGCCAGAGGAAGTCGTGGAGGCTAGTACAATTGCAACTTTTAAAAAGCATCTGAATGGCAACACAATGCCTGGAGGAAGAGCGCCTCATCTTCCGCCTAGGAACCCTCCAACCGCAAGGGATGAATGCAGATTTCTCCAGCTTCCTCATTTTCCCTCCCCCACCTTATCTCAGTCCCAACCCTCGGACTCAGCACCGTCTTCTTGACCTGACCTCTCTGCCCCCACCCCCTCTCCGGCCTATCACTCTCACCTTAACCTCCTTCCACCTATCACCTTCCCAGCGCCCCTCCCCCAAGTCCCTCCTCCCTGCCTTTTATCTTAGCCTGCTTGGCACACATTCCTCATTCCTGAAGAAGGGCTTATGCCCGAAACATCTATTCTCCTGCTCTTTGGATGCTGCCTGACCTGCTGCGCTTTTCCAGCAACACATTTTTCAGCTCTGAATAGAAAGAGTTTGGAGGGATATGGGCTGGGTGTTGGCACGTGGGACTAGATTGGGTTGGGGTAGCTAAATTGGCATGAAAAGTTGGACTGAAGGGTCTGTTTCCGTGCTGTACATCTCTTTGACTCGATGATTGATGAGAGTAGAGCGGTGGACGGGATCTATATGGACTTCAGCAAGATGTTTAACAAGTTTCCTCATTGCAGACTGGTTAGCAAAGTTAGATCACATGAAAATCGGGGAGAACTAGCAATTTGGACACAGAGTTGATTTGAACGTGGAAGACAGAGGGTGGTTGTGGAGGGTTATATTTCAGACTGAAGACCTGTGATCAATGGTGTGCCACAGGTGTGCAATGGTGTGCCACAGGGTACACTGCTTTTTATCATTTATAAGAATGATTTGAATGTGAACATAAAAAGTTTGCAGATGACACAAAATTGGGGGTGTAGTGGACAGCAAAGAAGGTTCCCTCATAGTACAACAGGATCTTGAACAGATGGCCACTGGGCTGAGCAGTGACAGATGGAGTTTAATTCAGATAAATTTGAGGTGCAGCATTTCGGAAAGGCAAATCAACACAGGAGTTATACACATAACGGTAAGGTCCTGGGGAGTATTACTGAACAAAGAGACCTTGGAGTGCAGGTTCATTGCTCCTTGAAAGTGGAGTTGCTGGTCGAAAGGATAATGAAGAAAGCATTTAGTCTGCTGTTCTTTATTGGTCCGAGCATAGAGTATAGGGGTTTGGACGTCATATTGAAGCTGTACAAGTAATTATAATATTGTGTGCAATTCTGATCTCCTTCCTATTGGAAGGATGTTGTGAAACTTGAAACATTCAGAAAAGATTTATAAGATTGTTCCCAGGGTTGGAGTGTTTGAGTGAAAGGGACAGGCTGAAGAGGCTGGGCCTGTTTTCCCTGGAGTGTTGGAGGCTGAGGGGGTGACTGTATAAATTGTAATTCCTCCATAATATTTGACTCTTGATTTGAAAATTTCTCTCTGGAAATTGAGTCAATGTGTGTCTAATTCAACCTGATCTATAACTATGGAAAGGATGTTTATAAAATCAGGAGGATCATGGATAGGCTAAATAGACAAGGTATTTTCCCTGGGGTGGGGGAGTCCAGAACTAGAGGGCATAGGTTTCAGGTGAGAGGGGCTAGATTTAAAAAGGACCTAAGAGGAAACTTTTTTATGCTGGTGGTCGTGTGTGTATGGAATGAGCTGCCAGAGGAAGTGGTGGAGGCTGGAACAATTCCAACATTTAAAAGGCATCTGGATACATACATGAATAAGAACGGTTTAGAGGGATATGGGCCAAGTGCTGGCAAACGGCACGAGAGTTGGCAAATGGGACGTGATTAGTTTCGGATATCTAGTTGGCATGGATGAGTCAGACTGAATGATCTGTTTCTATGCTGTACATCTCTATAACTCTAAGGCTGTGAACTATAAAAATTATTCGAAATGGGGTAGTGTACATAAAGAATGGAGAGAGAGAAAAAAAATCGTAATTCCTCCATAATATTTGACTCTTGATTTGAAAATTTCTCTCTGGAAATTGAGTCAATGTGTGTCTAATTCAACCTGCTCTATAACTATGGAAAGGATGTTCTTCAGTCTGACTGCAGTAACATACCTGCTGTTTGTTAGAAGGAACTGATCACACTTGGCTTTGTACCGAGGACATATTACACTGTCTTGGTCCTTCAAGTAATTGTCTGGAGGAAGACAGAAGAGACATCGTCTGTAAATCAATATTAAGTCAATGAAATAATTTAATAATCATTAAGTTGTGTTTCCTTCAAGACAACAATTCCACAGGACACAGGGCTGATTCTATTCTTGGCCTGAGCTCCTCTTTGGTGACTGTATCAATAAAACTGTACCAATTCACTGAGAACCAGATACTAACCAACACCTCTACAAATGGGATAACCTAATGCAAGTGCATGTCTGGATATGAAAGTTTCCTTATCTATCCATAGCTGTCAGTTCCTGCTCAGTGAATGTGTGGGGACAATTATCAAGATGTACCTGTTAAATGCTGCTCTGTGAGTATCTAAGTGCAATTATCAAACTGCAATTATCAGTCAGCAAAATCTGTACAAATATGCGAGTGAATGTAGTTATCAATCTGTCCCTGTCACACTCTGGTAAATATATTTACATTTTCAAATCACAGAGACAAATAGGGATAGACTGATAACTACACTCATACATTCACATAGCATAAACCGACAGGTGCAGATTGATAACTGAACTCGTATATCCACATAGAGGAAACTGTCAGGGACTGGTTGATAAATACATTTCATACATTTTAAATAAACAGGATCAGTCCCTATGTGTTTCTCCGATGTGGATATGCGAGTTTAGTTATCTATATATACCTGTCAGTTTCTGCCCTGCGAATGTGTTTGTTTGATTTAACAATCTGTCCTGAGTAGTTTCTGCTGTGTGTCTGAGAGTGTAGTTATCAACCTGAACCTGTCAATTTCAGCTATGAGAATGTGAGTTTCCATATTAGTCTCTACCTGTCAGTTTCTGCTGTATGAATATTAAATGCAGTCATCAATTTGTATCCATCAGTTATTCTGTGAGAATGTAGATATTGATCTCTACCTGCACGTTTAAGCTATATCAATACGGGAGAGCAATTATCAAACAGTATCTGTCGGGTTTTGCTATTTACCCTAGAGTGTCATTGTCAATCTGTTTCTACTATGTCAATATGACAGTGTAGATACCAATCTGTCCCTGTCAGTTTCTTCCTTGTCAATATGTGAATACAGTTATTGATCAGTACCCATCAGCTTCTGCTCTGTGAATGTGGGTGTATTAATCAAACTGTAGCTGTCGGTTTCAGTGATGTGAATGTGGGAGTACAGGTATCATTCTCTACCTGTCAATTTCTTCTTTGTCAAAGTGAGTGTAACTGTCAGTCTGTATCTTTCAGACTCTGCCATGTGAATACATAAATAAAGTTGTCAATCTGTAGCTGTCAGTTTCTGCCTGGTGAATATGTTTGTGCAATTGTCAATCCTTCCAGTTTCTACAATGTGAACATGTGAGCTGAGTTTTCACCTGTCACTATCAGTTTCTGCTTTACGAATGTGAGAGTTTAGTTATCAATCTTTGTGTGTCAGGGTCTGTAATGTCAGTGTTTGAGTGTATTTATTCATCTTTTCCTGTCAGTTTGTGTGACTGTCGTTCTCAACCTGTACCTCTCAGATTGAGAGTGTCGTTATCAATTTGATTTGATCTGATTTATTATTGTTACACGCACTGAGATACAATGGAAAGTATTGTTTTGTGTACTTTACAGGCAGATAATATTATACAAAATGCATCAGGGTAATAGAACAGAATCCGCAATACAGTATTAAAACTTCAAAGAGACAGAGATTAATGCTAAAAATTGAGCAAGATTAGAGTGGTGCTGGAAAAGCACAGCAGGTCAAGCAGCATCCGAGGAGCAAAAAAATTGACGTTTTGGGCAAAAGCCTTTCATCAGGAATGTCTGAAACGTCAATTTTCCTTCTCCTCAGATACTGCCTGACCTGCTGTGCTTTTCCAGCACCACTCTAATCTCCAGCATCTGCAGCACCCACTTTCGCCTTAAAATTTGCGCAGTCCATTCAAAAGTCTGATAACAGCAAAGAAGCTGTTCTTGGGTTTGTTGGGTGCATTTAAACTTCTGTATTTTCTGGTGGTAGCTAGGAAAATATTAGTTTTTTCCAGAAGGTAGGGTGATGAGTAAAAGACAGATGGAGAGAGAGTCCAAAGAAAGAAGAACAGTAGGACTTACAAAGGAGCGGATAACTGTCAGACTAAGTGGGTGAATAGCCTATTAATAGGGCCTGTTAGTGGCAAACAATTGGAGGTGTATAATATCAGACTATATGTTAGCAAGGCTGGACATGTGGGGTTTTGGGTAATGACATGGGAGAGCTCAAGTCCTGTAGTTGTTGAACTCAATATTGAGCCCAGAAGGCTGTTTAGATCCCACGCAGAAAATGAGGTGCCGTTCTTCCAGCTTGCACTGAGCTTCACTGGAGCACTGCAGTGAGTCAGAGACAGGGAACAGGGTGGTGTGTTGAAGTGGCAGGTAACTAGAAGCTCAGGGTCTTTTTGTCTGGATAGAATGTAGGTGTTCTGCACAGTAGACACCCAATCTACACTCAGTTTCCCCAACATAGAGGAGGCCACATTGTGTGCAATATCTTTGCCACCATCAGTTCTGAAGACAGGTCACTGGACCTGAAATGTTTGTTTTGTTATCAATCTCTGCCTGTCAGTTTCTTCTCAGTGAATATGTGAGTGTCGCTATCAAAGTGTACATGTCAATGCATGTGATTTGAAATTGGGAACATAATCAATCTATTCCAGTCAGTTTCTGCTTTATGAATATGAGAGTGTAGTTACCAATCTTTCTCTGAAATTTACTGCATGTGTGAGTTACTAACCAACTTGACCCTGTCAGGTTCTGCTCTGTGCATCTGAGAGTGCAGTCATTAATCTGTATCTATCAGCTTCTTGTTTATAAATGTGCAAATTCATTTATCATATGTACCTGTCACATTTTACAATGCAAATGTGTTAGTCTTTAGTTATCAACCCGTACCTGTCATATGTGTGTGTGCATGATTATTGTTCTCTCCCTTTCAGTTGCTGCAATATGAGAGCAGATATTGATTGATGCCCATCAGATTTGGCTGTGTCCATACAAGAGTTTAGGATTTGATGTATATATGCCAGTTTCTGCTGTGTGACTGTAAGAGCGAAGTTCTCAATGAGTTCCAGTCACTTTCAGCTCTAATATATCAAAGTTGCTCAATTCTCTGGCAGCCAATAATATACTAAGAGTCTACTGGTGTCCATGAATCTATTGTTGATTGCCAGAAAAACTCATCTGGTTCAGTCATGCCCTTGAATGAAGGAAACTGCCATCCTTCCTTTGTCTGGCCTACATGTGACTCCAGACCCACATCAATGTGGCTGCAGGGGTAGTTAGGGATGGGCATTAAATGCTGGCCGAGTCAGTGATGCCCCCATCCCATGAATGAATGAGAAAATAAAATTCAGTGACTGAGATTCAATCTGATAATATTGTTTAGGGTGTTGAGATTGGGCCTTAATCTCTTATGCATTTTGTGATTTATGACTCAATCACAGAATTGGTACAACCATTCAGCCTGTTGTATCTGCACTGGGACATTCTATTCTTTATCTGTTCTCCATATTAGTTTCCACTAATTATTGGGATTTTAATCTTCATTCACTCACTCACTGCCAGTGTCTTGATGTAAGTGCCAATTTAAGATTATTTCTGCAGTTATCGGCCTTTGAATAACTTTGAATAGTGCCAGTTTTGCTCTGTGTGCAACAGTGACAAGTCAAGGAAAGGATGTCATTCTCTTTCTATGTTCAGTGATGCTTTTTTTCAGTCAGGATGTTAGGATAAACCCGTTCACTATTCGATAGACCTGGGTGATTGAGGGATCAGTGTTGGTTCATTACTTATCTTTGCAAAGAATCTGAATTTTATTGTATTCAATCTCAGTTTTCTTTTTACATTTTGTGTGTGCAGTAGTGTTTGTCAGTTGCTGCTAGGCACTGCAATAATGTAACACCTAATACTAACATCTTCTGAAGCAATTAATAATGTGGTCAGTCAATTTATGACTGTCCATATCTGGAAGCACTAAATTGCACTTTTTTCACTGGTTGAGTGAGAATGAGTTTTCGGTTGTGTTGCCAATCTGTACCACTTTAAAGAGTGGTACTGGTTGAGATCACACCAACATTGTCTGTATGTCTCTGTGTGATTCCAATTCTGATACACTTTATGAGGTGGTTTTAATGTCTTATCAATCAGTGTTTCATACATTCAAAAAGTATGGAAATGCTTCTGCATTACTCAGGCCCTCAACCAGAATGGGAGCATGCATGAAGTGTGTTTTCATCAACACTAGGCTGAGAGTGAGAATGAGAGAGACAGAGACAGACATCGTATGTACGTATGTGAATGAGCATTAAGCATCCTCTCTAAAAGCATCCTCTGTAGATAAGGCTTGACCAAGAGGTTCATTTGAAATTTACATTGTTGTCTTTGTACAGGACAACTGTTTATCAAAAGAATAATTTTGTCCTGCTGAGTTACTCATAAATGTCCAACATTGCTTCTATACCTGCACTCAAATATACACTTCATACTTATATTTGTTATAACCATGTAACACCATGATTGGTTTGTTCAAATTGATTGTAACTTTAAAAATGCAAAATCTAGATATGAATTTAATGCAGTTCATAAATGTATATTTATTATAAGCATACAGTCTAACCTGCTTCTAATCTTATGAACCTTCACAAACCTTGCAATCTTATGAATGATAATTGGCTTTGAATAATGGAATTTACTGTCACTGAGGTGGTAAGCACTGAGAACAGGGCAAAATAATATTGATTTATCCGTCAGTTGTGTTTAACTCTTGGATTGAATGTGTACTTCTGGAAATGTGTGTCTGGCTCAATCCACTCAGACAGTAGAAAGGACATTCTCCTCTCTGACAGTGGTAACATACCTGCTGATTGTGAGAAGCAGCTGGTCACTCTTGGATTGATCCATCAAATATTTGCCTGGAGAAAGACAAAGGAGACAGCTCCTGTACATCAAATGATCAATGCAATACTCAGGTCACAGGGCAAGGTGAACAGTTCCACTCAAGCTCCTTGCAGTCTTTTTCTGTTTCCCAAATTCTAAAAAAATTTCACTTAGATAAAACAAAATCACCACAAATGATTAGATTAGTTACAGCGTGGAAACAGGCCCTTCGGCCCAACAAGTCCACACCGATCCTCCGAAGGGCAAACTACCCAGACCCATTCCCCTACATTTACCTTCACCTAACACTACGGGCAGTTTAGCATGCCGCCAATTCACCTAACCTGGTCACTTTTTTTGGACTATGTGGAGGGAGGAAACCCAAACAGACACGGGGAGAATGTGCAAACTCCACTGAGGCGGGAATTGAACTCGGGGCTGAGGCAGCAGTGCTAACCACTGTGCCACGGTGCCGTCCACTATGGAATGATTACACAGTTCAATGTCCAGCTCCCAATACATTAACTGTTGAAAAACAAATACTGGGCACGATTTCACATACTTGAAGACGTTTATCCGGTGCCTGCTATATTTATCCAACACAGGATTATCTCATTTGTTTCTACTGTCCTTTATTTCAACGTCTATTCGCAACAAACAGCGTGAAACAGAAGCCAAACAATGAATTCCCATCAGTGTTTAGGGGATTGTAAACCCCAAGAGTATCCCACAGCAGCTTCCTCCCGCTCTGCCTCCCTCAGCAGGCCCACACAGCCCGAGAAAGGCCTCTCTCTTCCCCCCAGCCCCCTCACTCCAAGTTCCGGGACCAGTTCCTGCTCCGCTCGGCCTCTTACAAACAGCCCCCGGTTCTCCCTGAACTTACCCCGAATCAATCCCGGTCTCGGAGCCCCCTCTGTGTCCCAGGCTCCCATCCCGATGTGCTGCTGGAAGGAGCCTGCTGTTCCCTCCCTTCCCTGGGCGCTGATCTCTCCATTGCGGTCTGTTTCAAACAAACCTCTTGTACTCACTGAGTAAATGCTCCTCAATGTCAGCGCTGGGGGAGGGCCTCACGAATGCGCTCCTCTACTCAGGGACAGTCAGCTTTGGAGAAGGGGCAGAAACGGGCTTGCGCTGTTTTCCCAATGATTCCCAGAAACAAACATCAATTGGTCATTTCCCTAATTCCCTTTTCTCCCAGTTTGACCAAAGGAACTGGGGCTGTGGGGGAAAGGGCAGAGAAGGTTACAAATTACAAAACTCGAATCTCTGTCAACGGCACAGACTTTTTTTATTTCAAAAATATACTTTATTCATAAAATGATTTGATGGTCTGTACATTTGATCATGCCATACATATGTCCACATTTACAAACACAGATTCGAATTTATCCTTGTCATATACAGGCCTGTGCATTTTTCAATCTTGTACATATATTTGGCTGAGGCATCAGCAGAGCCCAAAAAAACGTCTGTATGGGCCCCCTGTTCTTCTTTAGGCAGGCCGATCTTACACGGTGGTCTTTCCCCACCGCGCCTTGGCGGCAGCTGCCCCAAGCTTCAGCGCGTCCCTCAACACGTAGTCTTGGACCTTGGAATGTGCCAGTCTGCAACACTCGGTCGGGGTCAACTCCTTCAGCTGGAAGATCAACAGGTTTCGGACCGCCCAGAGAGCGTCCTTCACCGAATTGATGATCCTCCAGGCGCAGTTAATGTTCGTCTCGGTGTGAGTCCCGGGGAACAGACCGTAGAGCATGGAGTCACGGCGCTGCTCGGGACGAACCTCGACAAGCACCACTGCATTCCTCTCCAGACTTCCTCTGCATAGGCACATTCCAGAAGGAGGTGTGTGACAGTCTCGTCCCCCCCACAGCCACTTCGAGGGCAGCGTGCGGTGCGGCAGAGAGTCCGGGTCTGTCAACGGCACAGACAGGCGTCTCTCTGGCCGAGAGCGTGAAATCAGAATAGTGTGTTGCCTCCCTGGTGTCAGGATCAAGGATATTTCGGCGAGAATGCAGGATATTCACAAAGGGGCGTACTCATTGGAACTAACTACACAGGAAGGGAAAGGGATGAGATTCTGAAGGAACAATAAGGAAGAGAGGCAAGAATTTAGAAAGGAGGTCCTCTCCAGTAGTAATATCTAGATTACTCCCGCTTTAGGGTATAGGTTCCTGGGGTTTGTGGTGATGTCATTTCCTGGAACCCCATCCAGGAGAAAGATATAAATAGAAAGCAGGAGACAACAGCTTCGCTTCACTTGGAGGTCGCCACTGATGACGTTGTAAAAACAATGACTGCAGATGCTGAAAATCAAATACTGGATTAGTGGTGCTGGAAGAGCACAGTAGTTCAGGCAGCATCCAACGAGCAGCGAAATCAACGTTTCGGGCAAAAGCATGACGTTACCTAGCCAGGTAATGAAACGTCTGGATATCAAACCTACAGCTCAGCGAGCAAACTTACACCTCAACCTGAGCTACAAACCTTGCAATTACTCCCGTTGCTACGAGCGACTGAGGGTAGGAATAGGATGATAGAGCAGAGGAATGCCCAACTCAGGAGCTGGTGCAGGGGAGAGGTGTTCAAATTTTCGGATTATTGGAATCACTTCTGGGGAAGACGTGACTTGTAGAAAAAGGATGGAATACACCTGAATTAGAAGGGATCTACTATATTGGCAGGGACATTTCCTTGAGCTACTGGGGACGGGTTAAACTAGTAAGGTGTGGACGTGGGGTGAGGTCTGTGGGAACCGGGGAGATAGTGAACAAAGATATCAATCTGAGGCTGGTGAGTCAGTAAGTCAAACACTAAGGGCAGACAGGAACATAGCAGAGAATGTGGTTGAATTGATAACTTAAACTGCATTTATTTCAATGCAAGAAGGAGGATGAACTCAACACATGGTTAGGAAAATGGGACTGGAATTGGGATATCATAACAATTACAAAGACAAGATTTGGGGATGACACAACTGGCAGCTTAATGTTCCAGGAATCAAATGTTACAGGAAGGATAGGGGGAAGGGTCAGCAAGAGAAAATGGGGAGTGACATGTTTGGTAAGAGATAAGCTCACACCTTCACTGAGGGAGGATATTCCTGGGCTTATATCCCTGGAAATTATTTGGATGGAAATGAGAAATAAGAAAGGGTTTAATCACCTTATTGGGATTGGACTGTAGACACTCTAACAGTCAGCAGGAAATTGAGAAACAAATTTGTCAGGAGATCTTAGATTTGCAGGAATAATGGTGTGGTTTCAGTGAGGGATTTTAACATTCCAAACATAGATTATGCCTGCTATATTGTTAATGGTTTAGACAGAAAGGAATTTCTTAAGTGTGCACAAGAAAAGTTTCTGATTCAGTATGGGAATGTATCTTCTAGACAAGGTGCAAATCTTGACCTACTCTTGTGATGTGTCAGTGGGGGAGCACTTTGGGACCAACGACCATAATTTAATTAGTTTTAAAACTCTGATGGAAAAGGATAGACCAGATCTAAAAGTTAAATTTCTAATCTGGAGGAAGGCCAATTTTGAGAGTATTGTGCAAAAACTTTCAAAAGTTGACTGAGGGCAGATGTTCACAGGCAAAGTGATGGCTGAAAAAAACGGAAAGCCTTCAAAAATGAGAAAATGAAGGTACAGAGACAGTATGTTCCTGTTCGGGTGAAAGGCATGACTGGTAGGTGTAGGAAGTGCTGCATGAGAAAAAAAGTTGAGGTTTGGTCCAAATAAGAAGGAAGCATATGTTAGTTAAATACAGGAGAGGTTGAGTGAATCCTTTGAAGTGTATAAAGGCAGTAGGGATATACTTGAGAAGGAAATGAGGAAGGCAAAAAAGGGACAAAACATAGCTTTGGCAAACAGTGTAAATGAAAATTCAAATAGATTTTATAAATACATGAAGGTCAAAATGGTAAAGATTAGCAAGGCAGCCTATGTGTGGAAGAAAAGGAAAAGTGGGAGATACTAAGTGAGTGCTTACTGAGGAGAAGGAAATAGAAGATATAGAACATGGGGAAACAGATAGTGACATCTTAAAAAATGTCCATAATACAGAGGAGGTGCTGCTGGATGATTTTGAACAGAAAAGGTGGATAAAGCACGAGCACCCGATCAGGTGGACCTGGAACATGGTGATAAGCTAGGGAAGTGATTGTTGGGCCCCTTGCTGAGATATTTGTATCATCCATAGTCACAGGTGAAGTGCAAAAAGACTGGAGGCTGGCTAATGTGGTGCCACTATTGAAGAAAGGTGGTAAGGAAAAGTCAGGGAACGATTGAACAGTGAGCGTAACATCAACAGTAGGCAAACAGTTGAGGGGATTGTGAGAGACAGGATTACGTCTTTTTGAAAGGCCAGGATTGATTAGGGGTAGTCAACATGGCTTTCTGTGTGGGAGATCATGTATCACTAACTCAACTGAGTTTTTTTTAATTGGTAAGGAAGAGGACTGATGAGGGCAAAGTGGTGGATGTGATCTGTATGGCCTTCAATAAGGCGTTTGACAAGGTTCCCCATGGGAAATTGGTTAGCAAGATTGGATCACATGGAATACAGGGAGATATAGCCATTTGGATACAGAACCTGTTTGAAGGTAGAAGACAGAGAGTGGTGGTGGAGGGATGCTTTTCTGACTGGAGGCCTGTGACAAGTGATGTGCTACAAGGATCACTGCTGAGTCCACTGCTTTTCATCATTTATATAAATGATTTTAGTTAAAAGATGACAGAACACCTGGTTATATTCCAACAGGTTTATTTAGAAGTACAAATGTTCGAAGTGCTGCCCTTCCATCAGGTGTCTGGATTTAGAAAGATTGTACTTCCAAATAAACCTGTTGGACTATAACCTGGTGGAGTGTCATTTTTAACTTTGCACACCCCAGTCCAGCACCGGGACCTCCACATTATGTTAGATGGATTCGTCAGGGTTAAATGTTGGGGAAAGGGTCTGGGTGGAGTTGCTCTTCGGAGGGTCGGTGTGGACTTGTTGGGCCGAAGGGCCTGTTTCCAAACTCGGTAATCTAATCATAAAGTGAGATTCTGTCCTTTTATCGGTGTACACTGCATTAGCTTTTAAGATGTTAAAATTGGCGGGATTATTCACGGCCAGGTACAAGTTCGGTTGTTCAGTTTGCCTGGGCTGTTTTAAACCCCGCCTTTCCTCCTGCCTGTTACAGACAGATCAAGCAATGATCCCGCCTCCTGTCCGCACTGACTGCGGTTTTAAAGAGTTACCATAAAATATTAAATTTTGTCTTAGTTGCAGACGGATGGTGTTTTGCGTTTCAGTGGTTACTTTAATCTCCGTGTTTGTGAGGGTGAATTCGGCGGGCATTTTCAAACTGACCAACTGTCATTTCACGTTACCCAATCAGCCTCCAACAATTCTTTTCCTGTCTTTTCTGGACCTTCCGAAGCTGTTTCTCTGTGGGTTGAGGGACAGGGCTGTATCCAATCCCAGCTCTAGGGCGGGCTCTCCATTCCCTTAAACAGGCAGCACCGCAGCAGCCTGAGCATTGACAGCAGCAGCCTGTGTGTGTGTTACAGAGAGTTGGAGAGAATGGCCCGAACCAAGCAGACAGCGCGCAAATCCACCGGAGGGAAAGCTCCCCGCAAGCAGCTGGCGACCAAAGCGGCCCGCAAGAGCGCTCCGGCCACGGGCGGAGTGAAGAAGCCTCATCGCTACAGGCCCGGCACGGTGGCTCTGCGGGAGATCCGCCGCTACCAGAAATCCACCGAGCTGCTGATCCGCAAACTGCCCTTCCAGCGGCTGGTGCGAGAGATCGCTCAGGACTTCAAGACCGACCTGCGCTTCCAGAGCTCGGCGGTGATGGCCCTGCAGGAGGCCAGCGAGGCTTACCTGGTGGGACTGTTTGAGGACACCAACCTGTGCGCCATCCACGCCAAGCGGGTCACCATCATGCCCAAAGACATCCAGCTGGCCCGCCGGATCCGCGGGGAGCGCGCCTAAACGGAGCCTGACCGGCCCGGCACATTCACCCCGAGAGAGAGAAACACAACGGCTCTTTTCAGAGCCACTAAACCATCCAGAGAGAGCGGGAAACGATCGCTGTCGTTGGTACATGGTTTTGTGTAATATTAAAGGGGTGCGGGCACGACGTCAGTAATACATTTCAGGTGATTTAGCTGATGACAGTTATGTAATTTTCACATGCTTCAGTAGTGCAGTATTAATTCCGGATTAAATCTCCTTTGTGCCCCTTGGTGTTCCCACGAGCTGTAACTATATGATCATTGCTGAGAAAGCAGGCGGGAAAACATGGCGCCAAATCATCAACCGTTTTCTTTCAAATTTGAAAATCCCGCCGAAGTGTAGATCAGAGAAGGGAGCTTTACGGAAAACAATGCATTCGTATTTAGTCATTACCCGAAAGAAAAATTTGCAAATTAATGCCTCTAGACGCTATTTGAAGGATTCGAGATTGTCTTCGTAGGATTTCTTGAACGTTCTTCGGCGTGAGCGCATTAATAACGAACGCCGCCTTTAAATTTTATTTTAATACCGTGCTCCCTTATTGCAAAAGCTCCACATTAACAATTCCATTCTGGCGATTGTTCTGGTTTGATCTTGGTTCGTTTTGAAAGCTTCTAACTGTGAGAAACAAAGCTCACTCGCTTCAATAGTGTCAGTCCGAAACAAGATCTAAATCAGCAGTGTCCTTTATTTTTACACTTGCAAGAGGGTGAGATGTCCAGTGGACATACATACACCCACCAAATTGAATTCATACACAATATTTATATAATTTGATTTATTTTGTTTTACATTGCTCCTCCCCTGCTTACATCTTCCACTTCCCTAAGACCGGCCCCCATTACCCCTGTTTATCTCTTGCCTTATCCGGCCTTGTCGGTGACAAAATGCTGATTCCTGGCCTCACATGGCTGTTTGACCTCATCCTGCTGTAGGTCATTGTTAGGCATATTCCTTCTTCATCATTATCTATCCCCTTCATCTGTGCCTTTCCTGAGGCCGTTCTGAACCCTATGACCCTTTTAATTGGGGTTTGTTCCTGTGTTTTCGTAAAAGTGGGAAACAGATGTTTATACCTACTGTTTGTACAGGTGTATCTAGCTTAACTTCATCCCCTCACAACATCTTATCTATTTGCCCGTAATGTCTACCATTGTTTTGCTGTCACGTCTCATTCTGACATACAATTTTAGCTAATACAAAAACAATTATTTGTTTCCTCCACATCGTTTCCATTCTTGTTGACTCAGCTTTTGGCTAAAACAATTACACACTGGTGTGAGTTCATTTGATTTTGTAAAATGGAATTGCAGAAGTAACATTATTTCTCCCACATCCCACATAACCGACAACAGCAAGCCTCATTTACACTATTCTACAACACAACAGAACCCGCCATGAGTTTTGGAAGTTAAAAAAAAAGTATAATGTATCTACCCGTGGGTCTGTAAGAAAAGGAGTACTTTTGTTTCCGAGTCGTGACACTCAGGGCTCACACCCCAACCGGGGCTTGTCGCTCCCGGAATAATCAAATCTTAGAAAGTGACTTGAGCAAATAGCAGCAAACGGAAAGAAAATAGATTCACTGGTGTTTAATATGCTCCCTAGAGGCAGGGAGAAGAGAGGGCACATTCTCTACTCTTGATGCCAGCGCCAAATCATTAACACCTTTCTTTCCGATTTGAAAAGCCCGCCATTTCACAAATAACGGAGTATGTATACATAGAAAAATGATGTATTAAAAAGGAGAACGTTGTTCAGAGAGGAATTCATCAATACTTGTTAATTAGATTATAAATATAGACTTCAGACAATCTCTCTCGCTCATTCATTTGCCTAACTGCATCCATATCTTTCTACTTTTTTTTTCTGGACCTGAAGAACTGGCAGAAACAAAAACAAGCGCCAAGAACTGCAATCTGCAATTAATCTCTTCATTTCACATTTCGAAAGCACTTCGATATGTTGATAAAACATTACAGAACGTTCTTCCAGCTGAGCTCATTAATCGTCTTTAGACAATAGTTTAATGTCGCCCAGTCTTTTTGCATAGTACTGTCATCAGCAAAAACTCCACATTCGCTTTCCCAGTCCTGCGGCTGCTCTGGTTTGATCTCGGTTCATTTTGATAATCTCTCATCGACAGCAGAAAGCCTCATTTACTGTAATCTGAAATCGGAGAAAACAGCGCCAGAGACCCAGGTTCGAGTCTACTAGGCATAGAACTAAAGGCATGGACCGCCAATCGTTCCTAGTACTCAAAGACGGAGACACGTTTCTTTTTGGTTTGACTGGGTAGACATTGTCCGTTCATATCCCACCGTGAATGGTGGCTCCGGAACTGACATTTGAAGTGCTCATCCAAATACTTTTTAAAGGTTAAGGTTTCTGGCCTCCACTACCTTCGCATGCAGTGTCTTCCAGATTTCCACCACTTGCTGAGTGAAAAGATTTTTCTGAAATTCCCTCAACATCTTTACATCTAACCCTTCACCATAACGAGAATCCTTACAAAGTTAAAAATCACACAACACCAGGTTATAGTCCAACAGGTTTAACTGGAAGCACACGAGCTTTCGGAGAGATGCTCCTTCATCAGGTGATTGTGGAGGGCTCAATCGTAACACAATTTATAGCAAAATTTGCAGTGTGATGTAACTGAAATTATACATTGAAAAATTAATTGTCTGTTAAGCCTTTTATGTGTTAGAATACAGTGATAGATTCATTTCTTTCATGTGTAAATCACAAAACCCTTTTTTTAAAGTTGCATTCTCGGGTTAGCTGTTCACAATGATGATAGCTAGACAATGGTGTTGTGTGATTTTTAACTTTGTACACCACAGTCCAACACCGGCATCTCCACATCGAGAATCCTTGCCCTTACCATATCATTACCCAAGCACCACTTGTGATTGCTCGCTCAAACAAGGGAATCAGCTTCTCTCTATTCACCCTGACCCACAAGCCTCATAAATCGTTTATACTTCAATCATGTGTTCCCACCGCAGTCTGCTTTAGAGAAAACATTCTTTTTTTTTGGAAGTAGTAATTGTGCTTTAATCCCAATCCCCAATATTGCGCTGGATTTATCACTGCTGCTGTCACAGTCAGTTTAATGTTTATAATTTTTTCCTGCATTCTTACTCGCATGCGCGATGCTGCCCTTCCTCCAAAGCAATGTCACTCTGTAGAGGAGCGCATGCGTGAGACCCTCCCTCAGCGCTGCCATTGAGGAGCATTTACTCAGTGAGTACAAGAGGTTTGTTTGAAACAGACCGCAATGGAGAGATCAGCGCCCAGGGAAGCGAGGGAACAGCAGGCTCCTTCCAACAGCACATCGGGATGGGAGCCTGGGACATAGAGGGGACTCCGAGACCGGGATTGATTCGGGGTGAGTTCAGGGAGAACCGGGGGCTGTTTGTAAGAGGCCGAGCGGAGCAGGAACTGGTCCCGGAACTTGGAGTGAGCGGGTTGGGGGGAAGAGAGAGGCTTTTCTCGGGCTGTGTGGGGCCTGCTGAGGGAGATAGAGCGGGAAGAAGCTGCTGTGGGACATTCTTGTGGTTTGCAATCCCCTGAACACTGATGGAAATTCATTGTTTGGCTTCTATTTTATGCTGTTTGTTGCGAATAGACATTGAATAGTAGGTAATTAAAGGACAGTATCACTAAATGTAATAGTAGTGCCTGTTGTTCTTCCTTCAACAGTTAATATATTGGGAGCTGAATATTGAACTTGCAGATGTTGGTTAGTTTTTGTACCTTAGTAAATTGTTTTAGAATTTCGCAAGCAGACAAAAAAGACTGGGAGGAGCTCAGAGCTAGAGTGTAACCAGTCCTTGCTCTGTTCACATTGCCCTGTTTAAAAACAAAGAATTATCATGGTAATGACCTGAATATTGCATTGATCAGTTGATGTCTTTCTACTAAGGTGATGGTGATTTACAGGAAATATCCCTCTTGTCTTCCTCCAGGCAAATGATTGATGGACCAAGACAATGTAATATTTCCTCAGTACAAAGCCAAGTGTGACCAGCTGCTTCTAACGACCAGCAGGTATGTTACTGTTGTCAGATTGGAGAAGATCCTTTCTACAGTCAGAGTGGATTGAGTCAGACACACATTGAGCTTAATTTCCAGAAGTACACATTCAATCCACGAGTCAAACACAAGTGATGCAATATATTTTTTGATTTCTCCCTATACTCAATGCACAACAGCTCAGTTACCATAAAAGCCATGATGCTTAGTCAATTATCATTTGCAACATCCGAGGAGGGATAGATTGTATCCTCTTATGAAATATACATTAACTCCACATGTAATGAAGGCAATTAAAGTTACAGTCAAGGTGAACAAACAGATCATTCTATTACATTGTTATAGCAAGGATTTCTGAAAATATAGAAGGAAACTTTGGCATTATCAGTAACTGAGAAGGACAAAATTAATCTTTTGAGAAATAGAAGTCCTATGTGAAAGGCACAACAACTAAACAGTGTAATTCCAAATGAACCTCTGAGCCAAAGCCTGACGTACACACAACCACCATCTCCAATCCATGCTCTTATGTGTGCTTGCACACACACCATTCTCTCACACACAGCTACTGACTGATTTACAATTGTTGCAAATTTGTACGCCATCCTGAAATACTCATTCCAACATCTAAAAGTAATGAAAATCCATATACACCGCAACTAGCAGAAAACATTTCATCAAACTGATTCCTACTCTCAGATCTCAAGTCAAAGAAATTTACAGCACATAATAAGTCTCTTCAAATTATTAAGTCTGACTGATCAAAGACAGTCTATAACAACATAACAGTTGACTGAGCTAACAATTCTAATTCCTTTCAACCAGCATTCCATTTTTTGTAAAACTATCATGGCAGCAGAGAAGCTGTCAACTCCATCTGTATCGTAACCTCATTCTCCATTTCATCATTTTGTAGTCATTTTATTTTTCTGTCCAGCAAGAAAGTTTTTTATTTTAAATTATTCTATATGTAATTCAAAATTTGTTTTGATTTTCTATGAAGAGCCCTGCATTCCTCTTGACCCTCCCTTCATGATAGTACAAAAAAAAGCAAGGAATCGGGATATAGTTTTCTGAAGGAGTCATTGGAATTGGATCATTACTATTTAAATCATTGTAGAATGAAAGAGAAAGTCAAAATTAGTCGGTTTGTCAATCTGCTAATTTTTTTTTCCAACAGGAGTTGATATTTAAATTGTTAAATTCAATTTATTGAACTATTTGTCACAGAATGGTGGAAAATAAAAGTCCTTTTGATTTTCCCCTCCCTACTATAGAGCAAAACAAGAGTCTGCTAATGGCTTGCACCAGATCCTGTCCACATTGGTAAATAAAATAGAATTGGCCCATTCTCTTTCCTGTTCAAGGAACACTGTGGTCAGTCAGCTGCAATGCAGTTGAAGTATTGCAAATGGGTTCGGTTAATACTGATCATTAATTCATTGGTTAAAACATGTCACAATGCAAAACTGATAGCATTCTGAAAACCAGACCTTGATATCCCCATTGTTCCCAGTTAGACTCTGCACTTTAGGAGTTACAAAGTCCATTGCTTATCTCCCCTTGATTCTGAAGGAAAGCACAGATGCTTTTTTGCTGTAATGTGTTGCATGTTCAGTTTTCCATGGATCCTACAGGCACTAAAGCTAAAGAACATTGGCTGTGGACATTATCAAACTATATGGTGAAAACAATGACTGCAGATGCTGGAAACCAGATTCTGGATTAGTGGTGCTGGAAGAGCACAGCAGTTCAAGCAGCATCCGAGGAGCAGTAAAATCGACATTTCGGGCAAAAGTCCTTCATCAGGAATACAGACAGAGAGCCTGAAGGGTGGAGAGATAAGTGAGAGGAGGGTGGGGGTGGGGAGAAAGTAGAGAGGAACTCCGAGATTCTTGCAGAGAGAGGAGGAAAACTTCTTCAAGGTAGGCATCCTTGCAAGAAGATTGCAACCCTACTGCAAATCCTCTTGCAAAGATGCCTGTCTTGAAGAAGTTTTCCTCCCCTCTCTACAAGAATCTCAGGGAGTCCCTCTCTACCTTCTCCCCACCCCCACCCTCCTCTCACTCATCTCTCCACCCTTCAGGCTCTCTGCCTGTATTCCTGATGTTTCGGGCAAAAGCCCTTCATCGATTTTACTGCTCCTCGGATGCTGCCTGAACTGCTGGGCCCTTCCAGCACCACTAATCCAGATTATCGAACTACACGTGCAGTGCCAGAGATTAACAGATATACAAACACATCCACTTTCACGGACAGGAGCTGAGTCCAGTGGCAATGGATTCACGTCAAGTAGCAGAAGTTTGAACACTGAGGTACAGTAGCAGTTACTAAAAGTGACATGTTTCAATTTGGATGACACTGAAGCACTGTGAAACACAATAACCAAGAATAAGCAGCACATTGATATCTAGTATCAGAGAGTAAATGAATCTCATTCTCACACTGAGCCTGGTGCTGATGAACACACACTTTCTCCACACTCACATTCTGGTTGAGGTACTGAGGAATGCAGAAGCATTTCCATATTTTTTTTTAATATAGGAAACGCTGACTTATAAGGCATTAAACCCACCTCATAAAGTGTATCAGATCATGACATGCAGAACGGGAAACACAAGGTGACATAAAAAAAGTGTCAGTGTGATATAGACCAGTGCCACTCCTTTCAAGTGATACAGATTGGCAGCACAACAGAAAACTCACTCACACACAGCCAGTTAATGCTGAAAGGGGAAAAAAAATGAAATTTAGGCCCAGGCATTTCCAAATATGGACAGTTATAAATTGATTCACCAAACCATTAACCGTTTCAGTTAGTGTCAGATGTTATATCTTAGTGTCCAGCAGCAACTGATAAAGATTACTGCATACACAAAATAGAAAAAAAAAAGTCTGGATCCAATAAAATTCAGATTCATGGCAAAGATAACATTAATCCCTCAATCACAAAAGGTTAGTGAATATTGATCAAGTTTATCCTACACTCAGGCCAAAAAAGCACAACTGAACATGGAAAGAGAATGAGATCTACATACTCTACCTGGTGCTGTTGCCCACAGAACAAAACTGGCACTATAGTTATCAAAAACAGGTAACTGCAGAAATAATCTCAAATTAGCGTTTAGATAGAGATACTGGCAGTGAATGGATAAAGTTCAGGATCCCAACAGTTAATGGAAACTAGTATGGAGAACAGGTGAAGAACAGAATGTCCCAGTCTGGACACAAATGGGCTGAATGGTTGGGCCAATTCTGTGACTCTACTATAAATGACATAATACATTAGAGATTAAGGCCCAATCACAACACCCTAAAATCTACTATCACAGAATCAATCACAGTCACAGAGAATTTTTTTTCCTAAATTCATTCATGGGATGAGAGAATCACTGGCAAGGCCAGCATTTATTGCCCATCCCTAACTACACCCTGGGCAGTTATGTGTCAGTCACATTGCTGTGGGTCTGGAGACACATGTAGGCCAGACCAGGTAAGGATGGCAGCTTCCTTGCTTAGAGGACATTAGTGAACCAGATGGCAAACAAGAATAGATTTCTTGTCATCGTTGGACTCATAGAATATTATTGGCTGTCAGCGAATTAAGCAACTTTTGATGCATGAGAGTTGAAAGTGACTAGTACTGATTGAGCACTTGACGTTCAGTCACACAGCACAAACTGACAAGGTTTGCTCAATTCCTGAACTCTCATGTGGACACAACAAAAACTGACAGATGGAGATTGATGGCTGCTGTCACATATTCACTCTGCAGAAACTGAAAGGGAGAGCATGATACTTAAACACACACCCCAAAACCCCCACACACACTTCAAAAACACTGGCAGGTACAATCTGATGAATGCATTTGCACATTTATAAACTGGATGTTGACAAATTGAGATTCACAGCTACATCCTGAGTTACACAGAGCAGAATATAACCGGGACAGATTGGTCAAATGCACGTGGCAGAACATTTCAGAGGAAGACATTCTCATTCACAAAGCAGAAACTTATTGGAACAGATTGATTACACTCTGTTTCAAATTACTTAAATTGACATGTATGGTTTGATAATGACACTCTGATATTCACAGGAGAAACTGACAGGTAGAGATTGATAACAGAAGAAATCAGTGTTACATTTGAAGTCTAGTGACCCTTCCTCAGAACTGAGTGCGTGCATTTTCCGAGTTGCCACATGGTCTTCTCTATTCTGGGGAAACTGAGTGTAGATTGGGTGTCCACTTGCCAAACACCTACATTCTGTCCAGAAAACAAGACCCTGAGCTTCCACTTGCCAGCCACTTCAACACATCACCCAGTTCCCTGATGAACATCTCTGCCTCAGGCCTGCTGCAGTGCTCCAGCTAAAACTCAGTGTAAGCTGGAAGAACAGTACCTCATTTTCTGGTTGGGAACACAACAGCCTTCTGGACCCAATATTGAGTTCTACAACTAGGGCTAGAGCTCTCACGTGTCATTACCCAGAACCTCTCACACCAGGCCTTGTTATCACAAGGTCTGCTATTATACACCAACAGTCATTAACAGTCCCTGTTAATAGTGATTCAGCTTCCTCATCTGACCATGATCTTTGGATTCTATATCCATCTACTATTTACTCCTGACCCTTCAACATACCCTACCTTCTGCAGAAAAACTAATCATTTCCTGGCTACCATCAGTTCTCAGGAAGGGTTACTGGACTGGAATTTTTAACTCTGATTTCTGTCCACAGACTCTTGTCAGACCTGCTGAGCTTTTCCAGCAATTTGATTTTGTTTCTGATTTCCAGCATCTGCAGTTCTTTTGGTTTTCATTTAGAGATTAATAACTACATTTTCATATTCACAGAGCAGAAACTACCAGGGAAAATTGATAACTACATTCACATGTTCACAAAAGAAAATTTGTGAAACAAACTTTGATAAATACACTCACATTTACAATTCAGACCCTGATTGGGAAGGATTCTTAACTAAACTTCACTCAACCTTCACAAAGCAAAACCTGACAGGGACTGTTAAAAACTAACTTCTCCTATTCACATAGCAGAAACTGGCAGGCTGAGATTGACAATTACCCAAACATATTCACCAAGCAGATATCCTCAGGAGGCTAAGGAAATTCACCGTGTCTATAAAAACTCCTGCAAATTTTTATCGATGCACACCACCTATCTGGATGTGTCAGAGTGTGGTATGGCTACTGTTCTGCCCAAGACCACAAGAAATTACAGTCAGTTGTGAACAAAGCCCAATCCATCACTGAAAGCAGCCTTCTATCCAAAGGCATCATTTATACTTCCTCCTGTGTTGGGAAAGCATAATCAAAGACCCATCTGACCCTGGTTCTACGCTCCTCCACCCTGGTCTGTCAGGTAGAAAATACAGAAGTTTGAATATACCGTCCAAAAGATTCAAGAACTGATTCTGTGCTGTTATTAGACTTTTGAATGGACCTCTCAAATTTTAATGTTATTCTCTCTCTCTCTCTCTCTCTCTGCACCATTAACACTGTATTTCAGATTCTGTTCTATTGCCCTAATGCACTTTGTATGATATGATCTGCCTGTAAGGCACTCAAAACAGTACTTTTCATTGTATCTCTGTACATGTGACAATAATAAATCAGATCAAATCAAGTGGATAACTACACTCTCGTGTCGCAGAATCCGAGAGGTACAGGTTGATAGCTACAGTCACACAACCTGACAGGAAAAGATGAATAAGTACATTCAAACCCTGACATTACAGCACCTCACATTTAGATTGATAACTAAACTCTGTTATTCACAAAGCAGAAATTGATCGTGACAGATGAAAGCTCAGCTCACACATTCACATAGCATAAACTGGCAGGGATTGACAATTACACAAACATATTCACCAAGCAGAAACTGACAGGTATAGATTGATAACTATATTTATGTTTTCACACAGCAGAGTCCGAAAGGTACAGATTGACAATTACGCTCTCGCTTTGACAAAGAAGAAATTGACAGATTGAGAATGATAATTGTACTACTCACATATTGACAGGGAAGAATCTGACAGGGACAGATTGGTATTGACTCTCCCAAATTGACGTAATAGAAACAAATTGACAATGACACTCTGGTGTCAAATAGCAAAACCTGACAGGTACTGTTCGATAATTGCACTGAGAAATTGATTATAGCTAAAACTGACAGGTAGAGATCAATACCTACATTCACACAGAAGATACTGACAGGTACAAATTGATGACTGCATTTAATATTCATACAGCAGAAACTGGCAGGGAGATACTGAGAATGACACACCCATTCTCAATGCTGAAACTGACAGGTTCAGGTTGATAATTACAGTCAGATACACAGCAGAAACTGTTAGGGAAAGATTGTTAAGTAAATTCACACATTCACAACGGCAGAAACTGACAGGTATAGATTGATAACTGAACTCTCACATCCCCATCAGTGAAGCACATAGGGACTGATCCTATTTATATAAAATGTATTTATCAATCAGTCTCTGCCAGTTTCTACTATGTGGATATGGGTTCAGTTATCAATCTATACCTGTCAGTTTATACTACGTGAATGTAGTTATCAATCTGTCCCTGTCACTCTCTAATAAATACATTTTGGATATTGTAGAGAGTGACAGGGAGAGATTGATAACTATATTAACTCTCACGTTTGCACGGCCTATACTGACAGGTATAGGTTGATAGCTGTACTCCCACATTGACCTCGCAGGAACTGACAGGTATGGATTGATAAGGAAACTCTCAGATCCAGATACAAACTTGTTTAGGGTGTAGATTTGCTTGCTGAGCTATAGGTTTGCTATCCAGATGTTTCATTACCTGGCCAGGTAACATCATCAGTGATGACCTCCAAGTGAAGTGAAGCTGTTGTCTCCTGCTTTCTGTTTATATGTTTGTCCTGGATGGGGGTTCCTGAGGTTTGTGGTGATGTCATTTCCTGTTCGTTTTCTGAGGGGGTTGATAGATGGTATCTAGGTCTATGTGCTTGTTTATGGCGTTGTGGTTGGAGTCCCAGGCCTCTAGGAATTCTCTGGCATGTCTCTGCTTATACTGTCCCAGGATAGATGTGTTGTCCCAGTCGAAATGGTGGTTTTATTCCTCCGTGTGTAGGGCTACGAGGGAGAGAGGGTAGTTTCTTTTTGTGGCTAGCTGGTGTTCGTGTATCCTGGTGGCTAACTTTCTTCCTGTTTGTCCTACGTAGTGTTTGTGGTAGTCCTTCCATGAAATTTTGTAGATGACGTTGGTTTTGTCCATGGGCTGAACTGGGTCTTTTAAGTTTGTTAGTTTTTGTTTGAGAGTGTTGGTGGGTTTGTGTGCTACTGGGATTCCGAGGGGTCTTAGTAGTCTGGCTGTCATTTTTGAAACTTCTTTGATGTATGGTAAGGTGGTTAGGATTTTTGGCTGTGTTTGGTCTGCTTGTCGTGGTTTATTCTTGAGGAATCTGCGGACTGTGTTTTTTGAGTATCTGTTCTTCTTGAATACATTGTATTGGTGGTTCTCCTCTGTTTTCCGAAGTTTGTCTGTGCTGCAGTGTGATGTGGCTCGTTGGAATATGTTCTGATACAGCTTTGTTTGTGTGTTTTGGGATGGTTGCTGGTGTAGTTAAGTATTTGGTCAGTGTTTGTCGGTTTTCTATATACATAGGTTTGTAGTTCTCCATTGTCCTTTCTTTCGACTGTGACGTCCAGGAATGCAAGTTTGTTTGCGGTTTCTTCCTCCTTGGTGAACTTTATGCCTGTAAGGGTGTTGTTGATGATGTTAAATGTCTCTTCTATCTTGTTTCACATAGATCTAAATACCACCTATCAACCCCTCAGAAAACGAACAGGAAATGACATCACCACAAACCTTAGGAACCCCATCCAGGACAAACCTATAAATAGAAAGCAGGAGACAACAGCTTCACTTCACTTGGAGGTCGCCACTGATGATCGTACCTAGCCAGGTAATGAAATGTCTGAATATCAAACCTACAGCTCAGCGAGCAAACCTACACCCTAAACCTCAACCTGAGCTACAAACCTTCACAAACTTTGCAAAGTACAAACTCGTATTGGGTAGCCCCATTGTGGAGCTGTAGAGGCGTTGTGGTTAGTATTTGGTTCTCAGTGAATTGGTATAGATTTCTTTTGTTACAATCACCTGACAAAGAGCAACTCAGGCCAAGAATGGAGTCAGACTGGTAGTTCTGTTTGAAATGCTGGCTTGAAAGAAACACAGCCTTATGATTATAAAATGAATATTACATTGAAAGGTTTGATTCTGTCATACTCACTTAATGTTGATTTACAGGGGATGTCTCTTCTCTCTTCCTCCAGACAATTACATGAAGGAGCAAGACAATGTAACATTCTCTCAGTACGAAGCCAAGTGTGATCAGTTCCTTCTAACAAACAGCAGGTATGTTATCGCTGTCAGACTGAAAGACATACTTTTCACAGTCATAGAGAAGTTGAATTAGACACACATGGAACTCAATTTCTATAGAGAAGTTTTCACAAGAATAGTCAAATACCACCAAGCAATTATAACTTTTTTATCCCTCTCCATTCTCAATTCACATTACCCGATTTCCAAAAAATGTTATCATTCACAGCCATCAAGATGTACAGCATTGAAGCAGACTCTTTGGTCCTACTCATCCATGTCAACCAGATGTCGGAAACTAATCTAGTCCCATTTGCCAGCACTTGACTCCTATCCCTTTGAACCCTTCCTATTCATGGACCCATCCAGATGCCTTTTCAATGTTGTAATTCTACCAGCCTCCTCCACTTCCTCTGGCAGCTCATTCCTTACTCATACCATCTTATGTGTAAAAAATTGCTGCTTAGGTCCATTTAAAATTTTTCCCTGTTTATCTTAAACCTATGCCTCTAGTTTTGTACTCTCCCACCTCAGGGAAGAGGCATTGTCTCTCATGATTTTATATACCTCTGGGTGGTCAGCCATGGCCTGTTCAGCCTTTCCCTATAGCTCAAATCCTCCAACCCTGACAAATTCCTTGTAAATCTTTTCTGAACCCTTCAACATTTCACAATATCCTTCCAATACGAAGGAGACCAGTATTGCATGCAGTATTCCAAAACTGGCCTCACCAATGACCTGCACAGCCACAACATGACCTCCCACTCCTATACTCGATGCACTGACCAATGAAGAAAACATACCAAACGCTGCCTTCACTGTCCTATCTACTTGCGACTCCACTTTCAAGGAGCTATGAACCTGCATTCCAAGGTCTCTTTGTTCAGCAACACTCCCCATGATCTTACCATTAAGTGTACAAGTCCTGCTCTGATTTGCCTTTCCAAAATGTAGCACCCCAGATTTATCTGAATAAAACTCCATCTACCACTCCTCAGCCCATTGGCCCATGTGATCAAGACCCTTTTTTACTTTGAAGGAACCTTCTTTGCTGTCCAATTTTGGTGTCATCTGCAAACTTATTAACTATACCTGCTGTGTTCAAATCCAAATCATTCACATAAATGATGAAAAGCAGTGGATCCAACACTGATACTGGTGGCACACCACTGGTCACAGGCCTCCAGTCTGAAAAGCATCTCTCCTCCACCACCACCCCTGTCTTCTACCATCGAGCAAGTTCTGCATCCAGTTGGCTATCTTTCCTGTATTCCATGAGATCTAACCTTTCTAACTAATCTCACATGAAGAACCTCGTTGAACACCTTACTGAAGGCCATGTAGATCACATCCACCACTCTGACCTCGTCAATCCTCTTTGTTACTTCTTCAAAACAACTCATTCAAGTTCATGACACACATTTTCCCACACACAAAGTCATGCTGGCTATTCCTAATCAGTCCTTGTCTTACCAAATGCATGTGAATCCTGTCTCTCAGGATTCCCTCCAATATCTTGCCCACCACCGATATCAAACTCACTGGTCTATCGTTTCCTGGTTTTTCCTTACCACCTCTCTTAAATAGTGGCACCACATTAACAATCTTGTAGTCATCCAGCACCTCACCTGTGACTATCAATGATAAAAATATCTCAGCAAGGTGCCCAGCAATCACTTCCCTACCTTCCCACAGAGTTCGAGGGTGCACCTGATCAGGTCTTGGGGATTTATTCACTTTTATGCATTTCAAGACATCCAGCACTTTCTCCTCTGTAATAGCGACATCTTGAAAAATGTCCATATGTATTTTCCCACATTCTATTATCTTTCATGTTCTCCTTCATAGTGAACACTGATGCAAAATACTCATTTAGTATCTTCCCCATCTCCCACGGCTCCACGCAGCAGGTGCCTTGCTGATCTTTGAGAGGCCCTATTCTCTCCCTAGTTACTGTTTTGTCCTTAAATCTATTTCTAAAAACTCTTTGAATTCTCCTTCCTTCTATTTGCCAAAGCTATCTCATGTTCCCTTTTTGCCCTCAGGATTTCTCTCTTAAGGATACTCCTACAACTTTTATACTCTAAGGAGTCACTCAATTTCTTCTGTCTATACCTGACATATGCTTCATTTTTTCTTAACCAAAACCTCAATTTCTCTCGTCATCCCACATTCCCGCCACCTACCAGCCTTTCCTTTCACCCAAACAGGAATATACTAACACTGGGCCCTTGTTATCGCATTTTGAAGGCTTCCCATTTCCCAGCCTTCACTTTACCTCCAAACATCTGCCCCCAATAAGCTTTTGAAAGTTCTTGCCTAATGCTGTCAAAATTAGCCTTCCTCCAATTTCCAAGTTCAGCTTTTAGATCCGGTCTATCCTTTTCCATCACTATTTAAAAACAAACAGATTTATGGTTGCTGGCTCCAAACTGCTCCCCCACTGACACCTCAGCCTTTCCCTATAGCTCAAATCCTCCAACCCTGACAAATTCCTTGTAAATCTTTTCTGAACCCTTCAACATTTCACAATAACCTTCCAATACGAAGGAGAGCAGTATTGCATGCACTATTCCAAAACTGGCCTCACCAATGACCTCAGTCATTGAGAGAGAGAGTGGGAGCCGGCAGTGTGAGGGGGGGGAGAGAGAGAGTGGAAGCGGGCAGTGCGAGGGGGGGAGAGAGAGAGTGGGAGCCGGCTGTGTGAGGGAGAGCGAGTGGGAGCGGGCAGTGTGAGGGAGAGAGAGAGTGGGAGTGGGCAGTGTGAGGGAGACTGACACCTCAGTCACCTGTCCTACCTTATTTCCCAGGACAAGGTCATATTTTGCATCTTCTCTAGCAGGAACATCCACATACTAAATCAGAAACTTTCCTTGTACACACTTAACAAATTCCTCTCCTTTTAAACCCTTAACACTATGGCAGTCCCTGTCTACATTTGGAATGTTAAAATCCCCTACCATATCCACCGTATTATTCTTACAGAGAACTGAAATCTCCTTACAAATTTGTTTCTGAATTTCTTGCTGACTATCAGGGAGTCTATAATACCATCCCAATAAGATGACCATCCCTTCCTTATTTCTCAGAATCATCCAAATAACTTCCTGGATATATTCCCAGGAATATCGTCCCTAAGTACAGGAGTAATGCTACCCCTCATCAAAACTGCCACTCCCCTCCTCTCTTGCCCCTCTTGCCCCCACTTTCTAAGCTTCCTGTAGCAGTTGTATCCTGGAACATGAAACTCCTTGTCTCAGAACATTTAAGAAATTTTCTTCGAATTTTAAAAGTCTCTTCTCCATCCAAGCCTTTAACAGACTTTATTTCCAGACAATGTTTGTAAAAAACCGACTATTACAGCCTTTATATTCTTTCATATATCTGAAATCTGTGTATGTTTGTTCCTCAGTTTCCTTCTGATTGTTGGGGGGACCTATCGTACTGTCCCATCATTGTGATTATCCCTTTCTTATTTTAACCCAGATATTTTCACTGGATGATCTTTTTCAGTAAAAGTTTCTCTAGTTAGAGCAGCAATGTTTTCGTTAATCAAAAACACCACTCTGCCTTCTCTTTTACCTGCCTTTCTGTCCTTCCTATATCTCCCTCATACTTCTATAATCTAGTGAATACAGACCCAGAGTTATCCTCAATTGCTGTTTTTCTGACAGGTCATTCTTGTGAATGTACTCTGGGCTCCCTCCAACACGAGCACATCCTTCCCGATGTTAGAAACAAAATCAATAAAACTTATACAAGACCACCAAAACTGGAAACAAGACCTTGCAAGAAAGGGCATCAAATGCAGAAGCAATTGAGCAAATTGGAACTCAGGTTAGTGTACAGTTATACCCTTTGAGGTCATCTCCAGACTCAATCTCTCTCACTGTGCCATACCACTGCCCAGCTGCGCTCCACCCTTCTTACTTCCCCCTTCCCCAGGTTGGCAACCTTCCTCTCTGTAAGTGCTGACACACACATTATTTTGTCGACAGTACATCAAGATCTGGTTTAACATTTTGTATCATTTCTGCTGGTACATTCCATCCTCGGACATTTCATTAAATTGTATCATTTTGTATAGCCCAAGCATTTCGGTTATCTCTGCTTTTTACTGAAAACATAATTTTTTAAAAAGAACTTATTTGCTATAATAATTACACACCAAAGTTAGTATTTAGTTAACCACGATTATACACTGAAAAGTAGAGATACTCTTCCCTAAATACCTGCAGAGTTAATAGTTCTCTTGCTGTACCCCTTTTCTGTATGCGTTGTCTAGATCTGCAAAAACAACACTTTTCCCCATTTATAACAACTCCCCCATTTCTTTTCTTTTACCATTTGTTGTTTTTGCAATTTTTATTTTCTGCCCTTTTCACCCTAAGGCGTAGAGGAGGTTCACAATCTTGCCGTTTCTGCTCTCCTAAGTCTTTTTTTTTCCAAACTCCAGGAGTAATCTATTACTCTCTCTTTCTTACTTACTTTTGTCATGACCATCATTGATTGTTGTCCTCCTAAGGACATTGTCAACTTACTCATTCTCCACTTTAACACGTTAAATCCTATTATTAAACCTACTATTATCAGTAATACATAAATGCCTAAATTAGCTAACCATTTTCCCCAACCAGTCAGTCCCCATTTCTCATCTTTTCGAAGTTTATCCTCAATTTCTTTTATATTCTTTATCTTTTTCTTTATTATTTCTGCCTTATCTTCCACTAGGGAAGAGGCGTCTGGGATGAAGGTGCAGCATTCCTGTCCAATCAGTGCACAGGTTCCCCCTTTTTCAGCCAAGAGATAGTCTAGAGCCATTTGTTTCTGTAAGGCTGTTAGTCTTGTGGCAATCATTTCAGTGGCTATGGCCAATATTTGGGACTGAGTTTCTCCCATTACGTCGGCGGTAGTATTAATTAATTTCTCAAGGGCAGGCGCCAGTTTATGTATCTCTACCCCTGCCCTTGTAGTGCCGTAGTTTGGGAATAGTGTCCACAACAGACGGTCAGATACCTCTCAGGCCTTACGTCTTATTCCCCCTTCCTTCCTCGGGTTGAGTTCATGTTTTTCTAATCGGAGGTGAGCGACTATATAAGCAAGGTAACAGCAGCCACTCCAGCCTTTCTGGCTTTGAGGCAGTGATTCATCAACATCAAAACATGCATGCATTCCTATACATTCGGTCACTCGAACATATTTTTCCCCGGGAATAAATGGATTGGCCTTCCGGCCGCATACCCAATATGTTCCGTTCAATATTCAGGGAACGGTCGTGGCAGTGGCTTGGCTGGTGTAGTCACAAGATGACTTTCCTAATTTGAAGGGTGCGGCGTCATTTCTGATTACAAAAACAGGTGGTATTCACTGCTCCTTTTGGTGGGGAAATTATAAGGACTGACAACTCCCTGGGTTTTTCGGGGCTCGTCTAGGGAACCATCCCGCAAAGTTATATTTACCCCTGTCAGATTTCCACTTTGTATCATTTGAGCCCGAGTCAAATTGTTGTACATCGTACACTTCCTTTTTGGTGAGCAGTATTACCGAGGTGGAGATCCCAGGTTTGCCATGGTGTGGGACCTCTGCACAGACCCAACAGTTTGTAAGTCCCTCTTGTTCAGCATAATTTTGGCATAGTGTAGTAAAGTGATTTTTCCTGTCTCCTTGAATAGTTAGTACTACTAACGTTACAATACTGTACTAGTACCCACCCATCTCTAACCCTTGTCTACTGTCCTGCCTATCTGTCTTAATCTTTTAGGCGCCAGAGAGAGGTGAGTCCACACAGCCCTTACAATCAATAACAATATATATATCAGCAAACGTTAAAAAAGTCTTTTGTTTCAGTTCATTCTTTCTTTCTCAGCTTAACTTTCAGAGGGTTGTCTGTAGGATGAGTGTGCTACTCCACCAATGGAGCGTTCACAGGACCTTTAACGCGAGTGTGATGACTCCACCCTTTCTCAGCAGTCTGAATAGCTGTTTCACTAGTTAGGAGGGTTAGGAATGGTCCCTCCCAGCTCGGGTGCAGTTTGGTATCTTTCCAGGTCTTGATCAGGACCCAATCACCCGGTTGCATTCAATGTACTGCAAACTCGAGTGGCGATGTCTGTACCAACAGGCCTTTATTCCTAAGAATAGACAAAGAAGAGCCGAGCGCCACAATATAGTTCTTTAAAAACTTATCATTGAACTCTGACCAGCTGTTAGGCAGTCTTTCAGCCTCGATAATGCTTCCCTCTATCTCATCTACTGCTGTATATTCATTGTGCTTTTTACTCTCAATAATCCGGGAGGACCCGATGATAAACAACTGAGCTCTGGCATGCAACGGTACGTCTCTTAAGTTCATTCGCACTTTAGTCTGATATTCGGTAATATCAAGGCAGTCATATTCTGGGTTGCCAAGGGCCACCCCCCTCTCTCCGCCACAGAAATGCAGCTGGATTCAAGCAACTGTCTGTGACTAACACAAGGTCATCCTGTTCCATTAAGATTGTCTCATATTTCAAGATCCTAGAGTCTGTGAACCATTGTCCTGCATTCTGATTTAAGGATTCTTTGCCTTTTACTCCAGAAACCTCAAGACCTTTGTAAGTTAATTTAACACCACTAGGTCTAAAGCTTAGCGATAGTCGTGCTGCTCCCGTATGCACTAAAAACACTCTTTCCTCTCCTTCAGGTCCCACCTTTAAATTTATCAAGGGTTCCCGGTGGGTCTCAGGAGGAGGGAACCCCTGACTCCCCTAATCTTCATCAAAAATCATCAATGATACCGCTTCTGTTTGTCGTCCTAACCTTGGACATTGTCTTTTAAAATGTCCTGTTTTTTCCGCAGTAATAACATCCTGCCAGTTGCTTCCTTCCCCTACCATCTGCTCTCTGTCTCTCTTGTCCTCCTGTTCTCTGATTCTAACTTTCTCGTCGTAATTTCTTCAACTGCTGCAACCATTATTTTAGCTTTTTATTTTTGTTTCTCCATTTTCACATACACTTTCTGTGCCTCATATAACAGATCTTCTATCTTTTTTTCACTCCAGCCTTCTAATTTCTGTAATTTCTTTTGTATGTCTGGCCATGATTTAGTCAAAAATTGGACCTTTAAAAGTCCCTGTGCTATCGGATCATCAGGATTCATTCCCAAATATTTTCTAGTGGCTTCTTTTAATCTCTGTAAAAAGGCTGACGGGGCTTCCTCCTTTTCCTGTCTTACTTCAAAGGCTTTCAAAAACTTCTGAGATTTAGGTGCTGCTTCTTTAATACCCAAAATGACCATTTCTCAAAAGTCCCTCATTTTTCCTCTATCGTGTTCATCCATATCCTTCTAACGTGGGTCCACATTGGGGAATTTGTTTTTGGCTGGTATCACTCCCTCACCCACTGGATGTCTTTTTTTTTCCATTCCCTCAGAGCAGCTCTTCTAATCATGCCCCTTTCTTCTCCTGACCGTACCAGATGTGGGGTGCTGACTACTAAGGTTCCACTAAAAGTAAGTTTCCAACTCTCCTCTACCATTAAGGCTATTGCTACCACTGCCTGCACACACTCTGGCCAGTAATGAGGCTTTCCATTCTTTAATTAACAATGAATTAATGCAGTCATGTTTTAAATTAACCAAGAATCAATATGACAGGTCACTGAGAATGTATGAAGGAATCCTGCCAATTAATATGGATTCAGGCTGACACAATTGAATTATTATTAGTTATATATATTATATAATTCAGGATGAAAACACAACAAGTGATTGCAGTTCTGTTTGTTTACCTGTCACTTGTGACTTCTCATTCTGTTTCTGTAATTGTTTTGCTCGAGCACATTCATTTTGAAGAACCTCAACAGATTCCAAAGCACATTTTGCAGTTAATTGAATCCCCAATTTGGTGGCAATATCTCGTCATGAACGCAAAACTGATTCTTCGTGCCTCTCATCACAAAACTGTTGCCATAATCCAATTAACTTTTTTTTGTTCCCACTCCCTTGGGCTTAAAATTTAAGGATGACCTTGCTGCCCCCGTATCGACTCGGAAAACTACGTCCTCTTTGTAAGGTCCCACCTTTAAATTTATCAAGGGTCCCTGGTGGGTCCCCGGGGGCAGGAACTCCTGACACCCCTATTTTTCATCAAGGTTCATAAACAGCACTGCCATTACTTCCTTTTTTGGATCTGGACACTCTCTCTTAAAGTGACCTGTCTTTCCACAGTAAGAACATCCCGCCTGTGGGGATTTTCACTTTGATCCTTGTTCCTGTCTTCCAGACCCCTTAACATCTCCTCCCCGATCCTTTCTTCTCACTTTATTTTCAACATGCTGCCCGCCACCATTTCGGTTTATTATTCTTTTAGAATTGTCGTCCTTTTCTTTTTTACCTCATCAACCATGGCTTATCATTATTTTTGCCTTCTGTTTTTGCTTCTCATGTTACGTTGCCAGATCAATTGCTGAGCCAACTTAACCAACTGAACAGCAACCTCATAGCTATCCCTCATCACCCAATGTTTTGTTTAGACCTTGATTTTTTTCAAAGAAATATTGCAATATTTCTTGCTCCCTGTAATCTCAAATAGAATTTATCAATTTATGCTTGCTTTTCTTTAAAGCCTGAACATTTTGGAATCTTATTTGTAAATACATATTTATATATTATAAATTCATTTATTCAGTGTTTAATATTCAAAATGCACACAGTTCCCAACTCTGAAATCCATCACAATCACCCGTTTCCAGTCCCCCGATTCAAATTCAAAACGAGTCCTCCCTAGTAGTCCTGACCAGTCATTGCTGAAAATGTGTTGCTGGAAAAGCGCAGCAGGTCAGGCAGCATGCAATGAGCAGGAGAATTGATGTTTCGGGCATGAGCTCTTCTTCAGGAGCCCTTCTTCTGCTCCTTGGATGCTGCTCCTTGGTCGTGAAATAACCGGAGCTGCCTTAAAAGGATTTGTCTATTCAAGTTAAAACTTCAACTGTCCTCCATAAATTGCTTTTATGTAAGGATAAAAGAGACTAATTAGAAACTGATAGTAAGGCAGTCATGACCTGTAAAAAGAACATTTTATTTCATAATCTTGCAAAATCCTTAACCTTAAAAGAAATCATGTTAAAATTTCCGTAATAGAAATCAGATTCGAAACAGTCCCGGATCTCACGCTCCATGGAACATTCAATCACCAACAAACAAATGTGCATTCAGACTGAATCACAAAGGGTTAAACTTTCCTCCTGAACAGCTCTTCTCTCTCTCTCTCTCTCTCTCTCTCTCTCTCTCTCTCTGTGTCTCACTCACACACACACACACACACACACACACACACACACACACACACACACACACACACACACACACACACACACACACACCCATGTCTCACAGACACTCAGTTTCCCGCAACGACGACTCTAGCTTTTGAATATTTTTCTGGACATCTGGCCATAAGTTAGTTACAAAGTGCACCTTCAGCTACTAGGCCTTCTGACACAAAGCATAATCTGATTCCTCCTGATTGTAAGGTTGTTTTTCATTGACTTTTTATCCTTTCCTCGCGTCTGAGGATTGTACTTCCAATCTCTTAACATTTTTCCTAAAGGGCTGTCCGTTGGAACGTGGTCCTCAGACGTCCCTCTCATGTCCCCTTCGACACTTAAACAACTATTCTTTTTTTCCCATTTTAATACTCGGCTGTTTCTTTATGTAATTTAATTAAACTTACTGAGGCCCGGTGTCACCTTCTTTCACACCCATTTCAGGGTCCTGACCTTCGCATGGAGGATTTCCCCTCTTAACAACCGGTCTAAGGCTGGGTGATCAAATCAGGTAGACACCTTACTCAGCAGATTAATCTAGCCAATTAAACGCTTTATTTTCAAAGTTGCCAATTTCCCGTACTTCTCGTATGTCCCCGACCACCAAGGCAATACTTAAAGGTCCCTTTTCTTACCTTGGTCTGTGCACAAGAGTTACCTGGTCGAATCCGTGCACCCTTATCCCACAGCAATACCTGGCAACCACTACTATTGCCTATCCCGGTCGCTTACCCGACCGAACTTCCCGCCGTGTGTTTGTGCAGCCTGTCCCACAGCAATTACCTGGATATATCCACCTGGCAACAGTGACAACTGCGACCTACCCTGGTTGATTGGGTTCGCCTAACCCAGTCACCCAGACACCCGGTTCCACGGATACCCGGATATATCCGACTGGCAGCAACTACCGCAGCCAGCCACCCGGATACATCCACCTGGCAACGGTAACAACCGCGACCTACCCTGGTTGATCGGGTTCGCCTAACCCGGTCGCCCAGAACCCCGGATACCCGGATATATCTGACTGGCAGCAACTGCTGCTGCCGGCCTCCCGGATATATCCACCTGGCAACAGTATCAACAGCTACCACCCTGGCTGACCGGATTCGCCTATTCCAGTCGCCAGCACCCCAGTTCCCCGGATATATCCGACTGGCAGCAACTATCGCTGTCTACACCGGTCGCCCAGTTAAATCTTTTAAGACCTTTCTTACCCGGGTCTTGTGCACACAAGAGTCACCTGACTGAACCTGCCGCGTCTGCGCAGGGTCTCGCAGTCCGGATCACGCTCACCCAAAGCCGCCTTGGCAACAAGGGGAAACTAGAGATCGCCGAAATCAGCAAGGTGCACCTTCTCCGTTTCTCCAAGAATGCCGAGCGACCGGAGCTTGGGATCCCGGAACGAGCCCCCAAATCTGTTAAAAACAAAATTTATACGAGACCACCAAAATTGGAAACAAGACAATTTATTCTATGATCTTGCAAGAAAGGGCATCAAATGCAGAACCAAGTGAGCAAATTAGAACTCAGGTTAGTGTACAGTTATACCCTTTGAGCTGAGTGAGGTCGTCTCTCCAGACTCCTCATTACCCAATCTCTCTTACTGTGCCATATCACTGCCCAGCTGCACTCCACCCTTATTACATCCCCCTTCCCCAAGTTGGCAACCTTCCTCTCTGTAAGTGCTGACACACACATTATTTTGTCGACAGTCCATCAAGATCTGGTTTAACATTTTATATCATTTCTGCTGGTACATTCCATCCTCGGACATTTCATTAACTTGTATCATTTTGTGTAGCCCAAGCATTTCGGTTATCTCAGCTTTTTGCTGAAAACATAATTTTTTTAAAAAAGAACTTATTTGCTATAATATTTACACACCAAAGTTAGTATTGAATTAACCACAATTATACACTGAAAAGTAGAGATACTCTTACCTAAATACCTGCAGAGTTAATAGTTCTCTTGCTGTACCCCTTTTCTGTATGCTTTGTCTAGATCTGCAAAAACAACACTTTTCCCCATTTCTAAAACCGAGATAATGGGTCCAAGCTGCTCTCAATATTCCAAATGCAGTCTGACCAGAGCTGATAGAGCCTCAGCAGTACATCTCTGCTCTTGTATTATAGCTTCCTTGAAATAAATGTTAAAATGGCATTTGCCTTCCAACCTGCCAAGTGAACCTACCAGTTAACCTGAAGAGAATTTCTGAACTTGAACTCCCAAGGTCCCTTACCTTTGAGATTTCTGAAGACTTTCCCTGTTCAAAAAATTATCAACATCTTTATTCCTTCTACCAGAGTGCAAAGCCTCACAATTTCCCACATTGTATTCCATCTGTCACTTCTTCGTCCACTCTTGCAGCCTGTCCAAATCCTTCTACACCCTCCGCACCTCCTCAGCACTTACCTGCCCCTCCACCGACATCTATCCCATGTGCAAACGTGGTAAGAATACCCTTAGTTCCTTTGTCCAGATCATTAAGGTTGTGAATAGTTGTGGTCCCAACACTGACCCCTGTGGAAGTCCATGAGTCACTGGCTGCCATTCTGTAAAAGACCCTTTTATCCTGACTCTCTGCCTTCTGCCAGGCAGCCAATTCACTGCCTTTACCTTATTTAGCAGCCTGCTGTGTGGTACCTTATCAAAGGTTTTCTGAAAATGCAAATCGATTATGTCCACTGGCTCTGAATTGTCTAACTTGCTTGTTACTTCCTCAAAGAATTTGAACAGATTTGTCAGGGAAGATCTCTCCTTAACAAAGCCGTGCTGACTCTGCCCTATTTTACCATGCACTTTTAAGTACTCTGCAGCCTCATTCTAACCAGGGATTCTCAAGCCTTAGGAATGACTATGTTCTAGCTATGTAGCCTGTAGTTTCTTGCCTCTGCCTCCCTTTCTTAAACACGTGTTGCATTAGCCATTTTCCAGTCATCTGGGATCCTCCTGACTCCAATGCTTTCTGAAAGATCATCACCAATGCCTCTCCAATCTATTCCACTGTCTCCTTCAGTTATCTGGAGTATAGTCCATCCGGTCTTGGTGATTTATCCGCCTTCAGCTTCCCAGCACCTTCCCCTTACCAATGGCCAATGCACTCACTTCTGTCCCCAAGTTTCCCTTGAAGTTCTGGTCGGTTGCTGGTGTCTTCCACTGTTAAAAACTGATGGAAAGTACCTCTTCAGCTCCTTTGCCATGCTGTGGTTCCCCATTACTACTTTTCCAGCATTGTTTTCAAGCTGTCCAATGTCCACTCTTGTCTTTTTGTAACCGTTTGGATAGCCAAGAAAATTGCCTGCAGCTCTCTTCTGTATTAGTAGCGAGATTACGCTCCTATTTAACTTCTTTCCCCGTCCCCACCTTTTTTTAAAAAGTTATTTCTATTCTTTAAAGACTTCCCAATCTTCTGGCTTCCACGAATCTTTACTACACTATATGCTGCTTGTGTTGCCTTTCTGGTCTCCCTGACTTCCTCTGTCAACCAGGGTTGTCTCATCCTCCCCTTAGTATGTTTCTTCTTCCTTTGGGATGAATTTCTGCAAGTCTCCTGAATTAACCCAGAAACTCCTGCCAACGCTGCTCCACTGTCTTCACTGGTTGGCTCACCCTTCCAATCAACTCTGTCCAGCTCCACCCAAGTTACCTTTATCCAATTGTCATCCCGTTACATCTGATTCAGTCTTCTCCCTCTCAAGCTGCAGGGTAAACTCTATTATGTTATGGTCACTGTGTCCGAGGAGTTCCTTCACTTTGAGCTCCCTAATCAAGTCTCCCTCGTTACACATCACTAAATCCAGAATTGCCTGTTCCAGAGTGGGCTCTGCCACAAACTGCTCCAAACAAAAAAAATCTCTCCTATAATTCCACGTTTTCTTGAGAACCACTACCAACCTGTTTTTCCTAGTCCACCTGCATATTGAAGTCCCCAGTGATTATTGCAATAATTCCTTACATGCTTTTATAATCTCCTAATGTATTTTCTCCCCCACATCGTGACAATGGCTAATGGCTTGTACACAAGTTCCTTTGGCGTCTTTTTCCCTTTGTGGTTCCTGATCTCTACCCTCATGGATTCTACACCTTCTGACTCTATTTCGCTTCTTGCTGTTAATTTAATTTTATTTCTTGCACACAAGGCAACCCCTCTGACTCTGCCCATTGCCTTTTCGATAGCTTGGATAATTAGTTACCAGCCCTGAACTCCCTGCAGCCTTTTCTCTGATACCTATAACATTGTGCATACCAGCTGATTTACCTTGTTCTATAGACCGTGTGTATTTAGTTCCGAGTCCCTCAGCCCTGCGTTAATTGTCCCTCTTCTCATATTTGTCCCTTATCTGCTGTGCCTGAAGTTAGATTCCTGATCCTTTCCATACTTTCTGTCTTGCAGCATGTTGTGAAAGCTTTAACCTGTGCTGGGCATTTCCCCATTTTGACTTTTCCATAATTTTGCACGCAGCTGAAAAACAACCCCCATGTTTTAGTTTAAAGTCCAATATATAGATCCTGGTTATGCCATTCTCCAGGACTCTGATCCCAGCATCATTTACGTGTAGCCTGTCCCATCGGAACAGTTCCATCCTTCCCCAGTACTGTCTCCAATGTCCAGTGAATTCAAACCTCCTGTTTGTCCCACACCAATCTTTCAGCCACACACATCTTACTGTTATAATCTTACTGACTTTATGGCTCAGGTAGTAATCCAGAGACTATTACCTTTTTGATTTTTAAAAAAATTTATCCCTGAGCTGCACATATTCCTTCAGCAGAACTTCTTCCCTTGATCTGTCATATCGACAACTGGATCGTTTCTCTGCAGCCCAGATGATTATCGTGAAGCCAGGCACCAGACAGCCAAATCTGCCTTCGGGACTCTCGATTCTGGCAACAGGGAAGAGTCTCTATTCCCCTGACTGCACTGTTACCGATTACACTTGCATTTCTCTTTTCTCCTTCCTCTTGAATGGCTCCCTCTTCCACAGTGCTGTGGTCAGTTTGCTCATCCTCCCTACAGACCCCACACTCATCCACACAGGGAGCAAGAATCTCAAACCTGTTTGACAAGCTGAAGGGCTGAGGCTCATTCAGCACTACCCTCTGGTTTTCTCTATCTGCCTCACTCAGTCACACCCTTCTATCCCTGACCACTGATCGATTTGAGGTAGTTAATCCAAGGAGTGTGACTGCCTCCTGAAACAAAGCATCCAGGTAACTCCTGTCCCTCCCTGTTATGTGGCAATGTTCGGAACTCAGACCTCAGCTCAACAATCTGAGCTGGAATCCTGCAACCAACACTTGTGATGGTTGTAGTAGCTATGGACCACAATGGGGTCCACCAGTTCTGACGACATGTAAATAAGACACCTCGCCTGGTCTGGCCCCTCCATTTTAATGACTTGGTGCTTAATTTGATTTTTTAAACATTTCACGCTGAAAGCACATCCACTGTTGTTGGGGAGATTAATTGACCATGCGCAAGAGGCCAAAATTAAGTAAGTGCAGATATCTTGAAAGATTGTGTGGCTGGCAGAGATTAGAAGTGGGAATGATCAATATCATAGAGGGATTTGAAAAGAACAACGAGAAATTTGTTAAAATGTTGCTTTTCCTCAATTTGTGACCTCTCCAGGTCAGTGAGCTCAGGGTGGGGAGAACAAAACTCAGTGTGAGTGAGCACACGGGCAGCAGGGTGTTAGGATGAGCTGAAGGTTACAGGGAGGTTGAAAGTGGGAGGTGGATCAGGAGTGTGTTAGGGTCATCCAGTCTCGAGGTTACAAAGGACTGGATGAGATTTCAGCACCTGGCACTGAGACTGTGTTGGAGTCAGGCCACGTTACTGAAATGGAAATAGAACGTCATGGTAAGGATGTGGGTCTGTGGTTTAAAGCTAATCTCCAAATGCGCTTAATTTTGTGAAGAGCCTGGTTCAGATAGTTACCAGTGGGAGCGATACAGATGAAGTTAGGAAGTTTTGTAACAGGGACTGAAGCCAGCAGTCTTCAGTGAACAAAGGATCAGGAGTAGGCCTTTCAGCTGTTCCACTATTGAATGAACTCATTGGCTGCTGTGTGGAGTTCAGCCTTTGGCCCATATCCCTGAATACATTTGTAGAAGAAAAGTATATCTGTCTCAGATTGGAAACTAACAACTTAGTGATTGATTTCCAAACGTCTTCCACCCTTTTCATATCGAAGTCATTCCTCACATCTTTCTCGAACAGACTCTGCTCCCACATTCTTGATTAAATTGGAGAAAGTTTCTATTCATTCAGCACTGGATGTTGGGACGTTGTGTGAGCTGGAGGGAGCTTCAAGGGAGTGTTGGTCACATACGCCTACTCTGCAGTCCTTCATGGTGGTGGAAGTGGCTGTTTTGGGAGGTTATGCTCAAGGTATGATTGAGCAGTACGTCGATAAAACCCCCCTCATTCTCCTTCCAGCACTGTGGAATATAACTTGAGAAAATATATTGGGCGGCACGGTAGCTCAGTGGTTAGCACTGTTGCCTCACAGCACCAGGGTCCAAAGTTCGATTCCAGCCTCAGGTCACTGTCTGTGTGGAGTTTGCACATTGTCCCCAAAACTGCATGGATTTCCTCTGGGTGCTCCGGTTTCCTCCCACAATCCAGAGGTGTGCAGTCCAGGTGAATTGGCGATGGTAAATTGCCCATAGTGTTAGGTGCATTAGTCAGAGAGAAATGGGTCTGGGTGGTTACTCCTCAGAGAGGGTCGGTGTGGACTGGTTGGGCAGTGTTTGCACACTGTAGGGAGTCTAATCGAATATGCATTTCAACAGGAGGACTAGGAGAGGTGAATATTCTTTAACGAGGGAAAACCTCTGCAGAAAACCAGCGTAGAGAATTTTGGGTCCTTCTGCTTGAAAGATGAAAATCTAGTATCCAGGTTCAGTGGGTATCCAGGAAAGGAAATGGTCAGTTGGCTTTTATTTAAAGGGAATGGGGAGAAAAAAAATGGAAGTTTTGGTAAAACTGTTCAAGAGATGAGTCAGATCACACTTGGAATACTGTGAATTGCTTTTGTCCCTTGTTTTGGGAGAGGCAGTCCCTAGAGTATTCAGGAGATTGATCCTGGATGTGGGAGGAATTTCTCAGGAAACGAGTTTGAGCAAACAGCTTCTGTACTCATTGGAGTTCAGAAGAAGGAGAAGACCTTATGGAAAGATTCTGAGTGCCTTGACATTGTAGATTCAGGAAGATTGTTATTACTTGTTTGAGAGTTGAGGACATAATCTCCAGAGTAAGGAATCACCTGTTTAAAATGGATGTGGAGGAATTCCTGCTGTTAGAGTACAGAATACTGCAGTGGCCTGTGGAGGCTGTGCCGCTCAGTGTGTCCAAGGCTGAGATAAATAGATTTTTATTTGGAAGGGCTTCAATGGTGGGAGCATAAGGCAGGAAAATCAAGCTGAAGATTTTTGGATCAGCTCTGATCTCACTGAATGGTGAGAGCAGACTTGCTGGGTTGAGTTACCTAGTTCTGCTATTGCATCTGATGGTTTTAAACATTTTCTTTTTTGGATTCTCACTTGGTTTGCTCTTTGCTTTCCATGAACTTCACAGGGAATTAGACGACTATTTGCAATGAGGAGACTCAAAACCAAGCATCACTTCCCAATCTGACCAAGCTGCCGAGTTTATGGCCACCTGAATTTCATTGGGTTTGAAGTAAAAAAGCACCATTCACAGTGGCGGAGAAACCATATGTGTGTTATACATGTGGACAAGTCTTCAGCAGATCACTGCCCGTCACGATATAAATACAGCCACGCTGGGGAAAGGCTATTCATCTGTTCTAAGGGTGGGAAAGGAGCCACTCGATCATCCACCTTGCTGAAACCCGAGCAAGTTCACACAGAGAACAGACCTTTTGAAATGCTCAGAATGTGGAAGGTGTTTTAAAAACTCTGGGGCACTGATATCCCAACAACATCCTCACAGTGACGAGAGACCCTTCATGTACTCTCTGTGGGTGTGGGTTCAAGCCATCATCCAACCTCATTAAACACCAGCGGATCCACACTGGGTCCACCTGCTCACACAACGGCAAAGGATTTTCTCATAAATCCAACCTGTTAAAACACCAGCGATCTCTCAGAAGGTAGAGGCTGTTCTGCTGTACTGACTGTGGGAAGAGAATCATTGTGAAATCCAAGCTGCTGAAACACCAGCATATTCATGAGAAATTCCAGTGCCTGGTGTTTACTGTGTCTCAGTCAGAAGATTTTGTTTCAATTCCCACCTGATATAGAGCTATGTCAAAGAACTTAATTATTTTTGCAATTGATAACTGAATGATATCCACTGGGGCAGGTTTCTACTGAAGTTAATGACTATTCTGGATGACAGTGAAATAAAACCTATTTCTAATTTCTAAGTGCTCATTGAAGTGATCTCCCTCTGATTGTGTTATGGAAGAATCACTCAATGTTTTATAAAAAATTACCAGGAGACACAGAAAATCCTTCACGACTTAAACTTTCATCTTGCAAAATCAAAGCTGTGGGAGCCAGGGAAATGTCTTCCCTGGCTCCCCACAGGCTTTGTTCTCCTGCAACTTATACAGTTGTTCTTCCCGCACTTATCGGATAACATTAGCATAACCAATCATGCTGGCTTGCTTTATCTTTCTAAACCAATCACCGTCTGCCACACTGGTTCCCTCCATCACACTTCACCTATCACATTACAACGTCATTGTTTTCAGCATGAGCTCATGTACCAGTGGTTCGGCTAACCTATCACAATGCACTATCATTATCTGTTACTGGAGCCCTGTAATATGATACCAGGCATGCATTACAACACAAAGATAACTACATAATTGCCAGAGTAACTTCCATAACTGAAGGAGTTGGAATTTTCTGTTGATCACATCCAGCGCCCAATTTGATTCATTGTAGTCTTTCTCAAGTGACAGTGTGGAAATTTTAGCCTGGTTACAGGTGTTAATCAAAAGGATAAAAAGTCAATTATATCAAATTTGTGGTGAACACCCAACTTGCTAACACTTTCTAACATCCTTCGCACTTTCTTTTGAAAAGTTTCCCTTTCTCTCTCCTCCATCTTGTGAGGAGCTCATGCAACTGCTTTGTCATTCAGATTGAGATAATCTGAGCAGCTGTCTCTTCCATATCCCTCCTTTACCTGAAACTGCCTCTGAATTTCCACTTTGTTAGAGTCCTGAATACTCAACTTCCTCCAGCTCTTCTCCTACCTTGAGAGCTCCTCATGTTCATGAGAACCAACTTCTTGTCTCAATTTTCCCACTCAATTGTCGAGCATCCAACCTCCTCCCATTCACTGATATTGGTAACAGTTCTTGCTCTTATCAGGTAAGGTCCCTGTCACTTGAATTCCACCATTATCGTCCATCCAGTGAAAACCAACGTGGCCTCATTTCCAAACTCCCTTTCCTTTCCAAAAACCTAGAACTTGGTAACCCCCAAGCGAGGAGCCTATCCCTGGCTCAGGCTATTCTCAATCATACGACACCATGAGGTGAGCTCATCCAAAGGCGTGGCATTAGTTTTCACACATCTGCTGACATTACCCAATTCTACCTCATCAGACAACCCAATGTCTCCATTATTCCACTGTTGCGAAATTATCAGACAGTGTATTCTACAGCACTGGATGTTTTATTGATTTATTGAGTCACAGGATGTGGGCATCATTCACTCATCCAGGGCAATTAAGAAACAACCACATTGCTGTGGATGTAGAATGGGTATGGACAGGATTTTTTTCCTTTCAAGGACTTCAGTGTACTAAGTGGGATATTCCAACAATCAACCAGGCCATCATTAGTCTTTTAATTCCAGATTTTCATTGAATTCAAATTCCATCATCTGTCATAGTGGATATCAAAACCAGATCGCCCAAACATTACCTGGATCCCTAGTTTAACAGTCTAACCATAATTCGCTAAGCTACTGCTTCCATGAGCAGAAAATTGTTCCAGTTAAAAATTGCAAAAAATCCCTCTTGATCACTGTAATATCTAGTCCATAACTCTGTGATATCCATACATTGGGCTGTGTTTCACCCTGCCCCTGTTACCTGCACTTCCTCACTGAGATAGCCGCATTCCACTCATTCTGCCCACTTGAGCATCCCTGATTGTCATTACTCCATTATAGCCTTGCCTGAGCAGGATGTTCAGATATTCCATCCCTCAAGCAAGTCTGCCTCTCTCCTTGTTAATATTTGTTCAAAACTTGCCCTGCAATCAAAATTTTCGTCATTCAAGGAAATACCATTCAATGTGTCGGTGCCCAATGTTTATTTTGCAGACTTTCCTGAAGGATGTTGAGATGTTCTGTTACATAAAACATGTTCCATGTGACTGATCTTCTTTTACAGTGTTAGGCCAGAGATGCTCGTGTGTCTGAGGAGTCTAAAATGGTGCTACATATTGTGTAATCGGAGTACCAACTTGGACTTTCATTCAAACGTAAATTCATTGAGGCAGCTCAGAGCAATTGGGCCAAAGATACTAACCTGAGAAATTCCTGCAGTGGTGTTCTCGGTTTGGGATGAGTAACCACTAAGAATTACAAACATAAGAATCTGGAGTAAGAGTTGGCCATCTGGCCCTTTGAATGGCCATTCAAGATGATCATGGCTGATCTTTTCCCAGCCTCCGCTCTGCTTTCCCCAGCCTCAGCTCTACTTTCCCAGCCTCTCACCATAACCCTGAATTCCTTTACTCTTCCAAACATTATCTTAGCTTTAAAAATATTCAATGAGGAAACCTCAACTACTTCACTGGGCAGGGAATTCGACAAATACACAACCCTCTGGGTGAAGAAGTTCCTTCTCAATTCAGTCCTACATCTGCTCCCCCTAATTTTGAGTCAATGCCCTCTTGTTCTAGGTTCACACACCAGTGGTAAACTTTCTTCCTGCTTCAATCTCATTTATTCCCTTCACAATTTTATATGTTTCTGTAAGATTCGTCCCCCCCCAACCTTCTAAATTCCAATGATTATAATCCCAGCCTACTCAGTCTCTCCTCTTAAAGCAACCCCCTCAACTCAAGAACCGAGTGAGCCTCATCTGCACCCCCTTTAGTGCCAGTACCTCCTTTCTCAAGTAAGGAGACCAAAACTGCACACAGTACTCTAGATGTGACCTCACCAGCACCCTATACAGCCACAACATATCCTCTCCACTTTTAAACTCAATCCCTTCACCAATAAAAGGACAATATTCCATTGGTCTTAGTATTTACCTGTTGCATCCGCAGACCAGCCTTCTGCAATTTATGCTCAAGGAAACCCAAGTCCCACTGCACAGTAGCTTACTGCAAATTTTTACTGTTCAAATAATAGACCTTTTTACTATTATTGTTACTAAAATGGATGTCTTCACATTTACCAACATTGTACTCCATCTGCCAGATCTTCACCCAAACTCTTGAACATATGTCTCTAAACATTTGTCAGCTGCAAACCGTAACCCACTACATGTGGTCCCCAACTCCACACCATCTGTGTAAATTGTAAACAATTGCAGTCCTAACACTGATCCCTGATTCACACCACTAGTCATTGATTGCTAACCAGAAAAGCATTCAAATTTCCCCACTCCTTGCTTCCTGTTAGTTAACCAACCCTCTGTCCATGCTAATCGATTGCCTGTAATGCCGTGCACCTTTATATTATGCAGCAGCCTTTTGCACGGCCCCTTGTCGAATGCCTTTTGGAAATCTAGATAAATCTTGGTCCACATTGTTCAGCATACTTATAAAGTCTTCATAGTATTCTAGAAGATTAATTAAGCATGATCTGCTGTGCCTGGCGATTGGGACAATTTCTATTGAGATGCCTTGCTATTTCTTCCTTGATAATAGACTTGAGCATCTTACCACTACATATGTTAAGCTAACTGGCCTATAATTCCCCATTTGTTTTCTCTACCTCCCTTCTTAAACAGTGGCATCACATTTGCTGTTTTCCAATCTGCAAAACTGACCCAGACTCCAGCTAAGTTTAGAAAATTACCAAGAGCGCCATCTCTTTTAGTCCTCTCGGATGCAATCCATGAGGGCCAGGAGACTTTTCTACCCTTATATCCAGTTTGTCCAATTTCTAGGTCCTCACTGCAACAGGCTGGAGAAGATATTGCAGGGGACCTGGATGATATTTAGCCACAGGTGAGGTCACAGAAGAGTGGAGGGTGGCAAAGGTATCATTATTCAAGAATGGTTGCAAAGAAAAACCTGGGAACTACAGACCATTAAGCCTTAATCTATCTGAGGTAAATTACTTGAAGATTCTGAGAGATATGATTTACATGCAATTGGAAAGATCGGGTTTGATATGGAATGGTCAGCATAGCTTTGAGAGTGTGTGAGGTCTTGTATTTTGGAAAGACAAATCAAGGTAGGAGTTTCATGGTGAATCATAAAGCCTTAAGGAGTGTAGTGGAACAGAGGGAACTTGGAGTTCAAGTTCACAGTTCTGTCAAAGTGGAGTAATAGGAAGTTGGAAGAATTGAAAAAGGCAAGTTATCATTTGAATAGGAGATAAAGTTCAAAATGTCAGTGCAAAGGCTACAGCAGGTCACAAGGAAGACACTTATTGCGAAAGGAATCGAGTAGGGAAGTAGGTAATTGTTGCTGCAACTGTACAAAGGATTGCGGTTTCCACATCCGGAGTACTGCAGACAGTTTTGGTCCCATTCCTTGAGGAGGGATGTAGTTGAGTTGGAGGGAGTTCAAAGGAGATCATGGAATTGATTGCCAAGATGAAAATGTTATTCTTATGAGAAGAAACTGGTACAATTTTGATCTCTCGAGGACAGAGGCAGTTCAGAAGAGATTCACCCAATCATTTCCAGCGATGAAGGTTTGCCTTAGATGAGAGATTGAGCAGTTTCGCTGGAGTTTGGAAGAGAGGAAAACTAACTGAGGGCTATAAGATGCTAAAGGGGGTATTGACAAAGGAGATGAAGAGAGGATGTTTGCTCTTGTGGGAGAATCTAGAACGAGAGGTTATTGGTTCAGGAGAAGGAGCCGGGCAGATTGAAAACAGAGATAAGGAGGAATGAATTCTCTCAAATGAGGAAGGGGTTGTAAATCTGTGGGATCACTTCCCCCATCACCCAGGACACTGCATAAATTGGAGGAGACAGACAGATTGTTAATCAATGATGGGTCAAAGGGAGTGTTTGCAGGAAAGTGGAGTAGAGGCTGAGATGGGGTAGCGGAGCAGGTTCCTGAGGGATTAAATGGACTCAACCTGATCATAGACTGTATGTTCTTATGGATATATATGGTTAGTAGCAAAACAACTAGGATGGAGAAAATGAAGTTTGATGTAACAAAATAGGTTTTAATTCATGAACATTCAAAAATAAAGACAAAATTGATTCAACCCAAATTTGGTGAATGACATTGGCTGAAAAAACGGAAAGACAATACATTTGGGGGGTAAATAAATTAAAGCGGGTGCAGGAGCAGAGGGAGCCTGGGGGTATATGTCCACAGATCAGTGAAGGCGGCATAACAGGAGGAGAGCAGTTAATAAAACACACAGCATCCTCAGCTTTATTAATAGGGATTTAGAGACCAAGAACAAGGAGGTGATGTTGAAGTTGTAGAAGACACTGGTGGACTTCAGCTGGAGTGTCAGAGAGAGAGAGAGAGAGTAATGACTGAGAGGTGGTGGTTTAACCTGAGGGTTACCATGCCTCACACAAGGAGAAGAGATGGAGAAGGAGAGTCCTTCATGGTAACCTCAGCCAGTGAGAGATTCAAACTCACGCTGTCAATCTTTCTCCACACTTGAAACCAGCCATCCAGCCAAATAAGCTAACCCAAAACGCAACATAAAGCAAAGGGCAGAAAAGCAATTAATTCTGGTGACAGCCCAAGTATTGAATGGAGAATAGTAAATCATATTGGAGATAAACCTTTGATCTGTTGGGTATTTCTTTGTAAGTGTATAATACCTTACCGTCACCGGCAACAGAAGCTGAATTTAGAAATACATTTGACAAAGGGAGTTGGCACTCTATTACCCAGGGTGGTTTTATTCTGTTCAGGACACATTATTTAAGGAAGGCTGTTCAGACCCTTCAGACAGTGTGAAGGAGATGTATGGGAATTATACCAACGATGAGGGATTTTAGATACAGGGAAAGGTTCAGGAGATTGAGCTTATTCTCTTTTGAGCAGAGAAGATGAAGTGGTGACCTTATTGAGGTGTTGAAAATTTGAACAATTCTGACGGGAAAGCAAGTTATTGTTTCCCATTCATTGGTTTATTAGTAACTGGCTGGAAAGAATGTCAAGATTGTCAGTGAGAGAATGAGATGAGGAGAACCTTATTGGGTTGTTGAGTTCAGAACGTGCTGCTTGGGAGGCAAATTCCATAGGAGAGTCGAAAAGAGAGCTGGATAAAAATTTGAAAGGGATGATGTTAGAGGGCTACAGAGATAGGGCTAGAGAGTGGAACTACCTGGGTAGCTCTTTCAGGAGCTGATACAGACAAGAGTGGCCTCCTTCCATACAGTAAATGTTTATGATTCTATGAACATAAAAGTTCTGAAACAGATTCTGGACAATTCCAGGAGGTCATTCCTTGGAACCTTGGCTCAGTGATCTTGTTGCCAGGGATTTTTGCACACAAACAGCAGCAAATTGTTGTCACAAGTGGGATTGGAAATCGAGCTGAGGGCATGAGTGAGGACAGACCTGCAAGAAATTTCAAATATGCAGAGATTGGGTCAAGTCTATTGAACGGTGAATGTGAATCTGTGAGCTGCTGATCCTACATCACGTATTGGTCAGCAATCATGCTGGTATTCATCTGATTCAGAAGATCAACAAAAACAAACCTCTGGAAACATTGGAAGGAAGTTTGGGTTGTTTCCTCAACAACAGAGGAGGTTGATGGTGGAGGGGTCACGATAGAGGTCTGTAAGATCGGTAGTATTGTACAGCAGAGAGACCCACGGATTCAGGTACATAATTATTTGGGGTTTGTGTCACAAGTAGACAGGGTGTTTGAGAAAGTGTTTAGAACACTTGCCTTCATTGCTCAGACCATTGAGTGTTGGAGTTCGGACACCATGTTGTGGTTGTACAGCACGCTGGTGAAGCCTGTTCTGGTGTATTATGTCGAGTTCTGGTTGCCCTGTTATGGGAAGGAAATTACTAACCTGGAAAGGGTTCAGAAAAGATATATCAGTATGTTGTTAGGAATGGAGTGACTGAGTTATAGAGAGAGGCTGGATATGCTGGGACTATTTTAACCAGACCATAGAAGTTTGAGGGGTATGGAGGTTTATGAAATCATAACGGGCACAGATGAGGTGAATGGCAGGTATCTTTTCCCTAGGGTGGGGGACTTCAAGATCAGTGGACATTTTTTCAGGTGAGAGGAGAAACATTTTTAAAAACGAAATGATGAGCAACTTCTTTTTATGGCTAGTGGTTCAATTGGGGATTTAACTTCCAGATGAAGTGGCGGATATAAGGACAGTTACAATGTTTAAAAGACATTTAGAGAAGTACAAGAATAGAAAAGGTTTGGAGAGATATGGGCCAAGTGCAAACAAGTGGGACTAGTTTAGGTTGAGATTATGGACGGCATGGACTAGTTGGACTGAAGGGTTTGTTTACTTGCTGTACGACTCTACAATGCTATTATGAGGGACATTAGCAGGAGGACAGGAAGCAGCGTTCCTCTTAGTCAAAGGGTCAGTAACAAGGGGGGACATCATTTTAAAGTGGTAAGAGGTTTCAAGAGCGATTTGAGGATTGTTTCACCCACAGGATGGTGGGGATCTGGAATGTGTGAAAAAAAAATATTTGGACTTTCAGGTTCTATTTGAAATCACTAATTGCTCCGGTGTGTGGAAATGCCACTTGGTAACTGCAGGGGATTCCATGATTTATTAATGTGGAATATTCATATAAAGGAGCAGGAGGAAGCCATTCAGCCTCTTGATCCTGTTCCACCATTCAATGGCAGATCTGTGACCTGACTCCATAGACCTGCCCGTGGCCCCTGTCCCCTTTAATAACTTTGCTGAACAACAACAAAAAAATTCTCTTTTAGATTTAAAACTAACTGATCCAGCAATGCCTGCTGTTTGTGAAAGAGAGTCCCAAACCTCTCCCAGCCTTTGTGCGTAGTAGTACTTCCTAACATCTCTCCTGAACAGTCTGGCCCTAATTCTCCAGCCAGGCCCTCCCTAGTTCAAGGATCCCCAACCAGTGGAAACACTTTCAATTTCTATACCCTGTCTTCTCCTGTTAATATCTTCGATCAGATCATCCCTAAACCCTGTAAATTCTGGACACAACAGGCTTAACTTGTGTAATCTCTCCTCATAATATAACCCCTGAAGCCCAGGTATCAATCTTGTAAACTCACGCTGTACTCCCAGGCCAATCTATCCTTCCTCAGGTGTGGTGCCCAGATCTGCTCCAAGTGGCATCTAACCAGGGTTTTGTATAACTGCAGTGTCTCTTTTGCATCCCTGTACTCCAGTCCTCTCGATATAAAGGCCAACATTCCATTAGCTTTCTTCAGGCAATGAATGTCAGAAATGAAAAGAAATACTGAAACTGTTGGAGAAACTCAGCAGGGACAGATATTATTTGTCACCTGGGGACTGTCTGACTGCAGTTGAAGACGACTTTCCATCTTTTCTTTTGACCCTTTAGTTTTGAACTGTGCTGGAGCCATGTACTCTTCAGTGAAGAACACAGGGATACAGGATGGCAACTAATCATCTTGTTTAAAAACCTCGAGATCCTCGAACAAGGCGGGGTACTTTGAGAATTATTACTAAACAGCATAAAATCAAAGGATTTCCATATGTCTGAGGGAGGCTGTATGTGATGGGTGTGACTGAACTTGGAATTCTTCGGGTACACCCTGGGATCCATCTGAGAAAGATAGAACAATATTGATTCTTCATGATTTTATTCCTTTATTCCTTAGAGGGATATGTATGGTCAGAATCTTCCCTGATTGAGCCATTCCAAGTATCTCAGTCTCAAGTCAGGAGTGTGATGGAATGCCCCCCACCTTCCCTGGATGGTTGCAGCTCCAACAATATTCGAAAAGCTCAACATCGAAGGAAAAAGCAGTCCCACTTAATTGGAACCACATCCACAAGCATCTACTCCCTCTATAACCTATGCTCAGTAGCAGCAATACCAAGATATACTGCGAAAATACACCAAAGATCCTCAGGCAACACCTTCAAAACCCATGACCACTTCCATCTAGAAGGACAAGTGCAGCAGATACTTGGGAACACACCCTCTACAAGTTCCCCTTTGGGCCACTCAGTGTCCTGACTTGGATATATGTCACTGTTCCTCTGGTGTCATTGGGTCAAAATCCTGGAATTCCCTCCCTCAAGGCAGTGCGTGTCTACCTACAGTGCATGGACTGCAGCAGTTCCAAAAAGCACCTTCTCAAGTAGGGAACTAAGGAAGAGTTGGGCAATAAACACAGGGTTCAGTGGGTGTTGCCCATTGTCATGAGTGATTAATAATTTTAAAAAGTTGTAAATTACCCCAATGTTGATGCAAAATACACATTCAATGTTATTGAGTCACCTGGTTCGTGAACTGCTTTGAAAATGTTGCTATATAGCCAAGAGATGAGATTTATATTACTGTTGGGTTGGAGCTGTGACCTTAATTATCAGTCCGTATTTAACTTTGAGACATCGTTTGCTGTTATTTTAACATCCTGATCTCTAATCTTTTGGTTCACTTTGCTTATTGTTTTTTGATTATAGATGACTCCGAAACAGATAGCAGTTTGGTGTACTCAGTTTTCACCATCTCAAAACCAAGAAAGGCTGGTAAAGAATATAATATATATACACTTTATAACATTTCTGGTTCAGTGAAAGTGGAGATTTTCTTTGGTTTATCTTATCCCTCAAAAACCCAGCCACTTTCAAACATCGCTAATGTTTCTCTTGTTTATAGCATGGAGCAAAGGTCTGCCCAAGCGTTTTGAATCTTTTTACATTTTAATTTATTAATCATCGATAGTGTTTGCAATCATCTAAATCATAGAGATGTTCCAGCTATGTCAACTAAATTAACAACAGGGCAATGTGAATTGGAAGAGGGAACGTTACACTGATGGCTACTTGCTTTACCTTGTTTTCAGGGAATTCCTACATTTTAGGCCCTGGGACATCAATCTGTTGATTGCCCCAGTACAACAGCTTATTGTTTGAGAATGGTCCCTTCTGGCCTTGGTCTTTGTGAGCAAGGAGCCATTCGCTCTGGGTCTAGCATCATTCACATGAAGAGTGTTTCATTTCATTACCCTGAATGTTTCTTTAATGACAACGATAGGTGGAAGCACAGGTAGTATTGAGGAAGGGGTAAGGCTGCAGAAGGATTTACAAGAAAAATCCCAGGGATGAAGAGCCTGTCATATGAGGAGAGGTTGAGGAATATGAGTCTGGACTCGGTTAGAAGGGGGAGGGTGAATCTGAACATAGAACATAGAACAATACAGCACAGAACAGGCCCTTCGGCCCACGATGTTGTGCCGAACTTCTATCCTAGATTAAGCACCCATCCATGTACCTATCCAAATGCCGCTTAAAGGTCGCCAATGAATCTGACTCTACCACTCCCTCGGGCAGCGCATTCCATGCCCCCACCACTCTCTGGGTAAAGAACCCACCCCTGACATCTCCCCTATACCTTCCACCCTTCACCTTAAATTTATGTCCCCTTGTAACACTCTGTTGTACCCGGGGAAAAAGTTTCTGACTGTCTACTCTATCTATTCCTCTGATCATCTTATAAACCTCTATCAAGTCACCCCTCATCCTTCGCCGTTCCAACGAGAAAAGGCCGAGAACTCTCAACCTATCCTCGTACGACTTACTCTCCATTCCAGGCAACATCCTGGTAAATCTTCTCTGCACCCTCTCCAAAGCTTCCACATCTTTCCTAAAGTGAGGCGACCAGAACTGCACACAGTACCCCAAATGTGGCCTAACCAAAGTCCTGTACAGCTGCAACATCACCTCACGACTCTTGAATTCAATCCCTCTGCTAATGAACGATAATACTCCATAGGCCTTCTTACAAACTCTATCCACCTGAGTGGCAACCTTCAAAGATCTATGTACATAGACCCCAAGATCCCTCTGTTCCTCCACCTGACCAAGAACCCTCCCATTAACCCTGTATTCCGCATTCTTATTTGTTCTTCCAAAATGGACAACCTCACACTTGGCAGGGTTGAACTCCATCTGCCACTCCTCAGCCCAGCTCTGCATCATATCTAAGTCCCTCTGCAGCCGACAACAGCCCTCCTCACTGTCCACAACTCCACCTATCTTTGTATCATCTGCAAATTTACTGACCCACCCTTCGACTCCCTCCTCTAAGTCATTAATAAAAATTACAAACAGCAGAGGACCCAGAACTGATCCCTGCGGAACTCCACTTGTAACTGGACTCCATGCTGAATATTTACCATCTACCACCACTCTCTGACTTCGACCGGTTAGCCAGTTTTCTATCCAATTGGCCAAATTTCCCTCTATCCCATGCCTCCTGACTTTCCACATAAGCCTACCATGGGGAACCTTATCAAATGCCTTACTAAAATCCATGTACACTACATCCACTGCTCTACCCTCATCCACATGCTTGGTCACCTCCTCGAAGAATTCAATAAGACTTGTAAGGCAAGACCTACCCTTCACAAATCCGTGCTGGCTGTCCCTAATCAAGCAGTGTCTTTCCAGATACTCGTAAATCCTATCCCTCAGTACCCTTTCCATTACTTTGCCTACCACAGAAGTAAGACTAACTGGCCTGTAATTCCCGGGGTTATCCCTATTCCCTTTTTTGAACAGGGGCACAACATTCGCTACTCTCCAGTCCTCTGGTACCACCCCAGTTGCCAGTGAAGACGAGAAGATCATTGCCAACGGTACTGCAATTTCCTCTCTTGCTTCCCACATAATCCTAGGATATATCCCGTCAGGCCCGGGGGACTTGTCTATCCTCAAGTTGTTCAAAATGTCCAACACATCTTCCTTCCTAACAGGTATCTCTTCTAGCTTATCAGTCCGTTTCACACTCTCCTCTTCAACAATACGGTCCCTCTCGTTCGTAAATACTGAAGAGAAGTACTTGTTCAAGACCTCTCCTATCTCTTCCGACTCAATACACAGTCTCCCACTACTGTCCTTGATCGGACCTACCCTCGTTCTCGTCATTCTCAGGTTTCTCACATACGCATAGAATGCCTTGGGGTTATCCTTGATCCTATCCGCCAGGGATTTTTCATGCCCTCTCTTAGCTCTCCTAATCCCTTTCTTCAGGTCCCTTCTGGCTATCCTGTATCCCTCCACTGCTCTGTCTAAACCTTGTTTCCTCAACCTTATGTAAGCCTCCTTCTTCCTCTTTACTAGACATTCAACCTCCCTCGTCAACCAAGGCTCCCTCACACGACCATTTCTTTCCTGCCTGATCGGTACATACATATCAAGGACACGTCGTATCTGCTCCTTGAAAAAGTCCCAAATTTCCACCACATCCTTCCCTGACAGCCTATGCTCCCAACGTATGCTCCTCAAATCCTGTCTTACAGCATCGTAATTTCCCTTCCCCCAATTGTAAAAACTTCCTTGTTGTGCGCACCTATCTCTCTCCATAACCAAGGTGAAAGTCACAGAATTGTGGTCGCCATCACCAAAATGTTCACCCACTAACAAGCCCACCACTTGTCCCGGTTCGTTACCGAGTACCAAATCCAATATGGCCTCCCCTCTGGTTGGACAATCTACATACTGCGTTAGAAAAGCTTCCTGGACACACTGCACAAACACCGCCCCATCCAATCTACTTGATCTAAAGAGCTTCCAATCAATATTTGGGAAGTTGAAGTCGCCCATGACTACGACCCTGTGGCTTCTGCACCTTTCCAAAATCTGTTTCCCAATCTGTTTCTCCACATCTCTGCTGCTATTGGGGGGCCTATAATAAACACCCAACAAGGTGACTGCACCTTTGCTATTTCTGACTTCAGCCCATACTACCTCCAGAGGCAGATCCCCCTCAAACTTCCTTTCTGCAGCCGTTATACCATTTCTAATTAGCAATGCCACCCCCCCTCCTTTTTTACCACCCTCCCTAGTCTTACTGAAACATCTGTAACCAGGAACCTCCAACAGCCATTCCTGTCCCTCATCTATCCATGTTTCCGTGATGGCCACAACATCGTAGTCCCAGGTACCGATCCACGCCTTAAGTTCACCCACCTTATTTCTGATACTCCTTGCATTGAAGTATACGCACTTGAGCCCATCTCTGTGTCCGCAAGTAGTCCCTGTCAGTGCGACCTTCTCCACAGCCTCCCTACAGTCTTGGACATCCTGACACACAGCTAGCTTACTTGCTGGACTACAAGTCCGGATCCCATCCCCCTGCCAAATTAGTTTAAACTTGGAGAATACCGAGAGGCCCAGATAGTGTGGACATAGAGAAGATGTTTCCACGAGTAGAAGAGACTAAGACCCGAAGGCACAGCTTCAGAGTGAAGGGAACTCCCTTTAGAACGGAGATGAGGAGGAATTTCTTCAGCCAGACAGTGGGGAATCTGTGGAACTCATTACTGCAGAGGGCTGTTATTATGTCTTTAAGACGGAGATAGGTTCTTGATCAGTAGGAGGATCAACTGTTAGAGAGAAAGCAGGAAAATGGGGTTAACAAACATATCAGCCATGACGGAATGGCGGAGCAGACTTGATGGGTCGAATGCCTGCTATATCTTATGGCTTTGGTTATTAAGGGACTAATAGACCGTGATGCATCACACAGTTTAGGCCCTCAGATTCAGAGCTTTCTGAGCATGTGCTATGAGCCAGCAACTGGACGAGCAACACAACATACAGGCTAGGAGCCCACGGGACCCTGCTTCCCCCATTCTATACAGCTGCGACTGATCTCATCCCGGCCTCATTGCAGTTTCCTGCCCCCCCCCCCCTCCATTTAACCCCACACTGATTCACAATCTGTCTGTCCCCTCCTTCAATTTATTCAGTGTCCCAACATGCACCCACACACTGGGAAGTGAATTCCCAGAGATTCTCACTCCCTCTGCCTTGGAGAGAAGCCATGTCTCAACATCATTCGTTTCAATCTGTTCCACCCCCTTCTCCTGAAACAATGACCCTCCCGTCCTAAATTGTCACACCTGAGGAAACATCCTCTGTCTCCTTTGTCAATCCCACCCCCTTTACCAGAGCATATTGGCCTTAACTGCTGAATCTCTCTTTCAAAGACAAACCCCTCATCTCTGAACATGAAATGTATAAAATCATGCTAGATGGTATCTTGGATGTAGTTTACACATCTCAAAGTGAGTTTGTCATAATTTCTGAGAAAGGACTGAGTCTGTGCTGGTCAGAAACAACCACCTCGATATTCTCTTATCCCATTTCCCCAGCATTTGGCTCCATAGCCTTGGCGTCACGAGTGCACATTTAAATCCTCCTTCAATGTGATGAGTGTTTCTGCGTCTCCCATCCTTACAGGCAGTGACTTCCAGATTGCGCACCACCCTCTGGGTGAACAAGATTTTCCTCACATCCCTTTAAAACCTCCTGGCCCTTACCTTCAAACTATACCCCCTCCCCCACCTCCATCAAGCGGGGAAGGTTTCTTCCTGCCTCCCCTATCGTCATCCCTCATCATTTTATACATCCCTCTCTTTCAATCTACTCTGCTGTAGGGACAACAAACCCAGTCTGTCCAACCTCTCTCAAACACTGAAACTCTCCAGCCCCCAAGGCAATTCTGGTAATTCTCCCTGTGCACCCTCTCCCACTTCATTTAGATATGTACCGTTGGTAAAGTGACTTTTCTTTTATTTACAGCTCACTCCAATAGTGCATCAGGGCGGAAACATGCAAGTTATTTTGCAGTGAAAAAGAGGGCAGTTAATTTTTAATCAGCAGAGTTATATTTTTAGCAAGCGGTTAATGTGAAGTCACCATTGTCTCATTAGAGAGAGGGAGAAAGAGGTGTGGAGGAGAAAAAGCAAACAGCTGTTTTATGGTTTAACCTGAAGGACACCACACCGCACAGGGAATGATCACTCACAGCAATGTCAATCAGAGCAGCAATTGAACGCAGGCTGTCAATGTGACTGTACATTGTAAGCCTACTATAGAATCAACTGAGCTAACCAACCCCGGCATGGCCAGTGGCAAAAACATTGAGTGGCACAGTGGCTCAGTGGTTAGCATTGCTGCCTCACAGCGCCAGGGACCAAGGAACAATTCCAGCCACAGGTGACTGTTTATTGGGAGTTTGCACATCCTCCCCTTCTCTGCATGGGTTTTCTCCAGGTTCTCTGGTTTCCTCCCAAAGTCCAAAGATGTGCAGTTCAGATGGAGTGGCCTTGCTAAGTTGCCCATAGTGAGAGAGTTATGCACTTTAGGAGGATTAGTCATGGGAAATGCAGTGTTACAGGGATTGGAGAGATGGTGGCTCTGGGTTGGTCAATATATGGAGCTGATGGGCCAAAAGGCCTGCTTCCACACTGTAGGATACTATGATGTGCAGGTTAGGGGGATTGGCAATGGTTAATGCAGGGTTACGGGGGAGGGGGGGGGGGGTGGGGGTGGAGGGGTAGGGTCAGGACTGAGTGGGATCCTCTTCACTGGCTTGGGACAGACTGGATGGGCTGAATTGTCTCGTTCCACACTGTATGGATTGTGTCGACATCAATGGTTAGCTCAATGGTGTGGGGCAATTTATTCTGGTCTCAATTTTGATGAGATTCACTTCCAGTTTCTGAAATAATGGGGAAGCATTATTTTTCAGCTCCCCAGGGTATGCCCTGCAGATGTGAATTTGAATCTTGGTGTGGCAGGTAGTGGACTTGTAATGTGATTTTAAACAAAAACAGATCTGGAGTTGATGACTGTTGTCAGGAACAAACAATCATCTGGTTCAAAATTGAAGATTGAGGTGAGGAGGATTTTGTTCTCAGGGCTGCGTGTTGTTGGAACTCCTTGCCACAGAGAGCTGTGTGGGGGGACAGGGAGTAGTTTTAAGAGTGGGATAGGTAGATTCTTGATCAGTCGGGGAATTGAGGGTTACATGTTTAGTGCAGGAAAGTGAGCATGAGAAATGAGGCATCAGCTACAATGCTATTGAATGGATGAGCAGGCTCGAGGGGCCGAATGGCCTTCTGTTCCTGTCTGTGATGGTCCTTCAGGGAATGAAATCTGACCTCCTTACCCGCTGTGCTCTGCACGTGATTCCTAACCCTTTGCAAACTCTTCACTGCCTTCTGGCTGAGCAAGTCGATTGGTTCAAGGACATTTCAGAATTGCATCCACTTCCCACCTTGGCAGAGATGACCACATTCTGTTCAGACTACAGAGAAATAACATTTGTCAGAGTCAGTTTTTTTATTTGTTCCAATCACGTGCTTTGCCAAGACAAATTGACCCCAAATAATGACCCCAAATATTTACTGCTCCTCCTGTACACACACTCTGTCTTTCAGAGAAAGTTTGTTATTCTCATCCATTTTCATAGAAAGTCATGTAACACGGAAACAGGCCCTTCAGCCCAACTCGCCTATGCTGACAAGGTTGCCTAACTAGTCCCATTTATCTGCATTTGGCGCATATTTCTCTGCACCTTTCTTACCCATGTACCTTTACAAATGTCTCTTACATGTAATTGTACCTGCCTCTACCACTTCCTCTGTCCGCTCATTGCATATACTCACTGCCTTCAGTATGATAAATTTGCCTCTCAGGTCCCTTTTTAATCTTTCCCCTGTCACCTTAAACCCATGCCCACTAATTTTGGACACCCCTACATTGGGGAAAAGACTATACCTATTTACCTTTTCTATGCCCCTCATGATTTTATAACCTCGAAAAGGTCACCACCTCAGCCTCCAACTCTCCAGGGGAGAAAATCTCCCAGTTTATAAAGCTTCTACTTATAACTCAAACCCTGCAACCTTGGGAACATCTTTGTAAATCTTTTCTATAACCTTTCGAGCTTCACAACATCCTTTCTACAGCAGGTTGACCAGGACTGTACACAGTATTGTAAAAATGATCTCACCAACATCCTGTACAGCTGTAACATGATGACCCAACTTCTGTCGTCAGTGCTCTGACCAGTGAAGGCAAGCATGCCAAACACTTACTTCACCAAAGTGTCAAGCTGCAATGTCACATTTAAGGAACTGCCTTCCTGCATCCCCGAGGTCTGTTTGTTCGGAAACACTCCCCAGACGATAGCATCAATAAAGATGTATCTAGACAGATGCATGAATGGGCCTTTCAATATTCTGTAAGTTTCAATCAGGTTGTCTCTCATCTATCGAGTTAAGAACCAGAGTCCTCAACCTCTCCTCATATGAGAAGTGTTCCATCCCTGGGATTTTTCTTGTAAACTCCCTCTGAACCCCCTGCAAGTTCAGCACATCCTTCCTGAGATAGGGGACCCAAAACTGCTCACAATGATCCAAATGTGGTCTGACCAGAGCCTTATCCAGCCTCAGCAGTACATCCCTGCTCTTGTATTCTAACCCTCCCGAAATGAATGCTAACATTACATTTACCTTCCTAACCGCCAACTGAACCTGCCTGTTAACCTGAAGAGAATCCTGAACTCGGACTCCCAAGTCCCTCTGTGCTTCAGATTTCCGAAACCTTTCCCCATTTTAGGAAACAGTCTCTGTCTCTATTCTTCTAAACCCATTGTATACCCTCCCACACTGTCATCCATCTGCCAACCGAACCTTAATAGGATCCTGAACTCGGACTCACCCCCGAGGACCTTGTTTGTGCTTCAGGTCTGGCAGCATCTGTCCAGAGACAGACAGAGAGAAAGCGGAGTCAACGTTTCGAGTCCGGGGGCAGCCGTCCTTCGGGAGAGTGGCCTTTGGTCTTGATGTGCCGCCGCACAGTTTCTTGTTCACTCCCACCTCTCTGTCTGTGTGTGTATTTGTCATTATTATTAAGTTTGGTGAGTCCCGGAGCCGGCCCTGTTGTTTCTCTCTCCTGAAAGGGTTGTCCCTTTAAAGAGTCTTTCCCCTGAAGCAGCTGCTAACGGTCACTTGGGGCACGAGGCGGCCGTTAACCGCCATCTCGCGCGGGGCCTGAGGGGGCGGGGCCTGAAGCTAAAATGGCGCCGGGGCCACGCGGGAAGGAAAAGCGCCGAGGGAGAGCGGACTGTGTCAACATGTCCCGTCCCCGAGGGTCAGGATGGTGGTTATTGGGGGGTGGAGGGGGACAGGAGAGATTCCCCCTCCCAGTGAGGTATCTTGTACAAACCGCGAGATCTTTCTCCGTCTCCCTCTCTCTATATACATCTATCTCTCTCTGTAACTGATTATCCATGACTTGCTTTAACTCTCTGATTATGTCGATTGATCTTGTACAAACCACGAGGTCTCTATCTCTCTCTGTTTGACTGTCTATGACTTGCTTTAACTCTGTCGATTAATCTCGATGACGCTGTGATTTTAGAACATAGAAGAACATTACAGCGCAGTACAGGCCCTTCGGCCCTCGATGTTGCGCCGATCAAAGCACACCTAACCTACACTAAGCCACTATCCTCCATATACCTATCCAATGCCCGCTTAAATACCCATAAAGAGGGAGAGTCCACTACTGCTACTGGCAGGGCATTCCATGAACTTACGACTCGCTGAGTGAAGAACCTACCCCTAACATCAGTCCTATATCTACCCCCCCTTAATTTAAAGCTATGCCCCCTTGTAATAGCTGACTCCATACGTGGAAAAAGGTTCTCACTGTCAACCCGATCTAACCCCCTAATCATCTTGTACACCTCTATCAAATCTCCAATGAAAACAACCCCAAGTGCCTCAGCCTTTCCTCATAGGATTTTCCTACCATACCAGGCAACATCCTGGTAAACTTCCTCTGCACCCGTTCCAGTGCCTCCACATCCTTCCTATAGTATGGCGACCAAAACTGCACACAATATTCCAGATGCGGCCGCACCAGAGTCTTATACAACTGCAGCATGACCTCAGGACTCCGGAACTCAATTCCTCTACCAATAAAAGCCAGTACGCCATATGCCTTCTTCACTGCACTATTTACCTGGGTGGCAACTTTCAGAGATCTGTGTACATGGACACCAAGATCCCTCTGCTCTTCCACACTACCAAGTAGTCTACCATTAGCCCAGTAATCCATCTTTTTATTACTCTTACCAAAGTGAATCACTTCACACTTAGCTACATTGAACTCCATTTGCCACCTTTCTGCCCAGCTCTGCAGCTTCTCTATATCCCGCTGTAACCTGCCATATCCTTCCTCACTGTCTACAACTCCTCCGACTTTCGTATCATCCGCAAACTTGCTCACCCAACCTTCTAACCCTTCCTCCAGGTCATTTATAAAAATGACAAACAGCAATGGTCCCAAAACAGATCCTTGCGGAACACCGCTAGTGACGGCACTCCAAGATGAATCTTTGCCATCAACTACTACCCTCTGTCTTCTTCCAGAGAGCCAATTCCTAATCCAAACCTCCAACTCACCTTCAATGCCATATCTCTGTATTTTCTGCAGTAGCCTACCATGGCTTACTAAAATCCATATATACCACATCTACCGCTTTCCCCTCATCTACCTCCTTAGTCACCTCAAAGAATTCAATAAGGTTTGTGAGGCACGACCTGCCCTTCACAAAACCATGCTGACTATCCTTGATCACATCACTCTTATCCAGATGTGCATAAATCCTATCCCTTACAATTCTCTCTAAGACTTTGCCCACAACAGAAGTGAGACTCACTGGCCTATAGTTACTAGGATTATCCCTACTCCCCTTCTTGAACAAGGGAACCACGTTTGCTAGCCTCCAGTCCTCTGGCACTACTCCTGTCGACAAAGAGGACACAAAAATCAAGGCCAATGGCTCTGCAATCTCCTCCCTTGCTTCCCAGAGAATCCTAGGATAAATACCATCAGGCCCAGGGGACTTATCTATTTTCACCCTTGCCAGAATTTCCAACACCTCTTCTCTACATATCTCAAAGCCATCCATTCTACTTATTCGTGCCTCAGTATTTATATCGACAACAATGTCCTGTTCCTGAGTGAATACTGACGAAAAGTATTCATTCAGCGCCTCCCCAATCTCTTCAGCCTCCACACGCAACTTCCCATTACTATCCTTGATTGGACCTATTCCTTCCCTAGTCATTCTTTTATTCCTAACATACCTATAGAAAGCCTTGGGGTTTTCCCTAATCCTACCAACTAAGGACCTTTCATGTCCCCTCCTTGCTGCTCTTAGCTCTCTCTTCAGGTCCTTCCGGGCTACCTTATAACTCTCAATTGCCCTTATTGAACCTTCACGCCTCATCTTTACAAAGGCCGCCCTCTTCCGTTTAACAAGGGATTCCAACTCCTTATTAAACCACGGCTCCCTCACACGACCCTTTCCTCCCTGCCTGATAGGTACGTACTTATCAAGGACACTCAATAGTTGCTCCTTGAACAAGTTCCACATATCAATTACGCTCTTGCCTTGGAATCTACTTTTCCAATCCACACATCCTAAGTCATGCCTCAACGCATCATAATTTCCCTGCCCCCAGCTATAACTCTTGCCCTGTAGTACACACTTATCCCTCTCCATCACGAGAGTAAAAATCACCGAATTGTGGTCACTGTCCCCAAAGTGCTCACCTACCTCTAGTTCTAATACCTGGCCTGGTTCGTTACCCAGAACCAAATCCAGTATGGCCTCACCTCTTGTAGGCTTATCTACATATTGTGTCAGGAAACTTTCCTGCACACATTGCACAAACACTGACCCATCTAACGAACTTGAGCTATAGCTTTCCCAATCAATATCAGGAAAGTTAAAGTCTCCCATAACAATCACCCTATTACTGTCGCTCTTCTGCTGAATCATCTTCACAATCCTTTCTTCAACGATTCTAGGAGTATTAGGAGGCCTGTAAAAGACTCCTAACAGGGTGACCTCACCTCTCCTATTCCTAACCTCCACCCAAACTACCTCAGATGGCAAATCTTCGTCCATCTTCCTTTCCACCGCTGTAATACTATCTTTGACAAGCAAAGCCACACCCCCCCCTCTTTTGCCCCCACCTCTGACCCTACTAAAACATTTAAACCCTGGAACCTGCAACAGCCAATCCTGTCCCTGATCTAGCCATGTCTCCGTAATAGCCACAACATCGAAGTCCCAGGTACCAACCCACGCTGCGAGTTCAACTACCTTATTTCGTATACTTCTGGCATTAAAGTACACACACTTCAAGCCACTCTTCTGTTTACAGGCACCCTCCTTTAAGATTGATGCCATATTCCTAACCTCCCTACACTCCAGGTCCTGCACCCTAAAGCTACAGTCTGGGTTCCCATGCCCCTGCAGAGTTAGTTTAAACCCCCCCCAAGAGCACTAGCAAACCTCCCCCCAAGGATACTGGTGCCCCTCAGGTTCAGGTGCAGACCATCCTGTTTATAGAGGTCCCACCTTCCCCAGAAAGAACCCCAGTTATCCAAGTACCGAAATCCCTCCCTCCTGCACCATCCCTGTAGCCACGCATTTAACTCTTCTCTCTCCCTATTCCTCGACTCTCTATCACGTGGCACGGGTAACAAACCAGAGACAACAACTCTGTTCGTTCTAACTCTGAGCTTCCAACCTAGCTCCCTAAAAGCCTGTCTAACATCCTCAGCACTCCTCCTACCTATGTCATTGGTGCCAATATGGACCACGACTTCAGGCTGCTCCCCCTCCCCCTTAAGGACCCGGAAAACACGATCAGAGACATCACGTACCCTTGCACCTGGGAGGCAACATACCAAACGTGAGTCTCTCTCGTTCCCACAAAACCGCCTCTTTCTGACTCTTGACTATGTTTCTATATAACTCTATATGCCTCTATGTCTCTCCCTGCCTCTCTGTGACCCTCTGTCTCTCTCTAACTCTCAGTGACTCGGACTGAATGGTGGGAGTACTGTTTGTTGCTGAACACAACAACTCCTGCCTTAGAAAAAGTGCTGAACAGTTTTGTTTTAATCACAGACATCCCTGTGTCAGTCCTAGAGCTGAGTGCCCGCCCTGGAAATAAGGTAGTGGAGGGAGACAGCACCTCGCTAAATCACTCGTTTCGACCCCAATTCAATATATTTTCTACAAGAATGGTGTGAGAAACGAACCCCACTTAATTAATAATTTTCAGTCCGAGTCAAAGAGTTCCGAAGCAGCACATTTATTCAAACATCTTTAAAGATGGGTGGCTGTACGAGAAGAGACACACACGACAGTAAAATACAGAGCTTTTTATACTTTTGAGGGGTCTCTCGACACCCCTACACTGAGCAATAAACCTATCATAAATATTTATTTCATTCTATCCCCTTATTTGATTATTACTTGCACCCGTTATTCCTTCATTTGGTAATTCCCTGCACCCAAGCCTATTATACTTATTAATTACCTCACTTGTTTTTCTTTAAATCTGCCTTATTTGGCTGTCCTTGTTCGTTACAGACTTCGTTATTTTGTCCAGTTCCTCTTTTCTTATTTAACCTTTGACCTCTGAGATCGTCCTTTACTATCTTGATAGTCCAAAAAGTGGACCTACAAACTATGATCTTATTGTGAAATGAGAGAGGAAACAGAGAATTATAGACTAGTTAGTCTGACCTCAGGGGTGGGAAAAATGCTGGAGTCAATTATAAAGGACGAAATTACGACATCTGGATAGCAGTTACAGGATAGGTCAGAGTCAGCATGGATTTATGAAGGGGAAATCTTGCTTGACGAATCTTCTGGAATTTTTTTGAGGATGTAACTCTGAAGATGGGCAAGAGATCTAGTGGATGTAGTATACCTGGACTTTCAGAAAGCCTTTGATAAAGTTCCACACTGGAGGTTAGGGCACAAGGCATTAGGGGCAAAATACTGACATGGTTTGAAAATGGGTTGGCTGACAGGAAACCAAGAGTGGTGATAAACAGCTCCTTTTTGGAATGGCAGGAAGTGACCAGTGGTGTGCTGCAGGGATCAATGCTGGGACCACAGCTTTTTACAATGTAATTAATAATATAGATGAAGGTATTAAAAGTAATATTAGTAAATTTGCTGATGACACAAAGCTGGGTGGCAGGGTGAAATGTGAAGAGGATGTTAGGAGAATACAGGGTGACCTGGACAGGTTAGTTGAGTGGACAGATGCATGGCAGATGCAGTTTAATATGGATAAATGTGTGGTTATCCACGTTGGTGGCAAGAACAGGAAGGCAGATTACTACCTAAATGAAGTCAAGTTGGGCAAAGGGGCAGTACAATGAGATCTAGGTGTTCTTGTACATCAGTCAACGAAAGCAAGCATGCAGGTACAGCAGGCAGTGAAGCAAGCTAATAGCATGCTGGCCTTCATAACAAGAGGAATTGAATATAGAAGCAAAATGGTTCTTCTGCAGCTGTACAGGGCCCTGGTGAGACCGCACCTAGAATATTGTGCACAGTTTTGGTCTCCTCATTTGAGGAAAGACATTCTGGCTTTTGAAGGAATGCAGCGTAGGTTCACAAGATCAATTCCCGGAATGGCGGGACTATCTTACGCTGAAAGATTGGAGTGACTGGGCTTGTATACCCTTGAGTTTAGAATGCTGAGAGGGTATATGATCGAGACATAAGATTATTAAAGGATTGCAGACAGGAAGCATGTTTCCGCTGATGAGTGAGTCAGAGGACACAGTTTAAAAATAAGGGGTAGGCCACTTAGAACAGAGTTGAGGAGAAACTTCTTCACCCAGAGAGTGGTGGGTGTATGGAATGCTCTGCTCCAGAAGGCTAAGTCTCTGGATACTTTCAAGAAAGAGTTGGATAGAGCTCGTAAGGATAGTGGAATGGGGATAAGGCAGGAAAAGGATACTGGTTGAGGATGATCAGCCATGATCATAACGAATGGTGGTTCTGGCTGGAAGGGCAGAATGGCCTACTCCGGCACCTATTGTCTATTGAAAGGATGTTCTTCGCTGTGACAGCAGTAACATACCTGCTGTTTGTTCGAAGCAGCTGGTCACACTTGGCTCTGCACCAAGGGAATATTACATTGTCCTGGTCCTTTGAGTACTTGCCTGGAGGAAGACAGAAGAGATACCTCCTGTAAACCAACATCAGTTGTGATTGACAGCATCAATGTAACATTCAGTTAATGATCATTAGGATTTTTTTGTTTAAAGCCAGCAATTTAAACAGAACGAGTCTGATTCCACTCCTGCTCTGAGCTGCTCCTTGTCCATTTTTTCTTAATATTCTAATACCAGTTGAGTTAGATTCAGAAACTAAACAACATCCATACAGCTCCTTAAATGGGGCCACCTGATGGAAATGGATATGTGAGTTTAGTTATTGTCTATACCTGTCAGATGAATGTGTGGGTGTAGTTATCAAACTGTAACTTTCAGTGTATGGTAAATATATTTACATATTCACACAGCATTGACTGGTCTGGTCTCATTGATAACTGGAGAATCATAAAAATAATACAGCTTGTCCATGCCTACGTGTCCTTTCTCATCCCACCTTCCTGCCAGAGCCCGTAAACTTGCAGTTTACAACACTTGAGGCTCAGTTCCAGGGAATATTTGTTTAAAAAATGTAAGGTCTCTGCCTGCACCACCAAATCAAACAGTGAATTCCAGATACCCACCACTCTCTGCATAAAAAAACATTTTCCCTCAAATTCTAATCCTACAGCCACTTAACTTGAATCCATGATCCCTGGTTTTTGAACTCTTTGCTAAAGGAAACAGGTTCCTCCTGTCTAATGTCTCCCTCTCTCTAGTTAGTTAAAAATCACACAACACCAGGTTATAGTTCAACAGGCTTATATGGAAGTGCACGCTTTCAAAGTGCTGCTTCTTCATCAGGTAGCTCACTATTTAGTACTGTATTCCCCCACGGGTATGGGGGGGGTCTATGATCCAGGACCAACAGCGGAAATGCAAAACCATTAATTTAAATGGGAAATATACCTTTGCGGCAGTCTCCTGGTCCCTGGTTCTGGAACATTTCCTTTTATATGCTCGGACCACTGTAAACCACAGGTAAGCGAATCCGCGATAACTGGACCCACGGAGTGTCACCCTGTATTGCTTAATCATAGCACCACTGTTCCAAGGAATACAACCCCAATCTCTCCAATCCCTACTGATAGCTACAATTCACCAGCCCTGGCAACATTCTAGTAAATCTCCTCTGCACTCTCTCCACAGCAATGACATCCTTTCTGTAATGTGGTGACCCGACTGCACACAATATTCCTGTTGTAGCCACCAGTGCCTCTCAGTTTCATTGTCATTTCCCTATTTTTGTATTCACCCTTCTGCCAATGAAGGAGAGCATTCCATGTCCCTTTTTTACAGCCCCTTCTATCTTTAGGGACCTGAGCATTTGCACACTAAGATCTCTCACTTAACCTGTCCCCCTCAGTATACTCCCATTTATTGTCGATTCCCATTTACCGTCTGACTTCCTAAAATGCATTCCCTCATACTTATCAGAGCTGAACTCCACCTGCCACGTTCTTGCCCACTCCACCAAACCATCTGTATAGTTTTGGAGCTTACAGCTATCCTCCACACTATCCACTACACGGCCAATTTTTGTGTCATCTGCAAATTTCACAAATTTGCCCAACATATGCAACTCCAAATCATTAATGGATAAAACAAACAGCAGAGGTCCCAACACCGAGCCATGCATAGCACCACTTGTAACAATTTTCCATTCACAAGGGCCCCCATTGACCATTATCCTTTCTGTCCTGTGACTGAGCCAACTTTGGATCCAATTCAACACATTACCCTATATCCCTCGGGGTATTACTTTTTGGAGCAGTCTGCTGTGATGCTGCTGCAGCTCCTTTAACAAGCTTGTAAAAGACACAGGCTCCGAAAAGTCAGAGTTGATGGGTTTTAGGGCCATTTTGATTATAGCTAACAGGTAATGCCTCAGTCAAAAGGCTTTCACATTTTTAAGAAGAACACTTGTACAATGAAAGGGGAGTGGCCCAGTTTTCCCAGCTCAGCTTTTCTCTGGCTTGATTTGGTTTTTGGTTGTCTAGCTATTGACTGAAAGCAGTCAGGCAGTTGAAAAAGTTGCTGAACCCAAAGAACAGGTCCATGATGGTACTTTCTCTCTTACATTTCTCCTGTAAGACCCTGTGTTTGACTTTACCTTTTGTGCCAAGGGATATTTATGGGGATTGTTTTAAATGTTGTGTACACCATCATTAAGTTGGTATAGTCTGTTGGGTTTTCGGAGTTTTAAGTTATTTCGTATTCTGCTCTCTTTGTTTGTGTATCATTCAGTAAATGTGTAAATCAAACTGTTTTGTTTAAAACTATTGGTTTGACCAGCTGCATCCCTCCTGGAATACCTTCGTTAAACCCGCTTAAAACAATTAGCAAAATTAGGGTCTGGGTTACTTTCTTGATATGTTTGGAGGGAGTCTGGCCTTTTCCATAACAGATTGGGGGCTGTTTGCAGAACTTATTCGGTAGTTCTGATTTGGGATTTGGGTTGTTGGACTCGAAGGCAGTGAGTGGTAAATATTAGCGTCTTTTGTTCCAGGTGTTGAATTCAATTGGTTTAAACAGTGCTTGGAGAAAGTAAGGACTGCAGATGCTGGAGATCAGAGACGAGTGTGTGTTACTGGAAAACCAAGCAGATCAGGCAGCATCTGAGGAGTAGGAGAATCAATGTTTTGGGCATCAGCCCTTCATCAGGAAACAATGTTTGGGATAGCAATGGTTCTTTGAGTCATCAAGAGTTTTCTGGGGGTGGAAGAAGTGGCTTCAGTTTTTGCAAAAAGTTTTTGCCAAGCTGCTGGAATTAGCAGACAAGCTGGAGCTCAACTGCCTCCTTCCACGAGGAAAAAGGCGATAATTACAGTCGTGGCTCACCATTTAAATTTCCTGGAAACGCCATCAGGATCTTTAGAGATGGCTAACATTCAATTGATAATAAAACAACTCAAATTAGAGGCAAAAGTCAAGGAAAGGGTAGCAAACAAAACAGTTTGAATTACGATTAAAAGCAGAAGAGAGGGAGAAGAGAGAGAGGAAAGGAAGAAAGAGGGAGTTTGAACTTTGGTAATTGACACTTAGACAGGAGTTCAAAAATTCACTTCCTGAAGTAATGAGAACTCATGTGTCAGAGCAAAGAGTTAAAACAGCAAGACTGGCATCGGAAATGGCTGATGATTGAGTTGATCAATAAATCAAAATTGGGCTGCCAAAATCAATTTCAATCCATGAGGGATAATAATTGTGGGTAAGAGAAATTCTCACATGAAAAGTAAAATGTAGATCTCTGTGAAGATCACAAGGATAATTTACCACAGGGTGAAAAGGAAACCCTTGAAGGCGAAAGACAAGTGAAAAAGCTCTGGTGTTTTCAATAAAGTAGGCCACATGGAATCAGTATTAGTGGGTTCGGAAAAGCACTGAGAAGCCAGATGTAGGAAAACAGGATAAGCCAGTGAATTTTGTTGGAGTGGTAACAGAGAGCACTGTGGAGACTAGAAAGCTGCACCAGAATGTACAAGCTGGTCATAGGTTGTTTATGGAGGAAGTGCCAGATCTTCTTAAACCATTCACCGTGAAGGTAAAGTTTAATCGCATAGGCCAGGAGCAGCAGGTAAAGAGGTAACAATATTCAGAGATACAAGGATCCTCTCAATCTGTGATGCTAAAAGACGAAGATATATGTACTTCTAAAGGACTATTGCCAGAAAAGGTATGAGTAACAGGAATTCACATTGAAATAAGAAATGCTCAATTGTAAGAAGTGAGGTTAGAGTGTCTAGTGAAGAGGGAGAAGTCATAGTAGGAGTACTGGACAAAGTTTCAGCTCTGGGAATACAATTTGTCCTTGCTGATGTCGTTGCTGATTCACTGGTGGGAATGCCGATTGTGGTTGCAAAGCCAATGGAAATTCCAGCAACTGCACTATTCCTGGGATGTTTCCTGACTGTGTGGTACCGAGGTCACAAAGTCACTAGTTGAAACAGGAAAGTTCAAAGAGTACAGATAAGAAAGTTGAAGGGAAATTAACAGAGACCCTGTTTGATCAGATAGTTGAGACAAACCAGGAACAGAGATGACAAAGCAGACATCTTTAGCTCAGGTAAATTAACTGAGTTACAGCAAAAATATGAAAATTTAAAGAATTATATCAAAAGACATATACAAAATGAACCCAAATGTATCCCTGATTGTTATTATCTTAAAAATGATGTCTTAATGAGGAAATGAAGAACATCACATTCAGGCAGATGAGAAATGGACAGAAGTTTATCAAGTTGTATTGTTAGTGGATTATAGAAAGGACATGTTGCAAGTATAGCACATGAGCTACCTGTATAGATTGTCTGTTTGAAATTCACATTATTTAATTGTTATCTCAGTATGTGACAACTATTCAGTAAAGGATTAATTCTGTCTTTCTCAGTCACACATAAACTCCATGTAAATATGCTTCATCCCAGTTGGAGAATTTGAGCTGTAGGCAGAGGCTGAACAGGCTGGAACTGTTTTCCCTGGAGAGTGACCTTATAGAAGTTTATAAAATCATAAGGCGCATGGAGAAGTGGTGAAGCCTGGTACAATTATAACATTTAAATGGCATCTGAGTGAGTGTAATGAGAGAGCCTTAAAACTTGCCCTTAATACTTAGACTAAATGTAATGTTGAATTGTAGAACACAATAAAATAAACAGGGCAGGCAGGGAGGCATCAGGCCACAAAAGGGGGAACCTAGGATGTGCAGAAGTTAAAAAAACATCTGTTCTCACCAAGTGATAACAGGATGCTCTAAAGCAATTAAGAACATTTGCCTTAACATCAATGAATCTATGTAAAAAAGGCACAGAGTGATAACATTCACAGTTGATAACTTACGAATTTAATGATGATTGTAATCTCGGAAACTTTGTATCATTTCAGAAGCATGTCAAAAGCCTTGGAATAAACGGTCAGGTCCTATCAATTATAATGGATTCTTATTGTGAGTGAGAGTGAGTGAGTGATGTTTTAGATGATTTTGAGTAGCCATCACTGATTATGAAATGCAAACTCTAAAATGTAATATTGATGAAGCACTTGTTGGGCCGAAGGGCCTGTTACCACACTAAGTAATTTAAAGATTAGATTAGATTACTTGGTGTTCCTACACACCACGACTGCCCCACTGTCAATTCTAACTCGTCACGTCTTCTTTGAATTTGAATCACAATCCTGAAAAGAAAGCATGTTTAAATTTGATACTAATGAATCATTTAAAATTTAACCTTTCAGCCTCAGTTACAGAATGATTTTGTGCTTAAGATAAAAAGGAGTCTGCTCCTAGCTTAAAAATTATTCTAAACCTAACATTGAAGAGATTCTGAAACAATCTGTCAGGAAACCATTTTATGGTCAATGTTTGCCCTCCTCACTAAGATGCCATTTTATAAAACAATGATATCTGACATGCAAGCTGTGCCAGGTTATCTTATGACCTCTCCCAATTGGTTTAGATGATACCTGTTTATGACAGGCACTGTCTGGGCTGGATTGGTTTTTCCCACCTGATGGATGGCTAAAGGCCTACAGGAGTCATCAGTTAAGTGCACACAGATCTGTTAATTAACTTCTCTTCCTTACGAATTATTGCCTGTCTGTCTAATTAAGCACATGCAGTGTTTTTTGTAAAGTTTCTCAAACAGGTTTCCTTTTTACAAAAGAGTGGAGTAGTCTGCGAGGGCTCTTAAAGGAAGAGCTGGTATCCTACTTTTCTGGTATCCTAGTTTTAGAAACTCTGCTAGCCTGGTTTATAGGTGTCAATGTTATGTTTTAACACTGATACTATTGGTAATTAAAAGGGAAGGCTAAAATTAAACTAAACCGTTTTGTAAGAGGTTTTTATTCCAGACTACCAAAGAGTAGGATCTCTCGGACGAACCAAGAGAGGCTTATAGATCTGAGTCCACAAGGGGTTCCCTGGGCTGTCTTAAATCTGTACTTTAACAATATGAATAGGAAGGGTTTATAGAGAGATGGGCTAAGTGCTGGCAAATGGGACTAGATTAGGTTAGAATATCTGGTCGGCATGGACAAGTTGGATCGAAGGATCTGTTTCCATGCTATACTTCTCTATGACACGACGACTCTTCGGTAACTCTTGCCCTGTCAGTGAGCACAGTTTCCTTCCATCTCTGTACTTAACCCCTCCTTCACGAATTGTTGCATTATTTCAACAACCATGTGGCGTATTTGTCTATCTTCGTTGTAACTTTGAAAATGCTCTTAATAATTGCAGATTTTAATGTTGTTCCTGAATGTTTATTTTGGATGAGGATTCAGTTTATCTATCTTCAACACTGGTGTAAACATCAATGAGCTACATACCTTCCGTTTGTTAGAGGTAGCTGGTCACTCTTTGCTTTGAACTGAGGAAGTATTACGGCGTCTTAGTCCCTCAGGTGGTTTTCTGGAGGAAGACACAGGGACACCACCTGTAAATCAACATGAAGCTAATCTGGCAATATTGAACTGATCATTGTCACATTCATTGCATCTTCATTAGGATGTGGGTTGTTTTTTTTCTTTAAAAGCCAACAACTTAACCAGAATCACGGATCTGATTCCATTGTTGCCCTGAGCTGCTCTCTGTCTGGGGATTATTTGTTTTTAATGTGATTCGATACCAGTTGGTTTAGAGATGTTGGTGTTGGACTAGGGTGCACAATGTTACACATCAAGTGCTTCCAGAAAAAAACCGTTGGACTATAACCTGGTGTTGTGCGATTTTTAACTTGATATCAGTTGAGTGAGATCCAGAAACTGAGCAACAACTGCCCAGCACCATGAATGGGTGTACTCAACCACCAGGATGTTTATACAGTTCAATATCCAACTACCTGTTGGAAATAGGAAAAACGGCGCTATTTCTAATGTTGTTACCAAGACCCCGTGTATGTCCTTTTACAAGAGTATCCCATTCCTACAGTTGGTCCACACAAACTCAGAAAGAGCGGGAAACAGAATGAAATTAAAACTGGATTCAGAGGATTGCAAACCCCAAGAATGTCCCACAGCAGTTTCTTCCCGCTCTGTCCCCCTCAGCAGGCCCACACACAGCCCGAGAAAGGCCTCTCTCTTCCCCCCAGCCCGCTCACTCCAAGTTCCGGGACCAGTTCCTGCTCCGCTCGGCCTCTTACAAACAGCCCCCGGTTCTCCCTGAACTCAGCCCGAATCAATCCCGGTCTCGGAGCCCCCTCTGTGTCCCAGACTCCCATCCCGATGTGCTGCTGGAAGGAGCCTACTGTTCCCTCCCTTCCCTGGGTGCTGATCTGATCATTGCGGTCTGTTTCAAACAAACCTCTTGTACTCACTGAGTAAATGCTCCTCAATGGCAGCGCTGGGGGAGGGCCTCACGCATGTGCTCCTCTACTCAGGAAGTCAACTTTGGAGACAAAAGTTTGAAATCACACAACACCAGGTTATAGTCCCAACAGGTTTAATTGGAAGCACGTAGCTTTCGGAGCATCGCTCCTTCATCAGGTGGTAGTGGAGGGCTCAATCCTAACACACAGAATATATAGCAAAAATTTACAGTGTGCTGTAACTGAAATTATACATTGAAAAATTAATTGTCTGTTAAACCTTTCATCTGTTCGCATATCATGATAGTTTCACTTCTTTCATGTGTAAATCACAAAACCTTTTTTTTAAAAAAAAGTTGCATTCTCAGGTTAGCTGTTAACAATGGTGATAGCTCAGCAATATGTTGAAGGTGTTAGCCCCATGTGTTCTCTGTCTATGCCATGATGTTTAGATTGATTCTAATCTCAAAAGTGAGATAACAAAATTTTACATAAATTCATGCAGTTTTTGAGCTCAGAATTCTACGTAAATGCATGCAGTTTTTGAGTAAAGTACAATGTAGCTGAAAATGTGTTGCTAGAAAGGCGCAGCAGGTCAGGCAGCATCCAAGGAACAGGAGAATCGATGTTTCAGGCATAAGCCGTTCTTCAGGAATAAGGAAAGTGTGTGCAGCAGGTTAAGATAAAAAGTAGGGAGGGGGGCGTTGGAAATGCGATAGGTGGAAGGAGAACAATGACTGCAGTTGCTGGAAACCAGATTCTGGATTAGTACTGGAAGAGCACAGCAGTTCAGGCAGCATCCACGTAGCTTCGAAATTGACGTTTCGGGCAAAAGCCCTTCATCAGGAAGGAGGTCACGGTGAGGGTGATAGGCCGGAGTAGGGTGGGGGCAGAGAGGTCAGCAAAGAAGATTGCAGGTTAGGAAGGCGGTGCTGAGTTCGAGGGATTTGACTGAGACAAGGTGGGGGGAGGGGAAATGAGGAAACTGGAGAAATCTGAGTTCATCCCTTGTGGTTGGAAGGGTTCCTGGGCGGAAGGTGTTGCTATGGTCTGGCGATGGAGGAGTCCAAGGACCTGCATGTCCTTAGTGGAGTGGGAGGGGGAGTTGAAGTGTTGAGCTACGGGGTGGTTGGGTTGGTTGGTCCGGGTGTTCTCTGAAACGTTCCGCAAGTAGGCAGCCTGTCTCCCCAATATAGAGGAGGCCACATCGGGTGCAGCGGATGCAATGGATGATGTGTACAATATAACCCGGCAAGTACAAATTCACCCCACGAAATATGTGTGTGCGTGTGTGTGCATGTGTGTCTTTGTGTCTGTCCGGGTTGGGGTTGTGAATGTGAGAAAGTGTGTGTGTAGTGAGTGCAGAGTGTCTTAAGTCTGTGAGGGGTTGCGTGTGGGCGTCTGTGTGTATGTGTGTCCGTGTGTGTGTGTGTGAGGCCCTCCCTATGGGTACCGAACGTAGCTATCAGCCTCTGCTCGGCCAGTTTTCACTGCTGCCTGTCCCGAAGTCTGCCTTGGAGGATGGTCACCCGAAGGTCCGAGGTCGAATGTCCTGGACCACTGAAGTGTTCCCCAACTGGAAGGGAACCCTCCTGTCTGTTGATTGTTGTGCGGTGCCCATTCAGCCGTTGTTGTAGCCTTTCTCGGTTTCCCCAATGTATCATGCCTCCAGGCATCCTTCCCTGCAACGTATAAGATAGACAACGTTGGCTGAGTCACATGAGTACCTGCCATGTACAAGGTGGGAGGTGTCCCCACGCGTAATGGTGGTATCTATGTCCACACTCGGAAACGTCTTGCAGCGCCTACCGTGACAGGGTTGTATGGAGTTGTCCTGAGAGCCAGGCAGCTTGCTACGAACAACAATCTGTTTGAGATTTGGCGGTTGTTTAAAGACAAGTAGTGGAGGTGTGGGTAAGGTCTTGGTGAGGTGCTCATCCTCATTGATAATGTGTTGCACGTCATGAAGAACATGGCATAGTTTTTCAGCTTCAGGGAAATACTGAACAACAAAGGATACCCTGTCGGGTGCAGCATGTGTCTGTCTTCTGAGGATGTCATTATGGTTTCCTTGCTGTGGCACATTGGAACTGGCAGTCGATGAGTTAGGAATCGTACCCCGTTCTTGTGAGGGCATCCCTGAGTACTTCCAGGTGTCTGTCACATTCCTCCTCATCTGAGCAGATCCAGTGTGTGCGTAGGGCTTGTCAATACGGGATGGCTATTTTAATATGTTTTGGGTGGAAGCTAGAGAAGTGTAGCCTTGTGAGGTTGTATGTGGGTTTGCGGTAGAGTGTGGTGCTGAGGTGTCCATCCTTGATGGAGATGTATGCGTCTAAGAATGAAACAGATAGTCAAGAGTAGTCCATGTTGAGTTTGATGGTGGGATGAAACTTGTTGATGTCACTGTGTAGTTTTATTAGTGATTCCTTGCCATGGGTCCAGAGGAAGAAAATGTTGTCAGTGTACCTGGTGGTGTACAATTTTGGTTGGAGATCCTGCATAAAGAAGAAGTCTTGTTAGAATTTGTGCATAAAAATGTTGTCATATTGGGGTGCAAATTTGGTCCCCATGGCTGTTCCATGTGTCGAGATGAAGAATTGTTTGTCAAAGATGAAGACGTTATGATCGAGCATAAAGCGGATGAGTTGTAGGATGGTGTTTGGAGACTGGCAGTTGTTGGTGTTGAGTACTGAGGCTGTTGCTGCGATGCCATCCTTGTGGGGGATGCTGGTGTAGAGTGCGGAAACATCCGTTGTGACGAAGAATGTTCCCGGTTCGACTGGTCCGTGGGTGCTGAGTTTCTGTAAGAAATCCATAGTGTCGCGACAGAAGCTGGAGATCCCCTGTACAATAGGTTTCAAGATGCCTTCCACACAGCCGGAGAGATTCTCACATAGAGTCCCATTGCCCGACACAATGGGATGTTCTGGTGTGTTGGCTTTGTGTACCTTTGGAAGGCAGTAGAAGCCACCTACACAAGAAGTTAACGGTCATTTTGATTGCGAGCAGCAGCTAAGGTAAGACTGTTTGTTTTAAAAGTACTTACCGGTAGCGGGCAGCGGTGTTTTTTTCACTCTCTTCACAGAAAGAGCGGGAGCAGCAGGGGGAAGTGACGACGACCAGAGAGGCAGCCGAGACCCGGAAGCAGGTAGAGCGTAAGCTTACCTGGGTAGGTTTGCTTCCCCTTTAAAAGCGCGCAGCTGAAGAACCTGAGGCACTACGGAGGTAGTGCCTCCCACCCGCCCTCCTCCTCTAACCTAATAATAAGATCCGTTGTGGTAAGGAGGTAAGTGCCGAATTTTGCTTGTTGTATTCTTTAGACCCAGTTTTTTTGTTTAAAATAAAGGTTAGCTTTAGAGGGATGGCAGTGAAGGCAGTGCAATGTTCCTCCTGCAACATGTATGAGGTGAGGGATGCCATGGACGTCCCTGCTGATTACACTTGCAGGAAGTGCACCCATCTCCAGCTCCTCCAAGACCGTGTTAGGGAACTGGAGCTGGAGTTGGATGAACTTCGGATCATTCGGGAGGCAGAGGGGGTCATAGATCGGAGCTATAGGGAAGTAGTAACTCCAAAGATGGCAGATAGATGGGTGACAGTGAGGGGGACTGGGAGGAAGCAGCCAGTGCAGGGACCCCCTGTGGTCGTTCCCCTCAAGAACAAGTATACCGTTTTGGATACTTGTGGGGGGGACGACTTACCAGGGGTAAGTAACGGGGCTCAGGCCTCTGGCACGGAGCCTGTCCCCGCTACTCAGAAGGGAAGGGTGGAGAAGAGCAGAGCAATAATAATTGGGGACTCGATAGTTCGGGGCACAGATAGGCGGTTTTGTGGGAACGAGAGAGACTCACGTTTGTTATGTTGCCTCCCAGGTGCAAGGGTACGTGATGTCTCTGATCGTGTTTTCCGGGTCCTTAAGGGGGAGGGGGAGCAGCCTGAAGTCGTGGTCCATATTGGCACCAATGACATAGGTAGGAGGAGTGCTGAGGATGTTAGACAGGCTTTTAGGGAGCTAGGTTGGAAGCTCAGAGTTAGAACGAACAGAGTTGTTGTCTCTGGTTTGTTACCCGTGCCACGTGATAGAGAGTCGAGGAATAGGGAGAGAGAAGAGTTAAATGCGTGGCTACAGGGATGGTGCAGGAGGGAGGGATTTCGGTACTTGGATAACTGGGGTTCTTTCTGGGGAAGGTGGGACCTCTATAAACAGGATGGTCTGCACCTGAACCTGAGGGGCACCAGTATCCTTGGGGGGAGGTTTGCTAGTGCTCTTGGGGGGGTTTAAACTAACTCTGCAGGGGCATGGGAACCCAGACTGTAGCTTTAGGGTGCAGGACCTGGAGTGTAGGGAGGTTAGGAATATGGCATCAATCTTAAAGGATGGTGCCTGTAAACAGAAGAGTGGCTTGAAGTGTGTATACTTTAATGCCAGAAGTATACGAAATAAGGTAGGTGAACTCGCAGCGTGGGTTGGTACCTGGGACTTCGATGTTGTGGCTATTACGGAGACGTGGCTAGATCAGGGACAGGATTGGCTGTTGCAGGTTCCAGGGTTTAAATGTTTTAGTAGGGTAAGAGGTGGGGGCAAAAGAGGGGGGTGTGTGGCTTTGCTTGTCAAAGATAGTATTACAGCGGTTGAAAGGAAGATGGACGAAGATTTGCCATCTGAGGTAGTTTGGGTTGAGGTTAGGAATAGGAGAGGTGAGGTCACCCTGTTAGGAGTCTTTTACAGGCCTAATAGTCCTACAATCGTTGAAGAAAGGATTGCGAAGATGATTCAGGAGAAGAGTGACAGTAATAGGGTGATTGTTATGGGAGACTTTAACTTTCCTGATATTGATTGGGAAAGCTATAGCTCAAGTTCGTTAGATGGGTCAGTGTTTGTGCAATGTGTGCAGGAGAGTTTCCTGACACAATATGTAGATAAGCCAACAAGAGGTGAGGCCATACTGGATTTGGTTCTGGGTAACGAACCAGGCCAGGTATTAGAACTAGAGGTAGGTGAGCACTTTGGGGACAGTGACCACAATTCGGTGATTTTTACTCTCGTGATGGAGAGGGATAAGTGTGTACTACAGGGCAAGAGTTATAGCTGGGGGCAGGGAAATTATGATGCGTTGAGGCATGACTTAGGATGTGTGGATTGGAAAAGTAGATTCCAAGGCAAGAGCATAATTGATATGTGGAACTTGTTCAAGGAGCAACTATTGAGTGTCCTTGATAAGTACGTACCTATCAGGCAGGGAGGAAAGGGTCGTGTGAGGGAGCCGTGGTTTAATAAGGAGTTGGAATCCCTTGTTAAACGGAAGAGGGCGGCCTTTGTAAAGATGAGGCGTGAAGGTTCAATAAGGGCAATTGAGAGTTATAAGGTAGCCCGGAAGGACCTGAAGAGAGAGCTAAGAGCAGCAAGGAGGGGACATGAAAGGTCCTTAGTTGGTAGGATTAGGGAAAACCCCAAGGCTTTCTATAGGTATGTTAGGAATAAAAGAATGACTAGGGAAGGAATAGGTCCAATCAAGGATAGTAATGGGAAGTTGCGTGTGGAGGCTGAAGAGATTGGGGAGGCGCTGAATGAATACTTTTCGTCAGTATTCACTCAGGAACAGGACATTGTTGTCGATATAAATACTGAGGCACGAATAAGTAGAATGGATGGCTTTGAGATATGTAGAGAAGAGGTGTTGGAAATTCTGGCAAGGGTGAAAATAGATAAGTCCCCTGGGCCTGATGGTATTTATCCTAGGATTCTCTGGGAAGCAAGGGAGGAGATTGCAGAGCCATTGGCCTTGATTTTTGTGTCCTCTTTGTCGACAGGAGTAGTGCCAGAGGACTGGAGGCTAGCAAACGTGGTTCCCTTGTTCAAGAAGGGGAGTAGGGATAATCCTAGTAACTATAGGCCAGTGAGTCTCACTTCTGTTGTGGGCAAAGTCTTAGAGAGAATTGTAAGGGATAGGATTTGTGCACATCTGGATAAGAATGATGTGATCAAGGATAGTCAGCATGGTTTTGTGAAGGGCAGGTCATGCCTCACAAACCTTATTGAATTCTTTGAGAAGGTGACTAAGGAGGTAGATGAGGGGAAAGCGGTAGATGTGGTATATATGGATTTTAGTAAGGCGTTTGATAAGGTCCCCCATGGTAGGCTACTGCAGAAAATACAGAGATATGGCATAGAGGGTGAGTTGGAGGTTTGGATTAGGAATTGGCTCTCTGGAAGAAGACAGAGGGTAGTAGTTGATGGCAAAGGTTCATCTTGGAGTGCCGTCACTAGCGGTGTTCCGCAAGGATCTGTTTTGGGATCATTGCTGTTTGTCATTTTTATAAATGACCTGGAGGAAGGGTTAGAAGGTTGGGTGAGCAAGTTTGCGGATGATACGAAAGTCGGAGGAGTTGTAGACAGTGAGGAAGGATGTGGCAGGTTACAGCGGGATATAGAGAAGCTGCAGAGCTGGGCAGAAAGGTGGCAAATGGAGTTCAATGTAGCTAAGTGTGAAGTGATTCACTTTGGTAAGAGTAATAAAAAGATGGATTACTGGGCTAATGGTAGACTACTTGGTAGTGTGGAAGAGCAGAGGGATCTTGGTGTCCATGTACACAGATCTCTGAAAGTTGCCACCCAGGTAAATAGTGCAGTGAAGAAGGCATATGGCGTACTGGCTTTTATTGGTAGAGGAATTGAGTTCCGGAGTCCTGAGGTCATGCTGCAGTTGTATAAGACTCTGGTGCGGCCGCATCTGGAATATTGTGTGCAGTTTTGGTCGCCATACTATAGGAAGGATGTGGAGGCACTGGAACGGGTGCAGAGGAAGTTTACCAGGATGTTGCCTGGTATGGTAGGAAAATCCTATGAGGAAAGGCTGAGGCACTTGGGGTTGTTTTCATTGGAGAAAAGAAGGTTTAGGGGTGATTTGATAGAGGTGTACAAGATGATTAGGGGGTTAGATCGGGTTGACAGTGAGAACCTTTTTCCACGTATGGAGTCAGCTATTACAAGGGGGCATAGCTTTAAATTAAGGGGGGGTAGATATAGGACTGATGTTAGGGGTAGGTTCTTCACTCAGCGAGTCGTAAGTTCATGGAATGCCCTGCCAGTAGCAGTAGTGGACTCTCCCTCTTTATGGGTATTTAAGCGGGCATTGGATAGGTATATGGAGGATAGTGGGTTAGTGTAGGTTAGGTGGGCTTTGATCGGCGCAACATCGAGGGCTGAAGGGCCTGTACTGCGCTGTATTCTTCTATGTTCTATGTTAAGTACATGGGATGTGGGTGCGTCGGGAACTCTGAAGGACTGGATCCAAAGTTCTGATCAGTGCTTTTAATTCACGGGTGTGTTCTTTGGTCAGATCAGCTGGTAATTGCCTGTAGTGTTCCTGGTTCAGTTGTCGGTACACTTCCTTGTTCTAATCTGTTCTCTTCTGAATGACAATGGCTCCTCCTTTGTCTGCTAGTTTGATGATAGTATTATAATTGGTTTTGAGAGCCTGGATGGCATTGTGTTGTGAATGGGTGATGAATCCGTCATTTATATATTTCCTGATGATTTGAGCATACATGTCAAGCCCAGGGCAGCGGACCTCCAGTGGGGTCCAAGTTGACACATTCTTTGGTCGCTCCTCTACTGATCCGTGTGATGACAGTTCGAGTTCATCATTGGGCTCATTGAAATCACTGCTGGCACCTTGAAAGAATTCCCGGAGTCTCATTCGTCTGATGAACTCCTTCGTGTCTGCTGCAAGAACCAACAGGTCCATTTTGGCGGTGGGGCAGAAGTTGAGACCCCTACTCAGGACTTCAATCTCTTCCGGTGTTAGGGTGTGGTCCGATTAGTCGATAATAGACTTCCCCGCAGTGATTATGTTGTCTACTGTGGTTCCAGAGTGGGCTTTGCTATTACTGGTGAGAATGCCAAGTTTCTCCAGTTTTTTGCTCTTGGCGTGCATGTACGTGGTGTAGTTTTGTCGCCTTGTCTGACAATGTTGGGGAGAAAAGGTTCAGTCCCAGATACAGTTGGGGCGGGGGTGAGCTGGAGGCGGCGCTGGATGATCCCTTCTGTCACTCAGTTTCCTCTCCGGACCCGCCTCTCACTCTCTGTCAGCTCTTTCTCAGCCAGGTCGGGCCGGGCTGTATAAAAAAGGAAGGGGAGGCAGTTCGGCTCTCATTCAGCAGCGATTGGAGTGAAGAAACGTGATGTCTGGAAGAGGTAAAGGAGGCAAAGGCCTGGGAAAAGGCGGAGCGAAGCGGCACCGCAAAGTGCTCCGTGATAACATCCAGGGCATCACCAAACCAGCCATTCGGCGCCTGGCTCGCCGTGGCGGGGTCAAGCGCATCTCGGGTTTGATCTACGAGGAGACCCGCGGGGTGTTGAAGGTTTTCCTGGAGAATGTGATCAGGGATGCGGTCACCTACACTGAGCACGCCAAGCGCAAGACGGTCACCGCCATGGATGTGGTGTACGCTCTGAAACGCCAGGGCCGCACTCTCTATGGATTCGGCGGCTGAACGTAAAGCGACCCTTTTCCAGCGAACCCAAAGGCTCTTTTCAGAGCCACCCAAACCCTCCGATAGAGAGCGGAGACCTGAGGACGGGGAAGGTAGTACACAATGAGGGGATTGTTACTGTAGCCGATTATTTCGCGTTTCTCGCGACTTTTACAATTATTTCAGTTCCGAAAATGTACTATTACAGTGTTCTACGGCACAGCAGAGAACATTCGGAGTGGACGGTTCACTTTGTTGCCGTTTACCGTGCCCAGTGAATTTATAATTGCAAGTATTCCTACAGTGTGGATAAGAGGCTGTTCGGCCAATCGAGACTCTACTGTTGTGCAACCTGATTATTCCATGTAAATAATCGCTTCGTAACTTGTAATTGTAAGATATAGCAGCAGCATTAGGCCATTCCGCCCATCCAGCTTGTTCTACCATTCGAACATGGCTGATCTTTCTCAAACTTCCCGTAACCTTCAATCCTCTTTTTTTTTCGTGAATATCTGTCCATCTCAGTTCATTACTGAGATGTATCAATATGTACCTGGCTGTCCATGCCATGAATGATAATTTGTTTTTTTGTATTGTGGAACCCGGTCATTAATGTTACGTACTACAGTATTTATATTGCCCAGGTATAACACTCTGGGAGCCTGCGGATGTGTTTATGGGGCGCGTTCTTTCCATCTGCCCGATCAGGCAGGGACTACAAATTGTCTTCGGGCAAGTATTAATTTGAATGAAATAAAGATTACTGATAAAGTGTGGTTCTGTAATTTTATCGGTGTACACTGTTTTAACTTTTAAGATGTTTCAATCGGCGGTTTTTCGATTGATTCACGGCGGGTACAAGTTGCGTTGCTCATCCAGAGGGAGCAGGAAGCGATAGTGGACATTAGTACTGTATTTAGATCGGAAGTTAGTTAGAAACAAAAACGGTATTGGGTTCGATATTTCTGGAAAAACCCCATCTCCTCATTGACTTCTTTTGCATTAACATGGCTTGTGGTGAGGTGGAGGAAGGTGGGAAAGGGAAAAAATGGCGCCAAGAGACCAACGGCTTATTTTCAAATTTGAAAATGCCCGCCATCACGTATAAAAGAGCAGGAGGCTATACAAAGGAGACTGCATGTACACGTTGATCGGTTTTTCGGTTACGAAACTAAACTTCACACAATCTCACTTTACCGCATTCCCTCCGTTTACAGCTGAAAAATGACTGACTGCTGTTGAACACGCTCTCTCTCCAGAGGCGAGCGAAAATAAGAGTAGAAATGAACCGAGCAGAGAATAAATTGTAGAGGAGTATGTTGCAGAGACAGTGGGAGGATTCAGCTCTTACTGATGCAGTTAAAGAAAACGTGAAGCCAAACCCGATCGGGAACATCCGTGGCACTCTTCTAAACTTATAGAACATTGATCAAACATAAAGATGACTCAGGCAGTGACCGTGCAATGAGAAATGATGTCGTTCCAGACACCCTTACTATGATATAATCTTCCTCTGCTACCGCAGACAGTAACAGTATCCGATAAAAAATGATAGAAATGTAGCGATGTTAGGTATAACGGCCAGGGATCTACACATGAAAAGTAAAGTAATTCAATCAGAGAGTTTAGCTCCTTTCATAGATGCTGTGAGTGGCTCTTAAAAGAGCCTTTGGGTTGTCTGATTCAAGAATAGTCTCTTCACTTTTTAGCAGATCCAGCAGCGGCGGTTTTCTTGGGCAGCAGCACGGCCTGGATATTAGGCAGCACCCCGCCCTGAGCGATGGTCACCCCTCCCAGCAGCTTGTTGAGCTCCTCGTCGTTGCGCACGGCCAGCTGTAGGTGCCTGGGGATGATGCGGGTCTTCTTGTTGTCCCGGGCCGCGTTGCCGGCCAGCTCCAGGATTTCAGCCGTCAGATACTCCAGCACCGCAGCCATATAGACCGGCGCTCCGGCACCCACACGCTCAGCATAGTTACCCTTTCTCAGGAGCCTGTGAACACGACCCACCGGGAACTGCAGGCCAGCCCGGGACGACCTAGACTTCGCCTTGGCGCGACCTTTCCCACCGCCCTTTCCTCTTCCAGACATGGTTACAATCTCACCAGCACTTTTAGAAAGAATGCTACACTCGGCCCACATTGCGGCCCCTTATACCTTCGGGAGGAATGATGGGGCGGCCGTTTCGGATTGGTCAGTATCTCCTAATGTTGTTTCAATTCCCAATCAGAAATCTGCTTCATTCCCACAATCGGGTGAGGGCCGAATCGACAGGCGCCAAATCATCAACCGCTTTCTTTCCAATCTGAAAAGCCCGCCAATCTCCAAACAAAGGAGTATGTTTTACCTGAATAATGAAGTACAAAAAAAGAAAGTTTAAAAAAATTAATACTCATGTTAATTTACTTTTAGTTTACAAATGTGTACTTCACACGGTCTTACTCTCCCTCATTTGCCGATATGTGTCCATTTCTGATCTTGAGTGGGTTATTTTCTAAACCTTGAGAAGAAGCTGAAACAAAACAGGCCAAACACTGCAGCCTGCAACCTGTCTTTTCTTTGCACATTTTAATACCACCCCGATATGCTGATGAAGCAGCATACAACATTCTTCCGGCTCAGCATCGAGGGCAAACAATCCTCCCTTATCGCTCTCGATCAGATTCAGCAAAAGCTCCACGCTTCAGTCCGGCAGCTGTGTCGGTGTTCTCTCCGTTCGGTTTGAAAGTATCTCACCGACAACAGGACGCTTTATTTTGCATTGCGAAAAATCGGATCAAACCCGCGCATTGGAAATGTAAAGTAAATCAGAAGGTAAAATCGTGAGACGGAAAGACGTGGGCATTTATCTGCCAGGGGTGAACAAGCAAGATGAAAAATGACTCACTGGCGCTTGATCTGCTCTCTCCACCCCACTCCCAAATAATTTGCAAAGCACATATTAACACAAAAACATATAGCACTAGAAGTTGAAATGCCTCATCAAGAATCACATGGAAACTAAAACAAACAACTCAAAGAAATGGTTCAACTGTTTCAGGAAGGTTGTGGGTGGCTCTTATAAGAGCCTTTGGGTTGTGGATGTGTTTGTTTCAGTGCAATGCGGTCCTTCACTTGGAGCTGGTGTACTTGGTCACCGCCTTTGTACCCTCCGACACGGCGTGCTTGGCCAGCTCCCCGGGCAGCAGCAGCCGCACGGCGGTCTGGATCTCCCGGGAGCTGATGGTGCTGCGCTTGTTGTAATGGGCCAGGCGGGAAGCCTCCCCCGCGATGCGCTCGAAAATATCGCTGACGAACGAGTTCATGATGCTCATGGCCTTGGAGGAGATGCCGGTGTCGGGGTGAACCTGCTTCATCACTTTGTAGATGTAGATGGAGTAACTTTCTTTCCTGGACCGACTCCTATTCTTACCATCCTTCACTGGCACCTTCTTGATAATTTTCTTCACGCCCTTCTTGGAAGCTTGCTGTACTTTCTTCTCATTTTTTAAAATTTCGAAAATATTTTATTCATAAAATATTTTGATAATCTGTACAATTGATCATGCCATACATACGAAAACATTCCATTTCTTGGCATACAAAGACAGAATAATCATTCATATATATATATATAAGTCTGTATGATTACTACTGCTGAAAATGTGTTGCTGGAAAAGCTCAGCAGGTCAGGCAGCATCCAAGGAGCAGGAGAATCGACGTTTCGGGCATGAGCCGTTCTTCAGGAACCCTTCTCCTGCTCCTTGGATGCTGCGCTTTTCCAGCAACACATTTTCAGCTCTGATCTCAAGCATCTGCAGTCCTCACTTTCTCCTGTACGATTATTATCCACATATTTAGCAAGGTGATCAGCAGCGCCCCTTACTACGTCGGACCCCTGTGCTTAGGCATGCAGATGTTACACGGTGGTCTTTCCCCACCGCGCCTTGACTGCAGCTTCATCAACCATACCGCCTCCCACTTTCAGACACAGAATAAGGGAAAGCGGGCTCGGAGTTCCCTCATTATAGAGGTAAAAACAATAACTGCAGATGCTGGAAACCAAATACTGGATTAGTGGTGCTGGAAGAGCACAGCAGTTCAGGCAGCATCCAACGAGCAGCGAAATCACGTTTCAGGCAAAAGCCGTTCATCAGGAATAAAGGCAGTGAGTCTGAAGCGTGGAGAGATAAGCTAGAGGGTGACGACAGCGTCAGCAATGCTAATGAGGGATGGAGGAAAGCCTGGTTCCGGATTGGATAGTTTACACAGAGTCATGCCCAAACATTGAGTCTCTCTGATTGATTAGTGAGATCCAATGTGGATCTGCAATGAAATGTTCCTCTGTATAGGCTGGAAATAACACAGAACTTGTCACTGTGTGAAAAAAAAGCTCTCATCCATTCGAAATTGCGATTACATTTGTTGTCAAGTTACACGTACCACTGGAACCTGACTGTGAGTGTTTTCTGCACTTGGGGTTGATGCATCTCGTTGTCAATTGCACGGAGTTGAAGAGAAATGAGAAGGAAAAGTTTCTATGTAATACTTTTCTTGAGTCACGAGTTGAGTCACGTCTTGACTGTGGGATGAATATATTTTTGAGACCTTAACTGATAACTGTGGGCCCAGACACGTATCGATAACTGTGTGCTTTGAAAGTACGTACAGTGTAACTGAACCACGTTGCTGCACTTTTCAATTCAGCGTCTTGCAGTTTCATGCAGGGATTTATAAAATTTCTCAGTCTTACGCGAATGCCTGTTAATCAGCAACTGTTAGCACGCTATATATATGCGTCACTTTAACTTTATATCTGTCATGTCCTAATTTACACATTTTACATTAACTCAACATCTGTCCAATGAGGCTCTGGTCCTCCATCTAATAGTCCGTGTTATTTCAAGGTAGGTTTTATTCTATAACCGTCAAACACTGATGTGAGCGGTAAAACGTTACACTATTTGCCAGCCACTTCGAAATATTCCTCCAATGTGTGCCCCCAGGAGAAAGTGAGAACTGTAGATGCTGGGGATCAGAGGCTTATGCCCAAAACGTCGAGATGAAGGGCTTATGGACGCTGCCTGATCTGCTGTGCTTTTCCAGCACCACACTCTCAACTCCAATCTTGCCCGTCTGTTTCTGTGATGTATTTTTGTAAACTCTATTTCACAGTCTTAACGTGTCAGTGTGTTACTGGACTGTAACTCAAACCTTCTGAAGTGTACCTTGTTGCTTTATTCTGTCGGTGTCAATTTTGAAAGTACCAGGTACCACTTTGGACAGACTCAGGTAAGACCCTATGAATATCAGCTTCTGCAAATTGAAGTTGGGTTTGTATTTATAACTGCAGCATTTTGATAAAGGATAATACTTTGAACATTGTTACTGACAATATCTGTAATGTCACTGCTGATGTTATATTATTTATGCCAGTTTCTAGCTAATCAATAGTTGTATTATATCCTAACAATGTATTGCTTTGCAAGTGACTCAGTATTTCATTCTGTAACTGCCAGTTTATTGTTTACTCAGTTACAATCAATCACTGGCATGACAGAGAGCAAATATCTCAATATCTCAAAGTTTCTGATGAAATGGATGGTTAATTTTTTTTTCACTCCATCCTTGATACATCAGGGTAACTTATGACTGAATCGATCAGTATGTGATCTGTGAGCACACACATATCAGTAAGTTAATGATAGAGTATATGGTGAATGATGCTGCAGCTCCAGTTTATATGCGGTAGTTATTAATTTCTTTCAATCTTGTGTCACTTTAAATATCTCAAAGCAGAAGACCATAAGAAGCATGAGAATTCTGTGACATTTCTGTCTGTCTGTGTGTGCTCTGTCATGAGAACAGATCACAAAGGCTTTAGTTATGGTCTTCATCTCATTTTGATGTTTAGTGCCCATAACCAAAGACTCCCTTATGTACCAAAAAAGATAAATGGCTACATTAGCATAAATTAAGCTGATAACTCAACCCTAACTGCTCTCTGTGGAACAGAACAAGGGGAGAATGTTCTGCATTGCTTTCTTAGACAGAAGGCTTCCTGTTCAAAACTGTGTCCCTTACTCCGGATTCTCTCATGAGCATTGACATACTCCCAGCATCAACTCTGTCAACTCCATTCAAATCACTTTTTTTTTTAGAACATAGAACATAGAACAATACAGCACAGAACAGGCCCTTCGGCCCACGATGTTGTGCCGAACTTCTAACCTAGATTAAGCACCCATCCATGTACCTATCCAAAAGCCGCTTAAAGGTCGCCAATGATTCTGACTCTACCACTCCCACGGGCAAGGAATTCCATGCCCCCACCACTCTCTGGGTAAAGAACCCACCCCTGACATCTCCCCTCTCCCTTCCACCCTTCACCTTAAATTTATGTCCCCTTGTAACACTCTGTTGTACCCGGGGAAAAAGTTTCTGACTGTCTACTCTATCTATTCCTCTGATCATCTTATAAACCTCTATCAAGTCACCCCTCATCCTTCGCTGTTCCAACGAGAAAAGGCCGAGAACTCTCAACCTATCCTCGTACGACCTACTCTCCATTCCAGGCAACATCCTGGTAAATCTTCTCTGCACCCTCTCCAAAGCTTCCACATCTTTCCTAAAGTGAGGTGACCAGAACTGCACACAGTACTCCAACTGTGGCCTAACCAAAGTCCTGTACAGCTGCAACATCACTTCACGACTCTTGAATTCAATCCCTCTGCTAATGAACGATAATACTTCATAGGCCTTCTTACAAACTCTATCCACCTGAGTGGCAACCTTCAAAGATCTATGTACACAGACCCCAAGATCCCTCTGTTCCTCCACCTGACTAAGAACCCTACCATTAACCCTGTATTCCGCATTCTTATTTGTTCTTCCAAAATGGACAACCTCACACTTGGCAGGGTTGAACTCCATCTGCCACTCCTCAGCCCAGCTCTGCATCATATCTAAGTCCCTCTGCAGCCGACAACAGCCCTCCTCACTGTCCACAACTCCACCTATCTTTGTATCATCTGCAAATTTACTGACCCACCCTTCGACTCCCTCATCTAAGTCATTAATAAAAATTACAAACAGCAGAGGACCCAGAACTGATCCCTGCGGAACTCCACTTGTAACTGGGCTCCAGGCTGAATATTTACCATCTACCACCACTCTCTGCCTTTGACCGGTTAGCCAGTTTTTTATCCAATTGGCCAAATTTCCCTCTATCCCATGCCTCCTGACTTTCCGCATAAGCCTACCATGGGGAACCTTATCAAATGCCTTACTAAAATCCATGTACACTACATCCACTGCTCTACCCTCATCCACATGCTTGGTCACCTCCTCGAAGAATTCAATAAGACTTGTAAGGCAAAACCTACCCTTCACAAATCCATGCTGGCTGTCCCTAATCAAGCAGTGTCTTTCCAGATACTCGTAAATCCTATCCCTCAGTACCCTTTCCATTACTTTGCCTACCACAGAAGTAAGACTAACTGGCCTGTAATTCCCGGGGTTATCCCTATTCCCTTTTTTGAACAGGGGCACAACATTCGCTACTCTCCAGTTCCCTGGTACCACCCCCGTTGCCAGTGAAGACGAGAAGATCATTGCCAACGGTACTGCAATTTCCTCTCTTGTTTCCCACATAATCCTAGGATATATCCCGTCAGGCCCGGGGGACTTGTCTATTCTCAAGTTGTTCAAAATGTCCAACACATCTTCCTTCCTAACAGGGATCTCTTCTAGCTTATCAGTCCGTTTCACACTCTCCTCTTCAACAATACGGTCCCTCTCGTTCGTAAATACTGAAGAGAAGTACTTGTTCAAGACCTCTCCTATCTCTTCCGACTCAATACACAGTCTCCCACTACTGTCCTTGATCGGACCTACCCTCGTTCTCATCATTCTCAGGTTTCTCAAATACGCATAGAATGCCTTGGGGTTATCCTTGATCCTATCCGCCAAGGATTTTTCATGCCCTCTCTTAGCTCTCCTAATCCCTTTCTTCAGGTCCCTTCTGGCTATCCTGTATCCCTCCACTGCTCTGTCTGAACCCGGTTTCCTCAACCTTATGTAAGCCTCCTTCTTCCTCTTTACTAGACATTCAACCTCCCTCGTCAACCAAGGCTCCCTCACACGACCATTTCTTTCCTGCCTGATCGGTACATACATATCAAGGACACGTCGTATCTGCTCCTTGAAAAAGTCCCACATTTCCACCACATGCTCTAAAAGTCATACATTTTTCTTCAAAACTCCAATGAGAATATACCCAACAATTTTATACGTACAATGAGAGCTTATGTATCAATCTGCAGCTTCTGCTATGTGAATATGTGAGTACAGGTATCACCCTCTCCCAATAAGATTCTGCTATGTGCATACTTGAGTGAAGTTATCACCCTATACCTGTTGGTTTATACTGTGTGAATATGACAGTTTCTAGTCTGTAAATGGGATAGTTTAATCAATCGTCCATGTCAATTTCTGTATTGTTAAAATGTGAACGTAGTTAACAATGTCAACCTGCCATCTTCTGCCAAGTGAACATGTGGGAATTCATATTGAAATGTACCTGTTGCTTTCAGCGACAGGAATGCATGAGTTTAGTTATCATTCTTTTACTGTGAGTTTCTTTGATGTGAATGTATTGGTGTAGTTATCCATCTGTACTGATGAAGGGCTTTTAAACAAAACGTCAATTCTCCTGCTCCTTGGGTGCTTCCTGACCTGCTGTGCTTTTCCAGCACCACACTCCCGACTCTAATCTCCAGCATCTGCAGTCCTCACCTTTGTCTATCCATTTGCACCTGTCAGTTTCTGATCTGTGAATATGGAAGTGTAGTTATTGATGTGTCCATCAGTTTCTGTAATTTGAATATGACTGTCTAGATATCTATCTCTCCCTGTCAGTTTCTGTGATGTGAAGATGACAGTCCAATTATCTATCTCTCCCTGTGAGATTCTGCTGTGTGAATACGAGAATGTAATTACCAGTCTCTACCAGTCAGCTTTTGCTATGTTAATGTGATTTTAGTTATCAATCTGCCTCATTAGGTTCTAGGTGAATGTAAGAATGTGGTTATCAATATATACCTGTGAGATTCTGCTCTGGGAATGTGGGTGTGTTATCAAAATGTACCTGTCAGTTTCTGTAATGTGAATGTTTGAGTGCAGATTTCAATCTGTACCTGACAGTTTCTGCAATGCGAATGTGTTTGTACAATCATCAGTCTATTTCTGACAGCTTCAACTATATGAACGGATGACCGCATCTGTACCTGAAAGTATCTGTACCTGTCATTTTTTGCTCTATGAATAAGTGAGTGTACTTATATATTTGTCTCTGTTTAACATGACACTTGCAGAAACTGCAGGAGCTCTTTTTACTTCAAATCTCCGTTGCTCAACATGAATAAGATTTTATCTATTGCCATCGCCATGGTGGCACAGTGGTGCCAGGGACGCAGATTCAATTCCAGCCTTGCTTCATTATCTGTGTGCAGTTTGCACATTCTGCCAGTGTTCCCAAGAGTTTCCTCTGAGTGCTCTAGTTGCATGGTCCAAACATGTGCAGGTTTGCTGGATTAGCCATGGCAAATTGTCCTGTATTATTCAAGGATGTGCAGTGTCAGTGGGTTAATTATGGTAAACGTGAAGTTATGGGGATAGGGTGGGGTCTACATCTGGGTGGGATTTGCTTTGGAGAGTTGTTGCAGGGGGGGGGATGGGCCAAATGACCTCTGTCTGCACTGGAGAAATTCTATGTACTGTAAATGAAAGGGAGACCTTTTCTATCATTGTCAGTCTCCACAGTGTAAAGCACTTTGGATAATTTCCACAACTTTTATTAAATGGTACAGTTTTTGATTGTAAGTTATATTCGGAATGTGCATTTTGAATTTATTGTTCACATGTTTATAACCAGACCACTTTATGAGAGCTTTCTCACTCTGTGTCCAATAACCTCTGGGTATCTGTCTGAATGTGTACCTTTTCATGTCAATATTTGATTTCCCTTTGGACAGGTACGATGTTTTGGAAAGTGTAGGGGGGGTGATGGCTGTTCATGCTACGTTCCCCTGAGAATCCAAGTTTCTAGTACTGAGACTGGCTCTAATGCAACGAGGGGGTACATCGGTTTCCAAAAGATCAATTGTGTGAGGGGATTCTGTAGTCCGAGGTACAGACAGACGTTTCTGTGGCCAGTAGCGATAAAGCAGAATGGTGTGTTGGTTCCCTGGTGCCAGGATCAAGGATGTCTCAGAGAGGGTGCAGAATGTTCTCATGGGGGAAGAGGGGACAGCAAGAGGTCATTGTCCACATTGGAACCAACAACATAGGAATGGAAAAGGTTGAGATTCTGAAGGGAGATTAGGCAGAAATTTAAAAAGTTTACTCCCAGTGCTACAAGCTCGTGAGGGCAGGAATAGGTGGATAGAGCAGATGAATGCATGGCTGAGGAACTAGTATATGGGGAAGGATTCACATTTTTGGATCATTGGAATCTCTTTTGGGGTAAAAGTGACCTGTAGAAGAAGGACGGATTGCACCTAAATTGGAAGGGGACTAATATACTGGCAAGGCAATTTCCTAGATCGGCTCAGGAGGATTTAAACTAGTAAGGAGGGAACTATGGAAGTAGTGAGGAAAGAGATCAGTCTGAAACTGGTACAGTTGAGAACAGAAGCGAATCAAACAGGGACAAAGTAGGACTAATAAATTAAACTGCATTTACTTTAAAGCAAGGGGCCTAACAGGGAAAGCAGATGAACTCAGGGCATGGTTAGGAACATTGGACTGGGATATCATAGCAATTACAGAAACATGGCTCAGGGATGGGCAGGACTGGCAGCTTCATGTTCCAGGATACAAATGCTAGAGGAAGGATAGAAAGGGAGGCAAGAGAGGAGGGGGAGTGGAAATTATGATAAGGGATAGTATTACAGCTGTGCTGAGGGAGGATATTCCTGGAACTACATCCAGGGAAGTTATTTGGGTGGAACTGAGAAATAAGAAAGGGATAATCATCTTATTGGGATTGTATTATAGACCCCCGAATAGTCAGAGGGAAATAGAGAAACAAACTTGTAAGGAGATTTCAGCTATCTGTAAGAATAACACGGTGGTTATGGTAGAGGATTTTAACTTTTCAAACATCGACTGGGACTGCCATAGTGTTAAGGGTTTAGGTGGAGAGCAATTTGTTGAGTACATACCAGACAATTTTCTGATTCAGTATGTGGATGTATCTACTAGAGAAAGTGCAAAACTTGACCTATTCTTGGGAAATAAGGCAGGGCAGGTGACTAAGGTGTCAGTGGGGGAGACTTTGAGCCAGCAACCATAATTCTATTAGATTTTAAATAGTAATGGAAAAGGATAGACCAGATCTAAAAGTTGAAGTTCTAAATCGGAGAAAGGCCAATTTTGACGGTATTTGGCAAGAACTTTCAAAAGCTGATTGGAGGTAGATGTTCACAGGTAAAGGGAGGGCTGGAAAATGGGAAGCCTTCAGAAATGAGATAACAAGAATCCAAAGAAAGTATATTCCTGTCAGGGTGAAAGGGAAGGCTGGTAGGTATAGGGAATGCTGAATGAGTAAAGAAATTGAGGGTTTGGTTAAGAAAAAGAAGGAAGCATATGTCAGGTATAGACAGATCGAGTGAATCCTTAGAAGAGTATAAAGGAAGTAGGAGACTACTTAAGAGGGAAAGATTTAAAAGAGACCTAAGGGACAACGTTTTCACACAGAGGGTGGTACGGGTATGGAATGAGCTGCCAGAGGAAGTGGTGGAGGCTGGTACAATTGCAACATTTAGGAGGCATTTGGATGGGTATATGAATAGGCAGGGATTGGAGAAATATGGGCCAGGTGCTGGCAGTGGGACTAGATTGGGTTGGGATATCTGGTTGGCATGGATTGGTTGGAGCAAAGGGTCTGTTTCCATGTTGTACATCTCTATGACACAATTAGACATATGGGGAAGTTTTATTTTTAAACAAAGAGTGTGGTAGCAGTGGAACACACTGCCAGGGGTGGAGATGGAGGAAGATAAAATAAGGGTATTGAAAGGACTTTTAGGTAAGCAAATGATTATGTAAGAAATGGAGGGTTATGGACTAAGGCCAGGCAGAAGGGATTAATTGCATTTTGGCGGCATGTTCGGCACAACATGGTGGGCTGAAGGACCCATTCCTGTCCTGTACCGTTCGATGTTCAGACTTTAATACAGTGTATATTTTGGAAGAGAATTCATTCAAGTTGATTGAAACTGGGTAGGATGCATTTAGAATAGAGATTAAAAAATATAAACTTCCATTTCCTCAGTGGTGTTTGACTCTTGTTTTGAACATCTCTCTCCGGGAATGGAGCTCAATGTGAGTCTGACTCAATCCACTCCGACTGTGGAAAGGATGTTCTTCGCTCTGACAGCAGTAACATACCTGCTGTTTGTTCGAAGCAGCTGGTCACACTTGGCTCTGTACTGAGGGAATATTACATTGTCCTGGTCCTTTGAGTACATGCCTGGAGGAAGACAGAAGAGATACCTCCTGTAAATCAACATCAGCTGTGATTGGCAACATCAATGTAACATTCAGTTCCTCATCATTCAGGTTTTTTTTATTTAAAGCCAGCAATTTAAACAGAACCACGGGTCTGATTCCACTCCTGCCCTGAGCTGCTCCTTGTCCATTTTTTCTTAAAATCCTAAGCCCAAAGGAATGAGATCCAGAAATGAAACAACACCCATACAGCTCCATAAATGGGGCCTACCTGATGCAAGTGGGTATGTGCATATGTGAGTTTGGTTATTGATCTATACCGGTCAGTTCCTGCTTGGAGAATGTGTGAGTGGGAGTTATCATTATATGGTCAATATATTTACATATTCACACTGCATAGACTGACAGGGTCCAACTGATAACTATTGAATCATAAAAATAATACAGCACAGAGGGGGCTATTCAGCCCATCTTATCCATGCCAACCCAAAGACCCCCAGAGGTCCTTTCTCATCCCATCTTCTTGCAAAAGCCTATAGCCTTGCAGTTATCGGAACTTGAGGTGCAGTTCCAGGGATTTTTGTTTAAAAGAGTTTAGGGTCTCTGCCTATACCACCAAATCAGGCAGCGAATTCCAGATACCCACTACTCTATGCATAAAAAACATTTTCCTCACATATCATGTAATCCTACACCACTTTGTTTGAATCAATGATCCCTGCTGTTTGAACTCTCTGACAAAGGAAACAGGTTCCTCTGTTCCAAAGAATACAACCCCAACCTCTCCAATCTCTCCCAATAACTACAATTCACCAGCCCTGGCAACATTCCAGTAAATCTCCTCTGCACTCTCTCCAGAGCAATGACATCCTTCCTGTGATGTGGTGACCTGACTGCACACAATACTCATGTTGTAGCCTCACCAGTGCCTTATACAGTTTCATTGTTATATCCCTACTTTTGTATTCCATCCCTCTGCCCACGAAGGAGAGCATTCCATGTGCCTTCTTTACAACACCATCTACCCATGCACTTGCACACCAAGATCTCTCACTTACCCTGCCACCTCAGTATATTCCCATTTATTGTCTATTCTCATTTACTATCTGACTTCCCAAAATGCATTCCCTCACACTTATCAAAGCTGAACTCAATCTGCCACTTTCCTGCCCTCTCCATCAAACCATCTATTATACTTTTCAAGCTGACAGCTATCCTCTACACTATCCACTAAATGGCCAATTTTTGGGTCATCGGCAAATTTCACAAATCTGTCCACCATATTCAAGTCCAAATCCTTAATGTATAAAACAAACAGCAGAGGTCTCAATCATGAGCCATGCAGAGCACCACTTGAAACAGCTTTCCATTCACAAGAGCAGCAATCAACCATTACCATTTGTTTCCTGTTATTAAGCCAATTTTGCATCCAATTCACCACATTAGCCTGTATCCCACAGCTTTTACTTTTTGAACCAGTCTGCTGTGATGATGCTGCTCCTTTAGCAAGCTTGTAAAAGACACAGGCTCCAAAAAGTCTGACTTGATGGATTTTAGGGACATTTTAATTATAGCTAACAGGTAATGCCTCAGACAAAAGGCTTCCACATTTTTAAAAAGAACATTTGTACAAGGGGAGTGGTCCTATTTTCCCAGCTCAGCTTTTCTCTGGTTTGATTTGGTTTTTGGCTGTCTGGCTATTGACTGAAAGCAGTCAGGCAGTTGAAAAAGCTGCTGAACCCAAAGAGCAGGTCCATGCTGGTACTCACTCTCTGACATCTCTCCTGTAAGACCCTGTGTTTCATTTTATCTTTTTGTGCCAAGGGATGTTTGTTGGGATTATTGCAAGTACTGGGAACAGCATCATTAAGTTGGTATAATCTGTAGGGTTTTCGGATAGGTTAAGTTATTTAGTAGGTAAAAACTGCAGATGCTGGAAACTAGATTCTGGATTAGTGGTGCTGGAAGAGCACAGCAGCTCAGGCAGCATCCGAGGAGCAGTAAAATCGGCGTTTCGGGCAAAAGCCCTTCATCAGGAATAAAAGCAGAGAGCCTGAAGGGTAGAGAGATAAGCTAGAGGAGGGTGTGGGTGGGGAGAAAGTAGCATAGAATACAATAGGTAAGTGGGGGAGGGGATAGGTCGGGGGCAGGTGGAGTGGATAGGTGGAAAAGAAGATAGGCAAGTAGGACAAGTCATGGGGACAGTGCTGAGCTGGAGGTTTGGAACTAGGGTGAGGTGGGTGAACGGGAAATGAGGAAACTGTTGAAGTCCACATTGATGCCCTGGGGTTGAAATGTTCTGAGGTGGAAGATGAGGCGTTCTTCCTCTAGGAGTCTGGTGGTGAGGGAGTGGTGGTGAAGGAGGCCCAGGACCTCCATGTCCTCGGCAGAGTGGGAGGGGGAAGTTGAAATGTTGGGCCACAGGGTGGTGTAGTTGATTGGTGCAGGTGTCCCGGAGATGTTCCCTAAAGCGCTCTGCTAGGAGGCGTCCAGTCTCCCCAATGGAGAGGAGACCGCATCGGGAGCAACGGATACAATAAATGATATTCGTGGATGTGCAGGTAAAACTTTGATGGATGTGGAAGGCTCCTTTAGGGCCTTAGATGGAGGTGAGGGAGGAGGTGTGAGCGCAGGTTTTGCAGTTCTTGCGGTGGCAGGGGAAGGTGCCAGGATGGGAGGGTGGGTTGTAGGGGGGCGTGGACCTGACCAGGTAGTCATGGAGGTAATGGTCTTTGCGGAAGGCGGAAAGGGGTGGGGAGGGAAATATATCCCTGGTGGTGGGGTCTTTTTGGAGGTGGCGGAAATGTCGGCGGATGATTAGGTTTATGCGAAGGTTGGTAGGGTGGAGGGTGAGCACCAGGGGCGTTCTGTCCTTGTTACGGTTGGAGGTGCGGAATGTGGACGAGATGCATTGGAGGGCATCTTTAACCAAGTGGGAAGGGAAACTGCGGTCTCTAAAGAAGGAGGCCATCTGGTGTGTTCTGTGGTGGAACTGGTCCTCCTGGGAGTAGATACGGTGGAGGCGGAGGAATTGGGAATACAGGATGACATTTTTGCAAGAGGTAGGGTGGGAAGAGGTGTAATCCAGGTAGCTGTGGGAGTTGGTAGGTTTGTAAAAAATGTCAGTGTCAAGTCGGTCATCATTAATGGAGATGGAGAGGTCCAGAAAGGGGAGGGAGGTGTCAGAGATGGTCCAGGTAATTTTAAGTTCAGGGTGGAATGTGTTGGTGAAGTTGATGAATTGCTCAACCTCCTCGCGGGAGCACGAGGTGGCGCCAATGCAGTCATCAATGTAGTGGAGGAAGGGGTGGGGAGTGGTGCCAGTGTAATTATGGAAGATCAACTGTTCTACGTAGCCAACAAAGAGACAGGCATAGCTGGGGCCCATACATGTGCCCATGGCTACGCCTTTGGTCTGGAGGAAGTGGGAGGATTCAAAGGAGAAATTGTTAAGGGTGAGAACCAAACGAATGAGAGTGTCGGTGGAAGGGTACTGTTGGGGACGTCGGGAGAGGAAAAAATGTCGGGCTTGGAGGCCCTGGTCATGGTGGATGGAGGTGTAGAGGGAGCCATCGTGAAGATGAGGCATTAGGGGCCGGGGAAACGGAAGTCTTGGAGGAGGTGGAGGGCATGGGTGGTGTCTCGAACGTATGTGGGGAGTTCCTGGACTTAGGGGGGATTGGACAGTGTCGAGGTAGGTAGAGATGAGTTCAGTGGGGCAGGAGCATGCTGAGACAATGGGTCGGCCAGGGTGGTCAGTTATTTAGTATTCTGTTCTCTTTTAAGACATAGGAGCATTTGTTTGTGTTTCATTTGATAATCTTACAAATCAGTTCTGTTTTGTTTAAAACTATGTGGTTTGACCAGCTACATCACTCCTGGAATATCTGAGTTACACCTGCTTAAAACAACTAGCAAAGTTAGGGTCCGGGCTACTTGAAATGTTTTGAGGGGGTCTGGCCTGGTCCATACCAGTTAGGGGGCTCTTTGCAGGATTTGTTGTGTAGTTCTGATTTGGGATTAGGGTTATTGGACTTGAAGGCAGCGAGTGGTAGGTGTTAGTGTCTTTTGTTCCGGGTTTTGAATTCAGTTGGTTTAAACAGTGTTTGGGAGAGCGATGACTCTTTCAGTCAACAAGAGTTTTCTGCAGGTGGAAGAAGTGATTTTGGGGCTTTTACGAAAGGTAATTAAGGGTTAGCTGCTGGAAATAGCAGACAATCTGGGATTGAGTCGGTGTCCTTCCATGCAGAAAGGAGAGATAATTACAGCAGTAGCTCAGCATTTACATTTGTTGGAAACACCATCAGAATCTTCAGAGATGGCTAACATTCAATGAAAAATGCAGCAACTTGAGTTAGAGGCAAAAGGGCAACAGAAATGAAATTTTTTGAATTATGATTAAATGCAGAGGAGAGAGAGAAAAGGAGAAAAAGGAAAGGAAGAAAGAGAGGGAGTTTGAACTTTGGAAATTGGCATTTAGACAGGAGTTCAAAAATTCACTTCCTGAAGTAGTGAGAACTCATGTGGAGCCTGACCTTGGTGGTGGGCAAGTTGTTGGAGGGAATCCTGAGGGACAGGGTTGTACATGTATTTGGAAAGGCAACGACTGATTCAGGATAGTCAACATGGCTTTGTGTGTGTGAAATCATGTCTCACAAACTTGATTGATTTTTTTGAAGAAGTAACAAAGAAGATTGATGAGGGCAGAGCAATAGATGTGATCCATATGGACTTCAGTAAGGCGCTTGACATGGTTCCCCATGGGAGACTGATTAGCAAGGTTAGATCTCATGGAATACAGGGAGAATAGATACAGAATACAGAACTGGCTCAAAGGTGGGTGGTGGTGGAGGGTTGTTTTTCAGACTGGAGGCCTGTGACCAGTGGAGTGCCACAAGGATCAGTGCTGGGCCCTCTTCTTTTTGTCATTTACATAAATGATTTGGATGTGAGCATAAGAGGTACAATTAGTAAGTTTGCAGATGATACCAAAATTGGAGGTGTAGTAGACAGCGAAGAGGGATACCTCAGATTACAGCAGGATCTGGACCAGATGGGCTAATGGGCTGAGAAGTGGCAGATGGCGTTGAATTCAGATAAATGTGAGGTGCTGCATTTTGGGAAAGCAAATCTGAGCAAGACATATACACTTAATGGTAAGGTGCCAGGGAGTGTTGCTGAACCAAGATACCTTGGAGTGCAGGTTCATAGCTCCTTGAAAGTGGAGTCGCAGGTAGATAGGATAGTGAAGGAGATGGTATGGTTTCAGAGTATTGAGTACAGGAGTTGGGAGATCATGTTGCAGCTGTACAGGACATTGGTTAGGCCACTGTTGGAATATTGCATGCAATTCTGGTCTCCTACCTATTGGAAAGATATTGTGAAACTTGAAGGGGTTCAGAAAAGATTTACAAGGATGTTGCCAAGGTTGGAGTATGTGAGGTATCGGGAGAGGTTGAGTAGGCTTAAGACTGTTTTCAGAGGGGCAACCTAATAGAGGTTTATAAAATCATGAGAGCTATGGATAGGATAAATAGACAACATTTATTCCCTGGGGTAGGGAAGTCCAGAGTGAGAGGGCATAGGCTGAGGGTTAGTGGGGAAGATTTAAAAGGAATCTGGAGGGCAATTTTTTCAATGTGACGTAGTGCGTGTATAGAATGAGCTGCCAGAGAAATTGGTGGAGACTGGTACAATTATACCATTTAAACGGCACTTGGATGGATACAAGAACAGGAAGGGTTTAGAGGGATATGGGCCATATGCTGGCAAATGAGACTGGATTAGTTCAGGATATCTGATTGGCATGGATGAGTCCAGCCGAAGTATCTGTTTCTGTGCTGTATAAACCTATGACTGTAAGGCTGTGAATAATAACATTTATTGGAAATGGGGTGATGTGTATGGAGAATGGAGGGACATTAAAAAATTGTAATTCCTTCGTGGTATTTGACTCTGTTTGAAATTGAGCTGAATGTGCGTCTAATTCAAATTGCTCTGTGACTGTGGAAAGGACATTCTTTAGTCTGACAACAGTAACATACCTGCTGTTTGTTAGAAGGAACTGATCACACTTTACTTTGCCCCGAGGGAATATGCCTTGGCCCTTTAAATATTTGTCTGGATGCAGACAGAAGAGACATCTCCTGTAAATCAACATTAAGTTTGACAGTATCAAACCTTTGAATGTAATATTAATTTAATAATCATTAGGCTGTTTTTCTTTCAAACCGGCAAGTCCAACAGAACTTCAGATCTGATTCTATTCTTGGCCTGAGCTGCTCTTTGTCTGGTGATTGTAATAAAAATATCTATACAAATTCACTGAGAACCAGATACTAACCCACACCTCCACAGCTCCACAATAGGGCTACCCAATACAAGTGCGTATCTGGATCTGAGAGTTTCCTTATCAATCCATACCTGTCAGGTCCAGCGAGGTGAATGTGGAAGTACTGCTGTTAACCTGTACCTGTCAGTGCAAATGTGTGAGTGAATGTAGTTATCAATGTGTCCCTGTCACACTGGTAAATTTTGGCATTGCAGAGACTGACAGGGACAGATTAATAACTACACTCACACATTCACATAGCATAAACTGACAGGTATAGATTGATAACTAAACTCATATATCCACACAGAATAAACTTGCAGGGATTGGTTGTTAAATATATTTTAAATAAATAAAATCAGTCCCTATGTGTTTCACAGATGGGGATGTGAGGGTTTAGTCATCAATATGTACCTGTCAGATTCTGCCCTGTGAATGTGAGAGTTTACATACCAATCTGTCCTAAATAGTTTCTACTGTGTATCTGATAGGTTCAGGCTGATAACTACACAGTCAGTTTCAGCTATGAGAATGAGGGTGTCATTATCAGTATCTACCGGTCAGTTTTTGCTGTATGAATATTAAATGCAGTCATCAAAGTGTGCCCATCAGTTTCTTCTGTGAGAATGTAGATATTGATCTCTATTTGTCTGCTTTAGCTATACCAATATCTGAATGCAATTATCAACAGTACCTGTCAGGTTTTGCTATTTGACACCAGAGTGTCTTTATCAATCTGTTTCTCCTACTTCAATTTGAGAGAGTCAATACCAACCTGTCCCTGTCAGTTTCTTCCCTGTCAATATGTGAATACAGTTATTGATCAGTACCCATCAGCTTCTGCTCTGTGAATATTGGTGTATTAATTAAACTGTAATGGTCAGTTTCAGCGATGTGAATGTGGGAGTACAGTTATCATTCTCTACCTGTCAATTCCTTCTTTGACAAAGTGAGTGTAACTCAATCTGTTCCTTTCAGACTCTGCTGCGTGAATACATAAATATAGTTATCAATCTGCAGCTGTCAGTTTCTGTTTGGCGAATACGTTTAAGTAATTGTCAATCTGTCCTTGCCATGTGAATGTGAGAGCTGAGTTTTCATCTGTTGCTATCAGCTTCTGCTTTGTGAATGTGAGAGTTGAGTGATCAATATTACCCTGTCAGGCTCTGTAATTCCAGTGTTTTGAGTGTATTTATTCATCTTTTCCTATCAGTTTGTGTGACGGTAGTTATCAGCCTGTACCCCTCAGATTCTGCTATATGAAAATAAGACTGCAGTTATTCATGTAATTTGATAATTGTTAATACATGTCCTGAGATAAATTGAAAAGTATTGTTTTGTGCACCTTACAGGTAGATCATCTCATCCAAAGTCCATCAAGGTAATAGAACAGAATCCAGAATACAGTGTTAAAGCTGCAGAGAAGGTGCTGACAGAGATTAGCATAAAAATTTAGAGATCCATTCAAAAGTCTAACAATAGCGGAGAAGCTGTTCTTGAATTTGTTCGATGGTGTATTCAAACTTCTGTATTTTCTACCTGACAGACCAGGGTGGAAGAGCGTATAACTGGGGTCGGATGGGTCTTTCATGTTGTTGGTTGCTTTCCCGAGACAGGGGGAAGTGGAAATTGGAGCCTTTGGATGGAAAGCTGCTTTCAGTGAAGGACTGGGCTGAGTCACAACTCTCTGTAGTTTCTTGTGGTCTTGGGCAGAACAGGAGCCATACTACGCTGTGACACATCCAAATAGGATGCTTTCTGTGGCGCATCTATAAAAACTTGCAAGAGCTTTTATGGACATGCTGAATTCCCTTAACCATCTGAGGAAATCTGCTTGGTGGATGTCATAGAGTCATAGTCAGAGATGTACAGCACGGAAACAGACACTTCGGTCCAACTTGTCCATGGCAACTAGATATCCCAACCCAATGCAGTCCCATCTGCCAGCACCCGGCCCATATTCCTCCAAATACTTCCTATTCATATACACATCTAGATGCCTTTTAAATGCTGCAATTGTACGAGCCTCCACCGCTTCCTCCTGGCAGGTCATTCCATACAAGTACCACCTTCTGCATGAAAACGTGCCCCTCAGGTCTCTTTTATATCTTTCCCCACTCACTGTAAACCTATGCCCTCTAGTTCTAGACTCCCCCACCCCAGGGAAAAGATTTTGTCTATTTATCCTTTCCACGCCCCTCATGATTTTATAAACGTCTATAATGTCACTCCTCAGCCTCCAATGCTCCAGGGAAAATAGCCCTAGCCTATTCAACCTCTCCTGATAGCTCAAATCCTCCAAACCTGGCAACATCCTTGTAAATTGTTTCTGAACCCTTTCAAGATTCACAACATCATTCCTATAGGAAGGAGACCAGAATTGCATGCAATATTTCAACAGTGGCCTAACCAATGTCCTGTACAGTTGCAAGGTGACCGCCCAACAACTGTACTCAATACTGAATGTGTTTCGGTAACTGTTAATCTACGTCTGCCAGGCTCTGCTATGTGAATATGAGAAGTTATTTTTTAACAGTCAGTTTTTGCTTCATGAATGTTTTGTTTAGTTAAGAACCCTTCCCGGTCAGGCTCTGTAATGTAAATCTGAGTGCATTTATCAATGTTTGCATGACAGAATTTCTTTTGTGAACATGTGAATGTGGTTCTCAATTTTCCCGAGTAATTTCTGCTCTGTGAATATGAAAATGTAGTTTTTAATCTCAATGAAAACCAAAAGAACCACAGATGCTCGAAATCAGAAACTAAAACAAATTGTTGGAAAAGTTCAGCAGGTCTGACAGAGTCTGTGGACAGAAATCAGAGTTAAAATTTCCAGTCCAGTAACCCTTCCTGTGAAGAGATGGTAGCCAGGAAAATATTAGATTTTCTGCAGAAGATAGGGTGTGTTGAAGGAAAGGGAGTAAATGGTGGGTGGATATAGAATCCAAAGAGAGGGAAGAACAGTTGAACAGATAAACTAGTGGATCACAGTCAGACGAGGATGGTAATAGATATTAATAGAGACTGTTAGTGAGTTTTGGTGTACAATAGAAGAGCCTGTGATAACACTGCGTGGTGAGAGGGGTTTTGGGTAATGATACGGGAGAGCTCTAGCTCTAAAGATGTAGAATTCAGTATTGAGTCCAGAAGGCTGTCGAGTTCCCAAGCAGAAAATGAGGTGCTGTTCTTCCAGCTTGCACTGAACTTTGCTGGAGCACTGCAGCAAGCCTGAGACAGAGATGTTGGCCAGGGAACTGGGTGGTGTGTTGAAGTGGCATGCAACTAGAAACTCAGGGACATTTTGTTCTGGACAGAATGTAGGTGTTCTGCGCAGTGGACACCCAATCTACACTCAGTTTCCTCAGCATAGAGAAGACCAAATGGTAGCTAGGAAAATGCACACAATCAGTTCTGAGGAGGGGTCACTAGACCTCAAATGTTAAGTCTGATTTCCCTCCATAAATGCTGCCAAACCTGTGGATTTTTCGGGCAATTTTTGTTATTAATTTCTATCTGTCAGTTTCTGTGCTGCAAACATGAGTGTCATTATCAAACTGCACATGTCAATTTATGCAATTTGAAACAGGGAGTGTTATTAATCTGTTCCAATAAATTTTGATGATGAGAATGTACTTATCAGTCTTCCTCTGAAATGTCCTGCCATGTGCACATGTGTATGATTGACCAATTTGTCCCTGTTATATTCTGTTCTGCGTAACATAAGAGTTTTGGAATTGATCTATACTTGTCCGTTTCTGCTGTGTGACTGTGAGAGTCAAGTACTCAATCAGTGCCAACTACTTTCAACTCTTTTATGTATGAAAGTTGCTTAATTCTCTGGCAGCCAATAATAATCTAAGAGTCCAATCATCACCAGAAATCTATGGTTGATTGTCAGGAAAACCCATCTGGTTCACTAATGTCCTGTAAGGAAACTGCCATCCTTGTGTCTCTCCAGACCTGCAGCAATGTGGTTGACTCATAACTACCCCCTGAGCAGTTAGGGATGGGCAATAAACACTGGCTTAGTCAGTGATACCTTCATCCCATGAATGAATTTAGGAAAAAGAATGCTCTGTTACTGAGATTAATTCTGTGATAGTAGATTTTAAGGGTTTTGTTATTGGGCCTTAAACTCTTCTGCATTTTGTGATTTAGGACAGAGTCACAGAATTGATACAGCCATTCAAGCCCATTGTCCCAGTGCAGACACATTCTGTTGTTCATCTGTTCTCCATACTAATTTCCACTAACTGTTGGGTGTCTGAACTTCATCCACTCACTGCCAGTATCTCAAGGTAAATGCTAATGTGAGATTAGTTCTGCAGTATTCTGCCATTGAATAACTGTTCGTGCCAGTTTGGTTTTGTATGCAACAGCATCAGGTGAAGTGTGAATCTCATTCTCTTTACATGTTGAATTTTATTTGTTTGGTCTGAGTGTTGGATAAACTCGATCAATATTCACTAACACTGTGTGTGAGGGATTAATGTTGGTTCCATGTTTACCTTTTGCCATGAATCTGAATGTTATTGTTTTCAGACTTTTTTACATTTTGTGTATGTAGGAGTCTTTATCAGTTGCTACTGGACACTGTAAAATGTAACATCTAACACTAACTGAAGCGATTAATGGTTTGGTGCGTCAATTCATAACTGTCCATATTTGGAAATACCTGGGCTTAAATTTCATTCTTTTTTCCCTTTCACCATTAATTGGCTGTGTGTGAGTGAGTTTTCTGTTGTGCTGGCAAGCTTGAAAGCAGCAGTATTGGTCTATACCACACTGACATTTTCTATCTGTCTATCTCCTTATGTTTCCAGTTCTGCATGTCATGATCTGATACACGGAGGTAGGTTTAATGCCTTATAAATCAGTGTTTCATCCATTAAAATGTATGGAAATGCTTCTGCATTACTCAGGCCCTCAACCTGAATGGGAGTGTCAATAAAGTGTCTTTGCATCAGCACCAGGCTGAGAGTGAGAACTGAATTCAATCGATCAGTCTCTGATCCTTGATACCAATATGGTCCTTATTCTTGGTTATTGTATTTCACAGTGGTTCAGTGTTGTATGAATTGAAACATGTCACTTTTAGTAACTGCAAGCACAATTAATTGTTTACATTTCTGCTACCTTACATGAATGAGGTTTTATCCATTGCCACTGGAGTCAGCTCCCATCAGTGAAAGTGGATGTGTTTCTATATCTGTTAATATTTGGCCTCGTACATAGAGTCATAGAGATGTACAACATGGAAACAGATCCTTCATTCCAACCTGTCCATGCCAACCAGATATCCCAACCCTATCTCGTCCCACCTGCCAGCACCCAGCCCATATCCCTCCAAACCCTTCTTATTCATAAACCCATCCAAATGCCTCTTAAATGTTGCTATTGTACCAGCCTCCACCACTTCCTCTGGCAGCTCATTCCATACGTAGTTGGATAATGTCCAGAGCCTATGTTCTTAAGTTTTAGAGCCTATAGGATCCATGGACAGGTGAACATGCAACACATTACAGCAGCAAAGCATCTGTGCTTTTCTTCAGAATCAAGGGGAGAAAAGCAATAAACACTGGGGATATCAAGGTCTGGTTTTCAGGATGCTATCAGTTTTTGCATTGTGACATACTTTACCAATAAAATAATGATCAGTATTAACTGAATCAATTTGCAACTAAGTGAACACTTCAACTGCATTGCAGCTGACTGAAGACAATGTTCCTTGTGCAGAAAAGAGATTTGGTCAGTTCTATTTTATTTACCAATCTGGATAGGATCTGGTGCAAACCATTAGCAGTATTCTTGTGTTGCTCTCTGGTAGGGTGGGGGAAAACAAAAAGTCTTTTATTTTCCACTATCGGTGAAGAATATTTAAACAGTCAAGTTCAATTCATTGAACAATCAACTCTTGGTGGTTAAAATAAAGGAGCAGCTTGACAAACCTATTAATTTTAGCTTTTTCTTTCTTTCTGCACTGCTTTAAATAGTAATGATCTGATTCCATTGACCCCTTGACAAAACTATATCCTGATTCTTATGTTTTTTTGTAGGTTAATGAAGAGGTAGTCAAGAGGAATGCAGGGTTCTTCAAAGATTTCTTGAAACAAATTTTGAAAGACACAGAATAAAAACGTTCTTTCTGGACTGAAAAAAAAATTCTACATAATGATGCAATGGAGAATGGCGTTATGACACAGATGGGGATGACAACTTCTCTGCTGCCATGAAAAATCTATGGAAATTGAGTTCACAATTCTAATCCCTTTCAATCAGCTGTGTTGTTATAGACTGTTTTTGATCAGTGCAGACTTAATAATTTGAATAGATGTATTCTGTGCTGTAGATCTCTTTGACTAGAGATCTGAGTAGAAATCAGTTTGATAAAATGTTTTCTGCTAGTTGTGGTGTATATGGATCTTCATCACTGTTAGATGTTGTAATGTGTATTTCAGGATGGTGTACAAATGTGCAACTATTGTTAATCAGTCAGTAGCTCTGTGGGAGATAGAATGGTGTGTGCGCGCGGAAGCACACATATGGGGGTGGGATGGAGATGGTGGTTGTGGGTGTGTACACACACGATGAGCACTCTCTCAACATCAGGCTTTGGCCCACAGGTTCATTCGGAATTTACATAGTTTAATTGTTGTCTCTTTTCCAGGACAATGATTTATCAAAAATGTAATTTTGACTTTCTCAGTTACTGAAATGATCAAAGTTTCTTGCTGCATCTGCACTCAATATCTTATTCATATATCCTTGTTGTAACAATGTAATAGCATGACTTGTTTGTTCACCTTGATTGTAACTTTAAAATTGCCTTTACTATATGTGGATTAATGTAATTCCTGAATGTATATTTCATGAGGTTACAGTCTATCTCTCTTCTGATGTTGCAAATGATATCTGGCTATGCATAATGGAATTTATTGAAACTGAGCTGTTGTTCATTGAGTATAAAGAGAATTTTAAAAAAAATATTTCATTAGTTGTGCCTGACTCTTGGATTGAATGCATACTTCTGGAAATTGAGCTCAATGTGTATCTGACTCAATCCACTCTGTGACTGTGGAAAGGATGTTCTCCAATCTGACAACTGTAACATACCTGCTGGTTGGTAGAAGCAGATGGTCATACTTGGCTTCGTACTGAGGAAATATTACATTATCTTGGTCCATCAAACATTTGCCTGGAGGAAGACAAGAGGGATATAATCATTTCTGAGTAGAAAGACATCAACTGATCGACGCAACATTCAAGTCATTATCAGAACAAACAGAGTAAAGTCTGGTTCCAAAGCAATACTGATCTCCTCCCAGTCTTTTTCTGTTTGCGAAATAATGAAACAGTTTACTCAGATGAAAGAAAACTAACCAACATATGCACAGCTCCAAAAATAGAATGATTACACAGTTCAATGTTCAGTTTCCAAAAAAAAACTAACTGTTGAAGGAAGAACAGCTGTCACTACTATCACATTTAGATACACTGCCCTTTATTCCCCAACAATTCAATATCTATTCGCAACAAACAGCGTGAAACAGAAGCCAAACAATGAATTCCCATCAGTGTTTAGGGGATTATAAACCCCAAGACCATCCCACAGCAGCTTCTTCCCGCTCTCCCTCCCTCAGCAGGCCCACACACAGCCCGAGAAAGGCCTCTCTCTTCCCCCCCAGCCCGCTCACTCCAAGTTCCGGGACCAGTTCCTGCTCCGCTCGGCCTCTTACAAATAGCCCCCGGTTCTCCCTGAACTCACCCCGAATCAATCCCGGTCTCGGAGCCCCCTCTGTGTCCCAGGCTCCCATCCCGATGTGCTGCTGGAAGGAGCCTGCTGTTCCCTCCCTTCCCTGGGCGCTGATCTCTCCATTGCGGTCTGTTTCAAACAAACCTCTTGTACTCACTGAGTAAATGCTCCTCAATGGCAGCGCTGGGGGGAGGGCCTCACGCATGCGCTCCTCTACTCAGGGACAGGCAGCGCTGGAGGAGGGACTGCAGCGCGCAGGCGTTGCTTTCCCAATGATTCCCAGAAACAAACATCAATTGGCCATTTCCCTTTTCTCCCAGTTTGACCAAAGGAACTGGGACTGTAGGGGAAAGGGCAGAGAAGGTTTCAAGCTGGGACAGTGTCCCTTTATGAAGCTCCAATGGAGCTCATTCCCGGGTCATGTTAAAAACTCCTCCAGGGAGCGGGGAAGCTAGCGGCCACTCGGCCCATCCCCTGTGCCCACCATTCAATAATATCACGTCTGGTCTTATTTTAACTGTGGTATGTAATCCTGCTGACCTCATTCCTTTAAGAATGTAACATAGTAACACAAATGAAGTAAGTGGAACACTCTTACTAAGGCAGAATGTAGCTATTGGAGAGAGTCTTGCATCACAGTGTTAGTCCCTATTTCTGGTTCAGGAGGCGTGTGCAAAAATCAATCCTGGAGCAGGGGTGTGCAATAACGTCTCTGGGCCTCGATTTAGTGTATAGTGGACAACAGATGTTAGTGGAGAAAGTGAGGACTGCAGATGCTGGAGATCAGAGCTGAAAATGTGTTGCTGGAAAAGCGCAGCAGGTCAGGCAGCATCCAAGGAACAGGAGAATCGACGTTTCGGCCATAAGCCCTTCTTCAGGAATGAGGAAAGTGTGTCCAGAAAGCTAAGATAAAAGGTAGGGAGGAGGGACTTGGGGGAGGGGCGTTGGAAATGCGATAGGTGGAAGGAGGTCAAGGTGAGGGTGATAGGCCAGAGTGGGGATGGGGGCGGAGAGGTCAGGAAGAAGATTGCAGGTTAGGAAGGCGGTGCTGAATTCGAGGGATTTGACTGAGACAAGGTGGGGGGAGGGGAAATGAGGAAACTAGAGAAATCTGAATTCATCCCTTGTGGTTGGAGGGTTCCTAGGCGGAAGATGAGGCATCCTTCCTCCAGCCGTCGTGTTGCTGTGGTCTGGCGATGGAGGAGTGGGAGGGGGAGTTGAAGTGTTGAGCCACAGGGTGGTTGCATTGGTTGGTCCAGGTGTCCTAGAGGTGTTCTCTGAAACGTTCCGCAAGTAGGCGGCTCGTCTCCCCAATATAGAGGAGGCCACATCGGGTGCAGCGAATGCAGTAAATGATGTGTGTGTGTGTGTGGAGGTGTAGGTGAATTTGTGGCATCTTTCTATGCATCCTCTTCATTCACATTGCAAAGTTCAATACTAGACTCCTTCAGGCCTCTCAGGCTGGCTTTATCTGTGAGTCAGTTTGAATTCTGTTATTCATTGTATCTCATGTGCTTTCTTTATGAAATTCTGTTTTTCCTCTTATTTCCCATTGTCCTAGTTATGTGTGTTAAAAATACCAAAGACATTTAGTTTTAACTAGTTGCTATAAGATTTGTAAGAATGCTTTCTGTTCTGGTTAGTTAGGTTTAGGTCTGTTTTCAAAGACTGCCAGCATAGATACATGGAACCAAAACATTTATGCCTATTTGTGAAAGTTAGTAAGTTTTCAGAAGTACCCTCATTTGCCCTGGTCAAAACAGATTACTCACAGTCATTAATGACAATGTACTAAGGGTAGACATTTGTCAGCCATTTTGTGGGAACAGACATGGGCCATTTTGTTACCAGCAGATCCAGTTCACCTCTGCAGTTCTGTTTGAATTTCAGAAGATTAGATTAGATTAGATTACTTACAGTGTGGAAACAGGCCCTTCGGCCCAACAAGTCCACACCGCCCCGCCGAAGCATACCCACCCATACCCCTATATCTACATCGACCCCTTACCTAACACTACGGGCAATTTAGCATGGCCAATTCACCTAACCTGCACATCTTTGGACTGCGAGGCAGAAAATGAAATTTCACATCAGTTTTTACTGGGAAGCAGGCAAACTCAGGAAAATGAATATTGATGTTTTGAAAAGAGTTCACATTACAGAAGAGGAAATGCTGGAGGTCTTCGAAAACAAAGTTGGATAATCTCAGAGACCTGATCTAGTGTATCCCAGGACATTGTGGGAAGTTAAGGAGGATATTGTGATGCCCCTTGCAGAAATATTTGTATCATCTGTAACTATGGCGAGGTGCTAGATGATCGGATATTGAGTAATATTTTGCCATTATTTTAAGAAGGGATGTAAGGAGAAACCTGGGAAGTATAGACCTGTGAGTCTGACCTGTGTGATGGGTACATTGTTGGAGGTGATTCTGAAAGATAGGATTGAAATGTGTGGTTTTGGGGAGGAGAAGGCAAGGAATAATTAGGAGTAGTCAGGATTGTTTTGTAGAAGGAAATTATATTTCCCAAAGTTGATTGAGATTGTTGAGAGGGTATCTAAGAAGATTGAGGGCACATTGATAAACATTATTGACTTGAAGTTTGGTAAAGCCTTTTACAAGTTTTTGCATGGTAGACTAAATAGCAAGGTTAGATTACATGGGATTCAGGTTGACCGTGCCAATTGAATATAAAATTGGCATAACAGCAGGAGATGGAGAGGAGGTGGACAGTTGCTTATTAGACTGGATGCAAGTTACCAATGATGTTCCACCCAATCAGTGCTGGGTCCACTTTTGTTTGTTTTTTATGTAAATCATTTAGATGAAAATACAAAAGACATGGTTAGTAATTTTGCAGATGTCATCAAAATTGGTGGGATAGTGGACAGTGAAGGCTATCTCAGATTAGAAACAAATCTTGATTAAATCAGTCAATGGCATGAGGAATGGCAGATGGAGTTACGGAGACATTGCATATTTACAAAACAAACAAGGGTAGGACGTACACAATTACAAGCAGGGCCTTGGGTAGTGCTGTTGAACAGAGACACCTAGTTGGCCAGCTGCATATTTTTGAAGTTTGCTTTGCATGGTGACAATGTGGTGAAGAAAACATCTAACGTGCTTGCCTTCATTGCTCAGACCTTTGAGTACAGGAGTTGGAAGGTCGTATTGAGATTGTATAGGATGTTGAGTCCTCTTCTGGATTACCATATCAAGTTGTGGTCACCCTGTTATCAAAAGTATACTATTGAGCTGGAAAGGGTTCAGAAAAGATTTACTAGGATGTTGATGGGAATGAAAGATTCCGTTACAAGAATAGGCTGGGACTTCTGTTCTCTGGAGCCTAAGATCTTGATGGGTGATAGAGTTTTGACAATCATGAGGGCTAAAGGTAAGGGGCATGGTAGGTATCTTTTTCTATGGTAAGAGACTGCAAGACTGAGACACATTTTTAAGGTAAAAGGAAAAAGATTTTAAAAGTAAGTGTTTTTTAAAAAACAGTATAGATTGCGTGGAATTAACTTCGAAAGGGGGTGATGCATATGGACACAGTCACAATGTTGAAAAGACATTTAGATAAGTATATCATTGTTTAGATTTTGGATGGTTATGGGCCAAGAACAGGCAGGTGGGACTTGTCTAGTTTGAGATTATATTGGGTATGGACTGGTTGGATAGCAGAATGTTTGTGGTATTTGACGGACTCTTGCCATGAGGCAACTGTTCTGGTTTGATCTCAGTTCATTTTGAAAGCTAAATGACAGCAGAAAGTCTCATTCAGAGCACTGTGCAATCAGACAACACCCTCAGTGTATGGACATTTAACTGTAAAATGAATCTATCTGTGGAATTCAAAGATAGGACAATTCTGTTTGGCAGAGGTGGGTATTGCAGATGCTGGAGATTAGAGTGGTGCTTGAAAAGTAAAGAAGTTCAGGCAGCATCTGAGAAGCAGGAAAATCGATGTTTCAGGCAAAAGCCTTTCCTGCTGCGCTTTTCCAGTACCACTCTAATAGAGTCATAGAGATGTACAGGATGGAAACAGACCCTTCGGTCCAACGCATCTATGCTGACGAGATATCCCAACCCAATCTAGTCCCACCTGCCAGCACCCAGCCCATATTCCTCCAAACCCTTCCCATTCATATACCCATCCAAATGCCTCTTAAATGTTGCAATTGTACCAGCCTCCACATCCTCTGGCTGCTCATTCCGTACACGTACCACCCTCTATGTGAAAAGGTTGCCCCTTAGGTGTCTTTTATATCTTTCCCCTCTCACCCTAAACCTATGCCCTCTAGTTCTGGACTCCCTGACCCCAGGCAAAAGACTTTGCCTATTTATTGTATCCATGCCCCTCATAATTATGTAAGCCTTTATAAGGTCACCCCCTCAGCCTCCGACGCTCCAGGGAAAACAGCCCCAGCCTGTTCAGCCTCTCCCTGTAGCTCAGATCCACCAACCCTGGCAACATCCTTGTAAATCTTTTCTGAACCCTTTCAAGTTTCACAACATCTTTCCGATAGGAAGGAAACCAGAATTGCACACAATATTCCAACAGTGGGCTAACCAATGTCCTGTACAGCCGCAACATGACCTCCCAACTCCTATACTCAATACTCTGACCAAAAAAGGAAAGCATACCAAACGCCTCCTTCACTATCCTATCTACCTGCTAATGTTGACTCACTTCTTCTGTTTGCCAGAGATCAAAATCAGGGTCTTACCCCACAGGGGCGGGTCGCTCCCGAACTGGTCCCGTATTAAACAGGAACTTGACCAACTCGAAGCAGCTGAAAAATGACTGTTGCCTCCATTATCATCCCAGTCTACGGCCAGGGAAAGGACCCTACACAGGAACTCATCCGAGAATAAAACAGGGTCAGCGACCACTAATTATAAACTTACTCGCGGCACTGGGGCAATTCAGCTCTTCCCAAATGCAATTCAAGATAACGTGAAACTGCCTGTGGATGGGAAGCACAGGGACTGAGTGATTCATTTATAAGACGACAATTAAAGACACGGGACCACAGAAACCTACAAGCAATAAAAATAATGTACTCCGAGGACTGTTAAGATAGCGTTGTATCAATATTCCATGATACACTTTTCACGCTCCTTGTGCTGCGGCTCAAACGGTGAACGGCCATGAGGAAAGGTTTCATATTAGATCACACACAGTAACAGTACAGTATCGAATCACGTAGGGACTGACACCGATATAGTTAAAGGAAGGTAATTCAATCAGACAGACAGAGTGTTTAGCTCCTTTCACAGATGCTGTGAGTGGCTCTTAAAAGAGCCTTTGGGTTGTTAGATTCAAGAATAGTCTCTTCACTTTTTAGCGGCGCCCCCAGCGGCGGTTTTCTTGGGCAGCAGCACGGCCTGGATATTAGGCAGCACCCCGCCCTGAGCGATGGTCACCCCTCCCAGCAGCTTGTTGAGCTCCTCGTCGTTGCGCACGGCCAGCTGTAGGTGCCTGGGGATGATGCGGGTCTTCTTGTTGTCCCGGGCCGCGTTGCCGGCCAGCTCCAGGATTTCAGCCGTCAGATACTCCATCACCGCAGCCAGATAGACCGGCGCTCCGGCACCCACACGGTCAGCATAGTTACCCTTTCTCAGGAGCCTGTGAACACGGCCCACCGGGAACTGCAGGCCAGCCCGGGACGACCGAGACTTCGCCTTGGCGCGACCTTTCCCACCGCCCTTTCCTCTTCCAGACATAGTCACAATCTCACCCGCACTTTCAGAGAGAATACTACACCCCGCCCACATCGCGGCCTCTTATACCTTCGGGAGGAATGGTGGGGCGGCCGTTTCTGATTGGCCCCATTGTTCAGCCCCTCCGAAACGGGGAGGAGGGCGGAAAGTACCGGCGCCAAATCATCAACCGCTTATTTTACAATTTGAAAAGCCCGCCAATGTATACCGAAAAGCAGGCAGTTTAAACACAGAAGAATATTCGAGATAATTTACTTCTACATGAAAAGTGGGCCCTTTACATTAACTCTCTACCTCATTCCCTAGCCTACTGGAACCTGCCCATTTCTGAACTTGAATTGAGACTTTCCAAAGGTTAAACATAAGCGGAACCACAAAAACGGCGCCAAACCCTGCACTCTGCAACAGATCATTTATTTCACATTTCAACAGCATCCCGATATACTGGTACAACATGAGATTACGTTCTCCCGAGTTCGTGAAGACGATCCTTCGAGAATATTGTGAAGTTACCCTCCCTATTGCACACGATCATAGATCGATAAAAACTCCATATTTACTCTGCCACTTCTGCAGCTGTTCTAGTTTTATTTCGGTGCATTTGGCAAGGCTCTGCATCCGGACAATACCCGTGCGGAGATTTGGAAATTAAAAATAAATAAAGTAAAAGCGGACTCAGAGGGAAACCGTTTTTTTTTGCTAGCCGGCGGGTGCTCGGGGCACTTGGTTTGATAGGGATGAAACTCAGGGTTCATGCCCCACGGGGGATTGTAGCTCCTGAACTGATCGACTAACCAAGAGCAACAAGGACACATGCAATCAGCTGAAAAATGACTCAGTGGCGTTTAACATGATCTCTCTCCCCAGGCAGGGACTACAGGATACACATGAACGTATCAGAAAATAAGGCGCGAACGGGGTCAGCGATCATTCAATACTTGACAGAACGTTTATAAAACACAAGTCTCGTAGATACATTTATTTAAAAAATACAAACATAACGATTCCGCTGTTTCAGTGAAGTTGTAGGTGGCTCTTAAAAGAGCCTTTGGGTTGTGAATGTGTTTCAGTGCAGTGCGGTCCTTCACTTGGAGCTGGTGTACTTGGTCACCGCCTTTGTGCCCTCCGACACGGCGTGCTTGGCCAGCTCCCCGGGCAGCAGCAGCCGCACGGCGGTCTGGATCTCCCGGGAGCTGATGGTGCTGCGCTTGTTGTAATGGGCCAGGCGGGAAGCCTCCCCCGCGATACGCTCAAAAATATCTTTGACGAACGAGTTCATGATGCTCATGGCCTTGGAGGAGATACCGGTGTCGGGGTGAACCTGCTTCATCACTTTGTAGATGTAGATGGCATAACTTTCTTTCCTGGTCCGCTTCCTCCTCTTGCCGCCCTTCGCTGGAGCCCTCTTCACCGCTTTCTTCGCGCCCTTCTTGGCAACTTGACTCTTCTTTTCCTCAGCCATAGCGACACTCACGGTCAGACACAGAATAAGGGAAAGCGGGCTCGGAGCTCGCGCTTTATAGACTGACGGCGTCATCAATGCTAATGAGGGATGGGGAGGCCTGCCTTATGATTGGCTACTTTGTAGGCATGGTAACATCACTCTGATTGGTTAGCTTGGGACTCAATGTGAATCTGTGAAGATCTGCAATATCATTGGAAACACAAAGAGAAAGTTTGTGAAGGTATCAAATTCCGTGCTCATTCTAAAATGTGAAATTCTAATTGTAATGTATTCTGCGTCTTTAGATAATGGTTTTCTTTTCTCTTCCATTTTAAAATGGCATCACATTTGTTGTCAAGTGAGAAAATGCACTGCAATCTGACAGGGACTGTGTTTTACTCCTGGAAATGATGGAACTACTTGAAAAGTACATTGTGTTGGAGGAAACTGGGAGTTAAGGAATATACTTTTTGCTTGTGTTTCTTGCTCTACACTCTCTGAAAATGAAGGAGATCCTACCATCATCTACTCTATAAACTACCTTCACTTATCTATTCGCCGATTCTTCTTCAAATCTCGAATGAGTATCAGCCAAAGTATTCATACATTACTCAGAATATCTGCCAGTGTGTGTATCATTGTCAGTTCTACTCTGATTACCTCAATTACTAAAGGGAACTGATGTACTGTGACCTGTGTCTTTTGCTTTCTGCTGACAACATGAATTTTATTCTCTGTCTGTTCAGCTCCTCAGTGTCAGCAGTGTCTTGCCAATATTTCAGTTCCTGAAATCTTACATTAGAATAGATATTATTCGGTGCATTTCAGTTTCGAGCAGGATTTTATTTCCATTATAAACATTGCCATGTGGATTTTCTCTGAATTTTATTTGGTGACAAGTCATTTGTACTCACTCTGAACTGGTCACTGTTATTTAAGGATTGTTTTGAACTTGGTACTTCTGTGAATTTTAATTGTGACAATCTCATGTTATTTGTTTTATCACTGTGATTCTCTGATTACACTGTGAATGATATTGTGTTCTTCAGAATTTCAGGTTGGTTAAGGATTAGTTTACCTCTCATTATTGGCTGTGTAAAACGGGAGTGCGGTTTTTGATCTGCCTATGTGAGCTTTCAGGAGGTGAATGATTATTACTCTCTCACATTCTGTCCCTGTCAGTTTCTGCTATCTCAACGTGTGAGTGTAGTCATCAGTCTGTATCTGTCAGTGATTACGTTTGTACAATTATCGCTCAATCCCAAAAGGTCGCTGTTATGAGGATGTGTAAGTCATTACCATTGCGGTGTCTATCAGTCTTTCCTATGAGTCAGTTTCTGCTCAATGAATATGTCTGTGTAATTATCAGTCTCCCCCTATCAGTTTCTGCTATGTGTCTGTGTGAATGCTTTTATCAGTTTCAACTTGTCAGTTTCTGCATTGTAAATATGGTCATTAATCTTCACCTGATGTTTTCTGGTTTGTGAATATGATAGTTGGTTATCCATCTGTATCAGTCAGCTCCTGCTTTGTGAATTCCTGAATTTGGCTTAATCTGTTCCTGAATGTTTCTCTGGCGCGCATATGGCAGTGTAGTTATCTATCTGTACCAATCTGTTTCTATTATGTGAATATGAGGGCAGTTATCAGTTAGAATGATTGTGTGGCTTTAAAACGGTGTACTTTGTCCTGTCCACAATAGTTAACATACAACACAATAAAGAAGGAATTGGAAAATCTTAACTCTGTTGGATTACTTAACAGAATAATAGATACCCTTCCGAATTAACTGTTCCAATCCCATAAACATGCTTGGCAAAAGACAAATTCAATAAAATAAATAGTCTTACCATCCGACTCCAGTAGCAGAAGGAGAATCTGCAGCTTCTGACTGTAACTGAGAGGGGAAAACTAGCTTTCCCGTCTTCAGGATGCCAACAGTTTTGCTGAAACCCAAAACTAAAAATGTCATTCTGTGAAAGCTTGACCACACTAACTCAGGCTGCCTCTGTTGTTCCAACTATAAAAAAGTCTCAAACTGTTTACTCGCGTGGCTCTGGTAGACTTCTCAACACTTCTGCCATAAAACTTCAAGAAGAATAAACATCTTAAAGCCACAATATCATCAAACCTTCCACCCCTCTTAAAAAGAATCCATCAATATGCAGGAATGGCATAATTTTGAAAAATTATTGTACACTATTAGTAAACAATACATATCCAGTTCATTGACTCTAAGCATGCAAACACTCACTGTGACAGTCCACTTTTTCCTGCTAAGAAATGCTTCCATCTTTTTTTTATCAAAGTCGTGGCAATGAGGTTCTGTCATCCTGCCAGGTATGTAATTTGCAAATTGAATGGCTGCAATAATAAGCTTCATCTAAACAGTCTGTAATTTTTGCTCTTAAATTTCTCCAAAAACAAAAAATGCAAGGTTTCCTTCTCAAATATGAAGTATTTCTGTTGACGAGTCTTCGGGTTTCTATAAAGATACCCAATAGGCCTCAAACTGTTTGGTCTAATAGTCTCTGCCTTAACATTGCTCTTCAAGAACAAAAGGACAAAATAAACCTCTTCAAGCCACAATATCATCACACAGTGTCCATCTCTCGCTTCCTGCATTGTGAATATAAAAATTAATTTATCGACCTGTCCCTGTCCATTCTTGCCAAATGAACATGTAAATGTTATCATTAATTGTCCTGGTCAGTTATTGCAATTCAAGCATGTGACTGTCATTATAAATCTACCCCCTCAGTTTTTGCTGTGTGAACGTGAGTTTAGTTATCAATCTGTATGTGTCAGTTTCTGCTAGGTGTAAATGGAAGTATGTGTGTCAATATATGGCTGTCAGATTTTGTTCTGTGAATAGTTATCAAAGTGTACCTGTCAGTTCATGTTCTGTGAAATGGGAGCGTTATCAAAGGAAGGATAGAAAGGGACGCAAGAGAGGAGGGGGAGTGGCATTTTTGAAAAGGGATAGCATTACAGCAGTGCTGAGGGAGGATATTTCTGGAAGTACATCCAGGGAAGTTATTTGGGTGGAACTGAGAAATAAGAAAGGGATGATCACCTTATTGGGATTGTATTATAGACCCCCTAATAGTCAGGGGGAAATTGAGAAACAAACTTGTAAGGAGATCTCAGCTATCTGTAAGAATAATAGAGTGGTTATGGTAGGGGATTTGAACTTTCCAAACATAGACATAGACTCCATTGTTAAAGGATTTAGATGGAGAGGAATTTATGAAGTGTGTACAAGAAAATTTTCTGATTCAGTATGTGGATGTACCTACTGGAGAAGGTGCAAAGCTTGACCTATTCTTGGGAAATAAGGCAGGGCAGGTGACTGAGGTGTCAGTGAGAGAGCACTTTGGGGCTAGCGACCATAATTCCATTAGATTTAAAATAGTGATGGAAAAGGATAGACCAGATCTAAAAGTTGAAGTTCTAAATTGGAGAAAGGCCAATTTTGATTGTATCAGGCAAGAACTTTCAAAAGCTGATTGGGGACAGATGTTTGCAGGTAAAGGGAGTGCTGGAAAATGGGAAGCTTTCAGAAATGAGATAACGAGAGTCCAGAGAAAGTATATTCCTGTTAAGGTGAAAGGAAAGGCTGGTAGGTATAGGGAATGCTGGATGACTAAAGAAATTGAGGGTTTGGTTAAGAATAAGAAGGAAGCATACGTAAGGTAACACAGGAGAGATCAAGTGAATCCTTAGAACAGTATAAAGGCAGTAGGAGTATACTTATGAAGGAAATCAGGAGGGCAAAAAGGGGACATAAGATAGCTTTGGGAAGTAGGAGTAAGGAGAATCCAAAGGCTTTTTACAAATACATTAAGGACAAAATGGTAACTAGGGAGAGAATAGGACCCCTCAAAGATCTGCAAGGCGGCTTTTGTGTGGAGCCACAGAAAATTGGGACAATACTAAATGAGTATTTTGCATCAGTATTTACTGTGGAAAAGGACATGGAAGATATAAAATGTAGGGAAATAGATGGTGACATCTTGAAAAATGTCCACATTACAGAGGAGGAAGTGCTGGATATGTTGAAGTGCATAAAGGTGGATAAATCCCCAGAACCTGATCAGGTGTGCCCTAGAACTCTGTGGGAAGCTAGAGAAATAATTGCTGGGCCTCTTGCTGAGATATTTGTATCATCCATAGTCACAAATCTGGTGCCAGAAGACTAGAGGTTGGCAAACGTGGTGCCACTGTTTAAGAAGGGTGGTAAGGACAAGTCAGGGAACTATAGACCAGTGAGCCTGACCTTGGTTGTGGGCAAGTTGTTGAAGAGAATCCTGAGGGACAGAGGTATATGTATTTGGAGAGACAAGGACTGATAAGGGATAGTCAACATGGCTTTGTGCGTGGGAAATCATGTCTCACAAACTTGATTGAGTTTTTTGAAGAAGTAACAAAGAGGCTTGATGAGGGCAGAGCGGTAGATATGGACTTCAGTAAAGCATTCGAAAAGGTTTCCCATGGGAGATTGGTTAGCAAGATTAGATCTCACGGAATACAGGGATAACTAGCCGTGTGGATACAGAACTGGCTCAAAAGGTAGAAGATAGAGGGTGTTGGTAGAGAGTTGTTTTTCAGACTGGAGGCCTGTGACCAGCGGATTGCCACAAGAATCGGTGCTGGGTCCACTATTTTTTGTCATTTACATAAATGATTTGGATTTAGCATAACAGGTACAGTTAGTAAGTTTGCAGATGATACCAAAATTGGAGGTGTAGTGGACAGTAAAGAAGGTTACCTCAGATTACAACAGGACCTTGACCAGATGGGCCAATGGGCTGAGAAGTAGTGTTTAATTCAGATAAATGGGAGGTACTGCATTTTGGGAAAGCAAATCTGATACACTTAATGGTAAGGTCCAATGGAATGTTGCTGAACCAAGAGACCTTGGAGAGCAGGTTCATAGCTCCTTGAAAGTGGAGTTGCAGGTAGATAGAATAGTGAAGAAGACGTTTGATATGCTTTCCATTATTGGTCAGAGTATTGAGTACAGGAGTTGGGAGGTCATGTTGCAGTTGCACAGGACATTGGTTAGGCCACTGCTAGAATATTGCGTGCAATTGTGGTCTCCTTCCTATTGGAAAGATGTTGTGAATCTTGAAAGTGTTCAGAAAAGATTTACAAGGATGTTGCCAGGGTTGGAGAATTTGAGCTATAGGGAGAGGCTGAACAGGCTGGGGCTGTTTTCCCTGGAACGTCAGAGGTTGAGGAGTGACCTTATAGAGCTTTACAAAATCATGAGGGGCATAGATACGATATATAGATAAAATCTTTTCCCTGGGGCCGGGAGTCCAGAACTAGACGGCAAGATATAAAAGAGACCTAAGGAGCGACTTTTTCACACGTGTATGGAATGAGCAGCCAGAGGAAGTGGTGGAGGCTGATACAATTGCAACATTTAAAAGGCATTTGGATGGGTATATAAATAGGAAGGGTTTGGAGGGATATTGGCCGGGTGCTGGCAGGTGGGTTGGGATATCTGGTCGGTACGGATGGGTTCTGACCGAAGGGTCTGTTTCCATGCTGTACATCTCTATGACTCTAATTTGTTCCTGTCAGTTTCTTCATTGTGAACATGACAGTGCACTTATTAATTTTTCTAGGACAGTTACTATTGTGTAAAAGTGACTGTGTGTTTACCAATCTGTCAGTGTCAATTTCTGACATCTGAATGTAATTTTAGTGATCGTTATGTACCTGTCAGATTTTCTTTTATCTCTGCGAATGAAAGTGTTACCTTCGGGACAGTAGTTGAGTTTGATTATTGATGTGAAATATCAGTTTCTAACTGGATGAAAATTTGAGCACAATTATTCATCGGTGTTTGATACTTTCTGATATCTGAATATGGAAATATAGTTGTCAAACCATTCCTATTGGTATGTGTGTCACTTTCTGTCACGTGAACATCAGAGTGTCATGAATCTATCCATGACAGTGCCCGCGAGGTGGAGGGGATGTGTGTGTTTTTGTTTGTGTAGGTAACTGACCTGTCAATGGTATGTTGTCATCAATGTCATTTTGCCTGTCTCTGCAATGCCAACGAGTGAACAAACGTATCAATGTTTGCTTGTCAGTTTCTGTTTGTCAAAGGGACGTAACTCTCTGGCAGCTACTAATATTCTCTGTGAAGATGTGATTCGTTATGGGATACTTGTTACGAGGGTGATTTCGAGAAAGTCCATAGCCTTCAATCTTGACTTTAAACATTTAGACTAAAATGTAATGCTGAATTATAGAACACATTTACTGCACTAGAAAATAGACAGGCAGGAAAGCTCAGAAAAAGGTGGGAACTTAAAGATAGGGAAATCTGAGCTCACCAAGTGATAACAGGATGCTGTAAGACAATTAAGAACACTTGCCTTAGCATCGGTGAATCCGTGTGAACAGGACACCAAGTGATAACATTCACAGCCATTCCCTTGTGAAGTTAATGACAGTGTTTCATTCTGACCCTGAAACAAAACTCGGTACGATCAAAAGCTTTGTAATTAACAATTAGATGCTGCCAACTTTAATGGATTCTTCTTACCTCTTGCAAGTGGGGCAGACACAGAGAGAAAAAAAACTTTGCTGACTTGAGAGTTCAAAAGGACACTACAGAGAGAGACGATTTTAGTGTTGAGGCTACTGGAGACTGTAGAAAATTAACTCTTTGTGCTTCTCTGCTATGGATTGATTTTAATTGCATTTTGGGACTTTATGATGATATTGAGTAGCCAATACCAGTTACTAAGTACAAACTCTGTAAAAGGTAATATTGATGAAGCTCTAACTTACTTGCTGTTCTTGCAGACCACTCTACAGACCTTACAGACTGCCCCACTGTCAATTCTAACTAGTCAGATCTTATGTCTTATTTGCATTTGAATCAGAAATTTGCAAAGAAGGCATGTTTAACATGAGATTAGTTAATCATTTTAGATACAACCTTGCAGTGCCATTTCAGCCTCAGGTACAGAATGATTCTGTGCTTAAGATAAAAAGCAGGAATCTGCTCCCAGCATTTGAAGAGCTGGTACCCTACTCTCCTAGGTTATTAGAACCTAGTTAGTTTAGCTTATAGGTATCAGGGTTATGTTGCAACAGTGATGCTGTTAGTGAATAAAGGGGACGACTAAAATTAAACTAATCTGTCTGTAAGAGGTTTTTATTCCCGACTTCCAAAGAGTACAATCTCCAGGACAAACCAAAAGAGAGAGGCTTTATAGGTCTGAGTCCACAAAGGATTCCCTGGCACATTTCAAATCTGTACTTTAATAATTTGAGGCAGATTTGTTTCAGTTCTTGAGTGTATATTTTGGACAAGAATTCAGACTTTCCAGTTTGAAAATTGTGCAAATGTCAATGAGCTGTGAATGGTGACATTTGTTCAAATTGGACACATGCGCATTTGTGTGAGAAAAAAAACATATTTTCTCTGTTGTTTGAACATCTCTCTCTCTCTCAAATTGAGCTCAATCCAATCTGCTCTGACTGTGGAAAGGATGTTCGTCGCTCTGACAATGGTAACATACCTGCTGTTTGTTAGAAGCAGCTGGTCACACTTGGCTTCGTACCGAGGGAATATTACATTGTCTTGACCCTTCTAGTATTTGCCTGGAGGAAGACAGAACAGAAATCTCCTGTAAATCACCATCAGCCAAGTTTGGCCATCTTTAACTGATCAATGCAACATTCTGTTAATAATAATTAGGATATTGTTTTTAAAGACAGGAATCCAAACAGAACGACATGTCTGATTCTACTCTTGCTCCATGTCTGTTAATTTTTCTTTTTGTTAACTCAATACCAATTGAGTGAGGTCCAGAAACTAATGAATGGGACTATCCAGTGCAAGCGGGGCTAGGAATCAGTTTCGTTTTGAACTATCCACATCAATTCCTACTTTGTGAATGACAACCACACTCTCACATTTTGCCCTTCTAAGCCTTTCTGAAATTACTTATGTATTCACATAGCAGTGACTCACAGGGACAGATTAACATAGAACTATAGATCCATTGAAATGACATTGCACATAAGAGGTCCATTTGAACCCAAAGACACCAGATGGCCATTCTAATTCCACCTTCCTGCAACCAGCCCATAACCCTGCAGCTGAGAGCACTGCCCATTTCTGCAATCTGAATGTATTTCTCAATTTGTTCCTGTCAGTCTCTGTTTCATAGATATGTAAATGTATTTATCAATTTGTATTTGTCAATTGCTTCTGAATGAATATTTGAATGGAGTTATCCATCTCTACTTGTAAATATAAAAGTACAGCTATTAATATGTATTTGTCAGTCTCCACAATGTGAATGAGTGAGTTTATTGGCCAGCCTATCCCTGTCAGTTTTTGCTCTGTTAATCTGAGAATGTCAGTAATAACCTGTCCCTGAGAGGTTGTGGTTTGTTAATAGGTAAATGCATTTATCAACATATACCTGTCAGTTTCAATCAATGTGAATGTGAGAGTGCTGTTATCCAGCTGTGCCTGTCAGATTCTGCTGTGTGAATGTGACTGTCATTTTCAGTCTCTACCTGTCAGTTTTGTGAAATGAGCAAGTGATTGTCAATCAATGTGTTGCTGTCAGTTGTTGCAATGAGAATCTGTGACTGTAGTTATCAATCTGTCATGTCACTTTCTGCTATGTCCATGCATGTGTGTAGTTATCAATCTGCACCGTTCAGTTTCTGCTCTGTATCTGTGGCTTACTTATCAATCTATTACTGTCTGTCTTTGCAATGTGAAAGTGAATTGATCAACCTTTCCTCATTAGTTTCTGTTCTCTGAATCAGAGTGTTTAGTTACTAATCTGTAACTGTCACTTTTGGATTTGTGAATGTGTAAATGCATTAATCATTCTGTATCTGTCATATTCTGCTTTGAGTTTTCCTGAGGGTTTAGTTTTGATCTGTCCCTGTCAGAATGTATGTGCATCTGTAAATGTAGTTACCAATCCATTCCTGTCAGTTTTTCTGGCTGAATGCGTGTGTGAGATTGTCAGTCTATCCCTGACCAATTCTGCTGTGTGAATATGAGCAATTCAGAAGCAACTCTTCCTGTCAGTCTCTGCAATGTGAATATGTGAGTGTATTTATCAATATTTCCCTGTCAGTTTCTGCTTGGTGAGACAGTGTTGGGATCAATACATTATGCCCTATGAATATTTGAGCGTCTTTATCAAATTATACTTGTCAGAAAATTTTCTCTGCATATACGGAAATTTAACAATCAGTTTCATCAATGTGAATATGTGAGCATAGGTTTGAATCTATGCCTATCTGTTTCTGCCAAGTCAATATGTGAGTCATATTGAGATAGAGTTTTCAATCTCTACCTGACAGATTCTGTGTGAAATAGAGTGTACTTTTCAAACTGTATCTGAGAGTTTATGTTAAGTGAAAGTGTTGTATGAAATTGTAACCGTGATTTTCTGTTATGTGACTAGAAGAGTGTAATCTGTCCCTGTCATTGTCTCCTCCATATATCTGAGGAAGTAATTAAACTATTCCTGCCAGTTTTTGCTGTATGAATGAGAGTGTACATATCAACCAATATCTGGCAGTATGAGCTATGAGAACAAGAGTGTTGCTATGAGTCTGTACCTTTTGGTTCCTGTTATTTCAACATGTGAGTTTAGTTATCAATCTGTACCAGTCAGTTTCTTTTTGGTGTATATGTGAGTGCGTATATCAATCATTCCTTGTCAATATCTGTGTTGTGATTATGTGAATGAGGTTATCAATTTGTAAACCTGTCAGTTTCAACTATGTGCATATAGAAATATTGTTATTAATCTCTACCTGTCAGATTCTCTCCTGTGAATATGGTAGTTATCAATCTGTCTTTGCTTTATGAACATCCAAATATAGTCATCAATATGGACTTGTCAGTTTCCACTATGTGAATGTGTATGTGTATTTTCCAACCTATCCCTGTGAGTTTCTGCTGTCTGTCTATGAGAGTGTTGATATGAACATTTAGCTGTAAGTTTCTGGTTTGGTAATGTCCAAATGCCTTTATCAAAATGTATGTCAGTTTCTGTAATGTAAATGTGTGAGTCCAGTTAAAAATTTATGACTGCAACATTCTGCTCTGTGAATATGTAAGTGGTGGTTATCATCTGTACCTATTAGTTTCTGATACATGAATGAATGAGGATAGTTGTTGGTTTGTGCTGTGGATGTGTCAGTGTAGTTATCAGTCTGCATCTGTCGATTTCTGCGAGGTGAATGAGAGAGAGTAGTTCCCAATACGTACCTGTGAGATTCTAATCAGATATTTTTGAGTATCGTTATCAAACTGTACATGACAATGTGTTTTTCCCTCTGTGAACATGAAATTGTAGTTATAAATCTTTACCTGTTTGGGGTTATGCTATGGGAAAGGTCTTGTCAGTTTCTGGTATGTGAGTGTAGTTATCCATCTATGCCTGTCAGTGTATGCTATCTGAATGTATGAGAGCAAGTCTCAGTTTCTGCTATGCCAATTAGCGAGTTTAGTTTTTGATCTGTACCTGTCAGTTTCAGATATGTGAATATGTGAATGCAGTTATTAATATATCCCTGAATGTTTCTGCTTGTAAAAATGCAAATATATTCATTATATCATACCTGTCATTTTCTGTAATGTGAATATGAAAATGTAGTTATCAATCTGTAACTGTCATGTTCTGTTCTGTGAATACACGAGTGTTGTGATCAATTTGCACCAGTCAGTTTCTGCGGTGTGAATATTTTTGTATAATGTAGCACATTATACGGCACAGTGGCTCAGTGGTTGACTCAGTTGCCTCACAGTGCCAGGGACCTGGATTCAATTTCAGCCTCGGGCGACTGTCTATGTGGAGTTTGCACAGTCTACCCGTGTCTGTGTGGGTTTCCTCGGAGTGCCCCGGTTTCCTCCCATAGTCCAAAGAAGAGGTTAGGTGAATTGTCCATGCTAAATTGCCCGTCGTGTTCAGGGATGAATGGGTTAGGTGCATTAGTCAGGGATAAATGTCGAGTGATAAGGGAGTGGTTCTGGTTGAGGTAATCTTCAGAGGGTTGGTGTGGACTTGCCAGCTGAAGGTCCTGTTTCAAAACTGTATGGCTTCTAATTCTAACCAAAAGACTCTCCCTGAAAGTTTATATTTAATAACTCATCTAGCAGATATTGATGAATTATTAATCTCTTCCCATCAGTTTCTGAGCTGACAATGTATGAATGCATTTATCAATCTGAATCTGCCATTCTTTGTAATATGAATGTGTGAGAAGAGTTATTGTTCTATGCCTGGAGACATAGAAGTGGAGGCTAAGAAACTTGGGGAAATATATATTGACATCTTGAAAACAACCCACACGCCAACAGACGGGGTGCTAGAGATGTTATAAAAAACATAATGGTGTATCAAACTCTCGGATCTGATCATGATAGTGTAGGAAGCTGTATTGATAATTTGAATAAATGATATTGTTTTCTTACTTTTTTTAAAAATATCTCATAGGGAAGGTCAATCTATCCCTATCAGTTATTGCAATATGTGAGACTGTGATTATCAAATCTGTTCCTGTCAGTTTCTGTGTGAATATATGGGTGCAGTTATCAACCTCAGTTTCTGCAATGTGAATGAGAGTATAATTATCAGTCTCTCGCTGTCAGCTTCTCCTACATCTATATGTGATTTTAATTATTGAGCTGAACCTCTGTTAGTTTCTGTCATATGAATATGTGAGTGTCATCATCAATCTGTCCCAGTCAGTTACTGCAATGTGAATGGGTGAGAGTAGATATCAAGCTGTAACTGTTTCTGCCATGTGAATATGCGTTGAATGTGAGAGTGTAGTTGTCAGTTTTTGCTTGTCAAACTTAGTATTGTTATTGATCTATACTTGTCAGATTCTGCTGTGTGAAACTGGGAGATTCGTTATCAAAAATTAGTTTCATATTGCATAAACTGACAAGTGAGTGTTATTCTCAATCTGTTCCTGTCAGTTTCTGCTTCATGGATATGATACATTTGGTATCAAACTTTCTCTGTCAGTAACTACCTCTGTCAGTCACTACAATGTGAATGTCAGGGTGTATTTACTAATTTGTTCCTATCAGTTTCAGCTCTGTGTATTTGAGTGTGCAGTTATTAATCTGTAACTGTTAGTGTCTGCCATATGAATGTGAGTGCATTTATCAATCTTACCCTATCAGCTTTTGTATTGTGAATTACTTACTAATTTGTATTTACTAATTTGTACCTGCCAGTTCTGATATATAAATATTGTTCTCAATCTCTCCTTGTCAATTTCTGCTATGTGTTACAGCATGCAGTTATCAATCTATACATGCACTTTTCTGCAATGTGAACATCAGAATATAGTTACCAATCTGACTGCTCTGTGAATGTATAAGTACAGTCATCAAACTGCACATGCCAGCTTCTGCTTTGTGACTCTGAATTTAGATATTAATCTATGCCTGTCAATTTCAGCTATGTGAATGTCTGAGTACACTTATCGGTCTGTACCTGTCAGTTTCTGCTTAGTGCATTTGCTTTCGTGTCATGGATTGTGTATTGGAAAATTAAAGGGTTTTCCAACTCCTGTAGTGCAGACTCGAACTGGGAAGAATGATACTATGGTAAAAACAATGACTGCAGATGCTGAAAACCAAATACTGGATTAGTGGTGCTGGAAGAGCACAGCAGTTCATGCAGCATCCAATGAGCAGCGAAATCGACGTTTCGGGCAAAAGCCCTTAGCACCACTAATCCAGAATGATACTATGGGCTGTTCTTCAGGATGCCATCAGTTTTTCCTCAGCGCATAGCTAAGATACTTTTGTGAATAATGCTGCGAAATGGATAGGCATTACATTCCTTTGTTAGTGTTGAAAGGAAAGGAGAACGAACAAATAAATTGTATTGTAGCCGACTGACCACAATGTTCCTGCTACAGGAAAGAGAATTGACTAGTTCACTTCATTATTCTATTGTGAGTGTTACATAATCCTGCTCTGTGGTGTTATGGTGCAAGCTATTAGCAGTACTCTCCTGATGCTCTATGGTGCCAATGAGGAAAGTGAAAAGACTTGTATTTTTGTCATACAGTGGAAAAGATTTAAATCATTCAGGCAAATTTATTGAATGTGGTTGAACTCTTCCTGCAAAAAGAATGAGAATTTTCAAATTACAAGATTTGGCTAAATTCCTTTGTTGAATTAAAGGGTGATGATTTGATTATGTTGTGAAATTGACAATATGACACTATTTTCTTGCTTTTTTGTAATATTTCATAGGTGGGACATTTGGAATTCTTTGTAGAAGATTCAAGTGAATTTGGAGACCGAGTTACACATTTTTTAATAAAAATAAATTAATACTGGGCAGTGTGAAAATGTAATTTCTATTCCTGCAAGGTGAATATGTTGAGAATGATGTTGAGATCAAGGTGGGCTTGGTAGCTCCTCTGCTGTCATGACACACTCATTGAAATGGAATGCTGGCTGAATGAGATTAGTTGCTTGTTTTCGTGTAAACATTTGTATATATTCATTTCTGTTTCCTACAGTGTAAATGTGTGTACATCGCTGTTAGTCTCTGTATCTTGTGTGTTGATATGGTGAGTGTATTGGGGACTCAGTCTGAATCAGTCAGGACCTTTGTTTATGTTGCTCAGTAATGATTCACTACTGGTCACATATGGCTGTTGAAACGATGTAAAAGCATGATGTCATTGTTTATCTGGTTTGTGACAGATAATGCCCTTTTAAAATGTAAACTTGACTTGGACACTAACTGCCTACTTTAGGCAACCAGTCAGCTTTAAACATGCTGATATATGTCTGGAAATTGAGCTCAAACTAAGTCTGATCCAACCTGCTCTGTGCCTGTGGAAAGGATGTTCTCTGCTTTGACAGCGGTAACATACCTGCTGTTTGTTAGAAGCAGCTGGTCTCACTTGGCTTTGCACTGAGGAAATATGACATTGTCTTTGTCATTCAAATATTTGCTTGGCAGAAGACAGAAGATTTTTCAGCTGTAAATCAACAAAAGCCAAGTAAGGGAAGATTAAACTGATCAGTGTGGCAGTCAGTTAATAATCATGAGGGTATTTTCAAACCTAGCAATTCCAACAGAACCAGGTTTCGATTCCACTCTTTCCCTCAGTTGCTCCTGGTCTCCGTTTCTGTTACTTGCAACTTTGTGACAATTGGGTGAGATCCAGAACTAATATCTGTTCACCTCCATGAACGGGAATTCCTGAAGCAGCTGCAATGCATCAATAGCAAGCTGCCAAAATACTAAATGTTGAAGGAAAGAACAAGGGACGCTATGTCTAATGCTTTACTCGAAACATCAAATCTGTTCACTCTAATACGTGTCCTTTGTAGGACTGTCAAAAATTATGGTCTGTGCTTCCATTATTCACTGTCCGATATCAACAAACAACGTGAAACAGAAGCCAAACAATGAATTCCCATCAGTGTTTAGGGGATTGCAAACCACAAGAATATCTTCTTCCCGCTCTGCCTCCCTCAGCAGGCCCACACACAGACCGAGAAAGGCCTCTCTATTCCCCCCAGCCCGCTCACTCCAAGTTCCGGGACCAGTTCCTGCTCCGCTCGGCCTCTTACAAACAGTCCCCGGTTCTCCCTGAACTCACCCCGAATCAATCCCGGTCTCGGAGCCCCCTCTGTGTCCCAGGCTCCCATCCCGATGTGCTGCTGGAAGGAGCCTACTGTTCCCTCCCTTCCCTGGGCGCTGATCTCTCCATCGCAGCCTGTTTCAAACAAACCTCTTGTACTCACTGAGTAAATGCTCCTCAATGGCAGCGCTGGGGGGAGGGCCTCACGCATGCGCTCCTCTACTCAGGGACAGACAGCGCTGCTTCAGAATGCAGGAATAAATAATTCACATTAAACTGACAGGGACAGCAGCAGCGCTAAACTCAGACCCAGTATGGGGGATTAGGATCAAAGCAGAAATATTACTTCCATAAAGGGAGTGATTAAATAAGATGGAGTGCTTTCTCTAGAGCAGAGTTAACTGAGGTGGGGCCACATGATTGTGGTGTAAAAGATTATGAGGCTTATGGACAGGGTGAATAAAGAGAAGCTGCTTCACTTGTCTGAGCGATCAATGACAAGTGGTGATTGGATTAGGATATGGTAAGGGTAAGGACTCTCACTATGGTGTAGGGTAAGGGGTAAATATATTGAGGGAATTTCAGAATAATCTTATTCACTCAGCAAGAGGTGGAAATCTGGAAGATACTGCCTGGGAAGACAGTGGAGCCCAGAAACCTTAACTTGGAAAAAGTATTTGGATGAGCACTTGAAATGTACTCATAAGGATATGGGACAAGTGCAGGAAATCAGCAAACCTTATTTTGGTTGCAGACACAATACCTGAAGGGCTTTTCTGTGCTGTATGAGTATATCTATGTCAGCTTTTGCTCTGTGTATCTCAGGATGCAGTTATTAATTTGTACCTGTCAGTCTCTGATTTATGACTATTTAATTGCATTTATCATATGCCACCTGTCAAGTTTTTGCTGTTTATATACGAGAGTCTAGTTATAAATCTGTAACTTTCAGGTTGTAGAGTCATACAGCCTTTGATCCAACTAGTCCATTCTGACAGATACCCTAAACTAGTCAAATCTCATTTGCTAGAATGGAGTAATAGAGGTGTATAGCATGGAAACAGACTCTTCAGTACAACCCATCCATGCAGGCCAGATATCCCAACCCAATCTAGTCCCACCTGCCAGCATCCGGCCCAAATCCCTCCAAACCCTTCCTATTCATATACCCATCCAAATGGCTTTTGAATGTTGCAATACCAGCCTCCACCACTTCCTCTGGTGGCTCATTCCATACACATACCACCCTCTGTGTGAAATATTTGCCCCTTAAGTCTCTTTTATGTCTTTCTCCTCTTACCCTAAACCTATGCCCTCTAGTTCTAGACTCCCTGATGCTCCGTGCCCCTCATGATTTTATAAATCTCTGTAAGGTCAATTCTCAACCTCTGACACTCCAGGGAAAACAGCCCCAGCTTGTTCAGCCTCTCCCTACAGCTCAAATCCTCCAATCCTGACAACACCCTTGTAAATCTTTTCTGAACCCTTCCAAGTTTCACAACATCTTTCCGATAGGAAGGAGACCAGAATTGTACACAATACTCCAACAGCAACCTGACCAATGTCCTGTACAGCCACAAAATGACCTCCCAACTCCTGTAGGTAAAAACAATGACTGCAGATGCTGAAAACCAAATACAGCAGTTCAGGCAGCATCCAACGAGCAGCGAAATCGGCATTTCGGGCAAAAGCCCTTCATCAGGAATAAAGGCAGTGAGCCTGAAGCATGGAGAGATAAGCTAGAGGAGGGTGGGGGTGGGGAGAAAGTAGCATAGAGTACAATGGGTGAGTGGGGGAGGGGATGAAGGTGATAGGTCAAGGAGGAGAGGGTGGAGTGGATAGGTGGAAAAGAAGCTAGGCAGGTCGGACAAGTCAAGGAGACAGTAACTGAGCTGGAAGTTTGAAACTAGGATGAGGTGGGGGAAGGGGAAATGAGGAAGCTGTTGAAGTCCACATTGATGCCCTGGGGTTGAAGTGTTCCGAGGCGGAAGATGAGGCGTTCTTCCTCCAGGCATCTGGTGGTGAGGGAGCAGCGGTGAAGGAGGCCCAGGACCTCCATGTCTTCGGCAGAGTGGGAGGGGGAGTTGAAATGTTGGGCCACGGGGCGGTTTGGTTGATTGGTGCGGGTGTCTCGGAGATGTTCCCTAAAGCGCTCTGCTAGGAGGCGCCCAGTCTCCCCAATGTAGAGGAGACCACATCGGGAGCAACGGATACAATAAATGATATTGGTGGATGTGCAGGTGAAACTTTGATGGATGCGGAAGGCTCCTTTAGGGCCTTGAATAGAGGTGAGGGAGGAGGTGTGGGCACAGGTTTTACAGTTCCTGCGGTGGCAGGGGGAAGTGCCAGAATGGGAGGGTGGGTCGCAGGGGGGTGTGGACCTGACCAGGTAGTCACGGAGGGAACGGTCTTTGCGGAAGGCGGAAAGGGGTGGGGAGGGAAATATATCCCTGGTGGTGGGGTCTTTTTGGAGGTGGCGGAAATGTCGGCGGATGATTTGGTTGATGCGAAGGTTTGTAGGGTGGAAGGTGAGCACCAGGGGCGTTCTGTCCTTGTTACGGTTGGAGGGGTGGGGTCTGAGGGCGGAGGTGCGGGATGTGGACGAGATGCGTTGGAGGGCATCTTTAACCACATTGCGGTCTCTAAAGAAGGAGGCCATCTGGTGTGTCCTATGGTGGAACTGGTCCTCCTGGGCGCAGATCTGGAGGAGGCGGAGAAATTGGGAATATGGTATGGCATTTTTGCAAGAGATAGGGTGGGAAGAGGTGTAATCGAGGTAGCTATGGGAGTCAGTGGGTTTGTAAAAAATGTCAGTGTCAAGTCGGTCGTCACTAATGGAGATGGAGAGGTCCAGGAAGGGGAGCGAGGTGTCAGAGATAGTCCAGGTAAATTTAAGGTCAGGGTGGAATGTGTTGGTGAAGTTGATGAATTGCTCAACCTCCTCGCAGGAGCACGAGGTGGCGCCAATGCAGTCATCAATGTAGCGGAGGAAAAGGTGGGGAGTGGTGCCGGTGTAATTACGAAAGATCAACTGCTCTACATAGCCAACAAAGAGACAGGCATAGCTGGGGCACATACGTGTGCCCATGGCTACCCCTTTGGTCTGGAGGAAGTGGGAGGATTCAAAGGAGAAATTGTTAAGGGTGAGGACGAGTTCGGCCAAACGAATGAGAGTGTCAGTGGAAGGGTACTGTTGGGGACGTTTGGAGAGGAAAAAACGGAGGGCTTGGAGGCCCTGGTCGTGGCGAATGGAGGTGTAGAGGGATTGGATATCCATGGTGAAGATAAGGCTTTGGGGGCCGGGGAAACGGAAGTCTTGGAGGAGGTGGAGGGCGTGGGTGGTGTCTCAAACGTATGTGGTGAGTTCCTGGACTAGGGGGGATACTCAATATTCTGACCAATAAAGGAAAGCCTACCAAACACCTTCTTTACTATCCTATCTACCTGCGACTCCACTTTCAAGGAGCTATGAACCTGCACTCCAAGGTCTCTTGGTTCAGCAACACTCCTGAAGACCTTACCATTAAGTGTATAAGTCCTGCTAAGATTTGCTTTCTCAACATGCAGCACCTCACATTTATCTGAATTAAATGCCACTTCTCAGCCCATCGGTCAAGATCCTGCTGTAATCTGAGGTAACCTTCTTCGCTGTCCACTACACCTCCAATTTTAGTGTCGTCTGCAAACTTACCAACTGTATCTCTTATGCTCACATCCAAATCATTTATGTAAATGACAAAAAGTAGAGGACCCAGCACCAATGCTTGTGGCACGCCACTGGTCACAGGCCTCCAGTCTGAAAAACAACCCTCCACCACCACCGTCTGTCTTCTACCTTTGAGCCAATTCTGTATCCAAATGGCTAGTTATCCCTGTATTCCAAGAGATCTAACCTTGGTAACAATTCTTCCATGGGGATCTTTGTCACACACCTTACTGAAGTCCATTTCGATCATATCTACCATTCTGCATTCAAAAAACTCAATCAAGTTTGTGAGTCATCATTTCCCACACACAAAGCCACGTTGACTATCCCTAATCAGTCCTTCCTTTCCAAATACATGTAAATCCAGCCCCTCAGGATTACCTTCAGCAACTTGCCCACCTCAGGCTCACCCTGCTTAAAGAGTGGAACCATGTTAGCCAAACTCCAGTCTTCCAGCACCTCACCTGTGACTATCGATGACACAAATATCTCAGCAAGATGTCCAGCAATCAGTTCCCTAGTTTCCCATAGAGTTCTAGGGTGCATCTGATCAGTTCCTGGGGATTTATCCACCTTTATGCATTTCAAGACATCCAGCACTTCCTCCTCTGTAATATGGGTCAACATCTATTTCCCTACATTCTATATCTTCTGTGACTTTTTCCACAGTAAATATTAATGCAAAATACTCGATTAGTATCTCTACCATTCTCAGCAGCTCCACACAAAGGCCGCCTTGCTGATCTTTGAGGGGCCCTATTCTCTCCCGAGTTACGCTTTTGTCTTGAATGTATTTGTAAAAACCCTTTGGATTCTCCTTTATTCTATTTGCCAAAGCTATCTCATGTTGCCTTTGTGCCCTCCTGATTTCCCTCTTCAGTATATCCCTACTGCCTTTATACTCTTCTAAGGACTCACTCGATCTAGCCTGTCTATACCTTACATATGCTTCCTTCTTTTTCATAACCAAACCCTCAATTTCTTTAGTCATCCCGCATTCCCTATACCTACCAGCCTTTCCTTTCACCCTAACAGGAATGTACCTTCTCTGGATTCTAAATTTGGCACATATCCCTTTAAATCCTTCCTGTTCATTTACCGCACCGGGCTCCTTTTAAATGTTATAATTGTTCCCACCTTCAACACTTCCTCTGGAAGCTCATTCCATATGCACATCACCCTCTGCATGAAAAAGTTGTTCCTCTGGTTATTTTTAAAAATCTTTGCTACCCCACCCCCCCCCCCCCCCCACCTTAAACCTATGCCACCTATGCTCCCCAAGGAAAAAGACCTTGTCTTTTCATCCTATCAACACCCCTCAGGATTTTACAAGCAGCTGTAAAAATCACCCCTCAGCTTCCGATGCTCAAGGGAAAAAAGTCCCAACCTATTCAGCCTCTCCCGAATGAACAAGTATCGATGGATCCTCCTCTGAATAACGTCCAGTGCCCCTTTCCTTTCAGACCCACCGGTAGACACATTACACACTGATTTTTTTTTCAATTTCCAAAACTCCGCGTGGGTTCCGTTGGGTGGGAATGATGATTGAATGATGTAAATGCTGTCGGTTAGAAGCTTTCGAAATGAACCGAAATCAAACCAGAACATTTGCCGAACTGGAATTGTTCATGTGGAGCCTTTGCGATAGGGAGCACGATATTAAAATCATATCTAAAGGTGGTGTTCGTTATTAATGTCATGAAATCTTGACAAGGCTGAATGAGGGCATTCGGCCCATCGCTCCTCCCTCCGAAGAGAATCTCGAATCGTTTAAATAACTTCTGGACTCATTACCCGAAAGAAAGATCGCGTGAATTGTATTTTTATAAACGAAAAGCAAATTAACGACGGAGTACGAATGCATTGCTTTCTGTAAAATGGCCTTCTCTGATCTACATCGTGGCGGGATTTTCAAATTTGAAAGATAACGGTTGATGATTTGGCGCCATTTTTTCCCGCCTGCTTTCTCAGCAATGATTATATAGTTACAGCTGGTGGGAACACCAAGGAAGACAGTGAGGAGAGAGGAGATTCCATCTGGAATTAACACTTCCCTACCTAATATATTGTGTAAAAGTTACAGAACGTTCATCATGTTCTAATCACTGCCGCTGAAACTTGAGTGTTTTCCAACTACCTCCCCCCGGTTAGGCTGGATTCAAAGTATATTTAATAACTTATTGCGGTAAGAGCAAATTACTGTCATGTTCTCAGATCCCCTATCGTTTCCCGCTCTCTCTGGATGGTTTAGTGGCTCTGAAAAGAGCCGTTGTGTTTCTCTCTCTCGGGGTGAATGTGCCGGGCCGGCCAGGCTCCGTTTAGGCGCGCTCCCCGCGGATCCGGCGGGCCAACTGGATGTCTTTGGGCATGATGGTGACCCGCTTGGCGTGGATGGCGCACAGGTTGGTGTCCTCAAACAGTCCCACCAGGTAAGCCTCGCTGGCCTCCTGCAGGGCCATCACCGCCGAGCTCTGGAAGCGCAGGTCGGTCTTGAAGTCCTGAGCGATCTCTCGCACCAGCCGCTGGAAGGGTAGTTTGCGGATCAGCAGCTCGGTGGATTTCTGGTAGCGGCGGATCTCCCGCAGAGCCACCGTGCCGGGCCTGTAGCGATGAGGCTTCTTCACTCCGCCCGTGGCCGGAGCGCTCTTGCGGGCCGCTTTGGTCGCCAGCTGCTTGCGGGGAGCTTTCCCTCCGGTGGATTTGCGCGCTGTCTGCTTGGTTCGGGCCATTCTCTCCAACTCTCTGTAACACACACACAGGCTGCTGCTGTCAATGCTGAGGCTGCTGCGGTGCTGCCTGTTTAAGGGAATGGAGAGCCCGCCCTAGAGCTGGGATTGGATACAGCCCTGTCCCTCAACCCGCTTCTCCCCAGCCCTTTCTTTACTGCGGACAGAGACGTCCCTTTACGATCCTTGATATCCCCGACAACCTTCAGAACCAGCTCTCCCAATCCGGGACCGGGTGTTTTTTTCCTGGGAGCCGCCGCCTTCTTCTTGGGAGCCTTGACTTTGGTGGGAGCGGAGGCTGGAGGAGCCGTTTCGGCGGCTGCACTGTCGCTCATGTTGAGAACTCTGCGCTGAATCTCTCTCTGAGTCAGTCTGAACTGGGTCAGCAATGAAGAGTTTGCAAAGGGTTAGGAATCACGTGCAGAGCAGAGTGGGTAAGGAGGTGAGATTTCACTCCCTTAAGGACCATCACAGACAGGAACAGGAGAAGGCCATTCGGCCTCTCGAGGCTGCTCATCCATTCAATAGCATCGTGACTGATGCACCATTCCTCATGCTCACTTTCCTGCACTTAACATGAAACATCTCAATTCCCTGACTGATCAAGAATCTATTCCAGCCTTAAACCTGCTCCTGTCCCCACACACAGCTCTCTGTGGCAAGGAATTCCAATGACATTCAACCTTTAGAGAGAAGAAACTCCTTCTCACCTCAGTCTTCAATTTTGAACCAGATGGTTGGTTGTTCCTGACAACAGTCATCAACTCCAGATCTGTTTTTGTTTAAAATCACATTCCAAATCCACCACCTGCCACAGCAAGATTCAAATTCACATCTGCAAGGCATACCCTGGGGAGCTGAAAACATAGGACTTTGCTTCCCCATTATTGCAGAAACTGAAAGTGAATCTCATCAAAATTGAGACAGGAATAAATTGCCCCACACCATTAAGCTAAACATTGATGATGTCGACACAATCCATACAGTGTGGAAAGAGACTATTCAGCCCATCCAGTCTGTCCCAAGCCAGTGAAGAGGATCCCACTCAGTCCTGACCCTATCCTCAGGTTAAACCATAAAACAGCTGTTTGCTTTATCTCCCCCACACCTCTTTCTCCCTCTGTCTAATGAGACAATGGTGACTTCACATTAATCGCTTGCTAAAAACATAACTTTGCTGATTAAAAATTAACTGCCCTCTTTTTCACTGCAAAGTAACTTGCATGTTTCTTCCCTGGTGCACTATTGGAGTGAGCTGTAAATAAAAGAAAAGTCACTTTACCAACGGTACATATCTAAATGAAGTGGGAGAGGGTGCACAGGGAGAATTACCAGTATATTGCCTTGGGGGCTGGAGAGTTTCAGTGATTGAGAGAGGTTGGACAGACTGGGGATGTTGTCCCTACAGCAGAGTAGATTGAAAGAGGGATGTATAAAATGATGAGGGATGAAGATAGGGGAGGCAGGAAGAAACTTTCCCCGCTTGATGGAGGTGGGGGCGGGGGTATAGATTGAAGGTAAGGGCCAGGAGGTTTTGAAGGGAGGTGAGGAAAATCTTGTTCACCCAGAGGGTGGTGTGCAATCTGGAAGTCACTGCCTGTAAGGATGGGAGACACAGAGCCTCTCATCACATTGAAGGAGAATTTAAATGTGCACTCGTGACGTCAAGGCTATGGAGCCAAATGCTGGGGAAATGGGATAAGAGAATATCCAGGTGGTTGTTTCTGACCAGCGCAGACTCGGGCCATTTTCTGGGCTGCAGACTTCTCAGAAATTATGACAAATTCACTTTGAGATGTGTAAACTACATCCAAGATACCATCTAGCATGATTTTGTTCATTTCATGTTCAGAGATGAGGGGCTTGTCATCGAAAGAGAGATTCATAGGGTGGTAAAGGGGGTGGGATTGACAAAGGAGGCAGAGAGGATGTTTCCTCAGGTGTGACAGTTTTGAATGAGAGGGTCATTGTTTCAGGAGAAGTGGATGGGACAGATTGAAACAAGAGATGTTGAGAAATGGCTTCTCTCCAAGGCAGAGGGGGTGAGAATCTCTGGGAATTCACTTCCCAGTATATGGGTGCATGTCGGGACACTGAATAAATTGAAGGAGGGGGTAGACAGATTGTTAATCAGTGAGGGGTTAAAGGGAGGGGGGCAGGAAACTGCAATGAGGCTGGGATGAGATCAGCTGCAGCTGTATAGAATGGGGGAAGCAGGGTCCCATGGGCTCCTAGCCTTTTTGTTGTGTTGATCGTCCAGCTGCCTGAACAGTCTTTACTGTGGCTGGCTCATAGAACATGCTCAGAAAGCTCTGAATCGGAGGGCCTAAACTGTGTGGTGCATCACAGTCTATTAGTCTCTTAGTAACCAAGACCATAAGATATAGCAGGCATTCGGCCCATCAAGTCTGTTCCGCCATTCCATCATGGCAGATATGTTTGTTAACCCCATTTTCCTGCCTTCTCTCAGTAACAGTTGATCCTCCTCCTGATCAAGAACCTATCTCTGTCTTAAAGACATAATGACAGCCGTCTGCAGTGATGAGTTCCACAGATTCCCCACTGTCTGGCTGAAGAAATTGTGGATGTGCTCCAAGTGGTGTCTAACCAAGGTTTTGTATAACTTCAGCATCCCTTCTGCATCCCTGTACTCCAGTCCTCTCGATATAAAGGCCAGCATTCCATTAGCTTTCTTCAGGCAATGAATGTCAGAAATGAAAAGAAATACAGAAATGGTTGGAGAAACTCAGCAGGGACAGATGTTATCTGCCACCTGGGGACTGTCTGACTGCTGTTAGTTTTGAGCTGTGCTGGAGCCATGTACTCTTCAGTGAAGAACACAGGGATACAGGATGGCAACTAATCATTTTGTTCACAAACCTTGAGATTCTCGAACAAGGGGGGGGGTAGATTTTAGATTACTTACAGTGTGGAAACAGGCCCTTCGGCCCAACAAGTCCACACTGCCCCGCCGAAGCGCAACCCACCCATACCCCTACATCTACCCCTTACCTAACACTACGGGCAATTTAGCATGGCCAATTCACCTGCCCTGCACATCTTTGGACTGTGGGAGGAAACCGGAGCACCCGGAGGAAACCCATGCAGACACGGGGAGAACGTGCAAACTCCACACAGTCAGTCGCCTGAGGCGGGAATTGAACCCGGGTCTCTGGCGCTGTGAGGCAGCAGTGCTAACCACTGTGCCACCGTGCCGCCCACCGGGTACTTTGAGAATTATTGATCCATCTGAGAAAGTTAGAACAATATTGATTCTTCATGATTTTATTGCTTAGATGGATATGTATGGTCAGAGTCTTCCCTGATTGAGCTATTCCAAGTATCTCAAACTCAAGTCAGGAGTGTGATGGAATGCTCCCCACTTGCCTGGATGGTTGTAGCTCCAACAATATTCGAAAAGCTCAACATCATCGAGGCAAAAAGCAGTCCCCACTTAATTGGAACTACATCCACAAGCATCCACTCCCTCTACTACCAATGGTCACCACCAGCAGTACCAAGATGTACTGTGAAAATACACCAGAGATCCTCAGGCAACATCGTCAAAACCCATGACCACTTCCATCTAGAAGGACAAGTGCAGCAGATACATGGAAACACCCACTCTTTACAAGTTTCCCTTTGGGCCACTCAGTGTTCTGACTTCAAAATATAACACTATTCCTTCATTGGGTTAAAATCCTGGAATTCCCTCCCTCAGAGCAATGCGCTTCTATCCACAGCACATGGACTGCAGCAGTTCAAGAAAGCAGCTTATCCCTACCTTCTCAAGTATGCAACTAGGGATAAGTTGGGCAATAAACGCAGGGTCCAGTGGGTGATGCCCATGTGCCATGAGTGATTAATAATAAAAAAATTGTAAATTATCCCAATGTGAGCTTGTTCTGGGAGGGTAGGCGCAAACCTTGTAGTGAATGTTGATGCAAAATACACATTCGATGTTATTGAGTCACCTGGTTTGTGAACTGCTTTGAAAATGTTGATTTATAGCCAAGACCTAAGGTTTATATTACTGTTGGGTTGGGGCTTTGACCTTAATTATGACTCCATATTTAATTTAGAGGCATTGTTTGCTATTATTTTAACGTTCTGATCTCTAATCTTTTGGTTTACTTTGCTTATTGCTTTTTGACTATAGATGACTCCGAAATAGAAAGCAGTTTGGTGTCCTCAGTTTTCACGATCTCAAAACCAAGAAAGGCTGGTAAAGAATATAATATATATACACTTTATAACATTTCTGGTTCAGTGAAAGTGGAGATTTTCTTTGGTTTATCTTAACCCTCAAATACCCAGCCACATCTAAACATCGCTAATGTTTCTCTTGCTTATAGCATGGAGTGAAGGTCTGCCCAAGCTTTTCAAATCTTTTAACATTTGTATTTATTAATCATCGATAGTGTTTGCAATCATCTAAATCATAGAGATGTTCCATCTATGTCAACTAAATTAACAACAGGGCAATGTGAATTAGAAGAGGGAACATTACACTGATGGCTAATTGATCTTTCATCTTGTTTTCAGGAGATACCTGCAGTTTAGGCCCTGGGACATCAATCTGTTGATTGCCCCAGTACAACAGCTTATTATTTTATTATTTGAGAGTGGTCCCTTCTGGTCTTGGTCTTTGGGGGCAACAAGCCATTCGCTCGGGGTCTAGAATCGTTCACATGAGGAGCATTGCCATTTCATTGTCCTGAGTGTTTCTTGATGACACAAAGATAGCTGGAAGGACAGGTAGTATTGAGGAAGGGGTGAGGCTGCAGAAGGATTTGGCTAGGCCAGTGTGCCACAAAATGGCAGAAGGAATACAATGTGGGAACGTGGGAAGTTATGTACTTTCGTAGGAAGAATAGAGGCGTTGAATTTTCTAAATGGGGAAAAGATTCCAAAATTTGCAGCACAAATTGACTTCGGAGTCCAGGTTCAGGATTCTCTTCAGGTTGATGAGCAGTTTCAGTTGGCAGTTAAGTAAATGGAATGTCTGCATTTATTTCAAGAGGTGTAGAATACAAGAGTACGGATGTACTGTTGAGGCTGTATCAGGCTCTGGGCAGACCATATTTGGAACATTGTGAGCAGTTTTGGGCCCCCTACGTAGGGAAGGATGTGCTGAACGTGGAAGGAGTCCAGAGGATGTTCACAAGAAAAAAATCCAGCGATGAAGAGCTTGTCATATGAGGAGAGGTTGAGGAGTATGAGTCTGGACTCTATTGCATTTAGAAGGGTGAGGGAGAAACTGGTTGAAACTTGGGAGAATACTGAGAGGCCCGGATAGAGTGGACATAGAGAAGATGTTTCCACGAGTATGAGAGACTATGACCCAAAGGCACAGCCTCAGAGTGAAGGGAACTTCCTTTAGAACTGAGATGGGGAGGAATTTCTTCAGCCAGACAGTGGGGAATCTGTGGAACTCTGGGCACCACACCTGAGGAAGGATAGATTGGCCTGGGAGTACAGCATGAGTTTCCAAGATCGATACCTGGGCTTCAGGGGTTAAGTTATGAGGTGAGATTACACAAATTAAGCCTGTTGTGTCCAGAATTTACAGGGTTAAGGGATGATCTGATCGAAGATATTAACAGGAGAAGATGGGGTATATAGAAATTGAAAGCATTTCCATTGGTTGGGGATCCATGAACTAGGGAGGCATACCTGGAGAATTAGGGCCAGACTGTTCAGGAGAGATGTTAGGAAGTACTACAACGCACAAAGGCTGGGAGAGGTTTGGAACTCTCTTCCACAAACAGCAGGCATTGCTGGATGAGTTGTTAGTTTTAAATCTGAGAGAGAATTTTTTTTTTGTTGTTCAGCAAAGTTATTAAAGGGGATAGGGGCCACAGGCAGGTCTATAGAGTCAGGTCACAGATCTGCCATTGAATGGTGGAACAGGATCAAGGAGTTGAATGGCTTCCTCCTGCTCCTTTATACAAATATTCCACATTAATAAATCATGGAATCTCCTGCAGTTATAAAATGGCATTTCCACACACCAGACCAATTAGTGATTTCAAATAGAAACTTAAAATTCAAATATTTTATTTTCACATGTTCCAGATTCCCACCATCCTCTGGGTGTAACAGTTCTTAAATCCCTCTCTAAACCTCTTACCCTTCACTTTAAAATGATGTCCCCACTTGTTACTGACTCTTCGACTAAGGGAAACAGCTGCTTCCTGTCCCCCTGTCCATGTCCCTCATAATAGCATCATAGAGTCATACAGCAAGGAAACAGACCCTTCAGTCCAACTAGTCCATGCCGTCCACAATCTCAACCTAAACTAGTTCCACTTGTTTGCACTTGGCCCATATCTCTCCAAACCTTTCCTATTCTTATACTTATCTAAATGTCTTTTAAACACTGTAACTGTCCTTGTATCCGTCACTTCGTCTGGGTGTTAAATCCACATGTGAACCGCTAGCCATAAAAAAAAGTTGTCCATCATGTAATTTTTAAAAATGTTTCTCCTCTCACCTGAAAAATATGTCCCCTGGTCTTGATGCCCCCTACCCTAGTGAAAAGACATTCACCTCATCTATCCCCATCATGATTTCATAAAACTCTATACCCCTCAAACTTCAACTCTCCAGTGATAAAAGTCCCAGCCAATCCAGCCTCTCCTCATAACTCAAATGCTCCATTCCCAACAACATACTGATATATCTTTTCTGAACCCTCTCCAGCTTAATAATGTCCTTCCTCTCACAGGGCAACCAGGACTGGATATAATACACCAGAACAGGCTTCACCAGTGTCCTGTACAACCACAACATGGTGTCCGAATTCCAACACTCAATGGTCTGAGCAATGAAGGCAAGTGTTATAAACACCTTCTCAAACACCCTGTCTACCTGTGACACAAACCCCAAAGAATTATGTACCTGAAACCCTTGGTCTCTCTGCTCTACAACAGTAACAATCTTACAGACATCTACCATGACCCCTCCACCATCAACCTTCTCCATTGTTCAGGAAACAACCCAAAATCCCTTCTAACGCTTCCAGAGGTTTGTTTTTGTTGATCTTCCCAATCAGATGAATACCAGCATGAACGCTGACTAATACATGATTATGTAGGATCAGCAGCTCACAGATTCACACTCACCATTCAGTAGACTTGACCCGATCGCTGCATATTCAAAATTTTTTGCAGGTCTGTCCTCTCTCGTGCCCTCAGCTCGATTTCCCATCACCTCCCTTGGAATGAAATAGTTCCAGACCATTACCCAACCAAGCTCCAATCCCACTCATGACAACAATTTGTTGCTGTTCGTGTGCACAAATCTCTGGCAACAAGGTCACTGAGCCAAGGTCCCAAGGAATTACCTCCTGGAATTGTCTTGAATCTGGTTCAGAACTTCTATGTTCATAGAATCATAGAATTTTACTGTACAGAAGGAGACCATTTGTGTCCATACCAGTTCCTGAAAGAGCTACCCAACTAGTCCCACTCTCCAGCCCTATCTCTATAGCCCTCTAACCTCTCTCTGTAGCTCTCTTTTTGAACCTCCTATGGAATCCGCCTCCCAAGGAGCACATTCCAAATACTAGATTAGTGGTGCTGGAAGAGCACAGCAGTTCAGGCAGCATCCAACGAGCAGCGAAATCAAGGTTTCGGGCAAAAGCCCCACATTTCAAACTCAACAACCCAAAAAGTTTCTCCTCATCTCTTTCTCTCACTGACAATCTTAAAATTCTAGCCAGCCAGTTACTAATAAACCAATGAGTGGGATACAATAACTTGCTTTCATGTCAGAATTGTTCAAATTTTCAACACCTCAATAAGGTCACCACTTCATCTAAAATCCCTCATCGTTGGTATCATTCTCATACATCTCCTTCACACTGTCTCCAAAGTTTGAACAGCCTTCCTTAAATAAGGTGTCCAGAACAGAACAAAACCAGCCTGGGTAATAGAGTGCCAACTCCCTTTGTCTAAATTCTGCTTCTGTTGCCTGTGATGGTAAGGTGTTATACACTTACAAAGAAATACCCAACAGATCAAAGACTTATCTCCAGTATGATCTACTATTCTCCATTCAATACCTGTGCTGTCAGTGGAATTAATTTCTTTTCTGCCATCTGCTTTTTGTTGGGTGTTGGGTTAGTTCATTTGGCTGGATGGCTGCTTTGAAATGTGGAGTAAGATTGACAGCGTGGGTTTCAATCTCTCACTGGCTGAGGTTACCATAAAGGACTCTCCTTCTCCATCTCTCCCCCTGCATGTGGCATGGTAACCCTCAGGTTAAAGGACAACCTATCAGTCATCACTCTTTTCCCCTCTTTCTCTCACTCCCTCTCTCTCTGACATTCTAGCTGAGTTCCACCAGTGTCTTGTACATCTTCAACATCGCTTCCTTGCTCTCGGTCTCCATGCTCCTATTAATAAAGCTGAGGATGCTGTGTGTTTTATTAACTGCCCTCCTCCTGTTATGCCTCCTTCACTGATCAAACGGATTACTAGCATTACCTGCTGGAGTGTCTCACCCACCTTGTTTCCTGTTCCAGAGTTGAATGGAAAGCAATGTGATGAGAGAAAGGGCGAGAAACTGTGGGATAATGAGTGCTGCCATCTCAGTGCTGTGTTCCTGTGTTGGATTCAGAGAGGGATTTCCTGTCAATAACAGTATCCCTTCAGCAAACACCAACTCCAGTGGTTCCTGTTCCCTAATGCCCTTACCTATTGCCAACACCCATTTGGATGGAAACCCTCGTATCTGTGAAATTCACTCCCAACCCTCGCCATCACAGTGACATCACTGGTTCTGTGCAGCCACGCCCATTAACAACATCCCACCAATCCAATCCAGACTATTCGATGCTAAACTCAAAAGATCACTCTGCACTCACTCTCTCAAAATTGTCGACTAGAAATTACTGTCCTTCATTTTCACGGCCTACATATATCGAGGCAAAAACTTCCCTTTGTCCCCCACCTGTCAGCGGCAATTGGGCCATTCACAGAGAAATATCGAAAATATCATCAGGAGGAGGCCATTTGGCACCTCTGTAACCACCCTGTTATTCTTACAGATAACGGAGATCTCCTTACAAATTGTTTCTCAATTTCCCTCTGACTATTAGGGGGTTGATTATATAATCCCAATAAGGTGATCATCCCTTTCTTATTTCTCAGTTCCACCCAAATAACTTCCCTGGATGTATTTCTGGGAATATCCTCCCTCCGTACTGCTGTAATGCTATCCCTTATCAAAAACGCCAACCCCCTTCCTTCCTTTCTATTCTTCATGTAGTTAAGCTGCCAGTCCTGACCATCCCTGAGCCATGTTTCTGTAATTGCAATGATATCCCAGTCCCATGTTCCTAAACATGACCTGAGTTCATCTACCTTCCTGATTAGGCCTCTTGCATTGAAGTAAATGCAGTTTAATTTATCAATCCTACCTTGTTCTCTGCTTTGTCCCTGCCTGCCCTGACTGTTTGACTCGCCTTTGTTCTCAACTGTACCAGTCTCGGATTGAAATCTTTCCGCACTATCTCCCTGGGTTCCACACCCCAACCTTACTAGTTTAAATCCTCCCAAACAGTTCTAACAAATCTCCCTGCCAGTGTATTAATCCCCTTCCAATTTAGGTGCAATCCGTCCTTCTTATACAGGTCACTTCTACCTCAGTCATGCATTCATCTGCTCTATTCCCCCATTCCTGCCCTCACTAGCACGTAGCACTGGGAGTAATCTAGATTTACTACTCTCAAGGACCTCCTTTTTAAATTCCTGCCTAACTCTCTAATTATCCTTCAGAATCTCAACTTTTTCCCTTCCTATATCATTAGTTCCAATGTGTACAATGACCTCCTGCTGGCCCCTCTCCCTCTTGAGAACTTTCTGTCCCCTCTCTGAGACACCCTTGATGGGAAGCAACACGCCATTCTGATTTTTCGCTGCTGGCCACAGAAGCATCTATGACTCAGACTAGAGAGTCCCTAATACAATCTATTACTTGGAATCTGACGTATTTCTCATTACATTTGAGCCAGTCTAAATACCTGAAATGTGCTGTTCATGCTACATTCCCCTGAGAATCCATCACCCCATACGTTTTCCAAAACAGCATACTTGTTTGAATGGGGATAGCCACAGAAGAGTCCTGCACTACCTTTCCTGGTGTTAATCAATCTATGTGACTGTATCTGAGACTTTCCCTCCTTCCTATAACTGCCATCCATCACATCCCCTTGCTCTTGTAATTTCCTCATTGCCCCTCACCGCCTCTCCAACCATTCAATATTATAGGATTCGCAACCAATGGCATTTATTGCAGATATAATTCTCAGTAACTCGTAAACTCTCCCTAAACTCCCACATCCAACAAGAAGAACATATCACTCCACTAAGGGCCATTTTTGCTTCTTTCAATCTACAGCACCAAGAAAATAGCACTGTCTTATTCTTCTACAAAACACTGCTCCAGGTTAAATTAATACTTATGGCTATTATTTTAAGGTTAATCAAGAGACATAGCTCAATAAAACATATAATCAAGATTTTAACGGCATTACGGGCAGCATATAGCCGACAGCTGTTCCAGAAGTTGGCTCACCACGACCTTCTCAAGGGGGCAACAGGAGACAGACAATAAATGATGGACCCAGTCAGCGGCGTCCTTATCCCAGGATTGAATAAACAAAATATTTGTTTATATTTATAGCTTAGGAATATCATTGCGATTCCCCAGTCACCACAAGGTTTTTGACCTGCCGCATGACTGAGAGTAAAATCATTCATTCACTATAAACTGGTATTTGCTTCCAGTCGCAGATACCACTTTAGCCCGGCCCCCTGACCAGAGATAGGGACACCACCACTGCTTCGCCAGAATCCCTCCAATCGTTGCATGTCCCATTTATTCCAACTCTCTGCATGTTTATTTCGACAAAGCGTTAATACTAATATTTCTATGTTTGTCCTGAATGGGGTTCCTGGGGTTTGTGTCATTGGCTGTAATACTAATGGCTGGGAGAATCTGAATACTCAGACCTGATGTTTTTAAACAGGTGAAGCACAGGGGATGGGCTGAATGGCCGCCAGTTTCTCCGCCCCCTGATCAGATTGTGAGAGAGCCGGAGGGAGGAGTTATTAACATGACCCGGGAATGAGCTCCATTGGAGCTTCATAAAGGGACAATGTCCCAGCTTGAAACCTTCTCTGCCCTTTCCCCCACAGCCCCAGTTCCTTTGGTCAAAAGGGAATTGGGGAAATGACCAATTGATGTTTGTTTCTGGGACTCATTGGGAAAGGCGGCGCATTCGCAATGCTGCCCCTCCCCCCAACACTGACTGTTCCTGACGAGAGGAGCGCATGCGTGAGGCCCTTCCCCAGCGCTGTCATTGAGGAGCATTTCTGGATTAGTGGTGCTGGGAGAGCACAGCAGTTCAGGCAGCATCCAAGTAGTTTCGAAATCGACGTTTCGGGCAAAAGCCCTCCAACGCATCTCGTCTACATCCCGCACCTCCGCCCTCAGACCCCACCCCTCCAACCATAACAAGGACAGAACGCCCCTGGTGCTCACCTCCACCCTACCAACCAAATCATCCGCCGACATTTCCGCCACCTTCAAACAGACCCCACTACCAGGGATATATTTCCCTCCCCACCCCTTTCCATCTTCCGCAAAGACCGTTACCTCCGCGACTACCTGGTCAGGTCCACGCCCCCAAACAACCCACCCTCCAATCCTGGCACTTTCCCCTGCCACCGCAGGAACTGTAAAACCTGCGCCCATACCTCCTCCCTCACCTCTATCCAAGGCCCTAAAGGAGCCTTCCACATCCAAAGTTTTACTTGCACATCCACTAATATCATTTATTGTATCCATTGCTCCCGATGTGGTCTCCTCTACATTGGGGAGACTGGACGCCTCCTAGCAGAGCGCTTTAGGGAACATCTCTGAGACACCCGCACCAATCAACCACACCGCCCCGTGGCCCAACATTTCAACTCCCCCTCCCACTCTGCTGAGGACATGGAGGTCCTGGGCCTCCTTCACCGCCGCTCCCTCACCACCAGACGCCTGGAGGAAGAACGCCTCATCTTCCGCCTAGGAACACTTCAACCCCAAGGTATCAATGTGGACTTCAACAGTTTCCTCATTTCCCCTTCCCCCACCTCACCCTAGTTCTAAACTTCCAGCTCAGTGACTGTCCCCATGACTTGTTCGGACTTGTCCTACCTGCCTGTCTCCTTTTCCACCTATCCTCTCCACCCTCTCCTCCTTGACCTTCATCCCCTCCCCCACTCACTCATAGTAGTACTCTATGCTACTTTCTCCCCACCCCCACCCTCCTCTAGCTTATCTCTCCACGCTTCAGGCTCACTGCCTTTATTCCTGATGAAGGGCTTTTGCCCGAAACGTCGATTTTGCTGCTCCTCGGATGCTGCCTGAACTGCTGTGCTCTTCCAGCACCACTAATCCAGAATCTGGTTTCCAGCATCTGCAGTCATTGTTTTTACCTCTTTGAGGAGCATTTACTCAGTGAGTACAAGAGGTTTGTTTGAAACAGACCGCAATGGAGAGATCAGCGCCCAGGGAAGGGAGGGAACAGCAGGCTCCTTCCAGCAGCACATCGGGATGGGAGCCTGGGACACAGAGGGGGCTCCGAGACCGGGACTGATTCGGGGTGAGTTCAAGGAGAACCGGGGGCTGTTTGTAAGAGGCCGAGCGGAGCAGGAACTGGTCCCGGAACTTGGAGTGAGCGGGCTGGGGGGAAGAGAGAGGCCTTTCTCGGGCTGTGTGTGGGCCTGCTGAGGGGGACAGAGTGGGAAGAAGCTGCTGTGGGACATTCTTGTGGTTTTTAATCCCCGAAACACTGATGGGAATTCATTGTTTGGCTTCTGTTTCACGCTGTTTATTCTGAATAGACATTGAATTATTGGAAAATAAAGGGCCGTTATCTAAATATGATAATAGTGCCCGTTGTTCTTCCTTCAATAGTTAGTGTGCTGCGAACTGGACATTGAACTGTGTAATCATTCTATTTGTGGAGCTGTGCAGATGTTGGTTAGTTTTTGCATGTTGGTAATTTTTAAAGAATTTTTAGCAGAAAAATTCTGGGAGAGTTCAGGGCTACAGTGTAACCAGGTCTTGCTCTGTTCACCTTGCCCTGTTTAAAAACAAAGAATCATCATGATCGTGACCTGAATGTTACATTGGTCAGTTGATGTCTTTCTACTCAGCTGACGGTACTTTGCAGGAGATATCGCTCTTGTCCTCCTCCAGGCAAATGCCTGATGGACCAAGATAATGTCAGACTTCCTCAGTGCAAAAACCAAGTGTGACCAACTCCTTACAGACAGCAGCTATGTAACTGTTGTCAGATTGGAGAACATCCTTTCCAGTCAAGAGTGGATTGAGTCAGACTCACATGGACTTCTGGAAAATGAGCTCAAAGAGCCAAACACAACCGATGAAACGTTTTTAAAACTTTCTCCCTACACTCTATGCATAACAGCTCGGTTCCAATAAATGCCATTATGCATAGTCAGTTATCATTTGCGACATCAGAAGAGGGATAGACTCTATCCTAGTGTGAAATATACATTCAGGAACTGCATTAATTCCACATGTAGTAAAGGCAATTTTAAAGTTACAATCAACATGACCAAATAGATCATGCTCTCACATTAATACAGCAAGGATTTATGAAGGAGCTATTGAGTGCAGACATAGAAGGAAACTTTGGCCTTCTGAGTAACTGAGAAGGACAAAATTAATCTTTTGATAAATAGAAATCCTATGCAAAGGCACAATAATTAAACTGTTTAAATTCCAAATGAACCTCTGAGCCAAAGGCTGATGTTGAGAGAATGCTTACTGCATGTGCATACACACGCACAAAACCCCCACCATCTCCACCCCCACCCTCATGTGTACTTGCATACATATGCACGAACACACCATTCTCTCATGCAGTTACTGACTGATTTACAATAGTTGCAAATTTGTACACCATCCTGAAATACACATTACAGCATTTAACAGTCATGAAGATCCACATACACTGCAACTAACAGAAAACATTACATCAAATTGATTTCTACTCACAGATGTCAAATCAAAGAGATCGACAGCACAGAATAAAAGTCTCATCAAATTATTAAGTCTGCACTGATCAAAAACACAGTCTATAACAACATAACAGTTGACTGATCCTTTTAACTAGCATTCCATTTCCATGCAAATATCAAGGCAGCAGGGAAGCTATCATACCCATCTGTATCGGAAGATCTTTCTCTATTTCATCGTTTTGTAGGTATTTTATTTTTCTGTCCAGCAAGAAAGTAATTGGATCGTTACTATTTAAAGCAGTGCAGAAAGAATTCATTGGTAACATATGTCACTATGCAAAAATTGATAGCATCCTGAAAACTGAACCTTGATATCACTATTCCCAGTTACACTCCACACTATAAGAGTTACAAAGGTCCATGTGCTTTTCTTCAGAATCAAGGGGAGAAAAGCAAGTTTCTTTTCTGCTGCAATGTGTTGCATGTTCACTTTTCCATCGATCCTATAGGCACTAAAATTAAAGAACATTGGCTGTGGACATTATCGAACTACATGTGCAGTGCCAGAGATTAACAGATATACAAACACATCCACTTTCACTGACAGGAGCTGACTCCAGTAGCAATGGATAATACCTCATTCATGTCAAATAGCAGAAGTTTGAACACTGAATTATACTTGCAGTTACTAAAAGTGACATGTTTCAATTTAGATGGCACTGAAGCACTGTGAAACACAATAACCAAGAATAAGGAGCACATTGATATCTAGTATCAGAGAGTGAATGAATCCCATTCCCACACTGAGCCTGGTGCTGATGAACACACACTTTCTCCACACTCACTTTCTGGTTGAGGGACTGAGTAATGCAGAAGCATTTCTGTATTTTTTAATGTATGAAGCACTGATTTATAAGGCGTTAAATTCACCTCATAATGTGTATCAGATGCAAAATTGGAAACACAAGGAGACATACAGAATATGTCAGTGTGATATAGATCAGTGCCATTCCTTTCAAGTGATACAGATTGGCAGCACAACAGAAAACTCACTCGCACTCAGCCACTTAATGAAAGAAAATGAAATTTAGGCCCATGTATTTCCAAATATGGACAATTATAAATTGACTCACCAAACCATTAATTGCTTCAGTTAGTGTGAGATGTTACATCTTACAGTATCCAGCAGCAACCGATAAAGACTACTGTATACACAAAATGTTAAAAAACAGTCTGAACGCAATAAAATTCAGATTCATGGCAAGGATAACTATTGAACCAACATTCTTCCCTCAATCACAAATGGTTAGTGAATATTGATTGGGTTTATCCTACACTCAGACCAAACAAATACAACTGAACATGGAAAGAGAGTGAGATCCACATACTCTACCTGACACTGCTGCCCACAGAACAAAACTGGCACTATAGTTATTCAAAGTCAGATAACTGCAGAAATAATCTCAAATTAGCATTTACATAGAGATACTGGCAGTGAGTGGATAAAGTTCAGAATCCCAACAGTTAGTGGAAACTAGTATGGAGAACAGGTGAAGAATAGAATGTCCCAGTGTGGACACAATGGGCTGAATGTCTGTACCAATTCTGTGACTCTCATAAATCACAAAATGCAAAAGACATTCAGGCCGAATCGCCACATCCGAAAATCTACTATCGCAGAATCAATCACAGTCAGAGAATTCTTCTTCCAAAATTTATTTACGAGATGACGGCATCACTGGCTAGGCCAGCATTTATTGCCCATCCCTAACTGCCCGGGGGTAGTTATGTGTCAGCCACATTGTCGTGGATCTGGAGATACACGTAGGCCAGACCAGTTAAGGATGACAGTTTCCTTCCTTAAAGGACATTAGTGAATCAGTTGGGGTTTTCGACAAACAACAATAGAGTTGAATAATGACAACAAATCTAAGAATATTATTGGCTGCCAGCGAATTACGCAACTTTGATACATAAGAGTTGAATGTGACTGGTACTGATTGAGCAGTCACACAGCAGAAACTGACAAGGTTAGATCAATTCCTGAACTCTCAAGTGGACACAACAGAAACTGACAGGCATAGATTGATAGTTGCTCTCGCATCTTCACTCTGCAGAAGCTGAAAGGGATAACATGGTACTTAAACATACACCCCAAACCACTGTCACGCACGCATGCGCACACATGCACACACACGCCAAACACTGGCAGGTACAGTCTGATAAATGCATTTGCACAATTGTAAACCAGATGCTGACATATACAGATTCATAACTGCATCCTGAGATACACAGAACAGAATATAACCGGGACAGATTGGTCAATCACACTCGTGCACATGACAGGACATTTCAGAGGAAAACTGATAACTACATTCTCATTCACAAGCAGAAACTGACAGGAACAAATTGATAAAATTCACTGTTTCAAATCACTTAAATTGATATGTACAGTTTGAAAATGACACATATTCATAGGAGAAACTGACAGGTAGAGATTAATAACAAGAGAAATCACAGTTACATTTGAGGTCTGGTAACCCTTCCTCAGAACTGATTGTGTGCATTTTCCTAGCTGCTATGTGGTCTTCTCTATTCTGAGGAAACTGAGTGTAGATTGGGTGTCCACTTTGCTGTAAACTTACACTCTGTCCAGAAAAAAATACCTGAGCTTCCAGTTGCCTGCCACTTCAACACACCACACTGTTCCCTGGCCAACATCTCTGTCTCAGGCTTGCTGCAGTGCTCCAGTGCATGCTGGAAGAACAGCACCTCATTTTCTGCATGGGAACTTGACACCCTTCTGGACTCAATATTGAGTTCTACAACTTTAGGGCAACAGCTCTCCCGCGTCATTACCTGAAACCTCACACACCAGCCCTTGTTATTACTTAGTATGCTATTATACACCAACAATCTCTATTAACAGTTATTCATCCTCCTCATCTGACCCTGATCCACTCGTTTGTCTGTACAACTGTTCTTCCCTCTTTTTTGGATTCTATCTTCATATGTCATTTACTCCTTACCCTTCAACACACCCTATCTTCTGCAGATAAACAAATAATTTCCTGGCTATCATCAGTCCTCAAGAAGTATTATTGGACTGGAAATTTTAACTCTGATCAAACTCCACAGACTCTGTCAGACCTGCTGAGCTTTTCCAGCAATTTATTTTTGTATTTGACTTGCAGCATTTGCAGTTCTTTTGGTTTTTATTTAGAGATTAATAACTATATTTTCATATTCAGAGAGCAGAAACTGCCAGGGATAATTGGTAACCACATTCACGAGCTCACAAAAGAAATTCTGTCGTGTAAACATTGATAAATACACTCAGATTTACATTACAGAGCCTAACTGGGAAGGATTCTTAACTAAGCTTAACTAAACCTTCACAAAGCAAAAACTGACAAGGACTGTTAGGAACTAAATTCTCACTTTCACATAGCAGAAACTGACAGGTTTAGATTGACAATTACCTAAACACATTCACCAAGCAGATTTCTTCAGCAGGCTAAGGAAATTCAGCATGTCCATAAAGGCACTTACAACTTTTTATAGATGCACCACAGAAAGCATCCTATCTGGATGTGTCACAGCGTGGTATGGCTACTGTGCTGCCCAAGACCACAAGAAACTACAGAGAGTTTGAACACAGCTATGTCCACCACAGAAACCAACCATCCATCCCATGACCACATTTACACCTTCCCCCGTCTTGGAAAAAGCAACCAACATAATCAAAAACCCATCCGACCCCGGTTATATTCTCCTCCACCCTCTTCTGTCAGGGAGAAGTTTGAATACATCATCTAACAGGTTCAAGAATAGCTTCCCCCCTGTCATCAGACTCTTGATTGGACCACTCAAATTTTAATGTTAATCTCTTTCTCTCTCTCTGCAGCATTAACACTGTATTCCAAATTCTGTTCCATTACCCTGATACACTTTGTATGATATGATCTGCCTGTAAAGCGCACGGAACAATACTTTTCATTACAACCCGTGCATGTGACAATAACAAATCAGATCAAGTCAAACAGATAACGACAGCCTCATTCATAAAGCAGAATCTGAGAGTTGATAACTACAGTCACACAAAGTGACAGGAAAAGATGAATAAATACACTCAAACACTGACATTACAGAGCCTGACAGGGATAGATTGACAACTGAACTCTCACATTCACAAAGCAGAAACTGATAGTGACAGTTGAGAACTTAGCTCACACATTCACATTGCAGGGATAGATTGACAATTACACAAAACTATTCAGCGAGCAGAAACTGACAGCTACAGATTGGTAACTATATTTAGTCTGAAAGGTACAGATTGACAATTACACTCTTTCTTTGACAAGGAAGGAACTGACAGGTAGAGAATAATAACTGTACTCCCACATTCACATCGCTGAAACTGACAGATACAGTTTGATTAATACACCCATATTCACAGAGCAGAATCTGATGGGTACTGATCATTAACTGTATTTGCATACTGACAGGGTCATATTTGTACCTGCACTCTCACATTAACATATTAGTATTACAACATGGTGGTAAATCCCTCTGCTAATTAAACCGAACACACGGAAAAGCTCACCTCGCCTAATAATCTGTTAAAATATTAGTGACAGAGAACTACCTAAATTCCACTATTTAACACTGAAAGTGAACATTAACAACAATTATTTGCAACTCTAAGCTTCCTTTCAGTTGAAGATTTGTTATCTACCTTCCACTCATTAACAATATGCTGATCCAATAAAACCCCTATTAAATTTACAGCAACTTAATTTTCAAAACCAGACAGTGGCTGTCATCCCCAGTATCGATCTTCCTCTATTTGTAGATCTCCCTGGGTCATCTTTGGTCTTCGGCTGCAAAGATATTTCATATGAAAATGGTACCTTTGATCGAGAGTGTTGTGAATAACAGTCATGCTTTTCATGACTGGCAGTTCATGCTTTTTTTGGCCAATTGCCCAAAATGCCTGACTTTTTTTCTAATACCTGAAGCATTGGATCATTTTATTGGTTTGATGATGTCAAAACAGTAAAATACAAATTCAATTCGATTTTAGTAGCTTGAGGCATAATTTAAGTGGATTGGTTAAATACGAGCTGTTATGAAAACAACTGAGGTATCTTGGTAACAGCCAAATGTTACATCTTTCAATATTCCAGCACACTCTGACTGCTAGTCAGTCACATGGTAGGTGCTTGCCAACTTTCAGTCTCTCTTAAAGGTACAGTGCATGCCTTCAACTTCATAACAATAGAAACAGATTATTTGATACCAGAGTATCATGATAAGCAAAACCTGGCAGCAGTGTTCGGTATTTGCGCGCTGATATTGATATAGCTAAAACTGACACGTACAGTCAATATATACATTCACATAGAAGGAACTGAAGGTTTCAAATTGATGATTGCATTTTTATAGTCAGACAGCCGGAACTGACAGGTATAGATAGATAAGTAAACTCTCAAATCCAGACCTGCACTTGCATCATGTAGTCCCATTTGTGGCACTGTAGAGGTATTGGTTAGGATCAGGGTCTCAGTGAATTGGTTTCGTTTTTTTTTTGTTACAATGACCAGGCAAAGAGCAGCCAAGGCCAAGTATAGAATCAGCTCTGTGGTTCTGTTGGAATTGCTGGCTTGAAAGAAAAACACCCTAATGATTATTAAATAAATATTACATTGGAAGGTTTGATACTGTCAAACTCAGGTAATGTTGAGTTATAGGAGATATCTCTTCCTTCAGACAAGTACTTGAAGGACCAAGAGAATGTAATATTATCTCGGTATGAAGCCAAGTGTGATCAGTTCCTTCTGACAAACAGCAGGTAAGTTACCATTCTCTGACTGAATAGCAGCCTTTCCATAGTCACAGAGCAGTTTGAATTGAGCTCAATTTCCAGAGAGGAATTTTCAAACCAAGAATCAAATACTACCATGGCGGCACAGTGGTTAGCACTGCTGCCTCACAGCGCCAGAGAGCCAGGTTCAATTCTCACCTCAGGTGACTGACTGTGTGGAGTTTGCACATTCTCCCAGGTCTGGGTTTCCTCCAGGTGCTCTGGTTTCCTCCCACCAGTCCAAAAATGTGCAGGTTAGGTGAGTTGGCCATGCTAAATTGCCCATAACGATTAAGTGCAGGGGTAAATGTAGGGGAGTGAGTCTGGGTGGGTACGCTTCGGCAGGTCGGTGTGGACGTATTGGGCCGAAGGGCCTGTTTCCACACTGTAAGTAATGTAATCTAATCCAAAACTACCAAGCAGTTACAATTTTTAAAAAATCTCTCTCTATTCTCAATGCACATCACCCCAATTCCAATAAATTTTATCATTCACAGCCATAGAGTCATAGAGATGTACAACACAGAAACAGACCCTTCGGTCCGAATTATCTATGCCAACCAGATATCCTAAACTAACCTGGTCCCATTTGCCAGTACTTGGCCCATATCCCTCTAAACCCATCCTATTCAAATGCCCATCTAGATGCCTTTTAAATTTTGTAATTAACCCAGCCTCCACCACTTCCGCTGGCAGCTCATTCCATACACACACCAGCTTACATGTGAAAAGGTTGCCTCTTAGCCATCCTCCAGTCTTCCAGCACCTCACCCGTTACTATCGATGATACAAATATCTCAGCAAGGGGCCAGGCAATCACTCCTAGCTTTCCACAGAGTTCTCGGATGCACCTCATCAGGTCCTGGGGAGTTACCACGCTTGTCTTTTAAGACATCCCACAACAACACCTCAGTAATATGGACATTTCTCAAGATGTCACCATCCATTCCCCCACATTCTGTATTCTTCATGTGCTTCTCCACAATAAACTCATTTTGTATCTCTCTCATCTCCTGTGGTTCCACAGAAAGGCTACCTTGCAAATCTTTGAGGGGCCCTATTTTCATCCTAGTTATCCTTTTGCCCTTAATGTATTTCTAGAATTCCTTTGGATTCTTCTTATCCCTATTTGCCAAAGATATCTCATGTCCTCATTTTGCCGCCTTGATTTCCCTCTTAAGGATACGCCAACTGCCTTTATACTTTTCTAAGGATTCACTCTATCTTTGCTGTCTATACCTGACATATGCTCCCTTCATTTTCATGACCAAAACTTCAACTTCTCTCATCATCCAGCATTGTCTACACCAACCAGGCTTTCCTTTCTCTGGATTCTTGTTAACTCATTTTTGAAAGCTTCTCATTTCCCAGTCATCCCTTTACCTGTGAACATTCCCCCCTCCACACAATCAACATTTGAAAGTTCTTGCCTAATACTGTTAAGCCCATTGACATTGACACCATTTTCAAAGAGCGTTACTCTGAATTCTTGTCCAAAATGCACACTCGGGAATGACATTGAATCTGTATTTAATATGACATTTTTTAAAGTTAAAAGCAAGGTGGGGGAAAAAAATCAGGCTGTAACATAATTTCAAAAAACATACATAACATGTATGCAGACATAGAAGGAAACTAAACAAAAGTCACCAATTTATAGGATGAAACACCGTTATTAAGTTTATTAGTGATTGGGCAGGACAGAATTAATCCTTTGAACAGCTGTCACGTACAGACACATGACAATTAAATAATGTGAATTCCAAACACACATTCTGTACCAAAGCCTAACAAATAAAACTGCAAATGACAGAAACCAGAAACAAAGTAATAATTGCTGGAAAAACTCAGCACATCTGGCAACATCTGTCGAGAGAAAGCAGAGTTAAAGCTTTGTGACCAGTGATTGTTGTTCAGAACTGAGATTCTCCAGGAGTTTCTGTCTTTGTTCCTGACAAATGGAGAATAATTACTATACACACACACACACACACACACACACACACATAGCAACTGTTGAAGAGGATAGTGTGAAACGGACTGGTAAGCTAGAAGAGATACTTGTTAGGAAGGAAGATGTGTTGGGCATTTTGAACAACTTGAGGATAGACAAGTCCCCCGGGCCTGACTGGATATATCCTAGGATTATGTGGGAAGCAAGAGAGGAAATTGCAGAGCTGTTGGCAATGATCTTTTCGTCTTCACTGTCAACGGGGGTGGTACCAGGGGACTGGAGAGTGGCGAATGTTGTGCCCCTGTTCAAAAAAGGGAATAGGGATAACCCTGGGAATTACAGGCCAGTTAGTCTTACTTCGGTGGTAGGCAAAGTAATGGAAAGGGTACTGAGGGATAGGATTTATGAGTATCTGGAAAGACACTGCTTGATTAGGGACAGCCAGCATGGATTTGTGAGGGGTAGGTCTTGCCTTACAAGTCTTACTGAATTCCTTGAGGAGGTGACCAAGCATGTGGATGAGGGTAGAGCAGTGGATGTAGTGTACATGGATTTTAGTAAGGCATTTGATAACGTTCCCAATGGTAGGGCTTATGTGGCAAGTCAGGAGGCATGGGATAGAGGGAAATTTGGCCAGTTGGATAGAGAACTGGCTAACCAGTCGAAGTCAGTAGATGGTAAATATTCAGCCTGGAGCCCAGTTACAAGTGGAGTTCCGCAGGGATCAGTTCTGGGTCCTCTGCTGTTTGTAATTTTTATTAATGACTTGTAAAAGGGAGTTGAAGGGTGGGTCAGTAAATTTGCAGATGATACGAAGATTGGTGGAGTTGTGGATAGTGAGGGGGGCTGTTGTCGGCTGCAAAGAGACTTAGATATAATGCAGAGCTGGGCTGAGGAGTGGCAAATGGAGTTCAACCCTGTCAAGTGTGAGGTTGTCCATTTTGGAAGGACAAATAAGAATGCGGAATACAGGGTTAATGGTAGGGTTCTTAATAAGGTGGAGGAGCAGAGAGATCTTGGGGTCTATGTTCATAGCTCTTTGAAAGTTGCCACTCAGGTAACTTGTAAGAAGGCCTATGGAGTATTAGCGTTCATTAGCAGAGGGATTGAATTCAAGAGTCGTGAGGTGATGTTGCAGCTACACAGGACCTTGGTTAGGCCACAGTTGGAGTACTGTGTGCAGTTCTGGTCGCCTCACTTTAGGAAAGATGTGGAAGCTTTGGAGAGGGTGCAGAGAAGATTTACTTGGATGTTGCCTGGAATGGAGAGTAGGTCGTATGAGGATAGGTTGAGAGTGCTAGGCCTTTTCTCATTGGAACGGCGAAGGATGACTTGATAGAGGTTTATAAGATGATCAGAGGAATAGATAGAGTAGACAGTCAGAAACTTTTTCCCCGGGTACAACAGAGTGTTACAAGGGAACATAAATTTAAGGTGAAGAGTGGAAGGTATGGGGGGGATGTCAAGGGTAGGTTCTTTACCCAGAGAGTGGTGGGGGCATGGAATGCGCGCTGCCCGTGGGAGTGGCAGAGTCAGAATCATTGGCGACCTTTATGCGGCAATTGGATAGGTACATGGATGGGCGCTTAAGCTAGGACAAATGATCGGCACAACATCGTGGGCTGAAGGGCCTGTTCTGTGCTGTATTGTTCTATGTTCTAACTGACAAATTCTGAATTAGTTTAAAATACTAATATCCTAAGGTACAGACAATGACTAACAGTTATGGATTTCCATATAAACTGCAGGCACCGGAAATGATACAGTTGAGATGAATACCACTCTCACATGGAGTCATTGTGGTCTGCAGCAGTCAGAAACATCCAGCTAACAATTCTACTCCCATTCAGACAGCATTCTATTTCCATAAATGTATCACGGTGGCAGAGGAGCTGCCATCCCCACCTTTATCACAACATCATTCTCCATTTCTCCAACTTGCAGGAACAGATTTTCTTTTTAACTCTACCGTCATCAAAAACGCATATCGTGCCTTTGTTTCAAATGAAATTAAATTTTCTACATATAACCCTGCCCTCCCCTTGACCCTCGTTCTGAAGTCTGATGTAAAACACAAGAAAACTTGGTTCCATTTTCTCAAATACTCAATGTGATCGCAATCATATTTTGAAACAGTGGAGTAGGAAAGATTTAGTGAGATAAGGCAGATAGGTAAAGCTGCTCAATTTTCTTTTTGCGACAGGAGTTCAAGAGTTTCATTCTTCAATAAATTTACTTCAACCGTTCCAATTTCCTCCACTGCACAAGAGAAAATCAAAGTCCTTCTGTCTTCCTCCTCCCCTGATAGAGCTACACAAGTGTCCCAATGATGGTGAGCACCATCACAGTACAGAGCAGGGTAATGAACACCTAGCTTTACTTCAACAGTGTTCAAATAGTTATATCACTGTGCACTGAGAACACTTACTTCCTTGATTAGGAGGAACAATGAGCTGAGGAGTGGCAGATGGAGTTTACTTCAGATACATGTGAGGTTTTACATTTTGATAATGCAAAGCAGGGCAGGAATGGTACACTTAATGGTGGGGCCTTGGCGAGTGTTGCAGAGACCTCTGCGTACAGCTGCACATTTCCTTGAAAGTAGTCACAGGTAAACTGGGCAGTGAAGAAGGCATTTGGCATGCTGGTCTTCATTGGTCAGAACGTTGAGTGTTGCAGTTGGGATGTCATGTGGTGGCTGAACAGGACATTGGTGAGGCCACTTTTAGGAGATTGCGTACAATGCTCATCACCCTTCTCCAGGAAGGATGATGTTAAACTTGAGATGGTGCAGAAAAGGTCTACAAGGATGTTATAGTGATATAGAGTCAGAGTCATACATCATAGAAACGGGCCCTCACCATGTGCATGATGTCCAACAAACACCAAACTGCAATCTACCTGCACTTAGCCCATCGCCTACTATACCCTGGCTTTTTAAAGGCATATCCAGATGCTGCTGAAATGCTGTGAGAGTACTCTACCACCCTCTCAGGCAGCATGTTCCAAACTTTGCCCGCTCTCTAGATCAAAATATTTTTCTCTGGTATCTTCTAAACTGCATTCTCCGCACCTTCAACTTGTAACCTTTGGTCTTAGATACATCTGCCATGGGCAGAAAGATTCTCACAGTCTACTCTGTCTGTATCTCTCATAATTTGGCATACTTCAGTCAGATCCTCCCTCCACCTCCTCTGCTCCAACGAAACCAAACCTGGCCTATCCAGTCTCTCCTCACGATGGAGACTTTCCAACCCACTGCACCCTCTCCAGTACAATCACACCTTCTGATATTGCGGTAATCAAAACTGCACACTTCAGTATTCTATCTGTTGCCAAGCCAATATTTTGTAAATTTGTTAGAAGACTTTCTTGCTGTTATATTGTACAGCTCAGGTAATTCTGTCTGCCTCCTTCAGCAGCCTGTCTGCCTGTGCTGACACCTTCTGGGATCTATAGACTTGTACACCATGGTCCCCCTCTTTCTCAGTATTCCCTAGGGACCAGCCCTTCATTGTGTAATTCTTTCCCATATTAGACCTCCCAAAATGCATTACCTCATACTTACCAGGATTAAATTCCATCTGCCATTGCTCTGCCCAATGTACTCATACTGTAGCCTGAGACATCCCCGTTACTGCCAATCACACCCCTAATTTTCATATAATGGAACAAAGAACAGTGCAGCATAGGAACAGGCCCATCACCCTCCAAACCTGCACTGAAACATTTTGCGCTTCCACATGAAAATCTCATCTACAGGCTGACTAATCACATGTTCTACATTCACATCCAAGTTATTAATTTACATAACAAACAGGAAGGATCCCAGCACTGATCCCCTTGGCTGTACCTGGCCAGAATAGAGTGGCCCATGTCTGTTAACACAAACTGGTGTGTAAGTGGAAAGTAGAATTAAACAGCAGGATGTGAAACAGAACGGCAGGCAGAAACTAAGCTAAACAGCCTACTTACACTCAGTGGGGCATAATGATACCAATGAACAAGGCATTGCAAGGACAGTAAAAAGGACAAGAAGACCTAAGGTCCAATAAATGAGTAACTCCAGCCACATTAAATGAAGGGGTAATTGTCCCAGTTAGTGAACAGACATCTGATGCTAGTTACAGTCCATTAATGCCCTAAAACAGCTGAGGATGCAACAGGTAAAGTTATCTTATAGTACTCAGTTTCTTGAAATATATTAGAATATTAAGAAAAAGATTGTCGTAAAAAGTAGTTTTCAACATAACAAATAGGTGCATAATACCAAAGCATAAAGGGGAAAAGAAGCATTTTAAACCTGGAAGTGAAGGTTAGCTGGCTTTAGGTAACGCCTTCTCTTACACCCAGAACAAAATAGATTGCTCACAGCCCATTAATCACAAAGTACTAACAGTTGGGGGCAATTACATTACACTTTTATAACTAAGTTTTTATAACAGAAATTAAAATTACAAGTTGATAGCAATTAAGTCAAAATAGGCTGTCCTTTGTTTTTTTTTCTTCATATATAATTTGGGCAGTTGGGAATATAAGAAGAGCAATTGAATTTGATAACATGGAATACAGTGACTAACAGCATTCAAGCTGTCCCTAGCCTCAGAGAAACCAGAAGGTGTTCGGCAAATAACTTTGGAATGTGAATGATTAGGATGCACAGAAAGATCACAAGGCCTAGAGATTACATTTATCTTCATTTATTCCCATTTATCTCTCCACCTTGGAGGCTTCCTGCCTCTATTCCTGATGAAGGGCTTTTGCCCAAAACGTCGATTTTCCTGTTCCTCGGATGCTGCCTGACCGGCTGTGCGCTTCCAGCACCACACTAATCTAAACTCTGGTTTCCAGCAACTGCAGTCCTCACTTTTGCCAAGAGATTACAATGTCCGCTAAACTCTAAGAGGTCAGGGAATCCTGGGGCTGTCCATAGAAATGCCAATCATTGGTTAGGTGTCTCATAGAATAGAATATGCAAAGTAAGGGGGAGGATCATGACAATTACATACAATGTGATTACTAACAGAAAGTTTATAAAAAGTACTGCTTTTTATTGTAAAATCAGAGTGTGTCATGGACCTCTCTTCTGAGGCCAGTCCCTGGGGAAGATCATTTGGCCCTCTCCCTGCACTAAGCCGTTTCTGCTTGAATAAGCACCTACCACTTGCCTGAATGCTGCCTGCCTGCCTGCCTGCTGAGTCAGGGGTTATGCTTCAACAAAGGCCTTACAGCAGTCCATGTAAACCACGTCAACTGCACTACTCTCATCAGGATGTTCCATTGCCAGGACTGGAGGTTTTGAGTTTGGGGGAGAGGCTGAACAGGCTGTTGCTTTGTTCCCTGGATTGTCGGAGAATGAGGTGTGACCTTTGTACAGGTTGAGAAAAGCTCTTGGGGTAAATAGCCAAGGTCTTTTTCTGAATGTGGGTGAGTGCAAAAATAGACAGCACAGGTTTGAATTGTGGAAAAAAGATTTTAACAGGACCTGAAGGGTTACTTTATCACATAGAGGGTGGTGATTGTATGGAATGAGCTACCAGAGGGAGTGGAGGTGGTGGGTACAATTACAACCTTTTATAGGGACCTGGATATATACAAGAATAGGAACAGTTTAGAGGGATATGTGCCAAATGCTGGCAAATGTGACGAGCCATGATGTGGATGTGCCGATGTTGGACTGGGGTGGACAAAGTTAAGAATCACACAACACCAGTTTCTTATACAGCAGGTTTATTTGGAAGCACTAGCTTTCAGTGCACTGCTCCTTCATCGCTCTGAAAGCTGGTGCTTCCACATAAACCTGTTGTACTACAACCTGGTGTTGAGAGATTTTTAACTTAAATGGAATGAGGTCAGATGAGAATCTCTGGTCAGCACTAACAGCTTGGACCAAAGGATCTGTTTCCGTGCTGTATAACTGTGTGACTCTCTGAAGGCCAGACCTTGATATCACTACTCCCAGTTCGACTCTGCACTATCAGAGTTGCAGAGGTCAATTGCCTTTACCTCCTTGACTCTGAAGAACAGCACAGATCCATTCTGTGACAATGTGTTGGGGTTTCACTTGCCTGTGAATTCTACAGGCGCAAACAGTCAAAGAAAATAAGATCCTTCTTATTCACTTTAGGAAACATGAACTGAAAACTCTCTCCTTTGTTAACTGGCTGTCCACTTAACATTTAAACTGCTCAGTAGGTTTACTGAGGAAGATTGAAGCAGGATCAATCGAGTGTGAGCATCCTTCCTGTATCATAACAACGGTTTCTTTCAAAAATCTTTTTTATACATAAAATCAGTGCATGTATACAACAGCCCAAGTAGTCAACATTAAATTTTAGTTTCCAAGTTTTTCACTAGACAACATGACTCTAATCTGTTCAGTCTGTCACATCTGAGCAGAGTTTTGAAGGAAAATAAACAGTATTATCAGTCCCATTGAATAGCACAGACTGACAGGTAGAGAGTACTTCCCAAGTACGCAAACCGTGTAAGTGAATGGAAGAAGCAAGATGAGTTCTGCACTCACAGAAGAACAAACAGTTGCTGACTGCACCAGTTATTGTCCTTATTCATGTAAGGAAGGACTTGAAGGAAAATTATAACTTCTGGACATAACAGAATGAGATGGTGCCAATACACAGCGGGTACAAAATAACTTGCAAAGTACAGAAATACTGTCAGGTTAATAGGTCTATTGGCAAAAATGGAAAAGTCATGACCTCAAAGGAATCGCAGTTGGGAGAGCTCGCATTTCATTCAACAAGTTATCCAGGACAGTGTGAGAGTGTCAGCCCCAGTGTACAAGTGAACTTCCTATAGATTTTAAATGCTTGCTTTCATCTTGGTCAAAAAGTAAATTCTACTTTCCAATTATCTCACCATGGCTTAAACATGCTGTCTGACTCTGACTGTATGTAATTTGTGTATCAATTCTCTGTCCAAACTGGAGGAATTAAATAGCAGGCCAAGTGCCAGACTGTAACAAATATTGTAATTTAATTTATTTCCACAAGGAGGAAACAGAACAAATCTCAGACAAAATGACTGAATCCATACTTTGATTTCAGACGGTGCAAAAGGAAATCGAACGTTGACATGAAAAGGTATACATTTAAACAGATACCGAGAGATTATTGGACACAGAATGAAATAACTCTCATTACTGGTCTTGTTATAAATGTGAACAATAAATTCAAAGTACACATTCAGACCAGAGACTGACCAATCCAGAAAATACCTTACAAACATAAACTTACCATCGAATAAATGTTGTGGAAATTATCCAAATTGCTTTAGAGTGTCAGAGACTGACAATGGTCTTAAAAAGTCTCACTTTCATTTACAGTACATAGAATTTCTCCAGTGCAGATAGAGGTCATTCGGCCCATCAGCCTCCAACAACTCGCCAAAGCGCATCCCACCCAGTTGTTATTTAATCACTCTCTGTTATACATAAAGTAAAGATTAACAGCTTTATTTCTTCAACTAGTTCTAGGCCTATCAAATTTTCACAGATTACTGCATGAGGTAAATCTTTTGTGTGTTGCTGGTTTTAAATTAATAAAGAGGTTTACCCCATGTCGTAACAAAACCAATGCAGATATGGGGAACATGTCTGTGTGCAATTTGCACACAATGAGCCAAGGCTGGACTTGAAACTGGGTCCCTGGCACCAGTATGCCACAATGCTACCCTGACATGGATGGCAATAGATAAAATCTTAGTCATGTTGAGCAACAGGGACTTGAAGTAAAATGAGCTTCTGCAGTTTCTGGCAAGTGTCATGTTAAACAGAGCCAAATATTATAAGTACACTCACTTATTCACAGAGCACACACTGAAAGGTACAGATACTTACAAATGCACTCATCCATTCATGTAGTTGAAACTGTCAGGTCCAGATTGAAAACTGCACTCAAATATTCATATTGGAGAAACTGACAGGTATAGATTTAAGACAAAATTCTCATGCATTTTAAAAAAAACTGACAGGTACATTTTGATAGCACACATTCTCAGAGCTGAGTACACACAGGCAGATAAAAGTGTCACTGGCTTCTCATTTTTCTTATTGTCTTCTGCTTTGAGACATTTAAACTGACACAAGCCTGAAAGAAATTAATAACTGTAGAGTATATACCCTGCAATTGCATGACAAATGGAAGGCATCATTCACCTTTCACTTTATCTCTAACTTACTGTGTTTGCTCACAGATCACATGCTGACAGATTCAATTACAAGTCATCGTAACATAACAGGGATGGACTAAAAAAAATTCATTTCATCTGAAAGTTAGAAATGTTGAAATGATGTTGCGTGGTGTAGTGGGGAGCAAAGATGCCTTCCAAGCAGTTGACCCGGGTTTCGATTCCTGGTCACTGCAGTGTTGTGGTTTTCGTGGGCGGCACAGTGGTTAGTACTGCTGCCTCACAGCGCCTGAGACCCGGGTTCAATTCCCGCCTCAGGCGACTGACTGTGTGGAGTTTGCACGTTCTCTTCTGCGTGGGTTTCCTCCCACAGTCATGCTAAATTGCCCATAGTGTTAGGCAAGGGGTAAATGTAGGGGCATGGGTGGGTTGCGCTTTGGCCGGTCGGTGTGGACTTGTTTCCGAAGGGCCGTAATCTAATCTAATATTTGCTCTCTCACATGCCAGTGATTGACAGAAACTGAGTAAAAGCAAGATTAGAAACAACAAATTGGCAGTTACAGAATGAAACAATGCAAAACAAAGAATTGTCAGGATACAATGCAACTATCCACTAGTGAGAAACTGACATGAATAGTGTAACATCAGCAGTAACATTGTTATTGCCAATTTCTGCAATGTATAACATATTGTCCCTTACCAAATGCTGCAATTATAAATACAAATTTACTGTCAATGCGCAGAAGCTGATATTCAAGGGATATGGGTGTGGAGGGGAGGGAGTCCTGCCTGAGACTGTCCAAAGTGGTGTTTGGTCACACTCAGAATTGTAGATACTAAATGAGAAACATTCTTATGTTAATGACAGACACCTCCAGAGTAAAAACAAAAGACTGTGAAATAGTGTTAACAAAAATGCTTTACCTCCCAGAAATGGATAGACACAGATTGGAGGAATATTTCCAAGTGGCTGGCAAATGGTGTAAAGTTTTACCACTTACATCAGTGTTTGGTGGATACAGAATAAAACCTGTCTTGAAGTAACACTAATTGACTATTACACAGAGGACTAGAGCCTCAATGGACAGGTGTTGAATTCATGCGAAATGTCGAAATAAGGACTAGATAGATATAAAGTTAAAGTGAGACATATATAACATGCTAACGGTTGCTGGTTAACAAGCATTCCTATGAGACTGAGAAATGCTCTAAATCCCTGCGTGAAAGTTCAGTGCTCCTAAATAAAAACTGCAGCAACGTGGTTCTGATACACTGTAGTTACTTGCAAAGCACACAGTTACAGATCGGTCTCTGGGCCCACAGTTAGCAATCAATTTCTCAGAAATCTATCAATCCCATGTCAAGACAGAGATTTTCAACCCGTGACTCAAAAGGGTTTTAAATAGGGACTTTTTTTCATCTCTCTCCAACTCCGTGCAGTTGAGAACAAGTTCCATCAACCCCAAACCTAGAAAACACTCAGTCTTAGAATCCCTACAGTGTAGAATTAGGCACTTCGGCCCAACAAGTCCACACCGACCCGCGGAAGAGTAATCCACCCAGACTCCATTATTCTGCATTTAGTCCTGATTAATACACCTAACCTATACATCCCGGAACATTATGGGCAGTTAGCATGGCCAATTCACCTTCCTTGAATTGAGAGAGGGAAACTGAGCACCCGGAGGAAACCCACTCAGACACGGGGAGAATGTGCAAAATCCACACACACTGTCGCCCGAAACTGGAATCGAAGCAGGGTCCCTGGCGCGGTGAGGCAGTAGTGTAACCACTGAGAAAAGTGGCAAGCTCAGTGTTAATTCCAGCCCAGACAGAGGACCGGAAACAGGCATGCGGAGCTAGAAACACACCCTTCCACTCACACACCATCACAGCGAGCAAAAGGAAACAGAGCCAATACCACAGTCACTTTCTGTGTGACAGGCACAAAATAAATCTCCCTCAATCAGACTGACAGGAACAGAATCACCGATAGCTTATCTCTCCACGCTTCAAGCTCACTGCCTTTATTCCTGATGAAAGGCTTTTGCCCGAAACGTCGATTTCGAAGCTCCTTGGATGCTGCCTGAACTGCTGTGCTCTTCCAGCAACACTAATCCAGGAACAGAATCACCATCCACTTCACATATCGTTGCAGACTCTGACAGATCCACATTGCGTTCCACTCTAACCAAGCACAGAGACTGAGTGTATGGGAATGACTCCGTGTACACTACCCAATCAGGAACCAGACCTTCCCCCATCCCTCATTAGCATTGATGACGCCGTCAGTCTATAAAAAGGGAGCTCTGAGCCCACTTTCCCTTAGTCTGTGTCTGAAAGTGAGCGGCGCTATGGCTGATGAGAAGAAAGCTCAGCAAACCTCCAAGAAGGGCGCGAAGAAAATCATCAAGAAGGCGCCAGCGAAGGGCGGCAAGAAGAGGAAAAGGACCAGGAAAGAAAGTTTCTACATCTACATCTACAAAGTGATGAAGCAGGTTCACCCTGACACCGGCATCTCCTCCAAGGCCATGAGCATCATGAACTCATTCGTCAGCGATATTTTCGAGCGTATCGCGGGGGAAGCTTCCCGCCTGGCCCATTACAACAAGCGCAGCACCATCAGCTCCCGGGAGATCCAGACCGCCGTGCGGCTGCTGCTGCCCGGGGAGCTGGCCAAGCACGCCGTGTCGGAGGGTACAAAGGCGGTGACCAAGTACACCAGCTCCAAGTGAAGGACCGCACTGCACTGAAACACATTCACAACCCAAAGGCTCTTTTAAGAGCCACCCACAACCTCCTTGAGACAGCTGAACCATTCCTTTAAGAATTGTTTATTTTAGTTTGCATGTTGATAAGGTATTTTAACTTTTCGTACTACATTCGCTTTTATAATTGGTTTGCAATTTTGAGAGATGCGGGAATGAAGGGGGTGGGGTAAGAATACATCACAAACAGCCCCTTCCCCTGTCAGTGGAGAGACAGCAGATTAAGCACTGAGTCTTTTTTAAGATTGATTTGCTCTGGTCTGCTTGTGATTGTTGGCCAGGTATTTTTAGTCACATACTATATTTAATTTTTTATAAGTGCGTTGCAAATTGACGAGGCGAGGGGAGTGACTACATGACCAAGCCCTTCCTTGTCTGTGTAAAGAGAGAGCAGATGAAAAAAAATGAGTCTTTTCATCGTACTTGTTCAAGTTGTTAACATTCCACCGAGACTTTTAACACTTATTTTCATCATGACTAACCAAATGGAAATGTCTACAGCCTTCAGTCCCATGGATTGATGTATTTTAATCTTTTACATTTTACAATGTATTTTTACATTGACAATGCGCGGTTTTAATCCGATTTTTCAGAATGCAAAAGGCAAAGCACGTTGACAGCTTCTCACCGACAGCAGAAAGTGAACCGAGAGAACACCAAAACGGCTGCCGGGCTGAAATGTGACTTTTGCTGAATCTGATCGAGACCGATAAGGGAGGCCACCTTTAAAATATCGTGTAAACACCGTGTTCGCCATTGATACTGAGCCAGAAGAATGTTGTGTGCTGCTTTATCAGACCAGAATGTTTGGCCACTTTTGTTTCAGTCTTTTTTCAAGGTTTAGAAAATAACCCACTCAAGATCAGAAATGGACAGATACGGGGGGTGGTGTGTGGATGGAATGAGGGAAAGAAAGACCGTGTGAAGTATACAGTTGTAGACTAAAAGTAAATTAACGAGTATTTTTTAAACTTATTCCGTTTTTTTGTACTTTTTTTAGTGCAAAACATACTCCTTTGTTTGAAAATTGGCGGGCTTTTCAAATTAGAAAGAAGGCGGTTGATGATTTAGCGCCGGTACTTTCCGCCCTCCTCCCCGTGCCCTCTCCGGATTGGGGAATGAGGCAGATATCTGATTGGGAATTGAAACAACATTAGGAGGGGCTGAACAATGGGACCAATCAGAAACGGCCGCCCCACCATCCCTCCCGAAGGTATAAGGGGCCGCGATGTGGGCGGAGTGTAGTATTCTCTCTGAAAGTGCTGGTGAGATTGTGACTATGTCTGGAAGAGGAAAGGGCAGTGGGAAAGGTCGCGCCAAGGCGAAGTCTCGGTCGTCCCGGGCTGGCCTGCAGTTCCCGGTGGGCCGTGTTCACAGGCACCTGAGAAAGGGTAACTATGCTGAGCGTGTGGGTGCCGGAGCGCCAGTCTATCTGGCTGCGGTGCTGGAGTATCTGACGGCTGAAATCCTGGAGCTGGCCGGCAACGCGGCCCGGGACAACAAGAAGACCCGCATCATCCCCAGGCACCTACAGCTGGCCGTGCGCAACGACGAGGAGCTCAACAAGCTGCTGGGAGGGGTGACCATCGCTCAGGGCGGGGTGCTGCCTAATATCCAGGCCGTGCTGCTGCCCAAGAAATCCGCCGCTGGGGGAGCCACTAAAAAGTGAAGAGACCATTCTTGAATCAGACAACCCAAAGGCTCTTTTCAGAGCCACTCACAGCATTTGTGAAAGGAGCTAAACTCTGTCGGATTGATTATTTTCCCTTTAATGTGGAGAGCCCTCGCATTTGTACCTGACACCAATGAATTCCACGCTCCATTTAATTGGATGCTGTTACTGTCTGTTATCAGAGGAAGAATTTATCATAAAATGCAATTGTATGAGTGTCCTGAACTACAGGATTTCTTATTGAACGGTCACTGCCTGAGTGATCTCGGTCTTCAGTTATAGAATGGCGGCACGAACGTCCGCGATCAGGTTTGACCTCACATTAGATTTACATTTCCTTTAAGTGCAGTAGGAAGAGCTGGGTTGACCCATTACAGTAACGCCTCAGAATACAGTAAGGAACAGTCCCTGACCCTCTGCGCTTTATTCTCTGCTCGGTCCATATTAAGTCCCCTGCCTTTGGAGAGAGAGAGAGAGCAGATTGAACACCAGTGAGAAATTTTCAGCTGTAAAGGCGGGAACGGGGTAAAGTGAAATTGTCTGAACTTTAATTTCGTAATCGAAAAAGCAATCCACGTGTACGTGCTCATATATCCTCCTCTGTAAAACTTGCTGCAGGCACAAGAATAAGTTTGAGAAACATCGACTAGGATCGAATGGCAGAATAAGCTGGATGGGCAGAATGGCCAAATGTTGTTTCTGCATCTCAAAAGTGACGAAGGGATTCTTTACATGGAATAACCAGATTACAGTACAGTCTTGGTTGACCGAATAGCTTATTATCTACACTGTAGGAATACATGCAATTATAAAATCATTGGTGCTACAGTAAACAGCAACGAAGCGGATCCACTGTGAATACTCTCTGCAGAACACGGCATTAGTACATTTTTCGCAATTCAAATCATTTTAAAGTCGCGATAAATGTGAAATAACCAGTCTCCCCTTCCTTTTTTTTATACAGCCCGACCTGACTGAGAAAGAGCTGACAGAGTGAGAGGCGGGTCCGGAGAGGAAACTGAGTGACAGACAGAGCAAGGAAATGGATTTGATCATCCAGCTCACTCCAACCCCAACTGTATCTGGGACTGAACCTTTTCTCTCCAAAATTAAAAATCACACAACATCAGGTTGTAGTCGAACAGGTTTAATTGGAAGCACACAAGCTTTCAGAGCGCCGCTCCTTCATCAGGTGGTTGTGGAGGACACAATTGTAAAGCACAGAATTTATAGCAAAAATTTACAGTGCGATGTAACTGAAATTATACATTTAAAAATACCTTGATTTGTTCGAATACCATGATAGTTTCATTTCTTTCATGTGTAAATCACAAAACCGTTTTTAAAATTTGCATTCTCAGGTTAGCTGTAACAATGGGTGATAGCTGGACAGTATGTTGAAGGTGTGAGTCCCCTGTGTTCTCTGTCTATGCCAATTTACAACACTGTAAAATTTGCTATAAATTGTGTACTTTACAATTGTGCCCTCCACTAACACCTGATGAAGGAGCGGCGCTCCGAAAGCTAGTGTGCTCCCAATTTAGACCTGTTGGACTATATTTCTACACCACAGTCCAAACCGGGCATCTCCAAATCATTTTCTCCCCAAATCTGACTACCCCTGAGCAGAAGAGCGCATGCGTGAGGCCCTCCCCCAGCGCTGCCATTGAGGAGCATTTACTCAGTGAGTACAAGAGGTTTGTTTGAAACAGGCCGCAATGGAGAGATCAGCGCCCAGGGAAGGGAGGGAACAGCAGGCTCCTTCCAGCAGCACATCGGGATGGGAGCCTGGGACACAGAGGGGGCTCCGAGACCGGGATTGATTCGGGGTGAGTTCAGGAGAACCGGGGGCTGTTTGTAAGAGGCCGAGCGGAGCAGGAACTGGTCCCGGAACTTGGAGTGAGCGGGCTGGGGGGAAGAGAGAGGCCTTTCTCGGGCTGTGTGTGGGCCTGCTGAGGGAGGCAGAGCGGGAAGAAGCTGCTGTGGGGTATTCTTGTGGTTTGCAATCCTCTGAACCCTGTTTTAATTTCATTCTGTTTCCCGCTCTTTCTTGAAGTTGTGTGGACCAACTGTAGGAATGTGATACTCTTGTAAAAGGAGGTCTTGGTAACAAGATTAGGAAGAGCGCCGTTTTTTCCTCTTTCCAGCAGGGAGTTGGGGAGTTGGATATTGAACTGTGTAAGCATCCTGGTGGTTGAGTAGTCCCATTCATGTTGCTGGTCAGTTGTTGCTCAGTTTCTGGATCTCACTCAATTGGTATCAAGTTAAAAATCGCACAACAGGTTACAGTCCAACAGTTTTTTTTGGAAGCACCTGATGTGTGATGTTTAACATTGTCCATCCCAGTCCAACACCAACATCTCCAAATCAATTGGTATCAAATCACATGAAAAACAAATACAATCCCCAGACAAGGAGCAGCTCAGGGCAACAATGGAATCTGATCAGTGATTCTGGTTAAGTTGTTGGCTTTTAAAGAAAAAAAAACACACATCCTAATGAATGTGACAATGATCAGTTCAATCTTGCCAGACTAGCCTCATGTTGATTTACAGGTGGTGTCCCTGTGTCTTCCTCCAGAAAACACTGAAGGGACGAAGACACTGTAATACTTCCTCAGTTCAAAGCAAAGAGTGACCAGCTGCCTCTAACAAATGGACGGTGTATAACCCATTGACGTTTACACACCAGTGATGAAGATAGATAAACTGAATCCTCATCCAAAATAGACATTCAGGAACAGCATTAAAATCTGCAGTTATTAAGGGCATTTTCAAAGTTACAATGAAGATAGGCTAATAGGCCACATTGTTGCATTGTTTCAACAACCGTCCATGAAGGATGGGTTAAGTACAGAGATGGAGGGAAACTGTGCTTACTGACAGGGCAAGAGTTACCGAAGAGTCATCCAGTCGTAGAGATGTATAGCATGGAAACAGACCCTTCGGTCCAACTTGTCCATGCCGACCAGATATTCTAACCTAACCTAATCAAATCCCATTTGCCAGCACTTAGCCCATCTCTCTATAAACCCTTCCTATTCATATTGTTAAAGTACAGATTTGAGACAGCCCAGGGTATCCCTTATGGACTCACATCTATATGACTCTGTTGGTTCGTCCTGGAGATTATACACTTTAGTCTGGAATAAAAACCTCTTACAAACAGTTTCATTTAATTTTAGCCTTCCCCTTTATTTACCAATAGTATCACTGTTACAACATAACATTGATACCTATAAGCCAGACTCGCAGAGGTTCTAAAACCCTAGAAAAGTAGGATGCCAGCTCTTCCTTTAAGAGCCCTCACAGACTACTCCACTGTTCTGTCTCAAACAGGCTTCCTTTTTAAGAAACTTTATAAAAAAACACTGCATGTTCTTAATTAGACAGACAGTGGAAAGGCAATAATTCGTAAGGAAGATAAGTTAATTAACAGGTCTGTGTGTGTTTAACTGATCACTCCTGTAGGGCCTTAGCCATCCATCAGGTGGGAAAAACATATCCAGCCCAGTCAGTGCCTGTTGGTGAGGTAGGTCCCTGTCATAAAGAGGTATTAGTCTAAGCTAAGTGTAAGAGGTCATAAGGTAACCTTGCACAGCTTGCATGTCAGATATCATTGTTTTACAAAATGGCATCTTAGTGAGGAGGGCAAACTTTGACCATAAAATGGCTTCCTGACAGATTGTGTCAGAATCTCTTCAATGTTAGGTTTACAATAATTTTTAAGCGAGGAGCAGACTTCTGTTTTTTATCTTAAAAACAAAATCATTCTGTACCTGAGGCTGAAACGTTAAATTTTAAATGGTTTATTGGTCTCAAATTAAACATTCTTTCTAGGGTTGTGATTCAAAGAAGACAGAAGATCTAACGAGTTAGAATTGACAGTGGGGCAGTCGTGGTGTGTAGGATCACCGAATAAGTTAAAGCTTCATCAATATTACATTTTAGAGTTTGCATTTCATAATCAGCAATGGCTACTCAAAATCATCATAAAGTCTGAAAATGTAAATACATTCAAAACATTCATCACTCTCTCTCTCTTACACGAACACACATGGGTAATAAGAATCCATTATAATTGATAGGACCTGACCGTTTATTACAAGGCTTTTGATATGCTTCTGAGATGATACAAAGTTTCCGAAGTCAGAATCAAACACTGTCATTAAATTAATACGTTAACGACTGTGAATGTTACCACTGTGTCTTTTTTACATAGATTCATTGATGTTCTTAATTGCTTTAGAGCATCCTGTTATCACTTGGTGAGAATAGTTTTTTTTATCTTTTGCACATCCTAGGTTCCCCCTTTTGTGGCCTGCCCTGTTTATTTTCTTGTGTTCTATAATTCAACATTACATTTCGTCTAAGTATTTAAGGACCAATTTTAAGGCTTTCTCATTATATTCATTCAGATGCCTTTTAAATGTTATAATTGTACTTCTCCGTGCGCCTTATGATTTTATGAACTTCCATAAGGTCACTCTCCAGGGAAAACAGTTCCAGCCTGTTCAGCCTCTGCCTACAGCTCAAATTCTCCAACTGGGATGAAGCATATTTACATGAAGTTTATGTGTGACTGAGAAGGACCAAATTAATCCTTGACTGAATAGTTGTCACTTACCGAGATGACAATTAAGTAATGTGAATTTCAAACAGACAATCTATACAGGTAGCTCATGTGCTATACTCGCAACATGTCCTTTCTGTAACCCACTAACAATACAACTTGATAAACTTCTGCCCATTTCTCATTTGCCTGAATGTGATGTTCTCCATTTCCTCATTAAGACATCATTTTTAAGATAATAACAATCAGGGATATATTTGAATTCATTTTGTGTATGCCTTTTGATACAATTGCTTTAAATTTTCATCTTTTTGCTGTAACTCAGTTAATTTACCTGAGCTAAAGATGTCTGCTTTGTCATCTCTGTTCCTGGTTTGTCTCAGCCATCTGATCAAACAGGGTCTCTACTAATTTCCCTTCAACTTTCTTATCTATACTCTTTGATTTTCCTGTTTCAACTGGTGACTTTGTGACCTCGTTACCACACATTCAGGAAACATTCCAGGATGTGTGTCCTGCAATAGTTCAGTTGCCTGAATTTCCATTGGCTTTTCAACCACAATCGGCACTCCCACCAGTGAATCAGCAACATCATTAACAAGGACAAATTGTATTCCCGGAGCTGAAAGTTTGTCCAGTACTCCTACTATGACTTCTCCCCTCTTCACTCGACACTCTAACCTCACTTCTTACAATTGATGATTTCTTATTTCAATACGAATTCCAGTTACTCATACCTTTTCTGGCAATAACCCTTCAGAGGTACATATATCCTCATCTTTTAGCATCACAGATTGAGAGGATCATTGTATCTCTGAATATTGCTACATCTTCACCTGCTGCTCCTGGCCTATATGAGTAAACTTTACCTTCACGGTGTATGGTTTAAGATGATCTGGCACTTCCTCCATAAACAACCTCCGACCAGCTTGTACATTCTGGTGCAGCTTTCTCATCTCCACAGTGTTCTCTGTTACCACTCCAACAAAATTCACTGGCTTATCCTGTTTTCCTACATCTGGCTTCTCAGTGCTTTTCCTAACCCACTAATACTGATTCTATGTGGCCTACTTTATTGAAAACACCAGAGCTTTTTCACATGTTTTTCCCCTTCAAGGGTTTCCTTTTCACCCTGTGGTAAATTATCCTTATGATCTTCACAGAGATCTACATTTTACTTTCCATGTGAGAATTTCACAATTATTATCCCTCATGGATTGAAATTGATTTTGGCAGCCCAATTTTGATTTATTGATCAACTCAATCATCAGCCATTTCCGTTGCCATTCTTGCTGTTTTAACTCTCTGCTCTGACACGAGTTCTCATTACTTCAGGAACTCTCCTTTTCTCTCTCTTCTCCCTCTCTTCTGCTTTTAATTGTAATTCAAACTGTTTTGTTTCTGTTGCCCTTTCCTTGACTTTTGCCTCTATCTCGAGTTGTTTCACTTTAGAGAAGGCATGTTAGCCTTCTCTAAAGTTTCTGATGGCATTTCCAGCAAGTTTAAATGTTGAGTTATTACTGTAATTATCGCCTTTTTCCACGTGGAAGGAGGCAGGTCAAGCTCCAGCTTGTCTGCTAATTCCAGAAGCTTGGCCGTAATCACTTTTTGCAAAAATCTGAAGTCACTTGTTCCATCCCCAGAAAATTCTTGATGACTCAGAGAGACTTTGCTATCCCTAGCACTGTTTCCTGATGAAGGGCTGATGCCCAAAACATTGATTCTCCTACTCCTCAGATGCTGCCTGGCCTGCTCTGCATTTCCAGCACCACACTTTCATCTCTGATCTCCAGCATCTGCCGTCCTCACTTTCTCCAAGCGCTGTTTAAACCAACTGAATTCAACACTCGGAACAAAAGACACTAATACTTACCACTCACTGCCTTTGAGTCCAACAACCCAAATCCCAAATCAGAAGTACAGAATAAGTTCTGCAAATAGCCCCCAATCTGTTATGGAGAAGGCCAGACTCCCTCCAAACATTTCAATAAAGTCCCCCTACCCTAACTTTGCTAGTTGTTTTAAGTGGGTGTAACGAAGATATTCCAGGAGGGATGCAGCTGGTCAAACCATGTAGTTTTAAACCAATTTGATTTACAAATTTACCGAAACATACACAAACAAAAGAGAACAGAATACTACATAACTTAAAAATCTGGAAACCCAACAGATTACCATCCAATTGTAATGGTGGTGTTCCCAACATTTACAACAATCCCCATAAATACCCCTTGGCACAAAAGGAAAAATCAAACACAGGGTCTTACAGAAGAGATGTCAGAGAGAGAGTACCAGCATGGACTGACTTCTTTGGGTTCAGCAGCTTTTTTAGCTGCCTGACTGCTTTCAGTCACTAGCCAGACAGCCAAAAACCACATTTGAAACCAGAGAAAAGCTGTATAAGTGTTCGTTGTACATGTGTTCTGTTTAAAAATGTGGAAGCCTTTTGCCTGAGGCATTACCTGTTAGCTTTAATCAAAATGGCCCCAAAACCCATCAACTCTGACTTTTCAGAGCCTGTGTCTTTTACAAGCTTGTTAAAGGAGCAGCAGACTGGTCAAAGAAGTAAAAGCCCATGGGATACAGGGTAATGTGTTGAATTGGACCCAAATTTGGCTAGTCACAGGAAAGATAAGATAATGGTCAATGGTGGCCATTGTGAATGGAAAGTTGTTTCAAGTGGTGCTCTGCATGGCTCAGTGTTGGGACCTGAGCTGTTTATTTTATATATTAATGAGTTGCAGTGGAATATGGTGGGCAAATTTGTGAAATTTGCAGACGACACAAAAATTGGCCGTGTAGTGGATAGTGTGGAGGATAGCTGTAAGCTCCTAAACTATGGTTTGGTGGAGTGGGCAGGAAAGTGGCAGATGGAGTTCAGCTCTGATAAGTGTGAGGGAATGCATTTTGGGAAGTCAGACAATAATTAGTGTGAAAGTGCACAGGTCCCGAAAGATAGATGGGTTTGTAAAGAAGGCACATGGAATGCTCCCCCTCATTGGCAAAGGGGTGAATGCAAAAATAGGGAAATAACAATGAAACTATATGAGGCACTGGTCGCTACAACAGGAGTATTGTGTGCAGTCGGGTCACCACATTACAGAAAGGAAGTCATTGTTGTGGAGAGAGTGCAGAGGAGATTTACTAGAATGTTGCCAGAATTGGTGTGATCAGGAGAGATGGGAGAGGTTGGGGTTGTATTCCTTGGAACAGAGGTGCCATGATTAAGGAATACAGGTCAGCCCTGTATTCGCGGGTCCGGTTATCACGGTTTACCATGGTACAATTTTGTAAAAGGGAATGTTCCAGAACCAGGGACCAGGAGACTGCCGGGAAGGTATATTTTCCATTTAAATTAATTGTTTTTGCACCTAGCTGCGGTTTTGCATTACCTCTGTTGGTGCTGGAACATATCCCCCATGGGTACGGGGGGGGTGGGTGCGAGGCAGAGAGGGAGGGGTCTACAGTACTAAATAGTGAGCTACCTGATGAAGGAGCAGCACTCTGAAAGTCTGCACATCCAAACTGTTGAATTATAATCTGATGTTGTGTGATTTTTTAACTAACTAGTGAGAGGGAGACATTAGACAGGAGGAACCTGTTTACTTGGGCAGAGAGTTCAAAAACCAGGGATCACTGATTCAAGCTCAGTGGTTGCAGGATTAGATGATAATGAGGAAAAATGTTTTTTTTAATGTAGAGAGTGGTGGGTATCTGGAATTCGCTGCCTGATTTGGTGCTGCAGGCAGAGACCTTACATTTTTTTAAACAAAACTTCCCTGGAACTGCATCTCAAGTGTTGTAAACTGCAAGGTTATGGGCTGTGCCAGGATGATGGGATGAGAAAGGGCACCTGGGTGTGTTGGCATTGGCATGTACAAGATGGGCTGAACGTTACACTGATGTTGCCAATCACAACTGATGTTGATTTACAGGAGGTATTTCTTCTGTCTTCCTCCAGGCAAGTACTCAAAGGACCAAGTACTCAATATTCCCTCGGTACAGAGCCAAGTGTGACCAGCTGCTTCGAACAAACAGCAGGTATGTTACCGATACCAGAGCGAAGAACATCCTTTCCGCAGTCACAGAGTGAATTGAGTCAGACTCAGATTGAGCTCCATTTCCAGAGAAATATGTTCAAACCAAGAATCAAACACCACCAAGGAAATGGAAGTTTTATATTTTTTATCTACATTCTCAATGTTGTGGTTCTGTTCGCCGAGCTGGGAATTTGTGTTGCAAACGTTTCGTCCCCTGTCTAGGTGACATCCTCAGTGCTTGGGAGCCTCCTGTGAAGCGCTTCTGTGACTCTCAATGCGTGCTACCCAGTTCCAATCAATTTGAATGAATCCTCATCCGAAATATACACTGCATTAAATCTGAACATGGAACGGTACAGCACAGGGTCCTTCAGCCCACGATGTTGTGCCGAATGAAATTTAAACCCTTCTGCCTGCCCATGGCCCATATCCCTCCATTTCTAGCATGTTAATTTGCTTATTTTAAAGTCGCTTCAATACCTTTTATCGTATCTGCCTCCATCACCACCCCTGGCAATGCGTTCCACTCCTACCACTCTCTCTACATTAAAAGAGGTCCTTAGGTCTCCTTTGAACTTTCCCTGTCTCACCTTATCTGCATGCCTCTTAGTTTTAGACATTTCAACTCTTGGAAAAAGACTCTGACCATCAACCTTAAACATGCATCTCATAATTTTATAGCTTTCTGGATGTAGGTTTGCTCACAGAGATGGAAGTTTTGCTTTTAGACATTTTGTAGGTAACATCAGTGAGCTTCCGGATGAAGCTCTGGTGGTATGGCCCACTTTCTGTTTATAGCTTTAGGTTTCCTTGGGTTGGTGATGTCATTTCCTGTGTAATGTTATTTCCTGTGGTGATGTCATTTAGTGGTCATTTTCTGGGGGGTGGTAAATGGGATCCAAGTCAATCTGTTTGTTGATGGAGTTCCGGTTGGAATACCATGCTTCTTGGAGTTCTATTTCATGTCTCAGTTTGACTTGTCCTAAGATGGATGTGTTGTCCCAGTCGAAGTGGTGACCTTCCTCATCTGTATGTAAGGATACTGGTGAGAGTGGGTATGTCTTTTTTTGTGGCTGGTTGATGTTCATGTCTCCTGGTGGCTAGGTTCCTGCCTGTTTGTCCAATGTAGTGGACACATAAATAGAAAGCAGGCCATACCGCCAGTGCTTCATCCAGGGCCTCACTGATAATGGTACCTAGTATGGTGACAAAACATCCAGGTTAGCGAGAAAACCTCGATCAAGAACCTCAACATGAGCTACAACTCTTCAAATTTTACAGACTTCTGTTAAGTCTGCCTTCAGTCTCTGCTGCTCAGAAGAAAACTATTTGTGTTTTTCTAGCTTCTCTTTATAACTCATTCCCTCGAGACAACATTCTGGCAAACCTCCCTCTACCCTCTCTAAATCCTCCACGTCCTTCCGGTAATATGCCGACCACAATTGAAAAATCTCACAACACCAGATTATAGTCCAGCAGGCTCATTTGGAAGTACTATTTTTCACAGCGCTGCTCCTTCATCAGGTAGCCATGAAACAGGATCATGAGACACAGAATCTATCGCAAAAGATTATAGTGTCATGCAACTGAAATGATATTTTAAAGAAACCTAGATTGTTGTTCAGTGTTTCATCTTTTAGAATGGGTTGCAGGTTTCAGTTCATTAATAAATACATCCCAGAATTTCTTTTAAGTCACATTCCAAAGATGACTTTAGACTTTATTTAGAAAAGGGTGACATCTCAACTCAGACAATGTTTTAAAGGTGTGAGGTTAGAGTCTGTCTGTATCCCAGTCTTGAATCAAACTGTTTCTATTGCAGAAACAGCGCTGGTCCTGGTGGCCACTTTAGCTCCCCCTCCCACTCAGCCAATGACAGCTCCTTGGCCTCCTCCATCGTCAGACCCTGGCCACACGACACCTGGAGGAAGAGCACCTCATCTTCTGCCTAGGAACCCTCCAACCACACAGGATGAATGTAAATTTCTCCAGCTTCCTCATTTTCCTCACCCCACCTTATCTCAGTCCCAACCCTCGGATTCAGCACTGCCCTCTTGACCTGCAATCATCTTCCTGACCTCTCCGCCCCCACCCTCACCTCCTTCCACCTATCGTATTCCCAGTGCCCCTCCCCCAAAGTCCCCACCCCCACCCCCCCACCCCCACCTTTTATCTCAGCCCACTTGGCACACCAGCCTCCTGCTCTTCGGATGCTGCCTGGCCTGCTGTGTTTTTCCAGCACCACATTTTTCAACTCTGGTACTCCACCATCTCCTGGTTCTACTGCCAAAGTAGGAATATACAAAGCATTACATGGATTGACTGCCTGCAGGTTGAGCTCTTTTTGAGCAAAATAGAATGCATCAGCAAATATAATCCTGCAAATGCACATTCACCCCAGAGACTTGCATGTGTGTGAGAGAGAGAGAGGGAGAGCATTTGAGTGTGAGTAGACATGCGAATATGTGTGTATGCTTGGTAAAATGGGTGTATAAGTGTGATAGAGTATAAGCCTGTGAGAGGGTGTGGGGGGGTGTATGTATGAGGGTAAGCGTGTGGATGAGAGAGGGTCTGCATGAGCGTGTATGTGACAGAGAGTGTGTCGTGTGACAGGAACCCAAGGTCCCGGTTGAGGTTGTCCTCACAGATATGGGCGGCACGGTGGCACAGTGGTTAGCACTGCTGCCTCACAGCGCCAGAGACCCGGGTTCAATTCCCGCCTCAGGCGACTGACTGTGTGGAGTTTGCACGTTCTCCTTGTGTCTGCGTGGGTTTCCTCTGGGTGCTCCGGTTTCCTCCCACAGTCCAAAGATGTGCAGGTCAGGTGAATTGGCCATGCTAAATTGCCCGTAGTGTTAGGTAAGGGGTAGATGTAGGGGTATGGGTGGGTTGCGCTTCGGTGGGTCGGTGTGGACTTGTTGGGCCGAAGGGCCTGTTTCCACACTGTAAGTAATCTAACCTAATCTAATCTAATCTAATCTAATCAAATTCTGAACTTTGGTAAGGATACATTAAACGTTACAATCGAGGTGAACAAATAGACGATGCTGTTAGTTTGAACAACCATATACGAAGTAGATAGTGAGTACAGTGAAGGGAACATTTCAGCTCTCAGTAACTGAGAAGGACAGAATTAATCTTTTGTCACAATACTCTAAGTATGGCGCAAGAAAAGTCAACCAATCAGGCAGGCACGTCATACACCACCTTCTCAATACCACCCTATCTACTTGCATGGCCACTTTCATGGAGCTGTAGACTTGAACCCCAAGATCCTTATTTCCAGATATGAATTGACTCTCAACATCACTTATCACAGCTGAGGATATGCAGCGCCTGATAAAGTCTACCACACATGCACATACACACAATGTAAAAATAAATTGAGACTGAAATGTAATAAACTTAAGTATCATTGAAAATAGTTTATACAGAGTATATGCTACACTCAGACAAAAAAAAACACAACTGAACACAGGTGAATGAGATCCAGTAAATCTCCAATGGCCCTTCTCCACAGCTTGAGGATCCTTCCTGAAATAAAGTGCCCACAACTGAACACAAATGTGATCTGACCAATGTTGTGTGATTATAGTTATTAAAAGTCAGATGTCAAATTGTCCTTTCCAAAGAGACACTGAATGAGTGGATGAAGTTCACATCCCCAACAATTACTGTAGAACTGATGCATAAGAAAATGTCCCAGTACAGATACAATGAGCTGAATGGTCTGCTTCTGAGCTGTGCCATATCAGCAATTCTAATTTTGGTGAGAAAGGAGATGACATGCTGTTGTGTTGTATATTGATATAAAAATATCATACAAAAATGGGCTGGCATGCAGAATAAAATTCATTTTCACAAACAAAAACACCAACAATGTCTGGGTACAAATTAAAACTAAATGTCTCAGTGATATCACAGATCCCAGACTCTCTCCCCAAACAGGAAATGTGTGACCATAATTCAGAATGGTTCTCAGAATAAAGCGGTTTCCCTTCTGCCATTGCCCTATCTCCTCTCTCCCACCTACCTCTACAGACTGACAGTCAACTCAGAAATCACAAAATACAGAAAAGAATAAGATCCAGTCTCAACACCCTAATAACAACTATCACAGAATGTATCACACAGACACAGAATATTGCTAGCGTCCACTTTAATACACAAGAGTAGACACTGACAAGTGCAGGCTGATAATTACACACTCATTCATGTTGCAGAAACAAATAAACGATGACGACCCTGTTACTGTGATGCAAATGTGTGACTAACAGTCTCCATCGGTCAGTTTCGGTTAACTTTCGTCACACATTCACATTACAGTCACTGTCGGGGACAGATTAATAACCACCCTCTCATTCACAATGCTAAATCTGACAGGAACAGAATGATAACGACACTCCCAGTTTCACACAGCATAAACTGACAAGTACAGTCTGATAATGACAGTCTCATATTCAGAGCAGATTCTCACAGGTACATATTGGTACCTGCATTGTTCACATTCACCAAACAGGATCTGACAGGTAAATTCACATATTGACAATGCAGAGATTGAGGAGCATAGATTGGTAACTGCATTTACATACTGATATAGGTGAAACTGACAAGTACAGATGAATATCGACAGTCCCAATTCGCAGACCAGGAACAGACTGGTAAATACACTCTCACATTCACATAGGGGAAACGGACAGGTAGAATTGATACTTGTGTGCACATAGAAGAAACTAACAAATATACATTAATAACTACATTGGTTATATAAATTATTAGGAGTTTGGTGTTGAGGTTATACTATCTCTAAATTGCAGTTGATACTAACCCAGGGAGAAGAGTGAATTGTGAAGATGATGCTGAGTGACTTCACAGGAAGATTGACAAGTTTACCAAATGGGCAGAAATCTGGCAGATGAATTCCAATGCAGAGAAATGTGAGGTAATGCATTTTGCTAACAGAAACACAGAGCAACAATGCAGGGTCAATGGTACGTCTTTGAAGGGAACACTGGAGCAGAGGGACCTCGGGGTTGACGTGTGTCATTCTCTGAAGTTGGCCAGGCAAGCTGAAACCTTTGTGAAGGAGGCTGATTGGATCCTTGCTGTTATAAATAGAGGCATTGAGGATAAAACTGAGGAAGTGATGCTACACCTCAATAAATCATTGGTCAGACCACATTTGTGTTCAGTTCTAGGCAGTTTATTTAAGAAGGTTTAAGCTCTGGAGAGGGTTCATTCGAGTTTAACTAGAATGGTAGCAGGAATAGAGGATTTTACATACAAGGAAGGGTTAGTGATATCAGGCTCCTTCTCCTTGGAGCAGAGAAGATTAAGAGGGGGACTTTATGGAGATGTTCAAAATTATGAAGAATTTTGACAGGGGAAAGACAAATATTTTGTTACCATTACTTGGTATGTCAGGAACTGGAGGTCACAATTTCAAGATTGTCAGCAAGAGAGCGAGGAGTGAGATGAGAAATATCTTTACTCGGAGTTGTTAGGATTTGGATTGTGCAGCCTGAGATCGTGGTGGAGGTATGCTTCCATGTGAGGTATGAAATGAGAGCTGGGTATGTACTGGAAGTGATGAAATTAGAGGGCAATAAAGATCGGGCTAGAAAACAATCCTGCCTTGAATTGTTTCCAGCTCACAACAATTTAAACAAAACATGGAGAGTACATTTAGTTCATTGGCTCATCAGCCTGGACTCATTCGCCAGGAGATGAAATGGATATCCAAGTTAGGAATGATCAGCATAAAATCTCAAATCTCAGCCACCAACAGTTAGATTGTGCTACAGTGGGAATAGACTGACACACTGAGGGTTGTGGAAGAGACAATTATGCAGATGGTTTCTCAAGGCAAGTCCACCTTTGGAACTGACATCTTGCTGACTGAATTGAGACAAAGCCTAGCCTAGTCACAGTAACGTGACATTGCGATGCCTTCTCTTCCTTGTCCTCCTCATTTGCTGCAAGGTAGGATTGCTATTGATCGATTTGTGAAGCTTCACAGGCTTTCTTTTACGCTGTCTCACGATGTCTGTGGAAGGTTGACATAAACGTTTCTCTCTTCATCTTGACCTGGTTCCTCATCCCCTCCTGTATCTGTGTGCCTCAAGGTGGTGTATGTGATGCAGGGTCGTTGCTGCTCTGCTTGGTCAGTCTGAAAACAGGACAACACAGAAACATAGTAGACAGGAGCAGGACCAAAAGTAGTGTCATTGTGGACAGAGGAGGTTGTTATCTAAGAGTATGATGGAAATTTGATCCAGATGAAGTTTAATTTAGATAAATGTAAGGTGTTGCATTTTGGTAAGGCAAACCAGGGCAGGACTAATACTGTTAATAGTACAAGTCTGAGGAGTGTTTCTGAACAGGAAGGGGTGCAGGAAGACAGTTCCTTGAATGTGGTGTCACAGCTAGACACAGTGGTGAAGGCGGCATTTGCCATGCTTCCCTTCACTGGTCAGAGCACTGACGGCAGGGGTTGGGCATCATGTTACAGCTGTACAGGACGTTGATGAGGCCACTTTTAGAACACTGTCTACAGTTCTGGTCAACCTGCTATGGAAAGGATGTTCTCAAGTTGGAAAGGGTACAGAAAAGATTTACAAAGATGTTACCACAACTGTAGATTTGAGTTATAACAAGAAGCTGCATAATCTGGGAGCTTTTCTCCCAGTTTTTCAGAGACAAAGGGGTGACCTGAGAGGTTATAAAATCACGAGGGGCATAGATAAGGTAAACAGCTATGGTCTTTTCCCCAGGGTAGGGGTGTCCAAAACAGGTTTAAGTGAGAGGGGAAAGATTAAAAAGGGATCGGAGAGGCAAATTTATCACACAGAGGGCAGAGTATATGGAATGAGCCGCCAGAGGAAGTGGTAGAGGCAGGTACAATTACGTTTCAAAGACATTTGGAAAGGTACATGGATAAGGCAGGCTGAGAGCGATATGGGCGAAATGCAGACAAATGGGACTAGTTGAGTTTGGGAAACCTGTCAAGCTTGGGCAAGTTGGGCCAAAGCGCCTGTTTCCATGCCGTATAACTCTAAATTTGGATGAGAATAATAAACTTTGCCTGAAAGACAGAGTGTACAGGAGGAGCTGTGAATATCTGGGGTCGTTATCCAGACCAATTTCTCTTGGCAAAGCATGTGATCTCAACAAGCGAAAAACTGACCCTGGCAAACGTTATTTCTCTGTACTCTGAACAGGATGCGGTTATCTCTGCCAAAGTGGGAAGTGGATGCAATTCAGAAATGTCCTTGAACCAAGCGACTTGCTCAGCCAGAAGTTGGTGAGGAATTTGGAAAGGATTAGGAGTCATGTGCAGAGCAGACTGGGTGAGGAGGACAGATTTCATTCCCTGAAGGACCATCTCAGACAGGAACAGGAGGAGGCTATTTGGCCTCTCGAGCCTGCTCAGCCATTCAATAGCATCATGGCTGATGCACCATTCCACACGCTCACTTTCCTGCACTTAACATGTAACACTCAATTCCCCGACTGATCAAGAATCTACCTACCCCAGTCCCCACACACAGCTCTGTGGCAAGGAGTTCCAAACACTCTCAACTTCTGAGAGAAGAAATTCCTCCTCCCCTCAGTCTTCAATTTTGAACCAGATGGTTGTTTGTTCCTGACAACAGTCATCATTACAGTCTTAACTCCAGATCTGTTTCTGTTTAAAATCAAATTCCAACTCCACCACCTGCCACAGCAAGATTCAAATTCACATCTGCAGGGCATACCCTGGGGAGGTGTAAACATAGGATTTTGCTTCCTCATTATTTCAGAAACTGAAAATGAATATCATCAAAATTAATTTCAGAATAAATTTCATCACATCTTTGTGCTAAACATTGATGTCGCCATAATCCACAGAGTATGGACAGAGACCATTCAGCCCATCTAGTCTGCCCAAGCCAGTGAAGAGCATCCCAAACAAACCATGACCCTATTCCTGTATCCCTGCATTAACCATGGCCAATCCTCCTCACCTACACATCATAGAATCCTACAGTGTGGAAGCAGGCCTTTCAGCCCATGAGTCCATACTGATGCTCTGAATAGCATCCCACCCAGGTACACTGCCCTACCCTATCCCTGTAACACTGCATTTGCATTGGCTAACCTTCCTCGCCTGCCTATCCCTCACACTATGAGCAGCTTAGCATGGCCAATCTATCTAAACTGCACATCTTTGGACTTTGGGAGGAAACCAGAACACCTGGAGAAAACCCAAGCAGAGAAGGGGACAAGGTGCAAACTCCACACAGCCAGTCCCCCAAGGCTGGAATTGTTCCTGGGTCCCTAGTGCTCACCACTCAGCCACCCAATGTTTTTGCCATTGATCATGTAGGGGTTGGGTTGCTCAGTTGATTCTATAGTTGGCTTACAATGTCGAGTCACGCTGACAGCTTGGAGTTCAATTGCTGCTCTGGTTGAGATTGCTGTGAATGATCATTCCCTGTGCCTTAAATGTGGCAACTCTCAGGTTAAACCATAAACAGTTGTTGCTTTTTCTCTCTCTTTCTCTCCCACACTCTCTCTCTAATGAGACAATGGTGACTTTACATTAACTGCCTGCTAAAAACATAACTTTGCTGATTAAAAATTAACAGTCCTCTTTTTCACTACAAAATAATCTATGTGTTTCTGTCCTGATGCACCAGTGGAGTGAGCTAGAAATAAAAGACATTTTACCAACGGGATATATCTGAACTATGAGGGGATGCACAGGGAGATTTACCAGCAGGTTGCCTTGGGGGCTGGAGAGTTTCAGTGATTGAAAGAGATTGGACAGACTGGGATTGTTGACCTTACAGCAGAGTAGATTGAAAGAGAGGGATGTATAAAACAATGAGGGGTGAAGATAGGAAGGAACTTTCACCCCTTGACAGAGGTGGAGGAGGGGCATAGATTGAATGTAAGGGCCAGGAGGTCGAGGGGATGTGAGGAAAATCTTGGTCACCCAGAAGGTGGTGGGAATCTGGAACTCACTGCCTGTAAGGGTGGGAGAAGATGAAAACACTCATCACATTGAAGGAGGATTTAGATGTGCATTGGTGACACCAGGGCTATGGGGTCAGGTGCTGAGGGAATGGGATTAGAGAATAGTGAGGTGGTTATTTCTGACCGGCACAGACACGATGGGCCTTTTCCTTGGCTGTAGATCTCTCAGAAGTTATGACTAATGCACTTTGTGATGTGTATTCTACATTCAAGATACCATCCAATTGTAATGTGATTTTGTACATTTCATGTTCAGAGAGGAGGGGTTTGTCTTCAAAAGACAGATTGAGTAGTTAAGGCCAATACTCTCTGGAGTTTAGAGGAATGAGAGGAGATCCAACTGAGGGATATAGGACGCTAAAGGGGGTGGGATTGACAAAGGAGACAGAGAGAGGATGTTTCCTCATGTGGGACAATTTAGAACGAGAGGGTCATTGTTTCAGGAGAAGAGGGTGGGACAGATTGAAAACAGAGATGCTGAGAAATGGCTTCTCTCCAAGGGAGAGGGCTAGGAATCTCTGGGACTTCACCCTTTCCTCCCCCTCCCCCCCCCCCCCCAAGTAGTTGGGGGCATGTCAGGACACTAAACGAATTGAAGGAGGGGACTGACAAATTGTTAATCAGTGAGGGGTGAAAGGGAGTGGGGGCAGGAAATTGGGGCTGAGACTGGGATGTGTTGTGTTGGTCATCCAGCTGCCTGAACACTTTTTCGTGTGGGTGACTCATAGCACATGCTCAGAAAGCTCGGAATCTGAGGGACTAAACTGTGCGATGCATCACAATATATTAGTCACTTAGTGCCAAGACCATAAGATATAGCAGCCATTCATCCCATCAAGTCTGCTCCAACATTCCATCATGGCTAATATGTTTGTTAATCCCATTCTCCTGCCTTCTCTCTGTAACAGTTGATCCTTCTACTGATAAAGAACCTATCTATCTCTGTCTTAAAGACATCATGACAGCTGTCTGCAGTAATGTTTTCCATTTCGAAAACAGTCTCTATCTCTGTTCTTCCTACTAAAGTACATAACTTCCCACTTTCCCACATTGTATTCCATCTGCCATTTCATTGCCCACTCTCTTCCCCTGTCCAAATCCCTCTGCAGCCTCCCTACTTCCTCAACACTATTGGTCCTTCCACTTATCTTTGTATCATCAAAGAAACACTCAGGATAATGAAATGGCAATGCTCCTCATGTGAATGATGCTAGACCTAAAGTGAATGGCTCCTTGCCCCAAAGACCATGGCCACTCTCAGACATTAAGTTGTTGTACTGGGGAAAACAACAGATTGATGTCCCAGGGCCTAAAATTTAGGCATCTCCTCAAAACAGGATGTCAATCAGTGTAACGTTTTCTCTTCCAATTCACATTGCTCTGTTGTTAATTTAGTTGACATAGATGGAACATCTCTATGATTTAGATGATTGCAAACACTATCAATGATTAATAAATTCAAATGTTGTAAAAAGATTCATGGACCTTCACTCCTTGCCATGAGCAAGAGAAACATCAGTGATGTTTAAAAGTGGCTGGGTTTTACAGGGTTAAGTTAAACTGAAGAAAATCTCTACTTTCACTGAATGAGAAACATTATATAAGTATATATTTTGCCCTGTCCCACCGTTTCTTGGCTTGGAGATGATTAAAACTGAGTACACCAAACTGCTGTCTATTTCGGAGTCATCTACAATCAAGAAACAATAAGCAAAGTGAACTGAAAGGTTAGAGATCAGAATGTTAAACCAACAGCAAACGATGCCTCAAAATTAAATATAGAGTAATAATTAAGGTCACAGCCCCAAACCAGCAGGAACACAAACCTAAGCTCTTGGCTATATATCAACCTTTTCAAAGCAGTTCATGAACCAGGTGACTCAATAATTTTGCATCAACATTCACTACAAAGTTAGTATCTCCCCTCCCAGAACAAGCTCACAAAGGGAAGGTGGAGGCCCTGGGGTAAATTACATTCTTTTATTATTCACTCATGGCACATGGGTATCACCCACTGGACCCAGCATTTATTGCCCAACTCAGCCCTACTTGTTCCCTTGAGAAGGTAGAGATGAGCTGCTTTCTTACACTGCTGCAGTCCATGTGCTGTAGATAGACACACATTGGATGGCAAGTTGTCTTCAACAGTAAACAGTCAGTCCCCAGGTGGCAAACAATCTGTCCCTGCTGCGTTTTTCCCAACAATTTCTGTGTTTCTTTTTATTTCTGACACTCAGTGCCTGAAGAAAGCTAATGAAATGCTGGCCTTTATATTGAGAGGACTGGAGTACAAGGATGCAGAAGGGATGCTGCAGTTATACAAACCCCTTGTTAGACCCCACTTGGAGCAGATCGGTGCACCACACCTGAAGAAGGATAGGGAGGAAGTACATCGTGAGTTTACAAGAATGATACCTGGGCTTCAGGGGTTAAGTTATGTGGAGAAATTACACAAATTAAGCCTGTTCTGTCCAGAATTTACACGGTTCAGGGATGATCTGATTGAAGATCTTAACAGGAAAAGACAGGGTGCTTAGATTGAAAGTATTTCCACTGTTTGGGGATCATAGAAATTGGGAGAGCATAGCCGGACAACTAGGACCAGACTGTTCAGGAAGTACTAATACGCACAGAGGCTGAGGGAGGTTTGGAACTCTCTTCCACAAACAGCAGGCATTGCTGGATCAGTTGTTAGTTTTAAATCTGAGAGGTAAGTTTTTAAGGGGATAAGGGCCAAAGGCAGGTCTATGGAGTCGGGTCACAGATCAGGCATTGAATGGTGGAACAGGCTCAAGGGCCTCCTCCATGGCCTCTTCCTGCTCCTTTACACGAATATTCCACAGTAATAAACCATGCAACCACTTGCAGTTACAAAGTGGCATTCCCACACACCGGAGCAATTAGTGATTTCAAATAGAAATTTAAAGTCCAAATACTTTATTTTCACACATTCCAGATCCCCACCATCCTCAAATATTTCTCAAAACCTCTTACCCTTCACTTTAAAATGATATCCCCCCCTTGTTACTGACCCTTCGACTAAGGGAAACAGCTGCTTCCTGTCCATGTCCCTCATAATACAATCATAGAGTCACTCAGCAAGGAATCAGACCCTTCGGTCCAACTAGTCCATGCCATTCATAGTCTCAAACTAAACTAGTCCAACTTCTTTGCACTTGGCCCTTATCTCTCCAACCTTTCCTATTCTTATACTAATCTAAATGTCTTTTAAACATTGTAACTGACCCTGTATCCGCCACTTCCTCTGAAAGTTCAATCCACACGTGAACCACTCTCCGTCAAAAAATGTTACCAGTCATGTCATTTTCAAAAATGTTTCTCTTCTCAACTGAAAAATACGTCCCCTGGTCTTGAAGTCCCCCACCCTAGGGAAAAGACACCTGCCATTCACCTCATCTATGCCCATCATGATTTCATAAACCTCTATACCTCTCAAACTTCTACTCTCCAGTGAAAATAGTCCCAGTCCATCCAGCTTCTCCTTATAACTCAAACTCTCCAGTCCCAACAACATTCTGGTATATCTTTTCTGAACCCTCTCCAGCTTAGTAATGTCCTTTCTCTAATAGGGCAACCAGAACTGGACATAATACACCAGAACAGGCTTCACCAATGTCCTGTACTACCACAAAAGGGTGTCCGAATTCCAACACTCAATGGTCTGAGCAATGAAGTCAAGTGTTATAAACACCTTCTCAAACACCCTGTCTGCCTGTGACACAAACTCCAAAGAATTATGGACCTGAACCCCTCGGGTGCTCTGCTCAACAACACTACCAATCTTACACACCTCTGTCATGTCCCCCTCCCCCATCAACCTTCTCTGTTGTAAAGGAAACAACCCAAACTTCCCTCCAACACTTCCAGGAAGAGATTTGTTTTTGCGGATCTTCCCAATCAGATCAATTCCAGCATGAACGCTGACCAATACGTGACAGTGTAGGATCAACACCTCACAGAATCACACTCACCATTTAATCGGCTTGACCCGATCTGTGCATTCGAAACTTCTTGCAGGTCTGTCCTCACTCACGCCCTCAGCTTGATCTTCCATCACCTGCCTTGAAATATTTCCAGATCATGACCCAACCAAGTTCCAATCCGGCTCGTGACAATTTGCTGCTGTTAGCCTTCAAAGACCCCTGGCAACGAGGTCACTGAGCCAAGGTCCCAAGGAATGACCGCCTGGAATTGTCCGGAATGTGGCTCAGAACTTGTACGTTCATAGAATCATAAACCTTTACTGTACGGAAGGAGATAATTCATGTCTGTACCAGCTCCTGGACGAGCTACCCAGCTAGTCCCAGTCTCCAGCCCTATACCATCATCCCTTTCAAATTTATATTCAGCTCTCTTTTCAAACCTATGCAATCCGCCTCCACCACTCTTCCAAGCAGCACATTCCAAACCCAACAACCTAAACAAGTTTCTCCTCATCTCTCACTCTCACTGACAATCTTGAAATTCTGACCAGCCAGTTACTAATAGACTAATGAGTGGGAAACAATAAGTTGCTTTCCAGTCAGAATTGTTCAAAGTTTCAATGTCTCAGTAAGGTCAACAGGGTTTGTCTGCAGGGTTTGAACCTCCTTCCTTAAGTAAAGTGTCCAGAACAGAAGAAAACCAGCCTGGGTAATAGAAGGCCAACTCCCTTTATCAAATGTATTTCTAAATTCAGCTACTGTTGCCTGTGAAGGTAAGGTGTTACACACATACAAAGAAATACCCAACAGATCATAGATGTATCTCCATTATAATCTAATATTCTCCATTCAAGACTTGTGCTGTCACTGGAATTAATTTCTTTTTTGCTCTCTGCTTTGTGTTGGGTGTCAGGTTAGCTCAGTTGGCTGGATGGCTGGTTTGGAATAGGAGTAACATCGACAGCGTGGGTTTGAATCTCTCACTGACTGAGGTTACCATGAAGGACTGTCCTCCTTGACTCCTTCCCTTGTGTGAGGCATGGTAACACTCAGGTTGAACCACCACCTACCAGTTATCACTCTCTCCCTCTGACGCTCCATCTGAGGTCCACCAGTGTCTTCTACAACTTCAACATCACCTCCTTGTTCTCGGACTCTATGCCCCTATTAATAAAGCTGAGGATGCTGTGTGTTTCATTAACTGCTCTCTCCCGCGTTAAGGCGCCTTCACTGATCTGTGGATATATACCCCCAACTCCCCCTGCTCCTGCACCCCCTTTAGAATTTTACCCCCTACTTTGTATTGTCTTTTCGTTTCTTTCAACCAACATCTTTCACCAAATTTGTGTGGAATCACTTTTGTCTTTATTTTCCAATGTTCACGAATTAAAACCTATTTTGTTAAATCAAACTTAATTTTCACCCTCCTAGTAGTTTTGCTACTAACTAATAATTTAACTCCACAAGAACATACAGGCTAGAATCAGGTTGAGTCCATTTGGCCCATCAGGAACCTGCTCCACTAATCCATACAATTGCAGCTGATCCCACCTCAGCCGCAACCCCACTTTCCCGCAAACACTCCCTTTGACCCATCATAGATTAACAATCTGTCTGTCTCCTCCTCCAATTTATGCAGTGTCCTGAGTGAGGGGGTTGGGAGGAGTGATCCCATAGATTTAGAACCCTCTCCACATTTGAGAGAATTCATTCCTCCTTACCTCTGTTTTCAGTCTGCCCAGCCCCTTATCCTGAAATGATAACCTCTTGTTCTAGATTCTCCCACATGAGCAAATATCCTCTCTCCAACTCCTTTGTCAGTACCCCCTTTAGCATTTTATAACCTTCAGTTAGATCTCCTCTCTTACAAACTCCAGAGAAACTGCTCAATCTCTCATCCAAGACAAACCCTTCATCTCTGGAAATGATTGAGTGAATCTCCTCTGAACTACCTCCAATATAAACTGCATCTGTCCTCAAGTAAAGAAATCAAAATTGTACCAGTCTCTTCTAATAAGACTAAACTTTCATCTGGGCAATCAATTCAGTGATCTCCTTTGAACTCCCTGCAATTCAACGACATCCCTCCTGAAGTAAAGGGACCAAAACTGTCTGCAGTATTCCGGATGTGGAAACCCCAATCCCTTGTACAGTTGCAGTAACAATTACCTACTTCCATTCTCCATTCCTTTTGCAATAAACGTCTTCCTTGTGACCTGCTGTAGCCTTTACACTGACATTTTGAGCTTTCTCTCTTATTCAGATGATAACTTCCCTTTTTCAATTCTTCCAACTGCAATGGATAACCTCACCGCTAATGGGACTGACCAACGCTCAGTTCACTGTCTCACGGAAATTGTGAGTGTGTCGTCAATTTGAACTGTTGTGCTTTAGATTTGCAAACAAGTCAGACACAACAGTTCATTTGCTCCAATTTGTCAAACAAATATAAAGTTGCTGGGTTTGCATCCCAGAGTGATTTACAGCCCATTCAGACAGTGTTTGAATGCTGTTTGAAGTTGCTAACCACCTCACTAAATTACTTGTGCCATCGGGAACTGCTCGAATCAGCTGGAGAAAATAAGAGAGAAAGAATATTGGAAAGTTTTACTGCAAATATTCAGCTTCTCCTGCGACCAAATGAATCTGGATTCTTTGACTGATGCACAAACAACAATTATTCCAATTTTAACCTTTAGTTTATATCTGTGCTGACATTCCTCTGAACACATTACTTTGTGTGTATCCCCAAGTAATTTCATCTGCCACTTGTTCAGCCTGCCCACATCCTCATAAAGCATGTTCCCAAATAGTGCTTTATTTCTTTTTTAATTCATTTGTGGGATGTGAAAAAATCTGGCTGGGCCGAGAATTTATTATCCATCCCTAGTTGGTCCCTTGAGAAGGAGGTAGTGAGCTGCCTTCTTGAACCACTGCAATCCCTGTGCTGTAGGTAGACCCACAATACCATTAGATAGGGAACTACAGGAATTTGACCCAGCGACACTAAACGAATGGCTGATATATTTCCAAGTTGGGGATGGTGAGTGGCTCAGAGGGAAACTTGCAGGAGGTGGTATTCTCATGTATCTGCTGTGCTTGTCCTTCTAGATGGACATGGTTGTGGGTTTGGAAGATGCTGCCTGAGGAGCTTTGGTGAATTTCTGTAGGGCATCTCGTAGCTGCTACTGAGCGCGGGTGGTGGATGGAGTGGATGTGGTGCCAATCGAGCAGGGGCTGTGTTGTCCCTGGACGGTGTTCAGCTTCTCAAGTATGGTCTACAATGTGCACTGCAGGCATGACTGAGCAGTGTGTGGGTGCGTACGTGAAACTATGCGTAAGTGTCAATGAAAATGTGGGTGTCTCTCTCTCTCTCTCACACACAGACATGTACACTTTCATACTCTCTCTTAAACGTACTCTCACACATATTCTCTCATACGCACACTATGTGAGCAACATCAGTTTGAAACCTACATAGAGTGCCAACTGGAGAACGATCACCGGGGTTACCTGCTGGAGTGTCTCACTCACCTTGTTTCCAATCCCCGAGTTTAATGGGAAGCAATGTGAGGAGAGAAAGGATCAGAAACAGTGGGACAATGAGTACTGCCATCTCAATGCTGTGTGCCTGTGCTGGATTCAGAGAGGGATTTCCTGTCAATAACATCATCCCTTCAGCAAACACCAACCCCAGTGTTCCCTGTCGCCTGACCCCTGCCAATGCTCTTCGTTTGGAGAGTAACGCTCGTGTTTGAAAACTCCCTCCAAACCCTCACCATTGCAGTAGCATCATTGTATCTGTGCAGCCTCTCTCATTAACAATATTCCACCAATCCAACTCAAACTATTCGATGCTAAACTCAAAAGATCGCTCTGCACCAACTCTCTCTAAATTGTCAACTAGAAATTACTGTCCCTCATTTTCACGGCCTGCATATATCGAGGCAAATCTTGCCTTATCCTCCACCAGTCGGCGGCAACTGGGCCATTCACAGAGAAACATCTAAAATATCATCAGGAGGCGGCCATTCGGCCCCTCTAGTCTGCTCCGCCCATTCAAATGGATCATGGCTGATCACCCAACACAGTCCCTTGTCTCCCCACACTCTCCCTTTAGCTCCCAAAGAACTCAATCCAACTCCTTCCTGAACAACATTCAGTGTTCTGGCCCTGACTGCTTTCTGTGACAGAGAATTCCACAGGCTCCCGACTCTCTGGGTAAAGACATTTCTCCCCATCTCAGTCCCACTCCATTTCCTTTTGACTGTGCCCCCCTGGTTCTGGACTCTCTGCCCGGTCACTGGGAACACCCTCCCCATGTTTATTCTGTTTCATCCTTGTTCAAGTTTATAGGTTTCTGGGAGATTCCCCCTTAATTCTTCTAAACTCCAGTGAGTGTCACCCTAATCATTCCAGTCTCTCTCCATCTGTCAGTCCTTCCATCCCAGGAATCATTCTGGGAAACCTTCGCTGCACCCCCTCCATAGGCACAATATCCTTCCTCAAATAAGGAAACCCCAAACTGCTCACACAGTTCTCCAGGGTGTGGTCTCACCGCGTCCGATTGTAGCGAGACATTCCTTCACTTGGACTGGAATCCTTTTGCTATGAAGGCCTCCCATATTTGAGAAAGGATATTACACTCTCTTTCTCCCTCCACCCCCCACAGATGCTGCCGACCTGCTGAGTTTCTGAAGAATTTTGTAGTGTTCATGTCAAGACTCCAGTGAAGAACGTGCACAGATCAAAGATGAAGAATAAGTTACCTGGCTCTGTGAGGTTGATGGAATTCCTGGTCACATTAAATATCGTTCCAACCCCTGTTGATTGTGATGCACTGGTATCTGCCTTGGTGCTGGGATTGGAAGTTGGCCAGCTCTCTCCTGTCTGAGCTGAAGTTGTAATTCCTGCTGGCATTGTTTAAGGCTTATCTTTGTAAGTACCATTGAAAGTATGGTCCTGTACGTCGACACAAAGCACACACTCTGGAACAAGACGATTCCCAAGTGGATCCTCCATTTTATTGACTCTGGGGTGAGGAAAACCCCAGCAACAGGAACTGGAACAAAACAAGACAAAGAGGAAATAAAAGATTGGATGTTGTAATTGTCTTTTTTTCACAGATGTTAACTTCTATGACAGGATAATAACTAACAGAAAGGAGAAATAAAACAACTGAGATTTCACATCATTGCAAAGTCTCCATCTGTTGTAAAATCTACACTTCGAAAGATTTGTATTAACTATGGATGGTCAAATGGAACATCATCCAACCATTGCCTCCTGATGTTCAATGGTACTACCAATGCAGTCCCCAACCCCTGCAATGTCATATCTTGGGAGTTACCGTCACTGTTCCCACCCCCCGCAGTATCAACATCTGCGGGTTACTGTCACTGTCCCCACCCCCACCCCCAAACCACATTCAACATCCTGAGAGTTACTGTTACTGTCCCCATGAATTAAATGTGGTGCCAGTAGGATGCCACAGGCTGTCTGTAAATACTAATTAGGGACAGAGTTGTAATTGTCAACCTGTACGGTGGCCTAATCTTTGTAAGTGGAATTTTAAATTTTATTTGTTTGAATTTGACTTGCACTTCTGGTTATTTTAAAGTTGAACTGAGATACTTTTTGTGAAAAACTAGCAATGTTTGGTTCTTTCAGCAGTGCATCATTTTCTTTGACCGTCTGGTTAAAGAGTACAAACAGATTTTAAAAGCTGCAGTTAGATTTGATCAAAATCAGTGGTCTTAAGTTCACTCATCTGTGCAATTATAACACTCCTAACACACGGTGATAAATGATTCATTGGGAGAAGGGCATGGGTGTCTCAGCAGATTGGCCTTCAGAGTAGGAAGGGGGGGGTTCAGGCGACTTTATTTAATGAAGCATGTTCACTTTGACCGTACTGTGGGTGAGTTTTGGGGAGGTCGGCTGACAGGAGGACAGCCATAAAATATTTCCTTCTCCAAATCAGAATCCCATTCCTCATCCACAGATGGATCAGGATTCTTTATGGACCTTTGGAAGAGGGGAGGATGGGGTATAAGTCATTCGTCTTTGTCATTCGTCCAGTCCTGCATGGCTGCAGCCTGTTCTTCTTCTTATTTCCTTTTCATTGGAGCTCCTGACATTTCAGCTTAGATTCTAAATCTTTGCTTTTCTTTTTTTCTAGCCAATTCCAAATCTGGTTCTAAATCATATGCTTCAAATTTGCATTTTAGTTCTGTCCAATCTAATTCAGATCCTTCCTCAGTTAATGGGCTAATTCCCCGTTTAATACAGTTTTGTCTCCATGATGGATTTTCCCCTAGCTACCTTTTTCCACAATCGTGTGGCTTCTTTCTGCTTGCTTTCTTTTATTCCCAAATCCCTTGTTCAATTTTAATGAGTAGAGTTAAATCATGTGTGCCTCCTAGAGACCAATCCTTATCTTGAGCAGCTGCAGCCGATATTTCCCTTAATTGTTTCTCATAATTAGGATACAGACTTATTATTTCCATTAGGGGATGTTTGTCTTTCATCTTATCTAGAGTTACACCCACATTTATCCTACCTACTTTAAATCTTTGCAAAACCACTGATGTACAGGGGCACCAACCCCAATCACAACAGGGCACAGACACAAAACACAAACGTTCACTCACCAATGTGAGAAACAAAGCCCACTCACTTCAATAATTTCAGTCCGAGACAAGATCTGAATCAGTAGTGTCATTTTTTTTCCACACTTGCAAGTGGGTGTGATGTCCATTGTCTATAAGGCAGAGGACATACACACCAAATTGAATTCATACACAATATTTATATAATTTGATTTCTTTTGTTTTACATTGCTCCTCCCCTGTTTACATCTTCCACTTCCCTAAGACCGGCCCCCATTACTCCTGTTTATCTCTTGCCTTATCCGGCCTTGTCTGTGACAAAATGCTTATTTCTGGCCTCACAAGGCCGTTTGACCTCATCCTGCTGTAGGTCATTGTTAGGCATATTCTTTCTTCATCATTATCTACCCCCTTTATCTGTGCCTTTCCCGAGGCCGTTCTGATCCCTATGACCCTTTTAATTGGGGCTTGTTCCTCTGCCTCTGTAAAAGTGGGAAACAGATGTTTATACCTACTGTTTGTACAGGCGTATCTAGCTTAACTTCATCCCCTCACAACATCTTATCTACTTGCCCGTAATATCTACCATTGTTTTGCAGTCACATTTCATTCTGACATACAGTTTTAGCTAATACAAAAACAATTATATATTTCCTCCACATCGTTTCCATTCTTGTTGACTCAGCTCTTGGCTAAAACAATTACACACTGGTGTGAGTTCATTTTACTTTGTAAAATGGAATTGCAGAAGTAACATTAATTTACCTATATCCCACACCAACAAATAAATGTGCATCCAAACTGAATCTCAGAGTTAAACTTTCTGCAAGCTGCAGAGAGTTAGCACTAAGTCTCTGTGTGCCTGTCTTGCTTTCTCTCTCGTTAGCGCACACAGGTACACACACCAACATTTTAGAAGATAACAACCCAACAACGAACAATAAAGTCTAATTATTTCTGCAAAGCATTCTCGACATTCTAAAACTTGACAGTTTCTGTTTTTAGTACCTATTTAAACAATCTCATTTAGGGTTCCATCAGGGTACTAGGAGAGTGAAATGGAGGAATTCACACATGACGATACAGACCTAGAGCAATCAAGGTATAATCTTACTTTGTGGGCCCATTGGTCTCAGGTCTAACCCTGAGGTGAAGCTCGTCTTTTCCAGTTTCACTCAAACATAGCCCTTGTTGGAACCCTGCTCGCAGCGTCAAATTGTTAACATACAGATTAGAGACAGCCCAGGGAATCCCTTGTGGACTCAGACCTGTAAAGCCTCTATCTTGGTTCATCCCACAGATTGTACTCTTTGGAAGTCTGGAATAAAAACTTCTTTAGTTTAATTTTAGTCAGCCCCTTTATTCACTAATAGCATCACTGTTACAACATAACACTGATACCTATAAACTAAACTAAACTAACTAGGTTTAACTAGGAAAGTAGAGTACCAGCGAGCTACTCCGATGTACTGTTGCAAAGTGGCTTCCTTGATACAAAAGTTTACAAATACATTGTATGTTCTTAATTAGATAGATAAGTCATAGTCGTAGAGTCATAGAGATGTACAGCATGGAAACAGACCCTTCAGTCCAACCTGTCCATGCCGACCAGATATCCCAACCCAATCTAGTCCCACCTGCTAGCACCCGGCCCATATCCCTCCAAACTCTTCCTATTCATATACCAATCCAAATGCCTCTTAAATGTTGCAATTGTACCAGTCTCCACCACATCCTCTGGCAGCTCATTCATACACATACCACCATATGCGTGAAAAGGTTGCCCCTTAGGTCTCTTTTATATCTTTCCCCTCTCACCCTAAACCTATGCCCTCTAGTTCTGGACTCCCTGACCCCAGGGAAAAGACTTTGCCTATTTTCCCTATCCATGCCCCTCATAATTTTGTAAATCTCTAGAAGGTCACCCCTCAGCCTCCGATGCTCCAGGGAAAACAGCCCCAGCCTGTTCAGCTTCAGATCCTCCACCCTGGCAACATCCTTGTAAATCTTTTCTGAACCCTTTCAAGTTTCACAACATCTTTCCAGCGAAAGACAATAATTCGTAAGGAAGAAAAGTTAACTGACGGATCTGTGTGCACTTGCCTGATCGCTCCTACAAGACTTGAGCTATCCATCAGGTAGGAAAAACATACCCAGCTGAGTGAAGCATCTGCTCACGAGATAAGTTCCCATAAAGGAGTACCAGTCTAAATTAAGTGGGAGATGTCATAAGGTAACTTTGCACAGCTCACATGTCTGATATGATTTTTTTAAATTTCAAAAATATACTTTATTCATAAAATACTTTGGTCTGTACAGTTGGACATGCCACACATATGTAAACATTCAATTTCTTTGCATACCAAAACAGTAATCATTCCTATTTACAGGTCTGTACAATCACATTTTTAGCTGAGGCATCAGCAGAGCCCAAATGACTGTGTGGGCCCCCTGTTCTTCTTTAGGCAGGCAGACATTACACGGTGGTCTTTCCCTGCCGCGCCTTAGTGGCAGCTGCCCCAAGCTCCAGCACGTTCCTCAGCACGTAGTCCTGGACCTTGGAATATGGCAGTCTGCAACACTAAGTCGGGGTCAACTGCTTCAGCTGGAAGATCAACAAGGTTCGAACCACCCAGAGAGCTCCTTCACCGAGCTGATGATCCTCCAGGCACAGTTGATGTTCGGCTCGGTGTGCATCCCGGGGAACAGGCCGTAGAGCACGGAGTCCTGCGTCATAGCGCCGCACGGGATGAACCTCAACAAATGCCACTGCATTCCTCTCCAGACTTCCTCTGCATAGGCACATTCCAGAAGAAGGTGTGTAACAGTCTCGTTCCCACCACAGCCACTTTGAGGGCAGAGTGTCCGGGGGTGCGTGAAGGATCTCACAGGCAGAGCCCTTCTCACCACCAGCCAAGCCACCCTCTGTGTGAAAAGGTTGCCCCTTAGGTCTCTTTTATATCTTTCCCCTCTCACCCTAAACCTATGCCCTCTAGTTCTGGATTCCCTGACCCCAGGGAAAAGACTTTGCCTATTTATCCTATCCATGCTCCTCATAATTTTGTAAACCTCTAGAAGGTCACCCCTCTAGAAGGTGCTTGTTGGAAAGTTCTGGCGATGAGGCATTCTGCCAAATGGCTTTGACAGTCTGCTCAGGGAACTGCTCAACAGGATCCGCCCTCTCTTTTTCCCGAAGGCTTTGACCACTTCCTGATGGCCTTGTGGTCGAAAGGTGTTTTTCTTCATAAATTTCTCCACGAAGGATAGGTGGTACGGAATGGTCCAGCTACTGCGGCAGCGAGGCCAGGCCCATCCTTCGCAACACCGGGGACAGGATGTAGTGTTTGCGTACCGGGGATCCACACACAGCTTGATGCAGCCATACACAAAAGGTGGCCATCAGGGTGAGGGTAGCATTGGGTGTATTTTTCTCCCCCATTGCACAGGTCTTTGTACATTGTCTCTCTTCGGACCCGGTCCATCTTTGCTCTCCACATGAAGTGGAAGATGGCCTGGGTGACTGTGGTGGCATAGGTTCTGGGGATAGGCCAGACCTGTGCCATGTATAATACTGAGAGCACCTCACACCTGATGACCAAGTTTTTTTCTGGCGATGGAGAGCGACCGTTGCTCCCATCTGTCTAGTTTGTCTCATCTTCCTGATCCGTTCCTCCCGGGTCTTGGCACACACCCCAGCTTCCCCCCCCCCCAAACCAAATACCCAGTGCCTACAGGTGGTAGGTCCTGACAGTGAAGGGGATCGAGCATTGGTCGGCCCAGTTCCCGAAGAGCATGGCCTCGCTCTTGCTTCAGTTTACCTTGGCCCCCGAAGCCCACTCGAACTGGTCACAGATGCACGTGATTCAGTACACAGACAGCGGATCCGAGCAGAAAACGGCGATGTCATCCATGTACAGGGAGGCCTTAACCTGCAGGCCCCCGCTGCCAGGAATAGTCACCCCTCTCAGGCTCGCATCCTTCCTGATGGATTCAGCAAATGGCTCGAGGCAGCACACAAACAAGGCAGGAGAGAGAGGGCAGCCTGCCTGAGTCCAGATCTGAATGGGAAGCTATCTGATTCCCACCCATTGATTGAGACTGCACTGAATGTTGGTGTAGAGCAGTCTGATCCAATTACCGATTCCCTCCCCAAAGACAATTTTGGAAAGGACATCCCTCATATATCCTGTCAAAGGCTTTCTCCTGGTCCAGGCTGATGAGGCAGGTGTCCACCCCCCTGTCCTGCACGTAGGCAATCGTTTCTCTGAGGAGTGTGAGACTCTCGGCGATCTTCCTACCCGGTACAGCACAGGTTTGGTCAGGGTGGATCACCGATCCCAGAGCAGACCTGACCCGGTTGGCTATGACCTTTGACAAGATTTTGCAGTCTGTGTTTAAGTGAGATCGGTCTCCAATTTCTAATTTACTCCCTCTCCTCCTTCTGCTTGTAGATGAGGGTGATGATGCCTTTCCTCATGGATTCACTCATGGTACCTGCCTGAAGCATACTGACATAGACCTCCAGCAGGTCCTGGCCGATCAAGTCCCACAGAGCGGAATAGAGCTCGACCGGTAAGCCGTCGCTTCCAAGAGTTCTATGCTTTTCGAAGGACTCGAGGGCCTTGGTCAGCTCATCCAGAGATAGCGGCTGGTCCAGCCTCTCTTGTGTTCCATCATCGAGGACCTCCGTCATAGAGGACAGGAACAACTGGGAGGCTGCACGGTCGGTCGGCTTCGAGTCATACAGACTGGCATAGAATTTACTGATCCTCATGACGTCAGCCTGAGATGATGTTACCGAGCCATCTTCTTCCATCAGGCTGCTGAGCACAGAGCTCTCTCTGTGCACCGTCTGGAAGAAGAAATGTGAGCACGTCTCGTCCCGCTCCACGGAGCGGACTCTGGACCGGAAGATTATCTTGGAGGCCTCTGAGGCAAAGAGCAAGGCTTGCTGGCCCTTCACCTCCTCCAGGTCCTCCGTGACATCGACCCCCAACATCTGCAGCAGGAGCAGGTTCTGCATACTTTCCTGGAGTTGGGACAGATTTCCCCGCGCCTCTCTCACCTCCTGAACACCTTTTGAGGATGAAGAACCTCTTGATGTTCCCTTTTTACTGTTCCCCACCAGCCTGCTGGTTTCTCCAACCTGCGTAATCCCACTTCAGCTCCTCGATGTTTGCCGGGGTCAACAGCTTCCACATTCCGGGGTTCAGTTTCCACATTCCCTTACCATCCCGCTGCTTGTCCTGTAGGTGACAGTCGGCCAGCAAGAGGCAGTGGTCAGAGAAGAACACCAGTTTGACGTCGGTGGTTCTGACCAAGAACGTTCGGGACACAAACAGGTAATCTATCCTTGAGCGGATAGACCCGTCTGCCCGTGACCGGGTGGATCTATGCTGCGCTCGTCTGCAGGGGTGCAGAAGACGTCATGCAGCTTGGCATCTTTGACCGTTTCCATCAGGGCTCTGGACGTGGCGTCCAGTTTACTATCTCTCCCGCCCCCCCCAGATCATCCAAATGCATCAATGATACAGTTGAAGTCTCCGGCCAGAATGACCGGCCTGGACGTAGCCAGCAACCATGGAAGCTGTTGCAGGACGGCCAACCGTTCACTCGTACCCACTGGGGTGTACACATTAGTCAGTCTCAGGGGAGCATTCCTGTACATGACGAGGAGGCGCCTGCCCACCACCTCCTTAACCTCGGAGATGGTGAAGTTGCCTCCTCGCAACAGAATACCCAGGCCTGAGGAAGCAGTTATCGTTTTCCCCCGACCAAACTGACGGCCCGTGGGCCCACAAGCTCGACCATCTCCTGTAACTGCTGAGGTGTGGTTTATGAAATGGCTTCTTAGCAAGGAGGGGAAACTTTTGACCATAAAATGGCTTCCGGACAGATTGTGGCAGAATCTCTTCAATGTTAAATTTAGAATAATTTTAAGCTGGGAGCAGATTCCTGCTTTTTATCTTAAGCACAGAATCATTCTGTACCTGAGGCTGAAATATTACTGCAAGGTTGTATTTAAAATGATTAATTAGTCTCAAATTAAACATGCCTTCTTTTCAAGTTTGTGATTCAAATTCAAATGACTAATAAGATATGACTAATTAGAACTGACAGTTGGGGCGGTCTGTAGAGTGGTCTGCAAGAACAGCAAATAAGTTAAAGCTTCATTAATATTACCTGGTAATGGTACTCAACATCATCATAAAGTCCCAAAATTCAGTTAAATTCAATCCATAGCAGATGAGCACTGAGTTAATTTTCTACAGGCTCCAATACCCTCAGCGCTAAAATGGTCTCTCCCCCTAGTGTCCTTTTGAACACTCAAGTCAGCAAAGATTTTTTTTTCTCTGTCTGCCCTGTTTGGAAGGGTTAATAAGAATCCATTATAATTGGCAGTATCTGACCACTAATTACAAAGCTTTTGATTGTACCGAGTTCAGTTTCAGGGTCAGAATCAAACACTCTCATTAACTTCACAAGGGAATGGCTGTGAATGTTATCACTTGGTGTCCTGTTCACACAGATTCACCGATGCTAAGGCAAATGTTTTTAATTACCTTACAGTATCCTGTTATCACTTGGTAAAACCAGATGTCCCTATCTTCTGCATTCCTTGAGACTCTTTCCCACCTCCCCACCCCCCCCCCTCCCCCCCGCCGCCACCTTTTCTGAGACTTCCTGCCTGTCTATTTTCTAGTGCAGTAAACGTGTTCTATAATTCAACATTACATTTTAGTTGAAATGTTTAAAGACCAGTTAAAGGCTATAGATTTTCTCAGTTAAGGTTTGGTGAAGGAGGAGGCCCAGGACCAACATGTCCTTACAGGGGAATTAGTGTTCAGCCACATGACAATGGGGTTGCTGGGTGGGGGTATCCCAGAGATATTCTCTGAAATGATCTGCAATTTGCTGACCTGGCTAGCCAGTCTACTGTGAGGAACCTTATCGAACTCCTTACTGAAGTCCATATAGATCACATCCACCGCTCTTCCCTCATCAATCCTCCTTGTTAATTCTTCAAAAATCTCAATCAAATTCGTGAGACATGATTTCCCATGCATAAAGTGATGCTGACTATCTGGAATCAGCCTTTCCAAATACATACAAATCCTGTCCCTTGGGATTCCCTCTAATCTACCTATCATCGTCAGGCTCACCAATCTATAGTTCCCTTGGCTTTTCCTTACCACATTTCTTAGTGGTGCCATGGTAGCTAACTTCCAGTCTTCCAACACCTCACCTGTGCTTATCAATGATGGAAATATCTCAGCAAGGGGTCCAGCAATCACTTCCCTAGCTTTCCACAGAGTTCTAAGGTACACCTGATCAGGTCCCGATGATTTATCGACTTCTGTGCGTTTGAAGACATCCAGCACCACCACCTCTCTAATATGGACAGTTTTCAAGATTTCACCACCTACTTCCCCACATTTTAGAACTTCCATGCACTTCTCCAAAGTAAGCACTGATGCAAAATACTCATTTAGTATCTCCCCCATCTCCTGCAGTTCCATACGTAGACTGCCATTCTTTGAAGGGTTCTATTCTCTCCCCAGTTATCCTTTTGTCCTTAACGTATTTATTAAAAACCCTTCAGATACTCCTTAGCCCTATTTACCAAAGCTGCGTCCTGTCCCCTTTTTGCCTTCCTGATTTCCCTCTTAAGTATAGACTCCTACTACCTTTATACTAGAGGGATTGACTCAATCTCTTCTGTCTATCCCTGTCATACGCTTCTTTTTTTTGAAACCAAAACCTCAATTTTTCTAGTCACCCAGCATTCCTTTTACCTACCAGCCTTTACTTTCACCCGAACAGAAATGTACTGTCTCTGGACTCTCGTTATCTAATTTTAGAAGGCTTCACATTTTCCTGCCATTGCTTGACCTGCGAACATCTGTCATCAATGAGCTTTTGAAAGTTCCAGCCTAATACCGTCAAAATTTGCCTTGCTCCAGTTTAGAACTTCAACTTTTAGATCTGTGAGTTTGGTGCTGGAAAAGCATGGCAGGTCAGGCAGCATCCGAGAAGCAGGAAAATCAACGTTTCCAGCAAAAGCCCTTCATCGATTTTCCTGCTCCTCGGATGCTGCCTGATATGCTGTGCTTTTCCAGCACCAAGCTCTCTACTCTAATCTCCAGCATCTGCAGTATTAAAAACCTTAACACTATTACCAGCTGACCATTTGGTGGTGTATAATACAATCCCAATAAGGTGATTCTCCCTTTTTTATTTCCCAGTTCCACCCAAATAACTTCCCTGGTTGTATTCCCAGGAATATCCTCCCTAAGTGTAGCAGTAATACCATCCCTTATCAGAAACATCACTCCCAATTCTCTCTCGCCCCCTTTTCTATCCTTGCTATCGCATTTATATCCTGGAGGATAAGATGCCAGTCCTGTCCATCCCGAAGCCACATTTCTGTAATTGCTATGATATCCCAGTACCATGTCTCTAGCCATGACCTGAGGACATCTGCCTTCCTTGTTAGGCCTCTTGTGTTGAATTCAATGCAGTTTATCAGTCCGACCTTGTTCTCTGCTTTGTTCCTTCCTGCCCTGACTGTTTCACTTGTACCATTTCCCAACTGTACCAGTCTCAGATCGATCTCTCTCTTCACTATTTCCCACATTATTAGTTAAAACCCTCCTGAGCAGCTCTAGCAAATCTCCCTGGCAGAATATTAGTCCCCTTTCAATTCAGGTGCAATCCATCTTTCCTGTACAAGTTACTTCCATCCCAGAAGATTTCCAAAGATCCAAAAATGTGAACCCTTCTCCCATGCCACACATTCATCTGCTCTATCCTCCTATTCTTATACTCACTGACTCATAACACGGAGTAATCCAGATATGACTACCTTCAAGGTCCACCTTTTTAAAATTCCTGCCTAACTTTCCATATTTTCCCTTCAGAATCTCATCCTTTTCCCTTCCTCTGCCATTGGTTCCAATGTATACAATGACGTCCTGCTGGTCCCTCTCCCCTTTGAGAACATTCTGCACCATCCCTGAGACATCATTGATCCTGGCACCAGGGAGGTAACACACCATTCTTATGTTTTGCTGCTGACCACAGAAACTTGTTTGTGCCTCTGACTGGAGAGACCCCATCACAATCGATTGCTTGGAACCCAACATAAACCTTCATTGCATTAGAACCTGCCTGGATACCAGTAATGTGGCTGTTTGTGCTACATTCCACTGACAGTCCATCACCCCTACATTTTCCAAACAGCATACTTGTTTGAAATAGGAATAACCACAGAAGATTCCTGCACTACCTGTCTATCCCTCCGACCTTTTACTGGAGTTAACCCATCCATCCATTTGCGTTTTTTGTCCCTTCTGATAACTGTCATCTGTCACACCCTTCTTTAGGGAGAGACTGAAAGTTTGGAAAGTTAAAATCCCTAACCATAACCACCTATTATTCTTACAAATAACTGAAATCTCCTTACAAATTTGTTTCTCTATTTCCGATTGACTATTCAGTGATCTATTTCTCAGTTCGACTCAAATAACTTCCCTGGATGCATTCCTCATTGTAATATTCCTCTTGTAAATTCCTCATTCCTCCAGCTGATCCAAGTGATCCAAAAGGATTCACAACCAAACACACTTACTGCAGACGTAATCAACAGTAACATTGAAACTCTCCCTAAACTCCCACATCAGACAGGAAGAGTATATTACTCTATGAAAGGCCATATTTCCTCCTTCACAATCTACAGAACCAGACAATAGCACCATTATTTTGCTGTAAAAACCAGTGCTCCAGGCTAACTTAGTACTTTTGGTTTACATTTTTTACATTTAATCAAGAGACAGATTTCAATAAAACATAATCAAGAAAGAACCCACTCTATACACTACTGCAGACATACGGCGAGGTTACACATTAAAAAAATATTAAAATCTGTTCCTGTGCAGCAATCTCTCCCACACAGGTTCCTCCAAAGATAGCTATGAATTTTGCTGTTTGTTATTTTTTCCTGGACTCACTCTGATGTCCAGTAACTGCAGATTCACTGCTGTATCAGTTAGCAGTGTAGGTTTCTTTCTCTCTCCCTTGTTTTGGGCTCCTATACCCTGGGATAAAGATCTTGGCAATTCACCCTATCCCTGCCCCTTATAACTTCTATAAGGTCACCCCTCAAGCCTCCGATGCTCCAGGGAAAACAGCCCCAGCCTATTCAGTCTCTCCCTAAAGCTCAAACCCTCCAGGTCTGGGAATAGCCTCATCCATCTTTCCAATTTCATAACATCTTTCCTATAGCAGGGAGACTAGAACTGAATGCAGTATTCCAAAAGTGGCCTAACCAATGTCCTGCACAGCTGCAACATGATTTCCCAACTCCTATACTCAGTGCTCTGACCAATAAAGGAAAGCACATCAAACACCTTCACTATCCTATTGGTCTCTGCACTTGCAAGAAACTATAAATCTGCACTCCAAGGTCTCTTTGCAACAGCTCGCATTTATTTAAATTATCCATCTGCCAAGCCTCAGACCATCAGTACATCCAATCAATTCTTGTTTATATCGTATTTTCTTACCTCTCTCATTTGGATAGAAGTATACATACATCTAGGCGGATAGGCTGGGAGTTTTTTCACTGGAGCATAAGAGGTTGAGTGGTGACCTTGTACAGGACAATAAAACCATGAGGGGTATAGATGGGGTAAACAGCAAGTGTCTTTTCCCTCTGGTGGGGTTTCATGATTAGGGAGCAAATGTTGAAGGTGAGAGGAGAAAGATTTTTTCAAAAAACGAGTATCGTTTTTAAGAAAGCAGTTTCTATGTGGAATGAAGTGGTGGATACAGGTACAGTGACAACATTTAAAATACATTTGCATAAGTTCGTGAATCAGAAAGGTTCAGAGGGATATGGGCCAAATACTGGCAAGTGGGACTAGTTTAACTTGAGAACATAGTCAGCATGGACGAGATGGATTGCTGGGACTGTTTCTGGTCTGTATGACTCTAACTGTTCTGTACTGGTCATAGAACTATTTTCTTGCCTTTCCCCAGAACCATCACTTTATTGTTCAAAAATCAGAAATACTCAGCCTTGAATATATTCAATGACCCTCTAACTGCAGGAAGCCATCCCCACTTCTGAACTCCATCCCTCTTGCTAATATATCACTTGCCAATCTCATTGCTTGCTGCACCTGTCTGACAACTGACATTGACTGGCGTAGAAAGGCAGAAGCGCCTTTGTACATCCACACATCATTCCTGATGAAAGGCTCAAGCCTGATACATCCTTTCTCCTGCTCCTTAGACATTGCCTGACCTAATGTGTTTTTCCAGCACCAAACTTTCTGACTCGGATCTCCAGCATCTGCAGTCCTCACTTTCTCCACAACCCAATGTATCATCATTTAAACCATACATCTCTTTGCTGCTTTTTTCTGCAGCAAAGGCTATAACTTCATACTGTGGTCCTGCATGTGTTTGCCAATTGAGACCCAGACCTGGACGACTTTTCCAGAATCTGTCCCCTCCCTAGATTCACTCCCTTTCCTTTCAGGTCCTGTAAGTCAACAAATTGAATCCCAGGATGAAAGAAAGAAATGGAAAACGGGGTGAGAAAGGAGTGTGCTGTAAGCACAGATGTTGGACAGAAGAAGGAAGTTGCACTCTGGGGTGAAACCCAATCTTCATTCGGAGAGAGGAGCAGCAACTTCCGAAGTTCATGGTCCAATGTCCACATTCAGGCAAAAGGAGGGTTGTGACTGGCAGGAGGACCACACTCCTTCCGGTTGTCCAGGGCTCCTCGTTGGTCCATTAAAATGTCGCAGGCCATTTCTGCAGTGAGCAAGGACCATGCACATTATTTTGCTGACACCGGTGAACATTCGCAGTCCTTGCTGCCACAGAGGAGCATGCGCAGTATGCAATGTGAAGATGCTGGTGTTACTGATAAATTTAAAGTATCTAACTGCCAATCATTGAAAAAAAGGCTGCAGTCACAATTTTCTTTCCCTACCGTGGCTCAATATTTTATTCTGTTTACATTTTGTCTGGCTGCTCAACTTTTGTATATGTTTCCCCTAGGGTAGAATGCTGTCCAAATCTAGAGGGGCATAGCCTTTGGGTGAGAGGGTGAAGATTTAAAAGGGACCCGAGGGGTAACTTTTTCATGCAAATGGTGGTGCGTGAATTGAATGAGCTGCCAGAGGAACTGGTAGAGGCTGCTACAATGATAACATTTAACATGCATCTGGATGGGTATATGAATAGGAAGGGTTTAGTGGGATATGGGCCAAATGCTGGCAAATAGGTCACTATATTAATTGAAGATATCTTATCAGTGTGGATCAAAAGGTTTGTTTCCACACTCCACAACTTTATGGCTCAATTTCTACATCGTTGGAACCAATTACACAAGACTTGGAATAGACCATTCACCCCTCAGCTGTGGCCTAACTGCGCATATTTAAAGCAATTTTGTCAAAGAATTCTGAAGCTTTTTTTAAAAAAAATAATTGAATATGCTTTCAGACTTTTATGATGTTTCTAAAGGTATCATTTTAGCTATTAGTTTTAAAGGCCAGCCATTTCTCATGCACTCCCATCTCCCAGGTAGAGTCATCACCATCCATTCTCTGTGTTCTTGAAGGGCTTGATACAGCAATCAAAGAGGGCTTGATGCATGAGAAAGGATTAGGGTGGGAAGGGAGTGAGAATAGATGGAGGTGCAGAGGGTGTGGGGAGACAGATAAAATGGAGAGGGGGGTGAGGGAGGTGCTGAAGAGGGGCAACAGGGTGGCGGTAAGGAGACTGGGGGGATGGAGGGGGGTGCATAAGAGAATTGGGGGTGAGGGAAAGAGAGAACGGGAGCAGAGGATTGGAGTGAGACAGAATGGGGGGGGGGTGATACAGAGTGTAGAGAGAGAGAGAGAGAGAGAGAGAGAGAGAGAGAGAGAGAGAGAGAGAGAGAGAGAGAGAGAGAGAGAGAGAGAGAGAGAGAGAGAGAGAGAGAGAGAGAGAGAGAGAGAGAGAGAGAGAGAGAGAGAGAGAGAGAGAGAGAGAGAGAGAGAGAGAGAATGGACAGGGGGGGCAGAGGGTGGAGGGAGAGACAGCACAAATACCATCTTCGCCAGGACCGCTGTCAAGTGTCCTACGAACTGGAACCCATTCCTCCCACAGCAGACAACCTAGACCCACCCACGTACCCTACAGCTCCCCATTGCTAATACACCCTAACCTGCACATCTCTAGACACTTTAGCATAGTCAACCCACCCTAAACTGCAATTTTTTTGAATTGTGGGAGGAATCCTGAGCACCCAGAGGTAACTTACAGATACAAGGTGGAAACATGCCAAAGTCCACACAGACATTCACCTGAGGGTGGAATCGAACCCAGGTCCCTAGGGTCATGAGCCAGTGGTGTTAACCACTGAGCCATGCCACCCAGAGCTTTGAGGTTCTGCTTTTTCTTTGTAGCTTCTAACTTCTCATGAGCGTGCAGCAGAGGATCTCTCCTCCCGACATTGTTGAATCATACCTGCTGCAACCTCCCTTTCCCACCTCTCCAGCCCTGATCCTGAATCCTCCTGCCAGACAGACATTGATGCCATCTGGCCTCCTGCTGCTTGTTGCAGCGAACAAAAACAATGCCTGTCACTATTCTGTCCCTTACCACCACTTCCCACCCCCCAACATTGTCTTTACTGTCACCACGCACCACCCATCCAGTTTGCTCCCCCGGCCTGCAGCCCTCTCTCAGATCTCCTTTACATGCCTGACTCGCACTCACACTCTCCTGACCCTGTCCACTGACCCAATTAGAAGGCCAGCTGGAGGGGAAGACCATCTCCCAGAATAAACTGTCCGGTTAACTTTACCCATTTCCTCCCAACAGTTCCGTCTCTCTGAGCCAAACATGTATTTGCCCTGGAACACAGCATCCAGATCCTCCCAGCAAATTTCAGCAAAGTGAAAGACAAGTCTCACCTGGCCTTCTCCAATGTGTGTTGTGTAACTGCTTAATTGTTTCTAGTGGCCAAGTAGAGGCTGACAGCCAAGTTCGGTACCCATGAAGATAGCCTCGACCAGGATCTTGGGTTTACATCCACTATACTGTACACTCACACACAAGCATATATACACATACTCATGCAGACGATCACTCTCATACACTTGTTCTCTCCCAAATACACAGACATACTCTCCCCACACACACCCACCCTTGCAAAGGCTTATACTCCATCACACATTTTACCCAGCATGCACACATATAAACACACACTCACGTGCACACGCAAACTGTCTCTGATGGACGCACAAATACATACAAGTTTTTGGGGTGAATTTTCATTTGCGAAATTACATTTGCAGATACATTCTATTGTGCACCTTTGAGCAAAATCTGCAGGCAGTCAATCCATGTAATATTTTAGAAATTTCTACTTTGGAAATAGAACCAGTCTTACTCAAGATTGGGATACAGACAGACTCTAACCTCATACATTTTCTGAGCTGAAATTCAGGTTTTTAAAAAAAAATGAGGTATGTCAAGAATATTACTTGAAGGAAGCACTGGGATTAACATACTAAATGAACCAAAACCTGCAACCCATTCTAAAAGATGAAAGACTTAACAGCATTCTAGGTTTGATCAATATATGGTATCAGTTGCATGACAGTAATCTTTTGCTATAAATTCTGTTTCTTGTGATCCTGCTCCATAGCTAACCAATGAAGGAGCAGTGATCCGAGAGATGGTGCTTCCAAATAAATCTATTGGAAATATAACCTGGTGTTGTGATTTTTTAACTTTACCCACCCCAGTCCCACACGGGCTCTTCCACATAATTTCCAGTGAACACAGCTCACACCTCCCCCGGTGCTGCCAGTAAATTTTACAATGCCAATGAAGCAATGGATTATCTGCACTCCTGAAAAAATTACAATTTCTGATGATACCAACTACTCATTCACTGCTTCTTCTGATACATGACAGTGGAAACTTAGTGCTGGAGTCTGAAAAAAAAAACGAGCAGCTTTGAAACAAAAGCCTGTTAGGTTGCATAGATTTCAAGGTCAGAGTACGATGGGAAGTTCAAGTAAGCATTATTGCGACCCAGCTTTGTTACTGCTTCAGATTTCCCCAGCAAAAAGGTATACAAAATGTAGCTGTTTTTTTAAAAACGGCTCCAGGTCAAAACGTACACACTACCCACCCAACGTCTCAGATGGTGAGCGGGCTGTCCCCAGTGTGGACCTGCTCATTCAGTTGGAGGCTGGAGGAATCGATTAATCCCTTCCCGCACTCTGGCAGGTGAATGGTTTCTCTCCTGTGTGGACCCGCTGGTGTGTCCGCAAGTTGCTCACGTGACCGAATGCCTTCCTACATTCGGGACAGGTGAATGGCCGCTCCCCGGTGTGGACCCGCTGGTGCATCTGCAGGTTACCCAACCGACTGAATCCCTTCCCGCACTCGGAGCAGGTGAAAGGCTTCTCTCGTGTGTGGACCCGCTGGTGGGTCAGCAGTGTAGATGACTCAGTGAACCCCCTCCCGCACACGGGGCACGTGAACGGCTTTTCTCCCGTGTGGACCCGCTGGTGCCTCTGCAGATGTCCCGTCTGACTGAATCTCTTCCCGCACTCTGAGCAGGTGAATGGCCTCTCCCCGGTGTGGACCCGCTGGTGGATCAGGAGTTTAGATGACTCAGTGAACCCCCTCCCGCACACGGGGCATATGAACGGCTTCTCTCCCGTGTGGACCCGCTGGTGTGTCTGCAGATGGCCCACATGAGTGAATCCCTTCCCACACTCTGAGCAGGTGAATGGCCTCTCCCCGGTGTGGATCCGCTGGTGGGCCCTTAGGCTGGAAGAATCAATGAATCCCTTCTCACACACGGAGCAGATGAACGGCTTCTCCCCGGTGTGGACCCGCTGGTGGGTCAGCAGGCCAGAAGAATCAATGAACCCCTTCCCGCACTGAGAGCAGATGAATGGCCTCTCCCCGGTGTGGACCCGCTTGTGGATCAGCAGTGCAGATGAATAAGTGAACCCCTTCCCACACACCAAGCAGGTGAATGGCCTCTCTCCGGTGTGGACCCGCTGGTGAGTCCGCAGGTTGGAAGAATTCACAAACCCCTTCCCGCACTGAGAGCAGGTGAACGGTCTCTCCCTGGTGTGGACACTGTTGTGGATCAGTAGTGCAGATGAGTGAGCAAATCCCTTCCCGCACACTGGGCAAATGAACAGCTTCTCTCCCGTGTGGATCCGCTGGTGCTTCTGCAGATGACCCATCTGACTGAATGCCTGCCCACACACTGAGCAAGTGAACGGTCTCTCCCCAGTGTGAATGCGTCTGTGGGTTTCCAGCACTGCTGGGGAAGGGAATCCTTTCCCACAGTCCCCACATTTCCACGGTTTCCCCATTGGGGGAGCTTTCCTTGTGTCGCTCTGAGTTTGAAATTACAAACAGAATGTGTATGCAGTTTCTCCCCACCGTGAGTGGTATCAGTTTGTTCCCCTAAGCTGAGTAAACAGTTTGAAGCACATTTCACAAACAGCACACTGAATCTCCCTCACTCGGATGTCTCCGTATTCTTCCTGCCATACCAGTGTCCAAAACCCCTCAAGCAGACAAAAGCAAACATTTCTTCTCGATTTGAATAGCTGCTGATATTCAAGTCCCAATGAATCAAGTGGTTCTGTCAGAAGTTGATGTATCATGTGCTTTCAGATTTCTTTCCTCATGTCTTCCTGCAAAAATAAATTCACAAAAGGATTGACCACTGTCAGTACAGTTAAATAAACATAACATAGGTGGCAATTCTGGTAGATTACTAGATGCCTGCTGATCACATATTATCAAGGACACACAAACCTGTGAAGGCCCTTATGTAGCCAGATAGCCTAAAGTGTGTATGGAGGAAAACTTCATTTAGGTGACTAGGATCTGGAACAACCTGCCTACAAAGGTGCTGGAGATGGAGCTGAATCAAGGATATGAAAATTAAAGGTCAAGGCTGCTTGAGAAAAGAAAGCCAGTAAATTTGCTGAATGACTTCTTCCTGTCCTGTTAAATAAATAAGACAACAAGAAATACAGGACGTAACTCCATTTGAGGGTGAAGAATAACTGCAAAATAGCTTTGACAACAGCCAACAATATCAGCTTTATACCATATGAAGCATTATACATCTAAATTTCGTACCAATGTGCTAAATCCTTAAATGCTGCTCAGTTTGATGAGATACTATCCTTTTACTTGCAAGCATGAGGAAAGAAGCAATCCTTTTCTAGTGCCAAACGAAGGGGATACACAATGAAAATACCTTTAAGTGGGACAGAGAGCACTGAGCACCTTTGCAGATTCACTCCAGTTGCTACAAGTGAACAGTGTCTCCCCCTCTCTCTGTCCCTCCCAGGATGAGGAATGGAAAGGGGAAGGCATTGTTTTGCTCTTGGATGTTGCCCAAAGAGAGGGAGTTTCACTCTGAAACTGACAAGGCTACTTCTGCATCGTCCTCAATGGGGGGCAGGGCGCAGAGTGGGGCCGAACTGCGCCTACGCTGCGTTGCAGCTGAGGCCTGTGGGGAGGGGAGGACAGGACACCTTGCAAACTCCCTCCACTCTCCTCCAAATCAATGTGGTTTGAGTTCAAGGAAAGCATGGGGTGTAATTTTAGCTTCACACTCACAGAAAACCTCCTTCTCTGTGCATCCAACATTTTATTCCCCTTCCCCCCACCACCCCCACCCCCACTCCGTAGAAATAATGATCTAAGAGACTCTAGAGTTGGAGTTGCTACCATACCTGCTGTAAGGGGTTTGGGAGAAACAGTTTGTTTTATGAACCATTTCAATTCAACCACATCCTTGCCATTGAAATACTAATTTTCCACAGAGGGTGGTTCATGTGTGAAATGAACCTCCTGAGGAAGTTTTGGATGCGAGTACAATTAAAACATTTGGATAATTACATGAATAGGAAAGGTTTGGAGGGATACAGGCCAGGAGCAGGCAGGACAGACTATTTGTGATTATGGTCCCAAATTTGGGATTATGGTCAGCATGGACTGGTTTGCACTGAAGGTCAGTTTCCATGCTGTTTAACTCTATGACAGGTTCATAGTTCCATGAAAATGGAGTCAGAGGTAGACCGGGTAGTGAAGGTGGTGTTTGGTATGCTTGCCTTATTGGTCAGTGCATTCAATTCTTGTCTCCCTGCTGTAGGACAGGAAATATGTTGTAAAACTTGAAAGTGTTCAGAAAAGATTTACAAGGATGTTGCCATGGTTAGAGGATTTGAGCTACAGGGAGAGGCTGAATACGCTGGTGCTGGTTTGCCTGGAGTGGAGGCTGAGGGGTGACCTCAGAGGTTTTTAAAATCATGAGGGGCACGGTACGGAAAATGGGGAAGTGATTTTCCCCAGGATGTGCAAAAGGTTTCAGGTGAAAGGGGAAGATTTAAAAGGGACCTAAGGGTCACGCAGTGGGTGGTGCATGTATGGAGTGAGCTGCCAGAGAAAGTGGTGGAGGCTGATACAATTACAACATTTAAAAGGTATCTGGATGGGTATATGAATAGGAACGGGTTGGAGCGATATGAGCCAAATGGAACTAGATTTGCATTGGATATCTTGTCAGCACGGGGGTGTTGGAACAAAAAGTCTTTTTTTTCCGTGCTGTACATCTCTATGTCTATTTGATAACAGATGCTTTATTTCAGTTGACATAAGTATTATTATAAATTAGAGCAAGGTACAATATTTAGATGTAAGGGAGAGAGAATTCCTCAAGAAGGGCACTATAAAAATCCTGGGAGACCCCTATTTCTGGTTTACTTTCTAACAAACAAACATTAACTACAAGCTCCAACTCTGCATTTATTTTTTCTCACTTTTCTTGTTTTATTCCCTGCTATGACTTTCTATGTCTGGATGGTTGACAGGCTGGGAGATTGTGGGCTGGTCCTTGATCGACTGATTTCCTGTTTCATTGAATCAGAAGGTATAAAAGGGGGTCAAAGCTTCAGCAGAAATCCAGCACAGCTGAGAACAGACACCAAATAACTTTGTGGGAACAGGCAGATCAGAGGAAGAGAAAACAGGACCTGAAATCTGAACCGATCTGAGACTACCATGTTATCAGTGCTTTGATTATTAGTGCCAATCCTCTACCTTAACTGAGCTTCTCATTCAACCTGAATGCCACATACCCACTTGATATTCAGGATCCAATCCTTGTCATCCTGAAGCCATGTCTCTGTAAGGAGTCTCCGATCATAACTATTTTCTTTAACGTGTACAGTCAGTTCACTCACTTTCATTATAATGCACACATTCAGACACCACAGCTTTTAATTTCAATTTTTGTAGTCTTTTGAATCCAGCTTTGATTGTTGGTACATTTATTCTCCTTGTCCCCGTCTACCTTTCTCTGACATTTATTGTCCACATCACTACTTACTCACCTGCCTTGATTTGGATTGGCCATGCTAAAGTGCCGATACTGTCCAGGGATGTGCAAGTTTGGTGGGTTAGCTATGGGAAATGCAGGGTTATAGTTTCATAGTAATCGAAGCAGGAGTACACCATTTGGCCTGTCGAGCCTGCTCGGCCATTCATTAAGATCATGGCTGATCTATCCATAATCTCAGCTCCTCCTACCAGCATTATCCTGACTACCCTTGATTCCTCTACCATGCAAAAACCCATCCAACTGTGTCTTGAATATACTTAATAAAGCTGCCTCTAATGATTCCTTGGGCAGAGAATTCCATAGATGCTAAACCTGAAAGCACTTCATCCCTACAGTGCAACGAATTCCTACTTTTCACGAAAATCCTACATCTACTCACAAACGAGTAGCTGTCTCACAAACGAAAGATTTTATTGTAACCTTTTCTGCTCCCAGGAAGGGCAAAACATTTTTGAAAACTGCTCTGAAAGTCCAGTCTTCACAATGACACTTCTACCACCGAAGACAGTTCGAGTCAGACAACACAGAAACAGACCTTTTGGTCCAACTTGTCCGAGACAACTAGATATCCGAAATTTGTCCAGTCCCATTTGCCAGCATTTGGCCCATATCCCTCTAAACCCTTCCTGTTCATTTACCCATCCAGATGTCCTTTAAAATGTTGTAACTGTACCAACCTCCACCACTTCCTCTGGCACTCGTTCCATACATGCACCACCCTCTGCGTGAAAGAGTTGCCCCTCAGGTTCCTTTTAAATCTTTCCCCTCTCACCTCAAACCTATGCCCTCCAGCTTTGGTCTCCCCTACCCTGGGGAAAAGATCATGGCCACTCATCCTATCCCTGCCGCTAATGACTGTAATAAGGTGGCCCCTTATGAACTTCAATAAGCTCACCCCTCAGTCTCTGATACTCCAGGGAGAGCAGTCCCAGCCTATTCAGCCTCTCCTTAAAGCTTCCAATGCTGGCAACAGCCTTGTTCACCTTTTCTGAATTCTTTCAAAGTTTTGCAACATCCTTCCTGCATCAGGGAGACTCAAACTGAATGCAGTATTCCAAACATGGCCTATTCAATGTCCGGTACAGGCACAATATGACCTCCCAACCCCTGTACTGAATGCACTGACCAATAACGGCAAGGATACCAAACACCTTCTTCACTATCCGGTCTAGCTGCAACTCCACTTTCAAGGAACTATGAAGCTGCACTGCAAGATGTCTTTGTTCTGCAACATTCCCCATTAACTGTGTAAGTCCTGCTCCGATTTGCCTTACCAAAATACAACACCTCATACTTATCTAAACTTATCTACCATTCCTCAGCCCATCTTATCAATTGTAATTTATAATTGAACTTTCTTTCCTCTATCATTCCCTAAAAGCTGAAAATCTCCATCCCCCACACACTGCCTCCATTCTCACTTTGCTGAACCTAATCCCTGCTGTATCTCATCCTGAAGGTTCTGCTTCATGCTGATTAACAGGCCCACTCTCAGGAGGGATCTGATTGAAAGTTACTGAATAGCCTCAACAGAATGGACATTGGGAAAATGTTTCCATTGGTAGGAGAGACTAAGACCTTTTAGAACAGAGACAAGGAGAATCTTCTTCAGCCAGGGAGTAGTGAATCTGTGGAATTCTTTCCCACAAAAGACTATGGAGGGCAGTCACTGAGTATATTTAAGATGGAGATAGATAGGTTCTTGAGTGTCAAGGGGATCGAGGTTTAGGGGGAGAAAGATGGAGAATGGGGTTGAGAAACTTATCAGCTATGATTGAATGGTGGAGCAGCCGTAATGGGCTGAATGGCCTAATTTCTGCTCCTATGTCTTATGATCTCTTGCTGTCCTGGTCACAGTATTAGAAATGGGAAATGGGAACAGGCCATTTGGTCTTTCGAGCCTTCGCCAGCATTGAACACATCATAATTGGATATGAATATACCTACATTTAGGTGAATACACTGGGACTCTTGCAGAGGTCTATAAAATTATGAGGGTTATTGGTGAGTTGAACAGTGGTTGTCCTTTCCCTAAAGGTGGGGATTTCAAGATTAGGGAGCAAATTTTGAAGGTGAGAGGAGAAAGATTTTAAGCACCAGTTCTTTCCTTTTACAGAGAAAGTGGTTTGTGTGTGGAATGAATGTCCAGAGGAAGTGGTGGATGCAGATACAATTATAACATTTAAAATACATTGGATAAGTACATGAATAGGAACAGCTCAGAGGGATATGGGTGAAACACTGGTAAATTGGACTAGATTAGCCTGAGAACATAGTCAGCACGGACTAGTTGGACCAAATGATCTGTCTCTGTGCTGTATGACTGTAACTGTTCTGTACGGGTCTTCAAACCATTTTCTTGCCTTCCCCTGGAACCATCCACTTCGTTATTGTTCAAAAATCTATGAACTCAGCCTTGAATATATTCAATAACCCCATAACTGCAGGAAGACATCCCCACTTCGGAACTCAATTCCTCTTGCAACATACGACTTGCCTCACTCATTGCTTGCTCCACCTGTCTGACAACTGACATTGACTGGAGTAGCAGGACGCTGAGGCACCTTTGTACACCCACACATCATTCCTGATGAAATACTCATGCCCGAAACATCGACTCGCCTGCTCCTCAGATGCTGCCTGACATGCTGCACTTTTCCAGAACCACACTTTTTGGCTCTGATCTGCCGTCCTCACTTTCTCCACATCCCAATGTATCACCATTTAAACAATACACCTCCTTTCTGCCTTTATTTTGCACAGCAAAGGCAATAAGTTCACACTGTGGTACGTCAATTGCCATGTGTTTGTCAATTGAGACACAGACCTAGACCGACGTTTCCAATCTGTTCCCTCCCTGGATTCACTCCCTTTCCTTTCAGTTGCTGCAAGTTAACAACTGAACCCCAGAATGAAAAGAAATAAATCGAAAAGAGGGTGAGAAAAGAGAATGCTGTACTCACAGATGTTTAGACAAAGGAAGAAAGCTGCAATCTGGGGAGAAGCTCAATCTTCATTAAGAGAGAGGGGCAGCAACTTCCCAAGGTTATGGCGAACTTCCTACGGGGTGTCTCTGATTGGCAGGAGGACCAGACTCCTTCCGGTCGTCCAAGTCTTCCCATTGGTCCATGGAAAAAAGGTTTCAGCTGAGAGCGAGGAGAACGCGCACTATTTTGCTGACGTCATTGAACATGCGTAGTATTTCCTGACACCGAGGAGCATGCGCAATATGCGCTGTGACGATGCTGGTGTTATTGACAGATCTTAAGTGTCCAAATGCCAATAGCAGAAGAAGAATGGTCGGACCCAGAATTAGTTTCCTCGTCGGTCAACATTTTATTCCTTTTGCACTTTGTCTCCTGCTCACCTTTTCTAGGTCTTTTCCCCAAGGTAGAGTGTTAGAAACGAAAATTGCTTCTTAATAATCGCTCGAGACAAATTCAGGAAAACAAAGCTTTATTAGCAAGTCTGCAGAGATGGGCAGCCTTCTGAGTAAAAGGCGCGCTGAGGCTTACAAAGTTTCTCATTATATACAGCACAAGTCCCTCCCCTCCTTGGTTCTAACGAGCCATGAGGTTCACATTCTTAAAAACATCATTATTCTCCAACTTGCATCCTTATCACAAAGTCTGCAACAAATGCCTCCAGACCCTAGAGGTGTTATTTTTCTCTCACTGTAGTCTTATCAGTCAAGGACTCATCCTTCCCTGCCTGTGTTTATGGTTTCATCAATCAAGGGCCTGTTTGTTTTACTCTGCTCACAAACTGCATGCACTATTTTAAACTTCTACTTTTGAGTATACAAAATGTTTTAAGAAAGCAAAAGTCTAATGTTTTTAGAAAAGAAGTCACTCTGCTCACAAATTGCATGCACAATTGTAAACCATTCTACTTTTGAGTATACAAAATGTTTTAAGAAAGCAAAAGTCTAATGTTTTAGAAAAGAAGCAAAAGTTTTATCTTTTATTATAGATCAGTCTGTGGTCTAGGCACATCTTAAAGTTGCAAACCGAAATTACCTCTCACATAGAGGAATTCCAAAACTGGAGGGTCATAGGTTGAGAAAGAAAGGGGAAAAATTTAAAAGGAACCTAAGGGGTAACTTTTTCACACAGAGGATGGTAGGTGTTTGGACTGAGCTGCCAGAGGAAGTGGTAGAGGCTGGTACAATTCCAACATTTAAAAGGTGTCAGGATGCATATCTGAATAAGAGGGTTTAGAGGGATATGGACCAAATTGAGGCAAATGGGACCAGATTAATTTAGGATATCTGATTGGCACAGACCGAAATGTTTGTTTTCATTCTTCTCAACCCTATGACACTACTCCTACGTAGTCGGAACCAATTTCACAAGACTAGGAATAGACCATTCACCCCTTACAGTCTGCCCTTAATTGTGGCCTAACTGTGCATATTTTAATGCAAGTTTCAGAAAGATGTCTGCAGCTTTATAAAGGAATTGAACATGCTTTCAGACTTTAATGATGCTTCTGAATACATTTTAGGTATTCTCAATTTTAAATATTAGCCATTCCTCATGCACCCCTGTCTCCCAGGTAGTGTCATGACCATTCCATTTTCTTTCTCTTCTTAGAAGGGCTTGATATGGTGATCAATGAGGGCTTGAGGCATGAAAAAGGATGGTGGGGTAGCGTGTGCGGGAGAAGGGAGAGAGGATGGACAGAGTCAGAGGCTGGTGGGAGAGAGAGAGAAAAGTGGCCATGTGGACAGAGAATGGGGGTAGAGAAAGGCTTGGGGGACAGAGGATGGTGGGGAAGAGAAACACTGGGTGGACAGATGGTGGTGGATAAGAGAATGGGGGGCAGAGAATGAGGGGGAGGGAGAATGGCAGGCAGAGGGCTTTGGGAAGGAGAGAATGGGGTGCAGAGTATGAGGAGACAGAATGGGGTAGTGCAGAGGCTGGGGGGAAAGAGAGAAAATGGACAGGGGAACAGAGGATGGGGCAAAGAGAAATACTGGGGGACAGATGGTAGGGGGAAGAGAATGGTGAAGCAGAGAGAGAGAATCGGGGCAGAAGTTTGGGGAGTTGAGAGAATGGGGTGTGCAGAGTGTGAGGAGAGACAGAAAAGGTGGGGTGGGCAGAGAGTGGGAGGAGAGACAGCACAAATCCCACCTTTCCAGGCCTGGTGTCAGTGTCCCATGAACTGGAATCCACTCCTGTCACAGCAGATTTGGGGCAATTATTTCTCAATATAGAATCATATAGTCCATGCAGGCCTTTTGGCCCATCAAATTCACACTGACCTTCCAAAGAGCAGACCCACCGCTTACCCAACAGCCCTGCAGTTGCCAATGACTAATCCACCCTCACCTGATCATGCCTGGGCACTTTAGCACAGCCAGAACGTACTAAACTGCAAATCTTTGAACTGTGGGAAGAAACTGTGGGAGCACGCAAAGGTAACCCATGCAGACACAAAGTGCCAAAGTCCACACAGACTGGCGCCTCAGTGTGGAATAATACTTGGGTCCCTGGCACTGTCTGGCAGCGATGCTAACTGGTGAGCCATTGTGCCGCTCAGAGCTTTGAGGCTCTGCTTTGTCTTTGTAGCTGCTATCTTTTCATGCACCCTCAGCAGAGGCTCCCTCCTCCTGCCATTGTTAGACCACACCACAGCAACCTCTCTTTTCCACTTTTGAAGCCCTGAGCAAGTTGGTTCCCAAATCTTGCGCCAGATACTGATGCATTCTAGCCTCCTGATTCCAACTGCAGAGAATGGAGGCAAACCCTGTCACTATTCTGTCCCTTACCACCATCTCCCCCTGCCCAACATTCTTTTTACTCCCATCATCCAGCCAGTTAGCTCTTCCACCCTGCAATTCTCTCTCAGATCCCTTTTACCTGCCTGACTCACACCCCCCTGATATTGTCCACTGACACAATCAAAAGGCTCTGTCTGGAGGGGAATGACCATCTCCTGGAATAAAGCGTCCAGTTAATTTTACCCATTTTGCCCCAACGTGTCTGCAGCCTGGCTTCCAGCTCCATCTCTCTGAGCTGAAGGTCCTCCAGCATGTGTTTGCCCTGGATCACAGCATCCAGAGCCTCTCACCATCTGCAAATTGAAAGACGTCCTACCCTGCCCTCTCCAATACGTGTTGTGTCACTGCTTAGTCGTTTTTAATGGCCAAGCAGAGGCTGATAGTCAAATTCAGAATCATGAGGATGGCTTCAACTTGGACTTTGGGCTAGTGTCACATTATGGGGTGGCACGGTGGCTCAGTACCTCATCGCGTGAAATGAAATGGCAACTGATCCTTTTTTTTTGTCTTTCTTACGGACTCCACATCTAAAAGTTATCCTAATGTGCACAGTTGTTTTTCCCTCTTTCTTGATCGGTCATGTGCACTTCCTCGTCCCAAATAAACTTTAATTTCCCCTGGAAACCGTTTGATAACACCGATTCGTTGTTGATTGGATAATCTGATTTTCCGCTGTTAATTGAGGGATATTGTACCTGACGGACCTTTCCTTGGAGGCGAACAGGAAGCATAGGTCGTGAATTAATATTTCATTTGGATGGTCGACAAACCACTGGGAGTTATGCATGCAAACCTCTATCTCATTTATTGCATGTAAAAATCAATGGCCAGAACAAAAAAAATCTTACATGAGTGAATCAGATTTTTGTTTACAATAAAAGTCAGCATTCTGTTGGCTTTCGACTTTGGATTGTTAACTGCATTCAAATTTCACTACTTCTCATAATGGCGTTTCGACACATGCCAGTACAGTATCACCAAGTGAAGATTTTGGATTACTTGCTCAGTGACATCACATCTTCTCAGCAGCTGTGTAGTGCCACTTCTGTTTGCCTCCATCGAAATTTCACGTGACATAGGGAGAATGGAGCTCTGTTCATGGACATCCCGGAATGAATGCGCGTGCAGTGTTTCGGATGTCAACAAAGATCGCCCTTCATTGAGGACGCAGACATCTCTGGTCAGTTATGGATTAGGCTCAAACCACTTAACTCAGCAGAAAGGTCCTTATGTCAATCGTTTTCTCCTGAACAAATGCCAGTCGAACCAATTGAGCTACTTAATTTTTTGTCCTTATATTATAAACATTAATGAAGCATATCCAATGTCATGGGATAGTCTATAGGCCTCCGTCGTAAAAGCATTTGCGACCAATTAAAAGCCAAATGCAACTTTTCAAAACAAAAAACAAGATATTAGCAACAACTTCATAAATATGTTTGTTTCAATTAGAATTATTCATGTTAAAAATATCTCCCTTGTGTTTGACATTAACTATATATGTTGCAATATTTCCATGGACTGCAGAGTTCACATTTCTAAAGAAATGCATGGAATGCTAAAGGACTTTGTGTCTGCTATTTACTATCCTATCCTTGCAGCGATTGGAGTTCCACGTAAATCAAAGCAGTTGGTCACTGTGTGAGGCAATCACAATTTTGCTGACTCACTGCCGCATATGTTTGTTCCATTTTGAAGCGGCAGCTTATCTTTTAAAAGAAAAACAGTCACGTACCCGTCTTTGAGTTGACAGTCATAGAATCGAAGAGATGTACAGCATGGAAACAGACCCTTCGGTCCATCCCGTCCATGCCGACCAGATATCCCAACCCAATCTAGTCCCACCTGCCAGCACCCGGCCCATATCCCTACAAACCCTTCCTGTTCATATACCCATCCAAATGTATCAGTTGTTTACTGCTTTTTTCCAGGTTTTTTTCTTGTTAGCGTTATATGTCCTCCCCTTTACCAGAATGACGTCAACTCTTCTGTACACGGTTTCTTCGCATAAATAAGTTATTCACATTAATGGTATCTTCTGCTCTTGTCTAATCGCATTGAATTCCACAAATTGCATTTTTGCTTATGAATTGCCAGCATATCTTTTATATTGTTTCATTGTTTATTGTCCATTTAGAATGAGGGATTTGTCACACGGTATTAACATGAAAGTGAAGATCCACTATTATTTATGTCAACGTCTGTTTTGAAAGTATCTCCCCATTTGAAATGGTTGAATTCATATGTTGCTCCATGAAACTTAAAGTATATTTTTAAAGCGACATCACCATGCTTATTAGCTGCTAGTCAGTAGATGAGGAAATTGCCTTCTACAATTCAGACCTCAAATTCTGCCAAGTCCTGTGGTTCAGCTCTGCACCAAGTAGAGTACGTGACTTCCAAATTATCCTCCACGAGAGTAATCATGGAAATTTAACAATCCTGACAGCGAAAATTCAGATAAAGTTAACACCCGTTCTCCTTTGTTTGAACACATTTACGGAAGTCAACGTGTCGGATGTAATCCTTCTTCACGAAGGTTCAGAGGAAGGGTTTCAACCGAACGTCGACTTCTCCACCACCTGATGCTGTATGGCCTGCAGTGTTCTTCCCGCCTCCTGCTTGTCTACTTTGCATTCCAACATCTGCAGTTTATTTTAACCTCAGAAGTTCCATGTTGCCATGTCAATGATTAATGAGCATGCATATTGTCAACAAAGAAACTGCACAGGCTAGAAAAGTGATAGTTTTCAAATGAGTGTTGGAGATTGATCTTAAGAAAACTATGTGAAATCTTGTAAATCTTCAACTGTCTTTTGGATAGGTAGGTTTTTATTTGTTGTCCCAACCAACAGATCTCCTGACCTCCCGTCCCCATCACACCAATCCCCAACAAAGTACACGGGTACATTTTTTTTCTGTATGCTCACTCTTTTCACTTTGTGCGTATATTACAGCTAACATGGTGGCCACTGCGGTTCTGTCCTAAATAAGTGCGATCTCCCTCGATATGTCACGCAGTATCGGATTGTCTTGTCATTTTTTCCTGCGTGATATTAAACAGGATTTGTGGCAGTTACTTCCTAGTCAGTTTCCTTTCTATTACACTGTTATGCGGTTCCTGGGCTGTCTTAAACACTGTAACATTAGGTGGTTATTCTGGAAGTTATGTATTTAGCTTAGGGTTGCAATGAATGCCCGGGGTCATGTTACAGGGCTCCAATAACAGATAATGGTAGTGCATTGTGATAGCTAGTTAAATAACTGGGAGATGAGTTTATGCTAAACATGATGGTGTTGTAATGTGATTGGTTAAATGTGATGGAGGAAACCAGTATGACAGATGATGATTAGTTTAGAAAGACAAAACAAGTCTGCATGATTGTCTATGCTAATGTTATCCAATAAGCGCCACCCATCCCCCCTCCTGTGGAGGGTTTTTTGCGTGGGAGTCCTCCCCCTTTCTCTCAGGGATCTGGGCGGAGAGTTCTGCACGCAGAGGTCCCCTGCAACCACAGATTGAGGTGCTTCAAGGACTCCCAACCTAACTGCTTGTTCTGTGGAGTCCGTGGACCACATATATGGGGTGTGGGCCTTTTTGATTTACTTAAAAACCTTCTCCTCTGTTTTTGGTCGCACTTCAGTCCCATGCACCTGATTTTTGGCACCCGGTGCGGTGGGTGGGTGGAGGGGAGGGTAGGTCAGAGGACCTCCTCTGCTACTGAGCTTTGCCAAACTGGCCATAAACAGGTCCAGGCAGCGGGCTGTGGAGGTGGTCATTATGGCTGATTGTCTGGCCCTCTTCTGTGGGTATGTTGGAGCCCGGGTGTCCCTGGATAAAGAGTACACCCTCAGGGAAAGGTGGACATCTGTCCAATACTATTTTGATTTAATCCCTGCCCTCCCCCTCACTGTTTGATCACGCAGCATTGCCCTCTGAGAAGGGCACTGCTTGTCACGGGCCAATTGGGTGTCTCCTTTCTTGCTGGTGGTGGAAAATGCAACAAAAATTGTACATTTGTTGTCTTTCACCGAGTCTCACACCTGCACACACATCATGGGTGCTGGAGAAAATATAAACAATACTGCAGTTAGGCGGTCAGAAAAAAAAACGAAATATAACCAGGAGCCTCAGTTAGAGTACTTAAAAAAATAAGCACGGGACCAACAAATTGTATAAGCTGGAGAAGGAGAAAGTGAGGACTGCAGATGCTGGAGATCAGAGCTGAAAATGTGTTGCTGGAAAAGCGCAGCAGGTCAGGCAGCATCCAAGGAGCAGGAGAATCGACGTTTCGGGCATGAGCCCAAAACTGGAGAAGAACAAAGAGCTTGTGGGGAGGCAGGGAAGGCATTTTGCTGGCTCTCACAGCTTTGATTTTGCAAGATTAAAGTTTAATTTCGTGAAGGGTTTTCTGTGTCTCCTAGTATTTGTTTTACATAACATTGAGTGATTCTTCCACAACAAACTTAGCGGCCCAGCTGGGACTGGGAAGAGACCTTTTTGATTTGAAAAGAGGTTTCAGCTGCAGGGCACTTCCCAGTTGAACCGAGAGCTCGCCTGAGCTAGACAGAATAAAAGGGTTAGCCAACCACAAACGTAAGGGTAAGCAATTTGCTGCTAATTTGGACTATATTCTGTCAAATAAGGGAGAGTCTCGGGAATGCAGAAGTGCAAAGAAAGCTGCTGGTTGGTCTTTCCGATCCAAAGAACCAGAAGGTGGATGGCAAACTAAAGGTTGAAGAGACGCAAAGCATTATTCAGGAAAACTGTGCGGGGAGTGGGGGGTGGTGAGTAGTACAGAATGAAGAGATTGAGACAAAGTCCCTGTGGTTACCATGTCACAAGTTGCACGGGGGTTTTGCCAATTGTGTGATGGTCTGCTAGGGCACGGCTGTGTAGTGTTAGTGATTTTGGATGAAATTGAAAGGTGGCAGATCGGTTGCTGATGATTAAAAGTAAAATAGTAGAGAATAGTCACGGTGCTAAAGTGTTATTAAACTGTTGAATATTTAAGACAAGGCCTGTATGATAATTAGACTGTACTTTCAGAAATAAACAAAGGCTCTAGTTAGGCAAGACTGTGAGAGAAAGAGAGAGAAGCTCTGGCTTGCAAAAAGTTTCTGAGTGTGTCTGTGTTTGTGTGTGTGAGAGAGACAGACTCTATGGTTTAAACTTTGCAATCTGGTTTGTATGCATAATTATTTGTTGGTGGTTAAATGTTTCCCTGTGCTAGAGTTCTGGGTTGTTTCGATTTTATTTTGCTCTAAGAATTTAAGAGTTTTTTTTATAACAACAGGTTTTTCAAGGAAGCATCAGTGATTAGTGCATTCTGCAGATGCAGTCTTAGAATGGTTTAAGCAGAAGGAATGAGAATAGGTAGTTTCTACTAATTAACAAAAACAAAGGCCACTTAGGGACTATTAGATTGGTAAGGGGTAATTGCATGTTGTGGAGTTAGGGAATATTTATAATCGGCACCACCAGACTTGTTTATGAGACCAGAGGTAATAAATTAGCTGGACTGAAATACATGTCATGATGAATAAAGGGAATGCAGTTGGAAGTTTGGTTAAGGCATTTCCAGTAGTAAGACACGATTTTATAATAATTTCTGAAAAAATGGGAAAGAAGAACTAAGGATTTAGTAATGAAATGGCCGAAAGAGGTTACTTTTGATTTAATACATGCGATGAAATGGAAGAGTTAATGAAGAATTACAGACCTAAGGATAAATCATAAAAGAAAATATTGAAGAGGGAACAGGTGGTAGAAATTGTACAGCTGTTTGGAATTGTAGGGGAAGATTGAGGAAAAACTTTTCAGGCACCAGTTAGGACCGGGGATGCCAGAGAGCAGAACGAGCAGCTTTTGGAAATGAAGATTTTGGAAGAGAAAATCTCCACATGTTTAGAGCAGAACAAACAGCCTTTGGGTATGAAGGCTCAACAAGGTAAAACACTTATGAAACTCAGATTTTGACATTGAAAAAGCCTCCCCCTCTCCCAATTCGGGTGAAGAGAATATCATACACTGCCCTGTAATAAGGGGGGCAGTCGTGATAGAGGAGATTTGATTGGAAAGTATCTGACCTAGAGCAGAATGTGTTAAAAATAAAATGAGTGGCAGGATAGGTGATGAGGCAGACAGAATTAGAAGCTTTACAATTGGAAAAAGAGAGGTTATGAGGTGAAATTCAGATGCTATACATGTTAAGAGAATAAAGAGACTTTGAGGCACATCTAAGTTATTCCAAGAATATTGTGTAGAGACAGGCAGAAAGTGATGGGGGGAGGGGAGCAGAGAAGGCAGTAGCACAGACAGGAAGATGGGAGGAAATACAAGTTAGGTTGGAATTGGAATCTGTTGAGGAATCACATATAACATAGAACAATACAGCACAGAACAGGCCCTTGGGCCCTCTATGTTGCGCCGGCCTGTGAACTATTCTCAGCTCGCCCCTCCTACATTATCCCAAAAGCATCCATGTGCTTATCTAAGGAATGTTTAAATCTCCTTAATGCGACTGAATTGACTACCTTAGCAGGAAGGGCATTCCATGCCCTTACCATTCTCTGCATAAAGAACTTGCCTCTTACACCTGTCTTAAATCTATCACCCCTCAATTTGTAGTTATGTCCTCTTGTACAAGCTGACATAATCATCCTATGTAATCCTCTGATCATCTTGTATGTCTCTAGCAAATCCTCCCTTAGCCTTCTTCTTTCCAATGAGAACTGACCCAAGTCTCTGAGCATTTCCTCATAAGACCTTCCCTCCAGACCAGGTAACATCCTGGTAAACCTCCTCTGCACCTTTTCCAATGCTTCCACATCCTTCCTGTAATGGGACGACCAGAACTGTACACAATATTCCAAGTGTGGCCGCACCAGCATTTTGTATAGTTACAGCATAATATTGCAGTTCTAGAACTCAATCCCTCTACCAATGAAACCTAACACACTGTATGCCTTCTTAACAGCACTATCCACCTGGGTGGCAACTTTCAGGGATCTATGCACGTGGACTCCAAGATCCCTCTGCACATCCACACTACCAAGAATCTTTCCATTGACCAAGTACTCTGCCATCCTGTTATTCTTCCCAAAATGCATCACCTCACATTTAGCAATTTTAATAAGGGAAAGAAGCTCACACAGGGGAAGATCTTGCCATTGTTTATAGAAAGGGGGAGACAGCCGCAATACATTCCTTGGGGAACCCAGGATCTGGAAAGGCTGAGAAATGTGTTGCCCAGTTTACATGATGGAGTAGGAAAGTGGATTAGAGCCTTTGAAGAGGAAACCACAGGACAGTTGTTGGCTATGGGGGATTTGAATGCCATGGTGCTAATACAGGTGATTAGATTAGATTAGATTAGATTACTTACAGTGTGGAAACAGGCCCTTCGGCCCAACAAGTCCACACCGCCCCGCCGAAGCGTAACCCACCCATACCCCTACCCCTACCCCTACATCTACCCCTTACCTAACACTACGGGCAATTTAGCAATGGCCAATTCACCTGACCTGCACATCTTGGTGGGCCTCCGGAACTTAAGAGTGATAATAGACTGAGCCTGCTTGATGAATGTTGTGGATAATCTGATGATTGATGGTGCTGGGTTTGGTCGAGTAAGACAAAGCGTATGACAAGGCCCTTAGGCTGTTACCCACTTAAGGTTGATCCCAAAGCTTTGAGAGGGGATGCATTGACAGATACTGAAAACCCAGCAGCCTATTTGGAAAATCAGTTTAAAAGGTGGAGGCTTGAAACAAAACAAGTTATGGAAGGTAACTGTTAACAGCAATATGCCCGACTGCTACTGCTGAAACAATGCCCTTCGAGTCAAAACTAAGCTTGAGGAGGTAGTGGATCTAACATCCAAAGCTAGCCAGGAATTCAGAGGTCATGTAGTCCATGCGATTGAAAGACAAAAAGAAGCTGGCTGAACAGTAGGAGGAGGTACAAAGACAGTTTCCACAAATGCAGCTCTGGGAACCTAAAAAGACAGAGAGAGCGAAAACTAAGATGCTGTTGGCACTGACTACTGGATTGATTGGCACTATTGAAATGCATGACATACCAGTCCAGGGAAAACCCTCTACTGCCACCTGGGAAGGGCCAGACAACCCCTTGCTGATGAGAACTATTTTTGAAAGAACTTTTCCACAGATACCATCCAAGGGCAATATGAAATTAACTAACAGCCTAGACAGAACTGGAGTCTTCAATGACTGGGACAAAGATGTGGGTGACCACAGGGCATGGTGAGAAGTCAGATTCAGAGAGGATCAGGAATAGTGTGTTGGGGGTATTATTAACCAGGCCATTTGAAGAGAGATATATTGCCCATACTGGCCCTATTCCTCCCAGACCCAGGGTAGACATCAGGAATATCCGGTCATCCACCACAAATCCCTACAGGTCATTAAATCTGTACATCACGTGGTAGCGGTGCCCAGAGAACCCAACTGGGAAGGGGATCTACCCTATGACGCAGGAGGCTGAACAGGAACGTATTTTACAGGTTAGTGTTGTAGGGCAGTCGATGCCTATGATGATAGATACTAGAGCTATGTATACTTGCATCCATTCACAGTATGCCTTTCACCTTCCCTTGCTAAGTATATTTACTAAGACTGTCAGGTTCTCAGGTTAACCGCAGTTGACTAGGTTTACAACTCCAATAAGTTTACAAATGGATAGTAAAGTAGTCATCTTGCCTTTATTAGTCTCGAAGGGGACACCAATTAATGTGCTGGGTAGGGACGCTTTATTGAAATTAGAATCAGAATTGGAATGTACACAGAAGGGATTTATTGTAGGTAGTTGCTGTTGCAGGAAGCTGGGAAAGCCAATGTATATTGGAAAGGCAACATAGATGGTTATATTTGGGAAACTTGGGAAAAATCGGGAAAAATGATTTAGCTTTACTGTCTTTGGCTGAGCCACTCTTGGCTGAGCTGCATTGTACAGTGATTTTTTGATGAGTTTCCACATGAAGTCTTAGGAGAGTGGTGGCACCCCACAGCATTTACAGCGTGAAGGCAATCACACCAAAAGCCACCTTCACCACCGTGTCTGGCTCTGAAACCATATTCAAGAAATTATCTGCACCCCTAGATCTCTTTGGCAAAATACCCCAGACTTGTACTACTAATTGTATAAGTCCTGCCCTGTTTTGCCTTAACAAAATACAACACCTCACATTTGTCTAAATTAAATTTCTTTTGCCAGTCATTGGCACAATGGCCCAGTTGATCAAGTTTCCATTGTACTCTTAGGTCACCTTCTCTGTTCACAATGCCACCAATTTTGGACCTGCTCCTGTCCACTGCGTTTCTGTGTTGACCCGTTTTCAGTCTGACCAAGCAGAGCAGCAACCACCCTGCATCACATACACCACTCTGAGGCACACAGATACAGGAAGGGATGAGCAACCAGGTCAAGACACAGTGAAAAGTTTATGCCAGCCTTCCATCGACATCGTGAGACAGCACAGAAGAAAGCTTGTGAAGCTTCAGATCGAACAATACCAATCCTACCTTCCAACAAATGAGGAGGACATTGAAGTGAAGGCATGCCAATGTCACGCTTCAGTGACTAGAGTAGGCCTTGTCTTTGCTCCAAAGATGGACTTGAAGAACCACCTGAGTAATTGTCTCTCCAACAGTGGGTCTAACTTTTGATGGTAGAGATTTGAGATTTTGCACTCCATTTCGAACTTGCATATCCATTTAATCTCCTGGTCAATGGATCAAGGCAGATGAGCTAGTGAATTGAATGTACTGTAGATCACTTTTTAAAAAATTATGGTGAGCTGGAAATAATTCAAGACAGGATCATTCTCCAGCCCTATCTTCATTGCCCTCAAACTTAATCACTTTCAAAACATATTCAGCTCTCTTTTCATAGCTCATATGGAATCTACGTCCATGACTATCCAGGTTGCACAATCCAAATCCTAACAACTCTGAGTAAATACATTTGCCTCAGTTCACACTTCGCTCTCTTGCTGACAAGCTTGTAACTGTGACTCCTAGTTACTGACATACCAACTAGTGGTGACAAAATATTCTTCTTTCCACTGGCAAAATTCTCAATAATTTTGAACACCTCAATAACGTCCGCCTTTTAGTCTTTTCTGCTCCAAGGAGAAGAAGCCCTGATGTCACTAATCCTTCCTTGTATGTAAAATCATTCATTCGTGCTATCCTTCTTGTAAATCTCTAATGAACCCTCTCCAAAACTTGAACATCATTCCTATATCAATAGAGTGCCCAGAATTGAACACAAATGTGATCTGACTAATGATTTGTGGAGTTGTAGCATCACTTTATACTCAATGCCTCTATTTATGACCGCACGGATCCCATAAGCCGCCTTCACAACGGTTTCAGCTTGCCTGCCCACATTCAGAGAATGATACACGTGAACTCCTCGGTCCCTCTGCCCCAGTGGGTGGGTGGGGGTTGTGGGGGGGGTGCGTAAAAAAGCAACAAGGACACTTACTTTCTGTCACACAGTGTAGAATATTTAAACTGTCAAATTCAATTTATTGAACAATCAACTGTTCAACTCTGCTTGAAAACAAAATGAGCAGTTTTACAAATTGACCAATTCTGGCTTTTGTTTCCTCTTTTTCCACTGCTTTGAAGGGTGGTTAATAGATTCCATTCATGCATTGTGAACTTTGCAGCCAGATTTCACGCTTTTTCAGTAATACATCTTAGGGAGAGGGAGGAGGAATGCAGGGCTTTTTTTTGTAGAAAATAGAAACTAATTTTGAAAGTAGCAACTAATTATATTTTTTTAAAAGTTTCTTGTTGGACTGCAACAGACAAAACTAAGTCTACGGCAACTGTGATAAAGATAGGATGGCAACTCCTCTGCTACCATGATACATTTATGCAAATGGATGGTCAGCATGAAAATGGTTAACTGTTTGTTTCTGATCGGTGCAGACACAAACATTTTGAAGGGCTTTATTCTGTGCTGTAGACATCTCTGACAAGGGATCTGTGATTCAAAATCATTTTGACTGTAATATTCTGTGTTACTTGCAATGTCAATGGAACTGCTTGACTGTTAGAAATTGTAATGTGTGTCAGGATGGTGTATGTTGTTGAAAGTCATTGAAAGACAGAGAGAAAGAGAGTTGGGGTGTGTGTACATATTAATCATTCTATCTATGTCAGGTTTTGACACAGAACATACCTTTGGAATTCACATTATTTAATGGCTGTGTCAATATGTGACAAAATGTGCTGCCATATCTGTTGCCAGCAGAAGGAAGAGCGGGGTCTGGGACTAACGGCTTGTTGGGAAAGGAGAGTTACTGATTTAAAACTTTAAAAGCTTACCTCGAGCGTTGGCAGCAGCAACACCTTGGAGAGCAGAGGTTTCTGGGACAGGAGGGACATTGCTCCTCCTCAGCTATATAAGTGAGTGCTTTTTAACCCAAGACCCTACTCTTGCAGGACCTCCCCATCTACCTCCTCCGACCTTATACACTGGGGACACATCAGGTAAGCTTCTCTGCTTTTTTATAATTTCTGATGCAGGGACTAGCAGGGATGACAGTGCAGAGAGAGGAATGTTCCTCCTGCATGATATTTGACGTGAGGTACGCCATTAGTTTCCTATTTAAGTACATCTCAGTCAGGAAGTGCACCCAACTCTTGCTTCTCCAAGACCGTGTTAGGGAACTGGAGCAGGAGCTGAATGAACTTCGGATCATTTGGGAGGCAGAGTCTGTGATAGGGAAGAATTACAGAAACTTTGTTACTCCTAGGCACGTAGACAGCTGAGTAACTGGTAGAAGGGGGAAAAATAGTCAGGGCAGGAATCTGCTGTGGTCGTTCTCCTGAAAAACAAGAATACCATTTTGCATACCATTGGGGTGTGGGGCCGACTTACCAGGGGCAAGCACTGGGGTGCAGGTCTCTGGTACAGAGTCTGTCCCTGTTGCACAGATGGGAAAGGGGGAAAGGAGGAGAATGTTAGTAATGGGGGACTCTATAGTTAGAGGGTCAGACAGGTTTGTTGGGAATGAAAGTGGCTCACAGTTGGTGTGTTGCCTCCCAGGTGCCAGGGTCTGTAATGTATGGATCATGTCTTAGGGATCCTGAAGGCAGATGGTGACCAGCCCCAAGTCATGGTCCACATAGGTACCAACGATATAGGTAGAAAGAGGAAGAGAAATATAAGGCAGGATTTCAGGGAGCTAAAGTGGAAGCTGAGAGCAAGAACAAACAGAGTTGTTTTCTCTGGAGTATTACTCGTGTCACGTGGTAGTGAGGCTAAATAGGGAGAGATATGAGCTGAACAGAGATATGGCTTCAGGGATGGTGCAGGTGGAAAGGTTTCAGGTTTATGGATAACTGAGGCTCATTCTTGAGAAGGTGGGACCTCTACAATCAGGACGGTCTTCACTTGAACTACAGGGGTACTAATATCCTGGGTGGGAAATTTTCTTGTGCTTTTTGGGTGAGTTTAAACTAGCTCAGCAGGGGTTTAGTACCAGTACACAGGAGGATGAGCGTAGGGAGGACATGGACAAGATTTCACAGTCACAGGAGTGTGCTGGCAGACAGCAATCTGGTTTGAATTGTTGTGGTCATTTCTGAGACATGGGTAGAGCAAATCAGGAATGGACCTTGCAGGTTCCAGAGTTTAGATTTTTCATTAAGATCAGGGAAGGTGGTAAAAGAGAGGGAGGTGTGGCTTTGTTAGTCACTGACGGTATAATGGTGGGTGAAAGAACATTTGACGAGGACTCCTCTACTGAGATGGTAGGAGCTGTGGTTAGAAACAGGAGAGGAGATTTCACACTGCTGGGAGCTTTTTTATCGGCCTTAGTAAAGTTCCAGGGATCTGGAGGAAAGGATTGACAATCAATTTTGGGTAGGAGTGAATGGAACAGGGTGGTCATTATGGGGGAATTTAACTTACTCTCGTACATCAGATGGATCAGTTTTTGTAATATGTGTGTAGGAGGGTTTCCTAACACAGTATGTAAAAGGCCAACAAAATGGGAGACATTAGACAAAAGGGGAGGCCACATTGTTAATGTTCGATTTAGTGATTGGTGAGCACTTTGGAGAGAGTGGCTATAATTCAGTTACATTTAGTGTAGCAATGGAAAGGGAGAGGTACATGATACAGGACAAGAGTTATTGATGGGAAAAGGCAATTGTAATGCTATTAGGCAAAACTTAGGAGGCATACAAAGGGGCAAAAAAATGCAGGGGATGGAGACAATCAAAATGTGGAGCAGGTTTAAGGAACAGGTATTGCGTGTCTTTGATAGGTATGTCCCTGTCAGGCAGGGAGGAAGTGATACAGTAAGGGAATCTGGTTTACAAAATAAATTATATCTCTTGCTAAGCAGAAGAGGGAGGCTTATATAATGTTGAGGTGAGATGATTCAGATGAAGTGATAGAGTTAGAGTAGTGAGGAAGGATTTAAAGAGAGAGTAAAGAAGAGCTAGGATGGGCCAAAAGCAGTTTTTACCAAGTAGAATGAAGGAGAACCCTAAAGCTTTGTATAGATATGAGGGAAAAAAAGGATGACTATGGTAGGAATAGGGCCAGTCAAAGACAGGAATGTGAAATTGCGTCCGGATCCTTTGGAGATTGGAGAGGTGCTAAACAAATATTTCTTATCTGTTTTCACTCAGGAAAAGGAGAATATTGCAGAAGAGAAGACTGAGGATACAGGCTATTAGACTCGAAACGATTGAGGTCAGTAAGGAGGAGTTAGTATCACGAAGCGTGAAAGTAGATAAACTCCGTCGGCCATATGAGATTTTTTTCTGAGAATTGTCTGTGGAGTTTGGGAGGTGATGGCCGAGCCTTTGGCCTTGATCTCGGAGTCATCATTGTCTACAGATTTATTGCCAGAAGCCTGGAGGATTGCATATGCTGTGTTCTTGTTCAAGAAGGGCAGTATTGATGATTGAAGTAATTATAGATCCGTGAACCTTACGTCTGTTGTAGGAAAAGAGGATTTATAATCATCGAGCAAACAACAATTTGATTAGAGGTAGTCAACATGGATTCGTCAAGGGCAGGTTTTGTCTCACAAACGTCATTGAGTTTTTTGAGAAGATGACCAAGCACGTGGATGAAGGGCAGTTTATGTGGTGTACATGAATTTCAGTAAAACTTTTGATAAGGTTCCACATGGCAGGCTATTGGAGAAAATGCGGAGGCATGTGATTGAATTTGATTTAGCTGTTTGGATTAGAAACTGGCATCATTTAAGAAGGCAACGAGTGTTGATTGATGGAAAATATTCAGCCTGGAGTCCAGTTACTCGTGGTGTACCACAGGGATCTGTTCTAAGACCATTGCTATTTGTCATTTTTATAAACGGCTTGGACGCAGGCATAGGTGGATGGATGAGTAAGTTTGCAGATGACACTAAAGTTGGTGGAGTGGTGGACAGTGTGGAAGAATTTTGCAGGGAGACTTGTTTAAACTGCAGAATTAGGCTGAAAGGTGGCAAATGGAGTTCAATGCAGATAAATGTGAGGTGACACACTTTGGGAAGGATAACAGGAAGGATACTTGTAAGTGTGGACGTGCAGAAGAATATTGGTGTCCATGTACATAGATCTCTGAAAGTTGCCGCCCAGGTGGATAGTGCTATTTAGAAGGCATACGGTGTGCTAGGCTTCACTGGTAGAGGGATTGAGTTCCGGAGCCGTGATGTCATGCTGCAGCTGTACAAGACAAGACATTCAAGTGTGGCCTCACTTAGAGTATTGTGTGCAGTTCTGGTCGCCCCATTACAGGAAGGATGTGGAAGCATTGGAAAAGGTAAAGAGGAGATTTACCAGGATATTCCTGGGTCTGGAGGTCTTATGAGGAAAGGCTGAGGCACTTGGGTCTGTTCTGGGAAAGGAAGGCTAAGAGGGGATTTAATAGAGACATGCAAGATGATCAGAGGATTAGATAGGGTGGATATTGAAAGTCTTCTTCGTACACGAGGACATCTGCTTGTACGAGAGGACACAGCTGCAAATTGAGGGTTTCATAGATTTCAGAAAGATTAGATTAGATTAGATTACTTACAGTGTGGAAACAGGCCCTTCGGCCCAACAAGTCCACACCGCCCCGCCGAAGCGCAACCCACCCATACCCCTACATCTACCCCTTACCTAACACTACGGGCAATTTGGCATAGCCAATTCACCTGACCTGCACATCTTTGGACTGTGGGAGGAAACCGGAGCACCCGGAGGAAACCCACGCAGACACGGGGAGAATGTGCAAACTCCACACAGTCAAAGATGTCAGAGGCATGATCTTTACTCAGAGTGATAAGGGCGTGGAATGCCCTGACTGTCAATATATTAACTCCACCATATTAGGAGCATTTAAACAGTCCTTGGATAAACATATGGATAATGATGAGACAGTGCAGGGTGATGGGCTTAGATTAGTTCACAACTCGGCCCAACATCTATAGCTGAAGGGCCTCTTGTGCGCTGCATTGTTCTATACAAAAGATTCATTCTGTCCTTCTCAGTTACTGATAGCTGAAATGTTTCCTTCAATATCTGTACTCCATATCTGCTTTACATGTGGTTGTACAAACTAACTTCATCATGTATTTGTTCACCTTGATTGTCTGCATTTAGTAGACACTTTTAATGTTACAATGTAAAGTTTGGTGGAGTTGTGGGTAGAGTAGAAGGTTGTCAAAGGATATGGCGGCATATAGATCAGTTACAGATACAGATGAAGAAATGGCAGGTGGAGTTTAATCCTGTAAATGGTATGGTGCTGGACTTTGAGAGATTAAATGTTAAGAAAATACACAGTTAAGGCCAGAACTGTGATCATTGATGTACAGAAGGACCTTGGGGTTCAAGTGCTTAGCTCGCAGAAAATGGGCACACCACTGGATAAGGTGGTATCTAGAAGGCGGCGTTTGGCATGCTCACCTTGATTGATCAGGGAATTGAGTACAAGAGTCAGGATGTCATATTGCAGCTTTTTAAGACTTTGGTTAGGCCATACTAGAGTATTGCATTCAGTTCTAGTCGGCACATTTCAGGAAGGATGTGAAAACTTTGGAGAGGGTGCAGAAGATATTTACCAGAATGCTGCCTGGACTAGAGAGTCTGGGCTATAAAGAGAGGCTGGAAGAACTTGGGTTGTTTTCTCCTGAGCAGCGTAGGCTGAGGGGATATTTGATAGAAGTCAATAAAATTATGAGGATCGACCAAAGAAATCTATTTCCCAGAGTTGAAATGTCTAAAACTAAGAGATATGCATTTAAGGTGAGAGGAGGGAAAATTCAAAGGAGATGCATGGCAAGTTTTATTTTACACAGAGTGGTCCGAGTCTTCAATGTACTTTTTTGGGGTGGTGATGGAGACCGATACGATAAAGGCATTGAAAGGACTTTTAAAATAAGCTTACGACTCTGCAAGAAATAGAGGGATATGGACCAAGGACAATCAGAAGGGATTAATTTAATTTGGAGTCATTTTTGGCACAACATCATGAACTGTAGGGCCTGTTCCTGTGCTATGTTCTATGTTCAGATTTAATGCAGTGCATATTTTGGATGAGGATTCATTCATTTGTTTTGGACTGGGTGGCATGCTTTGAGAATAGAGATAAAAAAATAAACTTGTGTTTTCTCAGGTGATTCTTGACTCTTGGTTTGAACGTATCTCTCGGGAAATGATGCTCAATGTGTGTCTGACTCAATCCATTCTGCGACTGTGGAAAGGATGTTCTCTGCTCTTATAGCAGTAACATACCTGCCGATTTTTTTTTTTTAGAAGCAGGATCACACTTGAGCTTTGTACTGAGGGAATATTACATTGTCTTGGTCCTTCAAGTATTTTTTATGCAGGAAAATAGAAGAGAAACATTCTGTAATTCAACATAAGTTGTGATTGGCAACATCAATGTAACATTCAATTAATCATTATTAGGATTTTTTATTTAAAGCCTGCAATTTAAACCAAACCACGGGTCTGATTCCACTCCTGCCTTAAGCTACTCCTTGTCTGTTTTTTTTAAATTCTAATACACGTGGAGTGAGATCCAGGAACTAAACAACACCCATTCAGCTCCATAAATGGGGCCTACCTGATGCAAGTGGGTATATGGATACATGAATTTAGTTATTGATCTATACCTGTCAGTTCCTGCTTGGTGAATATGTGAGCCTAGTTATCAAACTGTACTGTTCCGTATATGGTAGTGTCTGATTGATAACTAGAGAAACATAAAAATACTACAGGACAGAGGGGAACATTCAGCCCATCTTGTACATGCCAACCCAAAGATACCTAGATGCCCTTTCTCATCCCATTTTCCTGCCACAGCCATTCGCCTTGCAATTTACAGCACTTGAGGCACAGTTCCAGTGAATTTTTCTTGAGAATTGTACCACCAAATCAGGCAGCAATTTCTGATACCCACCACTTGCTATATAAAAAGAAGAAAATCCTCACATATTTCATTAGATTACCTACAGCATGAGAACAGGCCTTTTGTCCAACAAGACCACTGACCCTCAGAAGAGCAACCCACCAGACCCATTCCCCTACATTTATACCTGAATATAGGCAATTCACCAAACATGCACATTGCTCGATTGTGGGAGAAAACCCAAGCAGAACGTGCAAACTTCACACAGTTACCTGAGGCAGGAATCGAACACGGGTCCCTGGCACTGTGAGGTAGAGTGCTAACCACTGAACCACCCCAATCAGCAATATCATCTAATCCTTCAGCCACTTAACCTTGAAATTATGATCCATGACGTTTGAACTATCTGCTAAAGAAAACAGGTTCCTCCTGTTTAGTCTAATCTCACTCTCTCACTATTTAGTTAAAAATCACTCAACACCAGATGAAAGAGCAGTGCTCCAAAAGCTGAGACTTCAAAATAAACCTTTTGCATTTTAAGCTGTTGGTGCGTGATTTTTAACTTTCCCCACACAATCCAATGTTGGCATCTCCGCATCTCACTATTCAGTCTTGGTTAATGATGGCACCCCTCAGCCTTCTCTGTTCCAAGGAATACAATTCCAACTTCTCCAATCTCTCCTGATGGGTACAATTCTCCAACCCTTGCAACACTCTTGTAAACATCCCCTGCTCTCTCTCCAGAGCAATGACATCCTTCCTGTAATATGGTGACCAGCCTGCACACAATACTCCTGTTGTAGCCTCATCAGTGCCTTAAACAGTTTCATTGTTATATCTCCACCTTTGTATTACATCCCTCTGCCAATGAAGGAGAGCATTCCATGTGTTTTCTTTACAACCCCAACTACTTTTTGGGACTTGTGCACTTGCACACTAAGATCTCTCAATTTATCTGCCCCACTCAGTATATCCCCATTCATTATTGTCTATTCCCATTTACTGTTTGAGATCCTCTCACTTAGCAGCGTTGCCACTTTTCTGCCCCTTCACTAAACCATCTACAGTTTTGGAGTTTATAGCCATCCTCTACACTATCTACTACACAGTGAACTTTTGTGTCATCTGCAAATTTCCCAAATGTATCTCACACATTCAAGTCCAAATCATTAACGTAAAAAAAACAAACAGCAGATGTCCCAACAATGAACCAAGCAGAACACCACAAGGAAAAGTTTTCCTTTATTATAAAGTTGAAGGTGCATACTGTACCTTTAATAAAGAATGAATGCTGTTCTGAACTGAGCTCACAAGCACCTGTGATATTCCTAGATGGCAGTGCCAGCGTGTACTGGAAAGTTGAAAATATGTAACATTTGTCTGTGAATTGGATACCTAAGTTGGTTGCTGTTTTGACAACAATTGAAATTCAACCAGTTTAGATTTTGTCCCAGGATGCTAAATCCCAATCGAGTTTGAATTTATTGTTTTGTCAACATTAAGCCAATGAAAAGATCGATGTTGGGGATATAAAAATGCAGGCATTTTGAACATTGGAGTCAGAGCCACTGCTGTTGAGAGAGACTCAAGAAATTTGGAAACACTCTCTGTTAAAGGTATCTTCTCATTTGAAATGTATTCGCAGTTAGAAGAAGGAAGATGGCCCAGGGATATCTTCAGCCAGAAGACGACAAACACTGAAGACAACAGCAGCTGTCTGGTTTTGAAATTAAGTTAATGTAATTTCAATATGGATCTTATTGGAACAGCATATTATTATAGAGTTGGAACCAGTTAATGAGCAGTTAACAGAAAGTGGGTTGAGAGTATGTATAAGGTATGAGCAAGTAGGGAAATATGTAATTTTTGGGTTATGTGAGACAACGGCTCAACTAGGGTGACTTGAATCAGATAAGAACTTGTTGTAATCAATAAGGTGTTGGAGGCAAGGGTAGTGGTTTAACAAGGTAAAGTAAATCCATCCGTACTCATGCCCTAAATTGACCAGAAAAAAAAGGTTTCAGATGAAACTACTGATCACCCACATCTGGAGTTTTAATAAATCCAGCCTGCCGGTGTCTGTTAAGCATGCAGTGGTTCAGAGAACTGTCAACGATATGGCTCCATGATGTGGTACTGTCTGTTATTAAGTGGAACCACTACCCTGTATTCCGGGACGGGGAGGCACATACAGTAACAGGAATGCCACACACCCTAATGGTACTGTGGCTTGTCCCTATACTCCGGGTGTCTCTCCTCGCCCTGGCCAGAACACACAGGATTTGAGACCGGGGTCAGGCACTTCAACGACCGTCCCCAGCCCCAGACAAGTTGTTCCACTTATGGTTCCTCTGGCCACTGGAGGCGTGATTGTCCTCATAGACAGTCCTTTGAAAAGCCTATCAGACATTGTCCACTGCCCTGCAATGACAGGCCCAGGCAGAACCCTGACTGCTGTGCCCTTTTCTCTGCCCACCACCCGTTCTCTCACTGACTGGCACTCGGCAGACAAGGGGCTCCTCTAGAATGTAGAAGTTTTCACATCCTTTAACTTTGGTTTGAGTCTGCCCACCATCTCTTCCCTTTTAGGCACTGGCGCTATATCCACTATACTCGAAGCTGACATCCACTTAACTGAATGATGGGACTATCTTATGCTGAAAGATTGGAGTGTCTGGGCTTGTATACGCTTGAGTTTAGAAGGCTGAGAGGGGATCTGATCGAAATGTATAAGATTATTAAAGGATTGGACACTCTGGAGGCAGAAAGCATGTTTCTGCTGATGGGCGAGTGCTGAACCAGAGGACACAGTTTAAGAATAAGAGGTAGGCCACATAGAACAGAGTTGAAGAGAAACTTCTTCACCCAGAGAGTGGTGGGTGTATGGAATGCTCTGCCCCAGAAGGCTGTGGAAGCCAAGTCTCTGGATAATTTCAAGAAAGAGTTGGATAGAGCTCTTAAGGATAGTGGAATCAAGGGTTATGGGGATAAGGCAGGAATAGGATACTGATTGAGGATGATTAGCCATGATTATAATGAATGGTGATACTGGCTGGAAGGGCAGAATGGCCTACTCTGGCACCTGTAGTCTAATGAAAATCTGCTGCTCTCGGGCCTTCACTCCCAGCTCCAGAAATTCCAACTGAGCTCTAAACTCACTCTGTTATTGGAAAAAGAGATCTCTTTTTCAATTTGTGGTCACCCACATTCTGTACCTCAAACTTGCTGGTAGATAGATTCAAAGGGCAGAGAATGTATCAGGAATTAATTTTTCCTGTGTTGTTGACCATTACACCGTTTGGACACATAGACCATCCCAATGGTAATCCTTGGACATCTACAACTTTCCCCTGCATCCCGATGTCCCTCCACCCAGTGGAAAATTCAAACCTCCTGTTACTGCTGCATACGATCCTTCTAGATGTTCTAAAGGCATTGTTTGCCCCCCCCACTTAGGACAGATTTTCCCCATTACAATCTACGACGTTGTTAGTGGCAATGTTTGGTCTGCATTTACTGTTAAAATGCTTTGTTTCTTTTGGCATCAGTCACCAGCATCAACCCTCACATTACACTGCTTGTGCTGGCCAGTGAAATGGGGCCCCAAGATTTTTAATGCCCTAGTTAATACTGACCCTGCTCTCTGCGGTAGTCCACAATGATTTGGAAGGCGGGGGTATTATTCTCTACATCTCCTCGTTAAGCTCATGCCATGGAAATATCCATCACCGTCAGCCTTTCACTGACCCCACCTCCACCCTACCATCTGAGGTTTGAGCTATATCCATGACAGACGTTGGGTTAACCTACATCGATCCTGTCATTATCCATCTAGAGGAAAATATCACGCCACCATGAGTCTCGCAGTGTCCCTTAAAAAGACTGTCTCTACTCCCTGATTAAGTCCCTCTTGCAACAGGGTGTGCTTGTCCCTTGCCTTTTACATTGTAACAGCCTGATCCTCGACATTACCAAGCTGGGGAGATCTGATTGGCATCTAGTTCAGGACCTTTGGCCCGTGAATGACATTATTGCACGCCTCCATGTCACAGTCCCTAACCCTGCCACCACCTTGGGGCAGTTTCCAGCTATGGCCAGTTGTTTCAAATCATTGATCTACAGCATGCCGTTTTTTTTCTATCTCTCTACATGAAGAGTCACAGCATCTCTTTGTCTTTGCATTTGAAGACAGACAGTATACGTGGACCCGTTTACCACAAGGTTTCATCCACTCCTCCACCATTTTCTCTCATACTCTCTGTGGTCAACTCCGAGACTTGGAAATCCCTCTGGGTTCTGTCATGGTCCAATACGTCGATAACTTGCTTTTTTCAAATAATTCCGATGAAACCAATAACATTGACACAAACTTCCTTCTGAACGTGTTTCATTCCCAAGGGTATGTCAAGTTATCCATTCTGTTGAAACACAGTCAATCAGAAGACAAGTTTTTGGGTATTCTGCTGAGTGCCCAGAACAAATCTTTCACCCTGGATAGAGTGCGTCCTGTCACCCTTACCCCTACCCTGGGTACACCCAAACAGATGTGGAAATTTCTTGGTTTAATTAATTTCTACAGACAATGGATCCCAAATGCCGCTTGCCTTACAAAATTCCTGAGCCCACTGGCCTCCCACAACACGTTCTCACATTTCAGTTTTGAATTCTGAACAGCTAAATGCATTTGAGTCCTGAAAGACCGTCCTTTCTTCCAAACCAGCGCTGGGACAGCCTTTATATAAACAACCCTTTTATTTCTGTGTCCATTGTTGATGGCTACACATAGAACCATCGCGGCAGCAAGCGATCCATGGCTTATTTTTGGCCAAATTCCATCCTGTTCCCCCCCTCCACCACCACTCGTAACCAGATTCTGCCCATCATTAACCTTATGGTCACCGCTGCAGTAAACCTGAACCTCCAGCACTCTTCACATATGATCACAGCCCTTCTAACAACTCACCAGACACAGCATCTGACACAGGCTTATCTTAGCAAATATGAGGTAGCCTTACTCCACAACCCTCTTTTGACCTTTGCCTACTTTACGACCATTAATCCTGCTACTTTCATTACTCATCCTCCCAAAGAACTCTCTGAAACTCTTCATTCATGTCCAGAACGAAATCATTCTTGACCAGCCCTCGACAAGACTTAACTGATGTGCCCCTGACAACCCTCGATCTTATGCTTTATGTTGATGGCTCTGCTTCAGTTTCTACTGATGGCAGACGCCTCTCTGGTTATGCTGTTGCCTCTGATGCTGAGATTATAAAGTCAGTGGCATTGTGTCCTACTTTCTCTGCACTGAAAGTGGAACTTGTTGCCCTTATGCACGCCTGCTATGGACAAAGCCAGCAATCCCTACAATGACTCTTGTCATGCATTTGGTTGCCAAAGGGACGCTGTGGGCTGCACCTCCACAGGCACTCCCACCCTCAACACCATGCGTATTGAAAACCTGTTATGAGCAAACCTTCTCCACAAAAAACTAGCCATCATCAAATGTGTTGTTCACCTTCACAACGGTAGTGCCGGTACCAATGGGAACACAAGGGCAGACTTGGCAGCCAAGCAGACCACAGCCTAGCAATCTTGGGTCGTAGACACGGGTGCATATGCTATGCCAGTTATCGATGTGAACGAATGTCCACCACATATCCACCACTTAACAACTGCGGGAGGCTGCCCCCGCTTCAGAAGTGGATATGTGGCAGAAGCATTATTGTATGTCAGAGTTCTCTGGCAGACAAACATGCATCTCAGAGACCCTTCTACCTTTACTCGCTGACAATCTCACACAGACATTCACTTGGAAAAGGAGGGATTATGTGCATTCTTATTACAAACAAGGTGCATCCTACATCTAAATAAGGCAGCTAAACAAAGGGCCAGGCATTGTCTTATATGCCAGAAGGTTAACCCAAGGAAATAGATTCAAGGACGAACTCCAATTCCAAGTGATTCCTTCGACGCTTTACAACTGGCCTTCATAGAATTATCACGAGTACAATGCTATAAATATTGTCTTGTTTTCATGGAAACCTTCAGCAAATGGATGGAGGCGTTCCCATAAACCAGTAACAAAGCATCTACAGTGACCCAAATTCTACTGAAAGCAACAATACCCTGCTTTGACATACCTCAAAGACTATCATCAGATAACGGACAACATCTTATTGGAAAGATTAAAGAAGAACTGTGTATTATCCTCAACATTAACCAGCTGTTCCATTCTGCATATCATCCTAAGGCAACGGGAATACTGGAACATGTGAATGGAATTCTGAAGGTCAAACTTGTTCAACTCAGTCCAGAAACAGGACTGATGGGTAACGGTCCTGCCCCTCGCCCTCTACCACATGCGCATTAACCTCCTCCCCTCTCCTCTCTCCCCCCCTCTCCCTCTCCCTCTCCCCCTCCCCCCCCCCCCCCCCCCCCCCCCCCCCCCCTCCCCCCCCCCCCCCCCCCAACCAGTACCATTCTCACAGCAGCTGAAATAATATATGGTCGCCCTGGATGAACTCCATCAGACGGCAACCAGGCTCCACCATCCCAGGTTGATCTGCAAGTAATGGGAGATGAAATGCAGCGTTATTTCAAACAACTTACGATGTCTCTAAAGTACCTCTATTCACAGGTAAAGGAAATCACCAAACCACCCACCCCGCTTGCGAATGTGACAGGAAGGAGTTGGAACTGACGAGTGTGTCTTATTCAGAGACTGAGAAAGGCCGACGCTGGGACCCTGCTGGGAAGGGCCATTCCCAGCGTTGCTCCAAACACCCACCACAGTGGAAGTTAAAGGAAAGGATCGTTGGATTCACCTTAGCGACTGTAAACGGTGGATGATGGACCAAGAGAAGGAGGTAGAAAAGTACTAAGAAGGGCTGATTTTTTAAAAGAAAACTTTAATCTGTATGTCTGTATTGCTGGCTTTGCTATTGACACACTGTGTGCCTCTACACTTGCCTCTGATAAGGTGACAGGATGGGGTTGTCAAGGGAGATTAGCGTTGTTTTAGGCTTAGTAGGGATATATATATATATACACATACATACTTCTCTCCGACCAGACTACCACAGGGACGGTCAAGATTGTGCAGATGTAGCCAGTTGCATGATTTGTGCAGGGGAGACATTCTCTCTCTCTGATTTCCCTCAGCCGGACCACAGCCTACATTACCAGTGTGCTCTGGCCAGTAATAGTTTGCCACGGGGCCTAGAATAACTCTTCAGTATGAAACTGCATCACCCCCCTTGGCAGACTGCCTGTATCTTCCCCAGTCTCTGATCACATGGACAGGCTGAAGGAGGGCAAAAGCGGGAAACTCCCCAGTAATCACCTGGGATATGAAAGACGCTTCATAAATCATGGGTGGAGATGTTTGGAAGTGTTCATTTTAATGAGAAAACCACTTGTCCTTACCTGCCACCGTCACAAGTGCAGATATACCTAGGACGTGCGATGTGTTAATTGCCATTGTGACAGGTGCGATTGTGTTCCCTTCAAAAGAGGGGAACTGCTCTGATGTGGTAAAGTCAACCGCACCCACCTCATAGTGGATGACTATGTATTTTTCCTTCCTCAAAATAGAGAAGGAGTTAAGGAAGCATTGTGTCCCACTGGTGCCACATTTGCCTAGATTAATCATGCTTACTCTCACGATAAAGGCTGTTCAGAAACCCTTTTTACAGAATCAGTCTAATTTTTCTACTTTAATGGTATGGCCACAAACTTTCTACTGTTCTCCTACCCTCACTCGGTGGCCCTTGGAACCCTACTTCCCAGGACAGTACCTTGCCCAGGCCACTGGGGACAACTTCGTGGCTGTCAGAAGCATGATGTCTCCTAGGAGTTTTGTGCTGCCTATAAAGACCTTCCCAAACTTACTGGTGGACAGGCAGCTGGTTACAGTGCAGCAGGCCTTTTCTCCCTTGGGGATTCTGGGGCCAACATAGCCACCCATAACCATGACTATGTTGCATGCGGACTTACTATGCTGGGCAATGCTACCCATGGAGTGCTCAAGGTCATCACACAGAACCTGATCCAACACAAACTTTTCTCCATTCAAAATTGCTACATATTGGATTACCTCCTCGTCTGTCAGGGTGGCTTTTGCCCTATAGTACTGGACAAATGTATAATGGGTCTGGACAATGTCACAGCTAACATCACGCATTATGCCCACAAGAGAGATGAATGATTAGGTCTATAAAGGAGGACAAGAGATGTGCCGGATGGAGAGACTCTGGGCTCAGAGGATGGAAGGACTAACTAGTCATCATGGTTATGTAACGTGATTATAATAGGAATCTTCCTGGAAATAGCAGTTCTGAAATACATCTTACATCGAACAATAGACTCTAAGCAGGGAATATTTCCAATGGGACAGGATTTGGCGACCTGATACCTGGCTGTTGAGGATTCAAGTGACAACAACATTGAGGTCTGCCGCTATGCCATCGATTATCATGAAATGATAAAAGGAGGGATTGAAAAAGTGTATGAGGTATGAGTGAAAGAGTCAAGGTTTGGGTTGTGTGAGACAAAGCCTCAGCTAACATGACTTGGATTAGGTAAGCACTTGCAGTAAATGATGAGGTGCTGGAGGCAAAGGTAGTGGGTTAACGAGGGTGATAAAACATTTATTGTGTAAAGCTAGTTAACAAGGTGAGAAACATTCATTATATGAAGCCAGTTAATAAGTTTAAGAACATTCAGTGTATAACACCAGATGGCTTAGTCTTTACTGTTGATACTCGTTGATTGTAACAGTCACGCAATCAATGTAGATATTGCCTTATTTGGATGCTGCTACCTGTAAGCAACTCTTTAGTTCATTAAGAATCTGCTGTTCAAGAGAAGAACAAGAACTCATGTTGCTGTGCAAATGGGGGATCGTTCTCTCTCTCTAGGGCCCAGAATAAACAGTGATAGAACCATAGAGATAGGTGCACACAACAAGGAAGATTTTACAATTGGGGGAAGGGAAATTACGATGCTGTAAGACAGGATTTGAGGAGCATACGTTGGGAGCATAGGCTGTCAGGGAAGGATGTGGTGGAAATGTTGAACTTTTTCAAGGAGCAGATACGACGTGTCCTTGATATGTATGTACCTATCAGGCAGGAAAGAAATGGTCGTGTGAGGGAGCCTTGGTTGACGAGGGAGGTTGAATGTCTAGTAAAGAGGAAGAAGGAGGCTTACATAAGGTTGAGGAAACAGGGTTCAGACAGAGCAGTGGAGGGATACAGGATAGCCAGAAGGGACCTGAAGAAAGGGATTAGGAGAGCTAAGAGAGGGCATGAAAAATCCCTGGCGGATAGGATCAAGGATAACCCCAAGGCATTCTATGCGGATGTGAGAAACCTGAGAATGACGAGAACGAGGGTAGGTCCGATCAAGGACAGTAGTGGGAGACTGTGTATTGAGTCGGAAGAGATAGGAGAGGTCTTGAACAAGTACTTCTCTTCAGTATTTACGAACGAGAGGGACCGTATTGTTGAAGAGGAGAGTGTGAAACGGACTGATAAGCTAGAAGAGATACCTGTTAGGAAGGAAGATGTGTTGGACATTTTGAACAACTTGAGGATAGACAAGTCCCCCGGGCCTGACGGGATATATCCTAGGATTATGTGGGAAGCAAGAGAGGAAATTGCAGTACCGTTGGCAATGATCTTCTCGTCTTCACTGGCAACGGGGGTGGTACCAGGGGACTGGAGAGTAGCGAATGTTGTGCCCCTGTTCAAAAAAGGGAATAGGGATAACCCCGGGAATTACAGGCCTGTTAGTCTTACTTCTGTGGTAGGTAAAGTAATGGAAAGGGTACTGAGGGATAGGATTTACGAGTATCTGGAAAGTCACTGCTTGATTAGGGACAGCCAGCACGGATTTGTGAAGGGTAGGTCTTGCCTTACAAGTCTTATTGAATTCTTCGAGGAGGTGACCAAGCATGTGGATGAGGGTAGAGCAGTGGATGTAGTGTACATGTATTTAAGTAAGGCATTTGATAAGGTTCCCCATGGTAGGCTTATGCGGAAAGTCAGGAGGCATGGGATAGAGGGAAATTTGGCCAATTGGATAGAAAACTGGCTAACCGGTCGAAGGCAGAGAGTGGTGGTAGATGGTAAATATTCAGCCTGGAGCCCAGTTACAAGTGGAGTTCCACAGGGTTCAGTTCTGGGTCCTCTGCTGTTTGTAATTTTTATTAATGACTTAGATGAGGGAGTCGAAGGGTGGGTCAGTAAATTTGCAGATGATACGAAGATAGGTGGAGTTGTGGACAGTGAGGAGGGCTGTTGTCGGCTGCAGAGGGACTTAGATATGATGCAGAGCTGGGCTGAGGAGTGGCAGATGGAGTTCAACCCTGCCAAGTGTGAGGTTGTCCATTTTGGAAGAACAAATAAGAATGCGGAATACAGGGTTAATGGTAGGGTTCTTAGTCAGGTGGAGGAACAGAGGGATCTTGGGGTCTATGTACATAGATCTTTGAAGGTTGCCACTCAGGTGGATAGAGTTTGTAAGAAGGCCTATGGAGTATTATCGTTCATTAGCAGAGGGATTGAATTCAAGAGTCGTGAAGTGATGTTGCAGCTGTACAGGACTTTGGTTAGGCCACAGTTGGAGTACTGTGTGCAGTTCTGGTCGCCTCACTTTAGGAAAGATGCGGAAGCTTTGGAGAGGGTGCAGAGAAGATTTACCAGGATGTTGCCTGGAATGGAGAGTAGGTCGTACGAGGATAGGTCGAGAGTTCTCGGCCTTTTCTCGTTGGAACGGCGAAGGATGAGGGGTGACTTGATAGAGGTTTATAAGATGATCAGAGGAATAGATAGAGTAGACAGTCAGAAACTTTTTCCCCGGGTACAACAGAGTGTTACAAGGGGACATAAATTTAAGGTGAAGGGTGGAAGGTATAGGGAAGATGTCAGGGGTGGGTTCTTTACCCAGAGAGTGGTGGGGGCATGGAATGCGCTGCCCGTGGGAGTGGTAGAGTCAGAATCATTGGCGACCTTTAAGCGGCATTTGGATAGGTACATGGATGGGTGCTTAATCTAGGTTAGAAGTTCGGCACAACATCGTGGGCCGAAGGGCCTGTTCTGTGCTGTATTGTTCTATGTTCTATATGTGCCTCTGAGCGTTCGCTTCTACTGAGGTGGGAACGGGATGACAATATGAGGGATGAAAAGAGGGGTGGATATTTATGGAAAGTGATGAAGTTTGAAGGCGATGAAGATAGAGCTGGACAATGATCCTGTCTTGAATTATTTCCAGATCACCATAACTTAAAACACTAGAGTACATTCAATTCACTTGCTCATCTGCCTTGACCATCAACGAGGAGATTGGATGGATATGCAAGTTAACAATGGAAAGTGCAAAATCTCAAATCTCTGCCATCAACAGTTAGATCGCGCTACAGTGGGATAAATTGACCAAGTGAGGATTGTGGGATAGACAATTATTCAGATGGTTTCTTAAGACAAGTCCACCTTTGGAACTGACGTCTTGCTGAGTGAATTGAGCCTGCTGTAGAAGTGATGTTCTTAAGCTAGAAAGGGTACAGCAAAGATTTACAAAGGTGTTACCAAGACTGGAAGGTTTGAGTTATAAGGAGAAGCTGCATAAGCTGAGAGTTTTTCTCCCTGGAACGTCGGAGGCTGAGGGGTAACCTTATAGAGGTTTATGAAATCAGGAGGGACATAGATAAGTTAAATAGCTATGGTCTTTTTCCCAGGGTGTGTGTGTTTGGGGGTGGGGTGGGGGAGTCCAAAGCTAGAGGAAATGGTAGAGGCAGGTGCAATTGCAACATTTGAATGGGAGCAGCGGCCGAGGAAAAACGAACCCGGGAGACTACAGCTAAGGTAAGACAGTTTGTTTCAAAATTACTTACCTGTAGCGGGCAGCGGAAGTGAGGTTGGAGCGCATAGCTGGGCGGGAAGGCAAGTGATTAGTATTTGAGTGGGTGTGTTCTAGACCCCAGGTCCTACTTCCGTAGGGCCTCCCTCCCACCCTCCTCCTCTAACCTAACTTTAAAGTCCACAGGTTATTGACTCAGTGTTCTTGTTTTTGGAGACAGTGTACAGTCATGGCAGCGCAGGCGGTGGAATGTTCCTCCTGCAGGATGTTTGAGGTAGGGGTGACCACCGATACTCCTGCCGACTTCGTGTGCAGGAAATGCAGTCAGATCCTGATCCTCACCGAACGAGTTAGGGAACTGGAACTGGAGCTGGATGAGCTGAGGATTATTCGAGAGGCTGAGAGGGTGATCGATAGAAGCTACAGGGACATAGTTACGCCAGAGAACAGAGGTAGCTGGGTAACAGTTAGAGGTGGGAAGGGGAAGAAACAGGCAGTGCAGGGTTCCCCTGTGGTCGTTCCCCTAAAAAATAAGTATGCAGCTTTGGAAACTGTTGGGGGGGACAGCCTTGCAGGTGTAAGCTGCAGTGAAGGGGTCTGTGGCTCTGAGATTCAGAAGGGAAAGGGGGAGAAGAGGAGAGCGCTAGTTATAGGGGACTCTCTAGTTAGAGGGACGGACAGGCGGTTCTGTGGACATGGGCGAGACTCTCGGATGGTTTGTTGCCTCCCAGGTGCTAGGGTCCGAGACGTCTCGGACCGTGTCTTCAGAATCCTTAAGGGGGAGGGTGTGCAGCCAGAAGTCGTGGTACACATTGGCACCAACGACATAGGTAGGAAGAGGGGTGGGGAGGTCATTCAAGAGCTCAAGGAGTTAGGCTGGAAGCTAAAAGCTAGGACAGACAGAGTCGTCATCTCTGGGTTGTTGCCGGTGCCACGTGACAGAGAGGCAAAGAATAGGGAGAGAGTGCAGTTGAACACGTGGCTGCAAGGATGGTGTAGGAGGGAGGGCTTCAGATATTTGGACAATTGGACTGCATTCTGGGGAAGGTGGGACCTGTATAAACAGGACGGGTTGCACCTGAACCAGAAGGGCACCAATATCCTGGGGGGTAGGTTTGCTAGCACTCTTCGGGGGGGTTTAAACTAATTTGGCAGGGGGATGGGATCCGGACTTGTAGTCCAGCAAGTAAGCTAGCTGTGTGTCAGGATGTTCAAGACTGTAGGGAGGCTGTGGAGAAGGTAGCACTGACAGGGACTACTTGCGGACACGGAGATGGGCTCAAGTGCGTATACTTCAATGCAAGGAGTATCAGAAATAAGGTGGGTGAACTTAAGGCGTGGATCGGTACCTGGGACTACGATGTTGTGGCCATCACGGAAACATGGATAGATGAGGGACAGGAATGGCTGTTGGAGGTTCCTGGTTACAGATGTTTCAGTAAGATTAGGGAGGGTGGTAAAAAAGGAGGGGGGGTGGCATTGCTAATTAGAAATGTTATAACGGCTGCAGAAAGGAAGTTTGAGGGGGATCTGCCTCTGGAGGTAGTATGGGCTGAAGTCAGAAATAGGAAAGGTGCAGTCACCTTGTTGGGTGTTTATTATAGGCCCCCCAATAGCAGCAGAGATGTGGAGAAACAGATTGGGAAACAGATTTTGGAAAGGTGCAGAAGCCACAGGGTCGTAGTCATAGGCGACTTCAACTTCCCAAATATTGATTGGAAGCTCTTTAGATCAAGTAGATTGGATGGGGCGGTGTTTGTGCAGTGTGTCCAGGAAGCTTTTCTAACGCAGTATGTAGATTGTCCAACCAGAGGGGAGGCCATATTGGATTTGGTACTCGGTAATGAACCGGGACAAGTGGTGGGCTTGTTAGTGGGTGAACATTTTGGTGATGGCGACCACAATTCTGTGACTTTCACCTTGGTTATGGAGAGAGATAGGTGCGCACAACAAGGAAGTTTTTACAATTGGGGGAAGGGAAATTACGATGCTGTAAGACAGGATTTGAGGAGCATACGTTGGGAGCATAGGCTGTCAGGGAAGGATGTGGTGGAAATGTGGGACTTTTTCAAGGAGCAGATACGACGTGTCCTTGATATGTATGTACCGATCAGGCAGGAAAGAAATGGTCGTGTGAGGGAGCCTTGGTTGACGAGGGAGGTTGAATGTCTAGTAAAGAGGAAGAAGGAGGCTTACATAAGGTTGAGGAAACAGGGTTCAGACAGAGCAGTGGAGGGATACAGGATAGCCAGAAGGGACCTGAAGAAAGGGATTAGGAGAGCTAAGAGAGGGCATGAAAAATCCTTGGCGGATAGGATCAAGGATAACCCCAAGGCATTCTATGCGGATGTGAGAAACCTGAGAATGACGAGAACGAGGGTAGGTCCGATCAAGGACAGTGGCGGGAGACTGTGTATTGAGTCGGAAGAGATAGGAGAGGTCTTGAACAAGTACTTCTCTTCAGTATTTAAGAACGAGAGGGACCGTATTGTTGAAGAGGAGAGTGTGAAACGGACTGATAAGCTAGAAGAGATACCTGTTAGGAAGGAAGATGTGTTGGACATTTTGAACAACTTGAGGATAGACAAGTCCCCCGGGCCTGACGGGATATATCCTAGGATTATGTGGGAAGCAAGAGAGGAAATTGCAGTACCGTTGGCAATGATCTTCTCGTCTTCACTGGCAACGGGGGTGGTACCAGGGGACTGGAGAGTAGCGAATGTTGTGCCCCTGTTCAAAAAAGGGAATAGGGATAACCCCGGGAATTACAGGCCAGTTAGTCTTACTTCTGTGGTAGGCAAAGTAATGGAAAGGGTACTGAGGGATAGGATTTATGAGTATCTGGAAAGACACTGCTTGATTAGGGACAGCCAGCACGGATTTGTGAAGGGTAGGTCTTGCCTTCCAAGTCTTATTGAATTCTTCGAGGAGGTGACCAAGCATGTGGATGAGGGTAGAGCAGTGGATGTAGTGTACATGGATTTTAGTAAGGCATTTGATAAGGTTGCCCATGGTAGGCTTATGCGGAAAGTCAGGAGGCATGGGATAGAGGGAAATTTGGCCAATTGGATAGAAAACTGGCTAACCGGTCGAAGGCAGAGAGTGGTGGTAGATGGTAAATATTCAGCATGGAGTCCAGTTACAAGTGAAGTTCCGCAGGGATCAGTTCTGGGTCCTCTGCTGTTTGTAATTTTTATTAATGACTTAGAGGAGGGAGTCGAAGGGTGGGTCAGTAAATTTGCAGATGATACAAAGATAGGTGGAGTTGTGGACAGTGAGGAGGGCTGTTGTCGGCTGCAGAGGGACTTAGATATGATGCAGAGCTGGGCTGAGGAGTGGCAGATGGAGTTCAACCCTGCCAAGTGTGAGGTTGTCCATTTTGGAAGAACAAATAAGAATGCGGAATACAGGATTAATGGTAGGGTTCTTAGTCAGGTGGAGGAACAGAGGGATCTTGGGGTCTATGTACATAGATCTTTGAAGGTTGCCACTCAGGTGGATAGAGTTTGTAAGAAGGCCTATGGAGTATTATCGTTCATTAGCAGAGGGATTGAATTCAAGAGTCGTGAGGTGATGTTGCAGCTGTACAGGACTTTGGTTAGGCCACATTTGGAGTACTGTGTGCAGTTCTGGTCGCCTCACTTTAGGAAAGATGTGGAAGCTTTGGAGAGGGTGCAGAGAAGATTTACCAGGATGTTGCCTGGAATGGAGAGTAGGTCGTACGAGGATAGGTTGAGAGTTCTCGGCCTTTTCTCGTTGGAACGGCGAAGGATGAGGGGTGACTTGATCGAGGTTTATAAGATGATCAGAGGAATAGATAGAGTAGACAGTCAGAAACTTTTTCCCCGGGTACAACAGAGTGTTACAAGGGGACATAAATTTAAGGTGAAGGGTGGAAGGTATAGGGGAGATGTCAGGGGTGGGTTCTTTACCCAGAGAGTGGTGGGGGCATGGAATGCGCTGCCCGAGGGAGTGGTAGAGTCACATTCATTGGCGACCTTTAAGCGGCATTTGGATAGGTACATGGATGGGTGCTTAATCTAGGATAGAAGTTCGGCACAACATCGTGGGCCGAAGGGCCTGTTCTGTGCTGTATTGTTCTATGTTCTATTTAAGAAACATTCAGAAAGGTACATGGATAAGAAAGGTTTAGAGTGATATGGGCCAAATGCAGACAAATGGGCTGATTGAGATTGGGAAACCTGGTTGGTATGGGCGAGGTGAGCCGAAGGGCCTGCTTCTGTGCTGTATGACTCCGTGAAAACGGATGAGAATAACAAACTTTTCCTGTAACACAATCAGAGTGTACAGGAGGAGCGGTGAATATCTGGGGTCATTGTACAGACCAATTTATCTTGGCAAAGCACTTGACTGAAAGAAGCTTAAAATTGACCATGAAAAATGGTATTTCTCTGTACTCTGAACAGGATGTGGCCATCTCTGCCAAGATGGGAAGTGGATGGAATTCCGAAATACCCTTGAACTGAACGACTTACACAGCTAGTAGGCAGTGACGAATTTGCAAAGATTAAGGATGTCACATGGAGAGCAGGCTGGGTAAGGAGGGCAGATTTTGTTCCGTTAAGGACCACCACAGACAGGAACAGGATTTGGCCCATCGAGCCTGCTCAGACATTCAATAGCATTCCTCACCTTCATTTTCCTGCACTTAACACGTAAACGTCAATTCCCTGACTGATCAAGAATCTATCTATCCCTGCGCACCCCACCCCCAACACAGCTCTCTGTGTCAAGGAGTTCCAAAGACTCTCAACCCTCTGCAAGAAGAAATTCCTTCACAAGTCAGTCTTCAATTTTGAACCACATTGTTGTTTCCTTGTTATTGAGGGGAATGGCCATAGGGGATCCCTGCACTGTCAGCTCCCTTTCCGCCCCTTGTCTGTAACCATCTGCCTTTTTCTTCTACCTGAGGTGACTACCTCCCAGTAACTCATCTCAATAGCCCACTCCCAAATGATCTGAAGACAATCCAGCTACAGCTCCAGCGCATTTTTCATGGAGCATGGAACACTTCCCACAGATGCAGTCAGCAGGGACACTAGTGGTTACCCTTATCTCCCACATTCAGCAAGAGGAACATTCAACTGCCCAACCTCCGTTCCCACTATTCTAAATTCCCAACAATCCTATTGAAAAATAAAGCATTACCTTACCAATCCGATGGACAGAACTCTTTGTTTTGTTGGTGGAGGATAGGGGGGGAGACACTATCTATGTATTGTTTTAGTTAACACAACCACCCAAACATATTACTTCACTTACTCAGCAGTCCCGTGCCCGCTCCTGGTCAGTGTGCGCTCCACCGATTCATGAGGTAAGATTTCAAATCAGTGATTCACTTTCCCAGCAGCCCCCTGGTCGACTATCCCGCTCTTTCTGCTGCTGAGCACAAAATAGAGAGTTGACAACAATCACAGAATAGAGTTGTCAATTACAAAAAGCAAATTTGATAATAAACTTAAAGAAAACAGAATTCACGAAGGCAGAGATAGCGTTCTTGGAACTTAACATCAGGCATGGAATGATCACTGCCAGGAACTGAATTGAAGGAAATTGAACTGAATTTATTGCCACATGTACCGAGGCACAGTGAAAAGCTTTGTCTTATGAGCAATACGGGCAATTTTTGGGACTAAGCGGATTCTACCATCAATTCATTCCAAACTTTAGCAGCATGTTGGCATTGCTAAAAGATTTACTAAAGAAGAAATTTACATTTCAGTGGATAGGACAATGCCACGAAGCATTCAAGAACTTAAAAGCCGTAATAACCATAGCAACAGTTTAAGCTGCAACAAATATTCCGAAATCCTTCGAAGTTGCAATCGATGATGAACTGGAGCTGGATTGATGCACAAAGATGAGGATAGAATTGAATGGCCAATGGTTGGTTTTGAAAGAAAACATGCCAACACTGGAAAAGAATTCTTGAGTTTCGAACTGGACTTGCAAAATTGTAATGCTTATGTGATGAACACTACCTCAGAGACAGTTATGTACACATGCTAGAATCCTTTCAATTTTTGGAAATATTTAAAGACAAAAATTTGAGACAATTTGACTGGAATCTTACATTACAATCATTTAATTTGAAAATTGTACATGTTGCAGGTAATAAAAATGTGATAGCAGATGTCTTATCGTAGATTTGAAGGAAAAAGTGTAGATAAAATTGACTGATTCAAGTGTTACATGTGCGCAGAATTAGTGTGAAAAATATAACTTAAGTTGATGACATAAGTATTTCATAGCAATGGTCGTAAGGATTAGAGGAAAATAAAGTGAAGCCATCTTTTCATTAAATTGGTTCTTATTCTTTCTAAAGGGGGAAGCTTTACAAAGTCAAAAACATTGATGGTCACTTTAAGTCAGAAAGGGGTTTTCTGAATTTAAAGTGCAGCCACAACTGTCATCTAAATGTTGGGCTGTTCCAAATGTAACAATTGGCTGATAAATGGATACCTGAGTTTTGGTTGGTGTTTTGACAACAACTCAAATTTAACTAAGTAGTTTAAATTATGACCACGATGCCAGAAGCGAATGGACTTTGAATTTTATTTCTTTTTATACCTGGAATCCATTCAAATTTTAAGAATTTTAGGTGCCATGGGAGGTTTACAAACACGGTGTTTAGAAAATTAGAGGATGAGAAACTGCTACCAAACAGCAAGCATCTATAAGAGAGCTGGAGAGCAAACTGGCCATCTAACGTCTTGCCCTCAAAGAAATTAGAAAACAGACTCTATCAAGGTACATTTTCATGTAAAACATAATCAGTAAAAGATGACACAGTGAGATCAGCAGGCAGAAGATTGAAGACAACAGAGAATACAATGGCTGTCTGGTTTTGAGATTAAGTTAATGCAATGTTTCATAATTATTTTGGAACATTTTTTTAAGAAGTTCTGGTCAGGTAGTAAGTGGTTAAGAAAAATGGTGACTTCGATTTGTGAATTCACAATTTTCATTTTGAATTTGCTGTTTAGTGTTATGACATGGCAAGGAACTCTTTTGCTAATTAATATAAACACCCAGAAAAGCTCACCTCGCTCCATAATCTTAAAATATAAGTGAAAGTGAACTCCTAAATTCCACTATTCAGAGAAACTAATATTAATTTATTCTTTAATTCTAAAAGTGAACATTAAACAACAAATATTGTCAAATCTAAGCCCCCATTTCTCTTAACTGCTTACTTCCTGCATTCAACACCGTAATAATATACTGTTCCATTAAGGAACTTATTAAAATTACATCAACTAAATTTCAAAAACACACAGCATCTGCCTTCTTCAGTGTCTGTCTTCTTCCAGCTGAAGATCTCCCTAGGTCGACATCCTTCTTTACGCTGCAAACATGCTTCATTTGAAAAGGTACCTTTGACAGACAGTGTTTCCTAATTTCTTGGGTCTCCCTCGATGGCAGTTACTCTTTCCAATTTTCAAAATGTCAGCATGATTATATCCCCAAAATTGGATTATCTCATTGGTTTGAGCTTGGCAAAGTAATACATTCAAAATCGATTGGGTTTTAGTAACCTGGGGCATAATTTAAATTGATTGGTTAAATTCGAATTGTTGTCAATCCAGCAACCAACTCAGGCATCGATTTCACAGTGAAATGTTATGTATTTTCAATTTTCAATGACACACTGGGACAGCCATCGCGTCATATACACAGATGCTTGTAATCTCTCAGTTCAGAACAGCATTCACTCTCTTTTAAAGGTACATTACACGCCTTCAACTTCATAATCTTAGTGCTCACTGTTCAAGCTAAGAAAATAAACTGTAATTTTTCCTTAAATAGTGGAATTTGGGTGTTCTTGTTCTTGCTGTGTGTTTTTGAAATTTAGTTGATGTAATTTTAATAAGTTCCTTAATGGAACAGTATATTATTACGGTGTTGAATGCAGGAAGTAAGCAGTTAAGAGAAAAGGGGGCTTAGATTTGAGAATATTTGTTGTTTAATGTTCACTTTTAGAATTAAAGAATAAATTGATATTTCAGAGATTATGAGGTGTGGCAAGCATTCCTGGATTATTGGTTTCATTATCACAGGTGTTCAACCACCACGTTCCAATACTATAAATATTCTTTTTTTAAAAATCAGCAGCATAGGTGCAGCAAATGTGGCTCAATGTACAGTGCATGTAATTGTGTAGGAAGATCAAGAAAGGACAAGATAAAACACTTTGTTTAAAAAAAGACAAATACTTAAACTCCCACCTCAAAAGTAAGCAGATCTGAGCATTCTTTTCTACTGAATTGTTCATTTCCATAAATCCCAATCTGCATGCTGTAGGTGAGCTGCTGGGATTCTCTCTTCTGAGGGAGAATGTTCAGTCTCCCTGGAAACATACAGTATTGTCTCAGACCAAAGGCTGCACAAGACAAACCATCTGTCCTTCCTCAGGTTACAGGTTTACACAGAAACTCTGTCTTCTTGCTGCAGGAAACCGAGCCTGGGAACAAAATCGCATGGATTCCCACCAGTGAAGGTTCCGCCCCTATTGTGGTCTTCAGTTAAAGATACATTCCTTTAGGGCAATGTTCAGCCCAATACATGTCACATTTTTATAATCTATATTTTTCAAAAACAAATTTGGGGCACTAACGTCACTTCCTGAAAACTGCATAACCACTGACTCCATGGTCTATCAGAAACTGTCAAAATCAGGCAGCAAACCCTTCAATAACCTAATCTCTCCCGATCCCTTAGGAAGAGATTTCCACAGCCTATTGACCCTGTAAGTGAAGGAATTTCCCTCTTCTTAACGTTCGAGGAGACTCCTGACTCTGAAAGTGTGTCCCCTGGTTCTGGATTCTCCCACGAGGGTAACAGTCTCTCAGCATTGGCCCATTCTCACCCCCACTGAATCCTGGGACGTTCAATAAGGGCACCTCATATTCCTTGAATCTACAATGGAAATACAGTCGGATTGTTCTGGAAACTATCCTCACAAGGTAATACTCAACAGTCTTACAGAGAAAGTGGCCTCATTTATACAACTCCCTGTCAGTGTAATGTCACTTTAAATAGTCTCACACTGTCGTGGCCTCATTTACACACACCCTTGTCAGTATGTGACAGTAATCAGCCCCACAGTGAACCTGGCCTCAATTACCCACCTCTCAGTCATTACACCGTCAATTTAAACAATCTCACAGTGATCATGGTCTCATTTACTCAAACTTCCCAGTCAGTATAACGTCACTGTAATCAGTTTTACAAATGACCCAGGCCTCAGTTGCACAACTTCCAGTCAGTATTACATCACTGTAATAAGTCTTACAAATGGTCCAGGCCTCATTTGCACATCTCCCAGTCAGTATAATGTCACAGCAACCAGTCTCACAATAAACATGGCCTCATTTACAGACCTCCAAGTCAGTATAATGTCAATGAAAACACTCTCACAGTGACCCTAGCCTCAATTACATCTCTCCCAGTCAGTATAGTATTACTGTGAACAGTCTCACACTGAACCTAGCCCCACTTATGCACCTCCCAGTCAGTATAATCACACTGCACACAGTCTTACACTGATGAAAGATTTTTGCCTGAACTGCCGATTTTCCTGCACCTTGGATGCTGCTTGACATGCTGTGCTTTTCCAGCACCATACATTCGACTCTTATCTCTAGCATCTGCAGTTATCCCTTTCGCCCAGTCTCACACTGAGCCTGGCCTCATTTACACATCCTCCAGTCAGTATATTGTCACTGCAAACGTTCTCACATTCTCAGCTATCTTATACACCTCCCAATTAGGGTAATGCCATTATGGACAGTCTCACACTGAACCTGACCTCATTTACAAACCTCTAAGTCAGTATAATGTCGCTGTAAACAGAACCACACTGAGCATGTACTTAGTCACACACACTGGTCAGTACACGGTGACTGAAAACAGTCTCACACTGAGCCTGGGCTCAATTCCCATTCATTATAATGTTACCATAAACAGTCTCAAACGTGCCATCCTTCTCACACACCCGAGTCAGCATAACATCACTGCAACCAGTATCACAGAGAGGGGAACCTCATTCACACATCTGCCAGTCAGTGTAACGTCAATGGAAACAGTCTCACTGTGACCATGGCCTCAATTGCACACCTCCCATTCAGTATAACATCACAGCAAACAGTCTCACAGTAAGCCAAGTGTCATTTTTACACGCCCAGTTTGTATAATATCACATTAAACGGTCTCGCAGTGAGCCTGGCCTCTTTTACTCACCTCCCAGTCAATATAACATCACTGTAACATTCTCACAGTGAGTTTGGCCTCATTTGTACACAGTCGAAGAGTGTGGTACTGGAAAAGCACAGTCAGTCAGGCAGTATCCTAGGAGCAGGAGAATCGTGGTTTCAGGCATAAGGCTTATATCATGAATGAGGCCTGTGGGTCAGTGGGTTTGAGAGATCAATAGGAGTGTGGTGGGGCTGAGGGGAAGATAGCTGAGAATGTGATAGGTAGATACAGGCGATGTTGATAGGTCGGAGGGGGCTGTGGAGGGGATAGGTGGGAAGGAAGATGGACAGTTAGGACTGTTGAAGATTGCGGTGCCAAGTTGGAGGTTTGGGACTGGGCTAAGGTGAGGGAAATGAAGTGACTGGTGAAGTGATTGCAGCGTCCCAGGGCTAAAGATGAAGTGTTCTTCCTCCAGGCGTCGGGTGGTAAGAGTTAGGCTTTGGGAGGACCAGGACATGCATGTCGTTGGTGGTGGTGGCGATGGTGAGTTTGGAGGGCAGGAGTTAAAGTGTTTGATCACAGGGTGGTCGAATTGTTTTGTGCATGTGTCCCAGAGATGTTCTCTGAAATGACCCACAAATTGGTGTCCTGTCTGTGCAATGTCCAGGAGACTACATCGGGTGAAACACATACAGTGGAAAACGTGTTTGCAACTGCAGGTAATTATCAGCAGGATTTGGAAGGCTCCTTTACAGCCTTGGACGGAGTTGAGGGGGGATTTGTAGGTGCAGGTTTTGCTCTTCTCACGATGGCAAGGCAAGGAGCTGGGAGGTGAGGGGTGTGGACTTGATTATGGAGCTGCAGATGGAATGGTCTTTCTGGAAGGCAGATAGGGTTGCGGTGGGAAATACATTCCTGGTGGTGTGGTCTGACTGTGGCTGGTAGGTGAGACTCGGGGGATTCTGTACTTATTGTGATTGGAGGGGTGAGGTTCAAAGGCAGAGGTGTGGGAAGTTGAGGGGATGTGCAGGAAGGCATCATCAACCATGTTGGGGGGGGTAAAACTGTGGTCTTTGAAGAAGAACGCAATCTCGGATGTTCTATGGTGGAATTTATCCTCCTGGAAGCATATGCAGTAAAAGGTAGAGAAATTGGGAGTAGGGGACAGTGCTTTTACAAGAGACAGGTGGCAGGAGAAGTAGTCCAGGGAGCTGTGGAAATTATCACCTTGTGGGAGATATTCGTGTTATGTCGATTGGTAGAAGTGGAGAAGGAGCGGTCCAGGATCTCTCTATGAGGATCTCAGTGAATCCCTCTTTCACTGTGCTCCCCAGCACGTCCTGATGTAGACCCGCTACGACAGACACATCTGCCTCCTCAGCGCCTCCCTACGGAATCAAGTGATTCCACATGCACTCCAAACTACATTCAGGCCATCACAACTTGGACCAAATCAGGATAACCAGCATGTACAACAAATCCAAAACCTCTGGAAACAGTTCTACCTGTGCATCCTCCATCCCACAGTCGCAGCAATGCGCTATCGTGACCTCTCGCTGCAGTCAGCCCTCCTCCACCCTCGGGCCACAGTCTCTCAGACCTGCAAAGGACTGTTCTTTATCCTTAGAAGAGTCCACACACTCAACAAACGCTTTTTCTCCAGCGTATCTGACATCAAAGACGAAAAACTTTGTGTACCTACCTCAATACTCGGGATTGCTCGAACATTCCAGAAGCTTCTGACAGCCTCAGGAACCGATTGGACGCCATTAGCCACGCGCCCGCTCCAGCCTCCACGGTGAACGATGATGTCACTTCCGCCCCACAGATCGCAGCCACTTTTGATTCTGCCACCTTTGGAATCGCGGGGAAGACATCCGTCACCGAGACCACCACATGATGCACCGCCGCCAAAACCAACACGAAATCTCCACCCCCAGACTTCACTTCCACTCCCGCTGTTGCCGCTGCTGCAGCTACTTCCGCCCCCACTGACGTCATGCATCCTCCCTACACAGCAAACTTAAAAATCACACAACACCAGGTTATAGTCCAACAGGTTTAATTGGAAGCACACTAGCTTTCGGAGCGATGCTCCTTCATCAGGTGATTGTGGAGGGCTCGATCGTAACACAGAATTTATAGCAAAAATTTGCAGTGTGATGTAACTGAAATTATACATTGAAAAATTGATTGTTAAGCTTTCATCTGTTAGAATACAGTGATAGTTTCACTGCTTTCATGTGTAAATCACAAAACCCTTTGTTTAAAAGTTGCATTCTTGCGTTAGCTGTTAACAATGGTGATAGTTAGACAATATGTTGAAGGTGTTAGCCCCCTGTATTCTCTGTCTATGACCTGATGTTTAGATTGATTCTAATCTAAAAAGTGAGATAACAGAGTTTTACATAAATTCATGCAGTTTTTGAGCTCCGAGTTCTACATGAATGTATGCAGTTTTTGAGCAAAGTGCAATGTAACTCTGCAAGTACAAATTCACTACACAAAATATATGTGTGCATGTGGGTCTTTGTGTGTCTGTCTGGGGTGGGGGTTGTGAGTGTGAGAAGGTGTGTGTGTGTGTGTGTGTGTGTAGTGAGTTGAAAATGTGTTGCTGGAAAAGCGCAGCAGGTCAGGCAGCATCCAAGGAACAGGAGAATCGACGTTTTGGGCATCAGCCCTTCTTCAGGAATATGTGTAGTGAGTGCAGAGTGTCTTAAGTCTGTGAGGGGGTGCATGTGTGGGAGTGTGTGTGTCTATAAGGGTGTGTGTGGGTGTCTGTGTGCACGTCTGTGTGTATCTGTGTCCGTGTGTATGTGAGAGTGTGTGTGTGTAGTGCAATGGTGATCACCTGTAATGTGACATGAACCCAAGGTCCTGGTTGAGGCCCTCCCTATGGGTACCGAACTTAGCTATCAGCTTTGCTCAGCCACTTTGCTCTGCTTCCTGTCCCAAAGTCCATCTTGGAGGATGGTCACCCGAAGGTCCGAGGCTGAATGTCCTGGACCACTGAAGTGTTCCCCAACTGGGAGGGAGCCCTCCTGTCTGTTGATTGTTGTGCGGTGCCCATTCATCCATTTTCATAGCCTTTGCTGTCAAACGACATTGATTGTATCATGCATTACATTACACCCACCCCCGCTGATGCCTCTGAAGTGTGCACTTTCTCCCCCTGACCGTTGGCCAGCGTCACTATCATTGGTGACGTTACTTTCGGTCATATAATCACATCCTTTCCAGTGATTGTCTCTGCCGCATTCCCGGCTCCAGCCCTACTCCAGGTTCTGGTTCTCAGTCCTGAGATGTTTTTAACAGTCTCCTCACTGAGGATGAGCAATCAGTCCTCAACAAAGGCCTCACCCTCATGCCACAACCCTCCCAGATCCATGAGATCGACATACGTTGTGACATTGAACATTTCTTCTCCCACCTCCACATCCAGGTCTACTTTTTCCACCACGAATCCTGCCCACCCTCCAAGGACCATTTTTCCCATCTGCAACGCACCACATCCTCCTGGAAACCCCGTGCTTGTCTGTTATTCACCCTCGATGTCTTCACCTCCAAGTGCCACCAGGATGCTGACCACCTTAACCTGTCCAACCCCTCAACACACTCTACACTCTCACCCTCGCAACACGCAGCCCTCCACTCCCTCTGTTCCAACCCGAACATCACTTTTAAATCAGCAGATAAGAGGGTCCGCCCCGGGGTGCACTGTGGTTCTTTGGTGTACGAACCTCAACACCCCTGAAGCTTGGCGCCAATTTGTGGCACCTCCTTCAACTGCCCCCTCGACCATGATCTCACCTTCCATTTGCAAAGCATCATCTCCCAGACCATCCTCAACCTTATCACAGCAGGAGATCTCCCACTCACAACCTCCAACCTCATAGCCTGGAAACCCCGCACTTCCCAGTTGTACCTACTACCTATAATTCACAAACCTTACTGCCCTCAATGACCCATCATCTCAGCCTGCTCCTGTTCCACTGAACTCATATCTGCACACCTTGACACCATCCTATCCCCCTTAGACCAGGGATTCCCCACCCATGTTCGAAAAACCACCCAGTCCTCCACGACTTTCATTTCCACGGTCTCTAATGCCTCATTTTCATCATGAACATCCAGTATCTGTACACATCTATCCACCACGACGACGGCTTCCATGCCCTCCATTCCTTACTCTCATGCAGACCCAAAAATTACACTTGTACTGACGCTCTCATTCAGTTGTCTGAATTGGTCCTCGTCCTCTTCTTTGAATCCTCCCGCTTACTCCAGTCCAAACACCATGGGCACCCACATGGGACCGAGCTATACCTGTCTTTTCATCGTCTACGTGAAGCAGCCCATCTTCAACAGATACTTCAGCACCATTCCCCACCAATCCCTCCGCTACAGCATTGGCACTACATCGGGCTACCTCAATGTGGTTGAACAGTTTATGAATTTCACAAACGCCTTCCACCAGACTTCATGTTCACCTGGACCATCTCAGGCACCTTATTCCCCCTCTTGGACCTCTCCATCTCAATTTATCTTGATCGACGCAGTATAAACATGTACTACAAATCCACAGACTTCCACAGCTACCTGGACTACGCCACCTCCCATACTGCCTCCTGTAAAAATGCTATCGCTTATTTCCAATTTCTCCACCTCTGCCACGTCTGCTCCCAGGAAGACCACACCCTATACCAATCCAACCTCCACTCCTCGCACCTTCCTCTGATACCATGAGAAGTGCAAAACCTTTCCTCTCACCTCTGTCCAAGGTCACTAATGAAAATTCCACATGCGACAGAGATTTACCTGTACTTCTAGACACGTCACCTAGAGAGTCCTTTGCTCTCCAAGTGATCTCTGTTACATTGGGAGAGACAGGGCACCAACTTGCAGAACGTTTCAGAGAACATTTCTGGGGCACACACACTACACAACCCCATCGCTCTGTGGCCGAAAACTTTAACTCCCTTCCCACTCTGCTAAGGCCATCCAAGGACTGATTAGGGATAGTCAACATGGCTTTGTGCATGGGAAATCATGTCTCACAAACTTTATTGAGTTTCTTGAGGAAGTAACAAAGAAGATTGATGAGGACAGAGCCGTAGATGTGATCTGTATGGACTTCAGTAAGGGGTTTGGCATGGTTCCCCATGAGAGACTGATTAGCAAGGTTAGATCTCACAGAATACAGGGAGAACTAGCCATTTGGATAAAGAACTGGCTCAAAGGTAGAAGACAGAGGGTGGTGGTGGAAGGTTGCTTTTCAGACTGGAGGTCTGTGACCAGTGGAGTGCCACAAAGATCGGTGCTGGGTCCTCTAAGTTTTGTCATTTACATAAATGATTTGGATGTGAGTATAAGAGGTACAGTTAGTAAGTTTGCAGATGACACCAAAATTGGAGGTGTAGTGGACAGCGAAGAGGGTTACCTCAGATTACAACAGGATCCTGAACAGATGGGCCAATGAGCTGAGAAGTGGCAGATGGAGTTTAATTCAGATAAATGCGAGGTGCTGCATTTTGGAAAAGCAAATCTTTGCAGGACTTATACGCTTAATGGTAAGGTCCTAGGGAGTGTTGTGGAACAAAGAGACCTTGGAGTGCAGGTTCCTAGCTGCTTGAAAGTAGAGTGGCAGATGGATAGGATAGTGAAGAAGCGTTTGGTATGCTTTCCTTCATTGGTCAGAGTATTGAATACAGGAATTGGGAGGTCATGTTGCGGCTCTACAGGACATTGGTTAGGCCACTGTTGGAGTATTGCGTGCAATTCTGGTCTCCTTCCTTTTGGAAAGATGTTGTGAAACTTGCAAGGGTTCAGAAAAGATTTACAAGGACGTTGCCAGGGCTGGAGGATTTGAGCTATAGGGAGAGGCTGAACAGGTTGGGGCTATATTCCCCGCAGTATTGAAGGCTGAGAGGTGACCTTATAGAGGTTTACAAAATTATGAGGTGCATGGATAGAGTAAATAGACAAAGTATTTTCCCTGCGGTCGAGGAGTTCTGAACTAGAGGGCATAGGTTTAGGGTGAGAGGGGAAAGATATAAAAGAGACCTCAGGGGCAACTTTATCACACAGAGTGTGGTACATGTATGGAATGAGCTGCCAGAAGAAGTGGTGGAGGCTGGTACAATTGCAGCATTTAAAAGGATGGGTATATGAATAGGAAGGGTTTGGAGGGATATGATTCAGGTGCTGGCAGGTGGGACTAGATTGGGTTGGGATATCTGGTCGGCGTGGATGGGTTGGGCCGGAGGGATTGTTTCCATGCTGTACATCTCTATGACTCTATGAGTCTAAGTCCTCGACATCCTCCCACCGCCAAAGTCTAACCACCCAACGCATGGAAGAGGAATGCCTCAACTTGCACCTTGGGACGTTCAAACCACATGGGATCAATGTGGATTTCACCACTTTCCTCATTCCCCTCCCCGCACGTAATTTCACATCCAATCTTCTAACTTGGCACCGCTCTCTTGAATGTCCCACCTGCCCGTATTCCTTCCCACATATTCATTCCACCCCAGTTTCCTTCACCCCAGCCCCACCCCCTACCATTTATCTCTTTGCCCCCTTGGGCCACAAGCCTCATTCCTGATGATGACCCTTTCCTTGAAACATCGATTCTTTTGCTCATCGAATACCACCTGACCGGCTGTGCTTTTCCAGCACCTAAGTTTTCGACTGTGATCTCCATCACCTGCAGTCCTCACTTTCTCCTGACAAGGGGTATAACCTACCTTTTATTGACAAGCTTGAATAATGGAGTAGTTAAGTGAAATGGAATCCTCTCTCCACACCATAATAATAAGTGACAGTTTATTTATCTAACTCCAACAGAATCATTAACAAACACAATACATTTCTTTCAATTTCTGCTTATTTCCCTTACTGAATTAATTCCAATACGTATGCAGTTCCAGTAACACACTTATATACTGTACATCCAATTAATAAGAAAGCAATCAATTTTTTAAAAAATCTCTCAAATTTACACAGACTATGTCTTCTCTGCTTTTCCTCCAGTCTTCATTCTGTTGATCTCACGTGACAAACACCATCTTTCCAACGAATGTAGTGTGAGGATTTTGAGCCAGAAATACTGCTTTGATAGGACCTTTGATGGGTCTCATTGGAGAATGTAACAATTTTGTGTGACAGGGCTTATGCTCGAAACATCGACTCTCCTGCTGTTCGGATGCTGCCTGACCTGCTGTGCTTTTCTGGTGCCTCAGGTTTTGATTCTGATCTCTAGCAACTGCAGTCCTCTCCTTCGCCCAATTTTGCGTGAAAGCCAGGCGTGTCTCTGAGATAGTAGACTTGCTTTCGCTGCAACTTAAGTTTGGTTCCCGATTCAGATGGCAGGGGGCTCTGTGGTCAGATGGCATTGACATTGATGTTCAAATGTCAGGGGGCGCTTTCTGTTCCGACGGCAGGGGGCACTGTGTTAAGATCCAAGAGCCTCGCGTTCAGATGGCAGGATGGGCTTCCTCCCGAGTTACCAATATCACTTCTTCAAACATTTCTGAAGAAGCAACACATTGTCCTATTATGATTAATGTCACCTAGTACAGAACATCAGTTTCTAAATTATATATGTTTTAAATTTCTGAATGTTTGTTTGAAGTTAATTCGCCAAATTCAAACTCATCATCAAAACCAACTGAAGGTATCCATTAACAATGTGAATTGTTACATGTTTCAATTTGAGAACTCTCTATACTATTCCCATCTGCTCACAATTCCCTTCTCTGTCTAACTCTGAGCCTGAAAAGGACTTTACTTTTTAAATTAGATGTCACAGTGCTTTCCCCCAATTTGCACAGACCAATTTCGTGACACCACAGTTACCCTGACTCTCCCACCGTCTCCATTCCTTCCCCAGCATCTCTTCCACTCCCCTCAATGTCTCCCTTGCTTCCCCTCCGATTTTCGCCTTCCCCTCAACGTCTCCCTCACTCACCACACTGTTACACTCTCTCCCCATTGTATTCTTTCCCTCCCCGTTTGTCATCCTCCCTCTCCAAGGGTCACTTTCCCTCTCCTACCATCGCCCTCATACCCTCGCCTTCAGTCTGATGCCTTCCCTCACTGACACACTCCCTCCCTCATCGTCATGCTCCCTCCTTCAAAATAACTTTCCCTGCCTTGTTGTCACGCTCCTTCTATCATCCTCTTGCTCCCTTCATCTCGCGATCTCCTTCACTCCCTCCCTTTCTCTCAGTCTCGTTCATTCCCTCCATCCCTCTCAATCTCGCTTCCTCACTGATTCTCTCTTGGTCTCGCCACTCCCTCTCTCCCTGTCCATTTCGCTCACTCTCTACCTCCCTCTTAGTGTTGCTCACTCCCTCCATACCTAACTCGGTGTCGCTCACTCCCTCACTCCCTCTTGTGGCCTTGCTCACTCCCTACTTTCCATGCATTGTCTCGCTCACTGTGTTTATCACACCCTCGGTCTTGCCCACTCCCTCTCCCTCTCCTCACTCCCTGAAAGTCTTATCCCCAAAGTTATGTTGTTTCCTTCTCACTCACTCCCTCACTGCCACACTCACTCCCTCAACCTCAGTCCCCCGTGTCATGCTGCCTACTTCACAATCACAATCAGTCCCTCACACTCACTCCCTCACTGTCACTCACCCTGACCCGCTGTCTTTCTCTCACTCCCAAAAACCGACTCCCTCAGTCTGCCTCACTCCTTCACTGTGTCTCACAAACCCTCATTGTCACTCCTTCACTGTCACGTCATCAATCTTTAACTCTCATATGCTCACTCCCCCACAAACTCCCCAATGTCAGGCACGCATTCGTCCATCTCCCCACTGGCATACTCTCCCCCCACGCTATTTCTACCCTGAGCACTGACCTGTGAAACCATCCCCAGTTAATTCCCTCGAAATTGCCTTTTAACCAATCCCTACTCATTTCCCCGAACAACAGACAGTGGTCCCACATAATCCATTCTCTGTGTAATAGCCCATTTTTGTCCCATCTTCCACACTTTAGCTCTAACCACAACCTCTGGTGATGCTCCCACATTTACCCCGTAGTAACGGGCTGCATCTCGAGCAATGGTATTTAGCCCAACCCCATGCCTTTACCCTAGCAACGGCTTGAAGCTCCATAACCTCCTTTGTTCCCCTAGTAATGGAACTCGAAGATCGGAGAGAGGGCGATTTGGAGGTAGAGAGGGAAGGGAAATGGGGAATTCAGGGACAGTGAAATAGAATATGTAAATGGGAAGAGGAGAGACAGTTGGATTTTGTGAGAGTGGGAGGGAGATATCAAGGCAGAGAGACGAACAGAGAGAGATGAATTCTGAGGAGACCAGGTCGGAGTGGGTGACCTAGAGGTGAAAGCAAGGACAGAGTGACTTAAACCCAACTCCTGAGCTCAGGTCCAGTGCTCTCCCCTTCCCTGAAAGCCAGAGCATAGGGCTGAGTCTGTCTGTGTCCAACTCAGCTTCTTCAACACAAAGACAAATAACAATATTGTTCACTCTGGTGTCTGGTACTGTATAATAATCGCATTTATTTTTAAACAAATTGACATTTTAGATACAGTTAGTGAAATGCTGCCTTTCTCAAGGCCCCTGAGTTGTGAGAAATATTGAAATGTTTCCCTGCAACCTCCTCCGGTATAAACTTGGACAAACCAGCATTACCCTAAATTTGTTACCAAAGCAACAGGGTGGGCTTCATTGCTGAAACACGGAACTAGAATTAGAAAACTCCGGATGGATTGATTAATGAGTGAATTTGATTAAATGATGAATATGGGTGAAAGGACATTTCAGTGCATTCTTCAACTGCTGTCTGAACTTAGTCTGAGTCATGGCATAAATTGCTGTGTTACTTGAGCAACTGAGGAGTTGCAGCATGAAGCCCAATTCCCGAACAAAGGCACCTAGATTCCCAGAGGTATACCCAAACATGTACATCCGGTCCCATATAGAATACAGCATCAACGTTGACCATAGCAGGATGAAATTGGCCGAGATCACAAACAGTAAAATGATGGATTTTTTACGATTTTGCATTTCTGTGTCACATTGACCTTCCCCATTTGTCTGAGCCCGGAGTCTTCTGCGGGCTCTGCTAGTCATTAAAATGTGTCTGACGGTGAAAACATTGAGCAGAAGAATCAACAGAAATGGGAGAGCCGGGGTTAGAATTTGATAGAGGAATTCGATTATGAGCCATTCAAGAAAGTAATAACCACCGCCTGTGTCATCACAAAACCAAGGGGAGTTCAACAGTCCATACTGACTTTGGAACATAAAATACCAGAAAATGTTCTTTGAACAGCTCAGCACAGTCACTGTTCCTAGAACCAGAGCCGCCATTTTGGTACCGCAATATTTACGTTTTAGCTTTTGGCAACAAATGGCCACAAATCGATCAAAGGTGAAACTGACAGTGAACCAGACAGAACAGTCAGTGGCTGCATAAAGCAGAACAGCGTGGATATTACACACTTGGATGGAGAACACGAAATAAAACTGTTCCTGAAAAACAATGGGAATGTGTCTCAATATCAGGTCGAAAATAATGACCAGGAGATCCGCCACTGCCATGGCCGCCAGGTAACGTCTGACACATGGAGACAATCCACAGTCTCTATAAAGTAGCACATAAATCGTTGCTACATTAACTGCGAGGAAGAAAAACAAACAAATTATACATTAGCCTGGAGGCAAAACTACCAGTATCTTTGAGATTGTCATATGTGTCACTGTATTCAAAGATTTAATGAAAAAATTGGAGGTGAAATAAGGAGTGAGAAATTCTAAATTACTGAAATTGAATTAGGAACAGCTTTTTGGAGGTAAATTCACATTTGTTATTTGGGAGTCTGTAAAGATAGGTTGATGGGTGTAAAGAACAGACATATCCCTGTGAAAATGTGGGATAGAAATGGCAAGATTTGGGAATGATGGATAACTTGTGAAATTGCGATTATCTAAGAGGGAAAAGGAAGCATGCATAAGGTCGAGGTGACTGAAAACAGACAAAAGTTTGGAAGAGTATTGGGAAAAGAGGACCAATCTGGAAACGAGGAATTAAGATGACTAACATTGTTCATGAAATATCTTCAGCATACAGGAATAAGGATAATCCCAAATGCTTTTATTTATATATAAGGAGCAAGAAGGTAAATAGAGAAAAGGTTGGCTCAATCAAGGACATCAGGGATGTTGAGATTACGGATCATCTCTAGGTCAAGTTGGCATAAGGAGGGAGGAAGTGCTGGATATTCTAAAATGCATTAAGCTGTACAAGTCCCCAGGTCTGGATGGGATCTATCCTAGGAGATTTCTGAGGGAAGCAAGAGAGGAAATAGCTGGAGTCATAAAGGATATCTTTGCAGCATCCTTGAACACGGTGCGGTCCTGGAGGACTGGAAAATTGCTTATGTTGTCCCAAGACTGTCTCTGCACGACCACCCCTGACTGAGCAGGGCGAGACCTCAAATACACAGCAGTGAGACTGCAGGAAGTGATGGGTGAAAAGACAAGAGGAGAACATTCTCACCAGCATACTTGTCACAGATGTATCTGTTCCTAACCGTATCGAAAGGAGCACACAGTTCTGGTGGAGGAATAGTCTCAGCCTCATATTGAAGATACAAGCCACTGTGTTATGCGGCTCACCTCCTGCAAAGTAGACCATACTTGTAAAGACGGGCTTATGCCCGAAACATAGATTCTCCTGCTCCTCCGATGCTGCCTGGCCTGCTGTGTTTTTTCAGCACCACATTTTTCAACTCTGGTACTTCAGCATCTGCAGTCCCCGCTTTCTCATACTTCTAAAGGACCAAGCAAATGGAAACTAAGCATCCATGAGGCGCCGTAGGCCGTCAGCAGCTGCCACATCAATCGGCATTTCTTCATCAAAAACTCAGAAATAGGTTGTCCACTGATGATTCCAAAATGTTCAGCAACATTCACAATTATACCTGTGTTGAAACAGTCTATTCTGCCCATCGAGAGTTTTCAACAGGAAGAGAATGAGGCCTTTCAGCTATTGTAGCCTGTTACTCCGCAATTGGGGCAGAGTTTTCCAGCTCTTATGCTTTTTAATCAGGAAATGCAAAGGAATATTCACCATTTCAAACCTGTTACATAGCAATACGGAGAGGATTGGTTAATGATCCGGAATCAGGAATAAATTATTATTTATATTTTTAACAGAAAACAACAATTAGAGTCATAGAGTTATAGAGATCTTCAGCACGGAAACATACCCTTCAGTCCAACTTGTTCATGCCAAACAGCTATCCCAATATATCCTGCTAAACCGTTGCTATTCAAATACCTATCCAGATGCCTCTTAAATGTTGCAATTGTACTGCCTCCACGATTTCCTCTGGCAGCTCATTCCATGCACACCCCACCCTCTGTGTGAAAGAAGTTGCCTTTCATAGGCCCCTTTTATATCTTCCCCTCTCACCGTAAACCTATGCACCTAGTTCTGGACTCCTCCATCCCAGGGGAAGAGACTCTGTCTGTGTATCCTATCCATGCTTTTAAAAACTGCTATGAGGTCACCCAGCAGCCTTTGATGCTCCAGGCAATAGATCCCCAGTCTATTTAGCCTCTCCCTATAGCTCAAATCCTCTAACCCTGGAAACATCCTTGTGAATCCTTTCTGAACGCTTTCCTGTATCACAATATCCTTCGAATAAAAAGGAGACCAGAATTCATGCAATATTCCAAATGTGGCATACCAACGTTCTGTTCAGCCGTAATATGACATCCCAACTCCTATACTGATTGCTCTGATCGATAAAGCTATCAATAAAGGAAAGCATACCAAACGCCTTCTTCACTATCCTATCTACATGCGACTCAAGTAGCTATGAATCTGCATTCCAACTTCTCTTTAACAGCACTCCATAGGAACGTACCATTAACTGTATTATTCCTGATAAGATTTGCTTTCCCAAAATGTAGCACCTCGCTTTTACTTAAATTAAACTCCATCTGCCACTCCTCAGCCCATTGGTCCATCTGATCAAGATCCTGTAGTAATCTGTACAGGAAAGTAAGCTTTCTTCGCTAGGCAAAAACAGTGACTGCAGATGCTGGAAACCAGATTTTGGATTAGTGGTGCTGGAAGAGCACAGCAGTTCAGGCAGCATCCGAGGAGCAGCAAAGTCGACGTTTCGGGCAAAAGCCCTTCTTCACTCTGCGTTAAATGTCGAACTTTTTGTGTCATCTGCAAACTCACTAACTATACCTCCTATGTTCGTATCCAAATCATTTATATAAATGACGAAAAGTAGTGGACCCAGCACCCATCCTTGTGAAACTCCACTCGTCACAGGCCCTCCAGTCTGAACTTAAAGTGAGACAGTAACCATAGCTGGATCTTCAACTTATTTCAAACTATATCAACGGTTTCAATAAATGGAACAAATGTAATTTAACGAAATTTGCAGATAACAGTAACATAGGTGGTGAAGGAAGTTTTCAAGGGGCGGTCAAGAATCCATAAAAGGATAAGCAATTGTCAGCAATTTGGCAGCTGCATATTAACAAAGGTGAATGTGTCATTGTTTTTTTTCCCAGAAGGAATGGGTAGCAGCAAATTACTGAAATTGATCGAGATTACAGGCATTCGTGGTACATTTTGCACTGGAGGGTTCACTCTGACCAGTTCAGACACCGGAGATGTTTCTCCATCTCCATGATTGAACGCTCCCTGATGCTTCCACAGCTCAATTGCTCTCAGCACACACGAGATATGCTTGTTTAGAGGTGTGGAATGATGAGAGAGAGGGTGTTTTGAGACGTGTATCAATGGGATGGCCTTTATCCAAGTGGCCATCCTTTCTTTCAACGTTCAGACCTGACCACAATGACAATGACTGACTGCCGCTGAATGAAGAGGCTGTGGCTCCTGCCAGGACAGTAGGTATTCGCCAACATGATGTGCTGTGCCTGGTTCAACTGCGACATATGGAGATAGAATTTGGGAAAGTTCTAATCACAAGAATGAGAATATGAAGTAAAGGCTTTGCGAGATCAGCTGAAATGATTCCTGTATCACGTTTTGAACCTAACCCACAGAACCAGCCCTGACACAATAAACCCGAATAAAGGGGTTTAGATAGGGTTGACCGTGAGAACCTTTTTCCACGTATGGAGTCAGCTATTACGAGGGGGCATAGCTTTAAATTAAGGGGTGGTAGGTATAAGACAGATGTTAGGGGTAGGTTCTTTACTCAGCGAGTCGTGAGTTCATGGAATGCCCTGCCAGTAGCAGTGGTGGACTCTCCCTCTTAATGAGCATTTCAGCGGGCATTGGATAGGCATATGGAGGATAGTGGGCGAGTGTAGGTTAGGTGGGCTTGGATCTGCGCAACATCGATGGCCAAAGGGCCTGTACTGCGCTGTATTCTTCTATGTTCTATGTTCTATGACATACCTGTTCAGCATTGGAGCACCACAAACCAGGATAGTGCACTGCTCAATACATATCGGCCATCACACCAGAGTGGAACATTGTGCAAACCACACCATTGCATCCATCTAGAAACATGGACCTGCTGTCTATCTTGCACGTAGACCTGTGTGCATCATTTCAGGCTTTACTCAGTAACACTATTCGATCGCTGACCACGTGGGAAAACTTGCAGCCGTCCTGGAAGTGACTGGATGTGCAGCTCCCATTCATTTAAAGCTCCATATCCATTGTGACATGAGAAGTGGGGCTGTGAGTGTGAAACTCAGCATGAATATCAAACAATCGGACGTGTTTGGGAATAGACTGTGAGGGGGAGATTCAGTGTCATGGAAGGATATGTTCACGGGTTTCAAAATGCTAAAATGAAGACATTTCGATAGTGTCTTGCAACACGGGCCAATATTTCCAGATATCGATGGGCGAACGGGATACTGGTGTAAATTCAGATGATAGGGAGTTTTGAATGAGTATTTATTCTGAAGCTTTGTAACGAGGAGTGGGGTCAGCAGTGTCTTCAAATCATTTGTCTCAGCATTATTTTCTTTGAGTGTGACAGTTGGATCATCTGCACGAGACACAGCTTATCCAGTGAAATATTTTAGAAGAGGCTGGGATGAATTATACTGAACTTTCTCTAACTTAGAAAACTTTTTAATATGGTCTACAAAATTATAGTGAGAAAAGATGCAAACGTCCTGAAACAAACCTGATGGTGGCATTCGGGCCAGCAATGGGCATGTTAATATTCTCCTGCCAGCACAGCATTGCAGGGAATCGTTAAAACACGGCTCGGAATCTCCAAAGAGATTCTTTGAAGAAGGAAAAAAAACATGGAATGTGAGAGATTCACAGGCTTTAATGACTTCTCCTGAAAAGAAAATCATGATTTCGAATTGCCAGTGTTGGACTGGGGTGGACAATGTCAAAAGGCACACGACGTCAGTTCATAGTCCAACAGATGAAATCGAAATCGCAAGCTTTCTGAGCGCTGCTCCTTCGTCAAGTGAAGAAGTTGTCATTTCATTTCGAAATTTTATGAATACGTACTGCTACTATTGCAATGGCCTGCGATAGCCAGCAGATGGTGGCATTGCATTGCTTCAAATACAAAAGGGATAGACCAATTGATCCCCATTTCAATACATTTCATCCAAAACAAGAGAGACGCAATTACGCAGAGATGCAGGCGTCGAGTTACGTACGTTGATACACTAAAACAGAAAAGATACAGACAGATAGACACACATACACAAAGAGGCACACAGAGACATAGACATATGCAGGCACACAGAGGCCGAAGAACACAGAGAGATAACGATACACATACACACAAGCATAACACACATGGACACGTGTACACACACTTGCAGTAACACAGAGACTGTGTTGTCTTTAGGACAGAGATTCATAAGTTGTTGATTTACATCGGGATCAGGTGTTATGGTGAGAAGGCAGGAGAACGGTCTTGGGAAATATATCAGCCATAATCAAACAGCAAAACAGTTTTGGAGGGCCACATGACTGGATTCTGATCAAATTTTCTAACACAGTTATGATGTTAAGATGCTCTGAAATGTGGCCTGAGAATCCAGTGTAGGGTAAGGTTGCTAAATATTTGAGTGAAGTGTCAATGGAACAAGTTTGAGTGCCTGAGTGGGCTCTACCTACTCCTATTTGTTGTCCTTGTGTCTCAGTCGAGGTGGTAATTTGGTGTGAAGTAAACACCCTGCAAAAATAAGGGCTCCCCAATTGCGATAAGGATATCCTCTCTTTCTTCAGACTGTGCTAACTGTGGTGTTTTTTTTATTCATTTGTGGGACTTGGGCGTCGCTGGCTCCCAGCATTGATAGCCTATCACTACTTTCCCTTGAGCCTATCACTACTTACCTTCTTGAATAGCTGCAGTCCATTTGCTGTAGGTTGTAGGGAGGGAATTTTGAGATTTTTAACCAGCGACTGTGAAAGAACGGTGGTATATTTCCATGTCAGGGTGGTGAGTGGCTTGGAAGGGAACTTGCAGGTGGTAGTGTTCCCAGTATCTGCTGCCCTTGTCCTTCTGAAAGGACATGATCGTGGATTTGGAAGGTGCTGTGTGAGGAGTTTTGATGAATTTCTGCATAGTACACACTGCTGCTGCTGCTGAGCGCCAATGGTGGAGGGATTGAATGTAGATGTGGTAACAATCAAGAGGATTGCTTAGTCCTTGATAATGTAAAACTCCTTGAGAGTTGTTGGAGCTGCACCCATCATGGCAAGTGGGGAGTATTCCATCAAACTCCTGGCTTGTGCCATGTAGGTGCTGGATAGATTTTGGCTTGCCAGGTGGTGAGATACTCGCCGCCGTATGCCTAGTCTCTGACCTGTTCTTTTGTTACTGTGTTTATGTGGTAAGTTCAGTTGAGTTTCTGGTCAATGGTAACCCAATGATGTTGATAGTGGGGGATTCAGTGATGGTAATACAGTTGAATGTCAAGGTGTGATGTGTATCTTACTGATGATGGTTATTGCCCGGCACTTGTGTGGCGCAAATGTTACTTGTCACTTGTCAGCCCAGGCTGGATATTGTCTAAACCTTGTTGCATTTGAGCACGGACTGCTGCAGTATCTGAGGTGTCGCAAATGGTGTCTAACCCGGTGAGATCAATGGCGAACATTCACTTTTCTGACCTTATGACAGTGGGAAGGTCATTTAAGAAGCAGCTGAAAGTTGTTGGGCCAGGACACTACCCTGAGGGACTGCTGCAAAGATGTCCTGGAGCTGAAATGACTGACCCTCAAAACCACAACCGTCTTTCCTTCTGCCACGTCTCAGTGGAGTGTTTGCCCCGAATACCCATTGATTCCAGTTTTGCCAGAGGTCCTTGAAGCCATACTACATCAAATGTGACCTTGATATGAGAGCTGCTACACTGACATCAACTCTGGAATTTGTCCATGTTTGAATGAAGGCTGTTTTGAGATCAGAAGCTGAGTGACCTTGGCGAAAACCAAACTGGGCGTCCCTGAACAGGTTGTTGCTGAGCAAGTGCTGCTTTACAGCGTTGTGAAGATTGCATCATTAAAGACATTCAAGGCTGACATCGACTGACCTTTGTTGGGCAACCGACTCAATCGTTATTTGGAATAAACATGAAAACAACATTCAGCCGCAATCAGATCAGCCATGGGCAATCTCAGTGGTGCAGCGGACTCGAGAATGTGTCGTTCCCTCAGTCAACCCCTCAAGATTGGTACAGAGGAAACTCCCATTCAGTCACTTTGGATCACTACAGTGAGATAGGAGGAGGCCATCCTGCCCCTCCACGAAGTTACGCAGGAAGAGAATGAAGTCATTCAGTCCTTTGTGTAATTACACAGCACAGGATGTGCCCATTTACCTTTTTGGCTTCTACACAGGAACAGGGGAGCTCCGGTTAGCTAACAGGAAATAAAGAGAAGAGATTAATGTTTATTTTCAGGTCATAAAGATGCAACCAGTGGATTGTCTCTGGTATTAGTGTGAGGTCATCAATAATTTAAACTTATTTTAACACTGTGGAAGAGGCTCTGAAGTGATTGGAGCTCATTTAGACCATCCGCCGAGATAGTTATTTAATAGTTGTCAATCAGATTTAGAGATTCTGCAATAGCATATAGACAGGGGAGGTTAGTGAGCAAGCCTTCATCAGAAACAGTTTAATATGGGTTCTGGGAAGTTTATGCTTAGATGGGATGACAAAAGTAGAATGGAGAGAGCGTTCAGAACTTGATATAGAAGGGATTTGAATGTCTGGGCACACGGTTCACATAAAGTTAGTCTGCATTTGCAGCAAAAGACTGAGAGGGTATGCAGAATATTTTTTGAAAAGTTTATCAGATTTAATCATAGGAACATTTTATTGCATCTATACAGGGCATTACTGAGACCACCCCTGATCTATTGTCTGCAGTTTTGTGCCCCTAAACTGAAAAATGATGGATCCCATTGTTTTTGAAGACTTTCGATCATTTTACTTGTTCCTAACATAAAGGATTATGAAGGATTAACACATTTGACCAGTGAATGAAAGATGTTCTTGTTGATCCATGTGTGATATTGGGGAGAATCTTTCGGGAGCATAGCTGATGAACGTTTCCTCTTGTACAGGACGAGAAATATAGGAAAGAAGTTCTAATAATAAGATGTCTGACGATGTCAGATTTTTCCTTGAACAGACAAAATAAAGAATAATGTGACGCTTATTTGGAAAATGTGATTAGAAGTGCTGTGGGATATGAAAAAGCCCTCGCTTTTCTCTTTACATAATTTCCCCTCTATGCAACTTGTGATTCATTTGTTCGTCGTGTTACAGACCTAGATACTCTATGAATTAAACACCTGTAACTCACAGAGTGACGGCTTACAAAATCCCTTTTGTCTTTCGGAATGCAACATTTAATAACGTAACTTTCCAGAAAATAACATCCACTAAATATCCGAAAAAAAACATGAGAACATGAGATGTAGGCGTAGGTCGTTCGGCCCCTGGAGCCGACCTTATCCTTGAATAAGATAATGGCTGTTCTGATCTAAGCCTTAACACTAATTCCTCTTTGGAAATAAGGCACTGCAATTTGTTTATGTGTGAGCAGGGAAGAACTTTGGGATTAGTTATCATAATGCTGTTAGTTTTACAATAGTTATCGGAAAGGTTACGCCCTTTCCACAAATTAAATTTCTAAATTGCGACAAGTCCAATTTCGATCTTATTAGACAGGAACCTTCAAAAAGTTGATTGGTGGAGGTGGTTTGCAGGAGAATGGAGATCTGGCAATTGGGAGATTTTCAAAAGCGAGACAATGATAGTTCAGTGCTGTCATCGTACTGTTAAAGTAAAAGGAAGGAGTAGGGAACACTGGATGACCAGAGATGTGAGGCTTGAGGAGTATAGGGGCTGTAGCAATACACTTAAGAGGAAAATGAGGATGTCAAAAAGGGCACGTGAGTTAGCTTTGCAGATGAGTTAAAGTAGAATCCAAAGAGCGTCGACAAGTAATCTTTTAAAAAATGAAGTCACTCACGGACAAGGACATCACTGGCTGGACCAGCATTTATTGCTCAACTCTAATTTCCCAGAAGGCAGTTAGGATTCAACCGCATTGCTGTGTATCTGAAGTCACATGAAAACCAGACCATGAAAGATGACAGTTTCCTTCCTTAACGGATGTAACAGATCCAGATCTGTGTTTTCACAATCGGAAACAATTATATGGTCTCATTAGAAATCAAATTTGTTTTTTGAATTCAAGTTCCACTAAATGCTGTCACGTGATTCAAACACAGATACCAAGAACATGAACAGTCCAACTACAATACTACAAGGCCATTGCCTACGCAGGTTCTAATCGGTGACTAGGAAGAGAATAAAGCCGCTTATTCCATCTTTGTGTGGAACTAGAGGAGATGGTGAGATATTAAATACAGAAGAACATAAGATTGGGAGCAGGAGTAGGTCATCTGCCCCTTCGAGACTGCTCCAGTATTCAGTAAGATCATGACTGCTATTTTGCAGACCGCAGCTCCATTTACCCGTCCTCTTACCATAGATTGAATGCAATCTATCTCAGCTTTAAAAGCATTTATTGAGCGAGCGTCAATCACGTATTTACTTCAAGGAGTTCCATTGGTTCACAACCACCTGGCTGGTGAAGTTCCTTCTAAATTCAATCTTAAGTCTGCTCCCTCTAATTTTGAGGCTGTGCCTTCTTGTCTTAGTTTCACCCAGAAGTGGAAACACCTTCTTTACTTATATCTTCAGAATTTTATATGTTTCTATAAACGAATGTTTCGAGGGATTATTTACAGTGAAGAAAGACATGGAAGCTCTGGAATATCATGAATATAGGTAAAGATGTTTTGAAAAGAATCGACATTACAGAAGAGGAGGTGCTGGATGTTTTAAAATGCATACAGGAGGATTAATGCCAGGAACATGATTAAATGTATTTTAGGACATTGGGGGTAGCTAGGGAAGACCCCTAACAGAGGTATTTGCATCGTCCACAGCCACAAGTGATGTACTGGAAGGCTGGTGAGTGACTCATGTTGTGCTATTATTGAAGAAAGGATGATTTGGAGATGCCAGTGTTGGATTGGGATGTACAATGTTAAAAATCACACAACACTAGGCTGTAGTACAACAGGCTTAGTTGAAAGCACTAGCTTTCGGAGTGCTGCTCCTTCATCAGGTGGTTGTGGAGCACACGATTGTAAGACACAGAATTTATAGCAAATGTTTACAGTGTGATGTAGCTGAAATTATATATTGTAAAATCCCTTGGTTGTTTGTTAAGTCTCTCATCTGTTAGAATGACCACGTTAGTTTCACTTCTCTCATATGTAAATTGCAAAACTTTTTTAAAAAAGATACATTCTCAGGTGACCCTTAACAATTGGTATCAGTTTAGACTGATTCTAATCTAAAAAATGAATTAACAGAATTTTACATGGATTCATGCAGTTTTTGAACAAAATATAATGTAACTCTGCAAGCATAAATTAATTCCACAAACTTATATGTGTATGTTTGCATGTGGGTGTGTGTGTTGGGGGTGTGTGTGCGAGTGTCTGTGAGAGAGAGTACGTGAGCGTGTCAGTGTAAAGAGGTCTAAGTTTGTGAGAAGGTGCATGAGAGAGTGTGGGAGTGTGTGTGTCTGTAAGAGTGTGTACGTGCGTCTGTGGGAGTGTCTGCTGGTGTTGGGGGGGGTGTCGGGGGCAGTCGCTGGCTTGTGTAGCCTGTGGAAACCTGTGGAAAAGGAGTATGTTGGATCAATCAGGTTTCATTCTTTGGAGATTTTAATCTTGTTAATTTCGTCTGTCTTGTGGATCTTCTTCAGAAAGTTATGATACAGTTTCCAGCTGTCCAGTCGAGTCCTACGCCACCTGTTGGTAGGTATCAGTTTCTGTGATTAATGAATTCGCCTTTTCAATGTACTGTGTTTTGTTTAGGATGACGTTCACATGCCCTTTGTCTGACGGTAGGATTGAAATATTTCAATCTTTTCTAAGTCTTTATAGGGCTTGCCTTTCCTGTGTGTTGAGGGTGTTCCCTTCTTTCTTGCTGCTGAGTATCGGTGCTACTCTCTAACCGATGGCCAGTTAGGTTACTTCCATAAATCCGTTGTCTTTCAGGGTTGGTTCTCGTGTTACTCGGAAGTCCTTTTTGTATGTGTCTCCGTAGCTGTAGTTCATTTCTCAACAAAGAGTAAGAGAACAACAACAGGTACACAAGCCAGCGACTACCCCCGCTCCCACTACCAACGCCGGCAGACACTCCCACAGACGCGCACACACACCTACTTGTTACAGTCGTAAGAACATTCAGTGGCGAACTGCAGACCAACGTCTATAGCAATGCAATACACAGAGATCAGATAATCAACTGCAGGAGCAATGATACAAACGCTCACAAATAGACTGCAGCAAACACTATATCGGACAGACAGTCAAGAAACTAGCCACGAGCAAACACGAATACCAGCTAGCCACCAAAATACATGACCAACTATCATTTGTATCCTCATACACAGACGAAGAAGGACACCACTTCGACCAGACCTACATTCCATCCCAGGACAGACAAAACAATGACACATACAGGAACTCCTACAGGCCTGTCATTCAAGCTGAATCTCCAACAATAAACTCATCAATTTGTACCTGATTTATCAAGCCCTGAGAAAGAAACAACCGAAAATGGTATAACCAACCTTAACGGACCAAAACACATAACGAGAAAGTGGGACCGAACACCATTGCTTCAATGGAGGCTCACTGATGATGTTAACTAGCATGTTTGCGAAACATCTAAGAACAAATTCACATCTCAGCGAGCAAACTTACAACCAAAGAGCTCAACTATGTCCAGTTACTTTAGAGGAGACAATTTACAAGGTGCGAACTTGCCACGTCCTCAGTCTCATCATGATAGTCAAGTTGCTGGAAGTCCGTTTTGACAGAACTCTCAAGCAGCACAGGAATAATCTGCTTAATGTGGTTTCTGATAAGTCCACATTTGAGATGGTGCTGTTGTGCAACTGTCACTTAATTACTCCTCTAGGTAATTCTAATGTTGTGGCAGCTGGGGAAAGTTAAAAATTATTAATAAAATATCTAGATCTAACATCTGATGTTAATAATAGTGACCTTGAAGCTCATGTCGATTGCGAACACCAATTTATTTCACCAATGCAGAGATGTACAGTATGGAAACAAACCCTTCGGTCCAACTCGTCCATGCTGACCAGCTATCCTAAATTCATTTCGTCTCATTTGCCAGCACTTGCTCTATACCCTTCTAAAGCCTTCGTATTCACATACCTATCCATATGCCTTATAAATGTTGTAATTCTACAAGCATCTAGCATTTCCTGTATTTTCAGGAAAAGCACAGCAGGTCAGGCAGCATCCAAGGAGAGGGAGAATCCACGATTCGGGCATAAGCCCTTCTTCAAGAATGAGGAGGGTGTGCCAAGCAGACTCATTCCTGAAGAAGGGCTTATGCCCGAAACGTCGATTCTCCTTCTCCTTGGATGCTGCCTGACCTGCTGCGCTTTTCCAGCAACACATTTTTAAGCTCTGATCTCCACCATCTGCAGTCCTCACTTTCTCCTAGTGTATTTTCAGGAAGCAAATCTATCGTGCTTTCCTCGTCTGGCCTAAAAGTGACTTCAGACACGCAGAAATAATGTAAATTCTTCAATGGTCTCCGAAGTGGCCAAGGGAGACACTTAGTTCTATGAATCTGCTCTGAGGTCCAAAAGAATAAAACTGGACAGAACACCTGAATCCACTCTCATATCGGAAATATGAACTATAGATGCAGTCCTGTCGACCCTGAAGAGGACTACTTCCTAATATCTGAGAGCTTGTCACAACATTTTCAAAGCTATTCGACAGATTACACAGAAATATCGGGAAAGGAATAGGCCATTCAATATATTGAGCCTCTGAATTTTCTAGTACATGGCCAAACATCTCCTCAATGCACTTTTCCCAAACAAAGTACAAATCCCTTAATGTAATTAGTATTGAAAAAAATGAAATACGAACTGCAGTAGTCCGTTCAGCCAATCGATTTTGCTCCCCCGCTTAACACAATAGTAGTTAATCTTCTAATTCAACATCATACTCCCTCTCCCTCACTTTAGGTGCTTGGAAATCCTTATTTGTATTAAGTGACTTGGCTTCCACAGGATTACGTGGTAGAGGATTTCCCAGTCTCTGTGTGCAGACGTTTGTAATCATCTCAATGCAGAGTGACCTGTCTGTACCTAATAGTGTGTCACTTTGTTTTGGATATCCCAATCTGATGAATTATCATCCCTGCTTCTAATTTATCTCGCCCTGTCAGAATTTTAAATATTTCACTGCGATCTCCACTCATTTGCCTAAACCTCATGGAATACAGGTCCGGTAGACCCAAATGCTCCTCCCACAACTAGCCTGTCATCTCAGAGATTAGTATGTTCATCTTTCGAGGCCTATGCAAATGAAGTATAAATCCCTTTAATGAGCAGCATTTTCAACCAATCCCTTTCCAATGTTCCCATTAAAATGCACTATGTCATAATCGATCCACATTATTCTTCATCTGCCACCATGACTTTGTCCATTCACTCCAGTTCCCTCAATCAAAAAAGATATGCTCCTCCCAACTTGCAATCGACATAGTTTTGCGCTGTCAGCTGACTTCGAAATGTTACATGTGATTCCCTCAACGAAATGTTTGACATGTATTTTGAATAGCTGGGCCCCAAGCACCGATCCATAGGATACCATACGCCCCTTTGTCTCTAAAAAATACCATTGTTTCATTTTTACTCACTGTGTTTCTTATCAGGTCTCCCATTCTAAAACCGTGTGCATATATTAACCCCAAACCTATGTAATTTGATTTTGCACACGAGGCTTGGGACATTAACGATTATCTTTCAAGAAATCCAAATACATTGTATCCTTACTTCTCCATAATGCATTTAACAGTCGTTTTCTCAAATACGATTCCCGTTTCATAAATCTATATTTACGTTGTCTATGCCCATTATTTGTTCCAAAAAAAATTCTCCAAAACTGTTTCTTTACTAGTTTCATTCTATCCCATTTTTATCACAAGACTAATATTTCCAAGTGTTGTTGAGAAGACCTTTTTGATTTGTTTTTATTTCTTTGGTATAAACAGAACAGAAGTAATTGCTTTATAACTTTCTATTTTCCTGTTATCCATTCTTTGGTTTCAGACTGTAATATACTAATCAGAAAACGTCAATTCCTGACATAAGCTGTGCAATGATTACCCTTCCACAACCATTCAATCACGGAAGCATTGACTCTGTACCATAAGAAATCCAGCACACTCAACATTCGTCCCACTTTCCCGCACAAGACCCTGTTCTATGAATGTTATGATTCATCAAGTGTTCGTCCAAGTACCTTTTAATGGCTATGAGGTTTTCCGTGACAACTCCACTCTCACAAACTGCAATCTAGATCCCAACACCCTCTGGATGAATAACAGTCCTTAAATTCTCTCTTAAGCTCAAACAGTTCATTGAAAAAACGTTTTCCCTTTCATTGAAAGGAACAACCTCTATCTATCCACCCTCTACGTGTCCTTTGTAATCTTACACAAATCTTGTCTGACATATATCCGCCTCAGGCTTCTCTACCCCAAAGCAAACAAAACCCTGAATTTACCCAGCTGCTCTCCAGAGTTCATATGCTTCATCGCAGGGAACATCCTGATGAATCTCCACTGCATCCCTCCAGTGTAATCACATTATTCCTTTGATGTCTAGTCACTGCAGGTATCCATGGAGAAGCCCCCTCCGAGCTTCCTAGTGTCTGCCATTCATTGAGTGCTCCCCTGTGTGCTTCCACTTTCCATCTGCCACAGATGTGCCCAGCTGAACATTCCACTTATATTTTTTCTGTGACAGAATACCATCCTTCCCAATGCCAACCACCCGGCCAATCCCTCTGTCAATCACAAACGTACTTAACACTTCCCCCTGACCACCTCCCCCGCTCCATATTCATGTCTATATTATTTATGAATACTACAAATAATAGCTTATAGAACACCGATACATGTGATATGCCAGCGGTAAACTCAATAAATAAATTACCTTTAACTACCGTCCTTTGTCTCATGCCACTGAGAAAATTTTGGATATAGCTTGCCAAGTTATCCTTGATACCATGACATTTTACTACCTTTATCAGTTTATCACGTGGGACTTTGTCAAAAGCCTCAATGAAAAACTGTATAAACGATATTTTCGAGAATAAATCAATAAATTTCATTAGGCATGACTTCCCTCTGATGAAACTTTATGTCTCCAAATAGAAATCAAGTTTCTCATTCTTTATTTACCCCAATACTTTCTCTAACACAGATATCATTCCCGCTGGTCTATAGTTCCCTGTTCTATCTCCACAACTCTTCCTGCAAAGTATAACCACATTAACTATTCTCCAATCCTCTGGCACCACTCCTATGGACAGATTCTACTTAATCATATGTATCCCACAGCAGTTGGAGATTCAACTTATCCACACCTGGTGATCAGTCCAAATTTATTCCAACCAAAACCATAAATTCCTGCTCGCATCTTATATCAATCTGACCAAGAACTTCGCATTCCGTCTTCTCCAGTTCTGTACTTGAATCTTCCTCTGCCCAAATAAAACAGATGCGAGGTAATCATGGAGCAATCTGTCAGTGTTCTCCAGCTTCACGTACAGATTGACCCCTTGGTTTCATTTGCGCCCCAATAGTTCCCTGGATTTTCTGTTCCGCTTGCTGTACCTGTATAATTATTTGTGATTCTGCCCAACCTTACCTGCCAGCACTTCTCCATGCCTCTGTGTTAGTCAGCCCCTTTGTGTACATTTTCTAAGTTTCACTGCGATCACTTCTCATTATTTGAACCTGCAGAGACCACGGTCCGACTTCCTCATCAGATAATCTTGCCATCTGAGGGATTCATTTCGAGATTGTCTGTTGCACTTCCTGTGCGGCCACTATTTTGTTTTTCAGATTGGGAATCCAAAACTGCATACAATACTCGGAGGACTTTCTCATTGACAATATATGCAACTGCTGCATTACGTTTTTACTTCAATATTCCGATTTCCTTTATATGAAGGAAAACCTGACTATAACTCAGCATTTGCGTATGTTCCCCCCAATGTCATTCACTTTAATTTGATTTACTAAATTGCTGTAAGAATTCTTGAAAGAATTCATCTGAATATCTAACTATATTCGTTGGTTCACCATGGTTTATATTTACAAGAAACAACTTCAAACAGTTTGAAAACTATCGTTTTTATTTATGATTTTCCTTTGATGTATTCGTTTTATGCTCTACAGTTTTGCTATTCTTAAATATTCAATCTCACATCCTATATAATGGATTTCAACAGATTCCCTAATGTCGATGACAATTAATTCTCCTGTTCTCTCTCTTGTTCCCTTCTTAAACACTTGGATTTCATTTATAACTTTCTAGTTATCCAGAATGGCTTCCTGCCTTTGCAGAATGCATTGGAAAGTAACACAGTCATCCCCAACGCAATCAGTATACCTACCGCTGCTTTCTCTGAATTTTTACTATGAACTTTATGAGCTCCGTCAGACTTATGTTTTCAAATACTGCGTTTTATTTTTTGATACGGATGATCTCAGTTTTCAGTTGTTTTTGACGATGAATTATCCTGTTCGCATTTTCAGTGCTCCACATTTTGCCTTGCTTTCATGTTTTCTTTCAAGTATTGATAGATAACTTTTGGCAGTCTACATGCTTCTTGTGAGTTTTCCTTTTTTGTATTTTTTTGTTGGTCAGTTTCTTGTTCCTCATTTGAAGAATCCTAAAAGTCTCTGAGTCCATGGCTTAACACAATATATGGAATTTCTCTGAGCTACTTCCTTTTATCTGATGTATTATTTAACTTCTTTTGTTAATCATCCTGGAGTCCCATGTCCATTTTTGTGTTTGCACCTTGGAGGGATATACGTATATTGTTAAAAATTGCACAAACCAGGTTGTAGTCCAACAGGGTTAGTTAGAGGTATAAGCCTGCGGAGCACTGCTCCATCATCAGGTAGTTAGTTGGGCAATATCATATGACGCTGCTTCGAGCAGTGCTTCTAAAGCTAGTGCTTCCAAACAAAGTTATTGGTCTATAACCTGGTGTTTCGTGATTTTTAACTTTGTCGACGCCAGTCCAACACTGGCATCTCCATATCATAGTAAAAGAATAAACTGTCATTCAACTACCACCTGCACCTGCACTAACTTTTAAATAACAGAAGTCAATCAAAAGCCCCTCAGCTACAAGTTAGATGCCCGAAATTTTACAATAATATTCGAGAGGCTTCCTTTTGTTACAGATCACATCATTATTCTGGAGGCTGAGGGGATAATTAAGAGGAGTTACAGGGATGTCGCCACACCACAGGTACAGGAAAAAAGAAGCTAGATGGGTTACAGTCGGGGCAGGAAGGGAACAAGGAGAGAGTGAAGGGATCCTATGTGGCAGTTCCACTTAATGACAAGTATACAGTTTTGGATACTGTTTGAGGGAGAACGACTTACCAGGTTAAGCCATGGTGTACGTGTCTCTAGCATAGAGTCTAGACCTGTTGCTCAGAAGGCAAGAGGGGGAGGAGTGGAACATTAGTCACTGGGGACTCCATAGTTAGGGTTACGGGTAGGAGATTCTGTGGGAACGAGAGAGAGTTGCTGTTGGTGTGTTGCCCAACAGCTGACATGGTCTGTGATGCTTCTGATCATGTTTTTTTTATCCTTAAGAGAGAGGGTGAGCAGCCCCAAGTTGTGTTCTACATAGATGCCAACGACGTAGGTAGGAAAAAGGATGGAGAGGTAAGGCAGAAATTCAGTGTGGAATCGCAGAGCTGAAATAAACAGAGTTGTTATTTCTAGTTTGTTACACATGGTATGTGCTAGCGAGGTGAGGAATAGGGTGACAGAGCAGTTGAACACGTGGTTAAAGAGATGGTGCAGGAGGAAGGGATTCAGATACCTGCATATTTGGGACTCATTCTGGGCTAGGTGGGACCTGTATAAACAGAATGGTCTACACCTGAACCAGAGGTGTGCTAATATCATCGGAGGGAAATGTGCAAATGCTCTTTGGGAGTTTTTGAATTAATTCAACAGGGCGATGGGAACCTGAATTTTAGCTCCTGTTTACAGGAGGTTGAGAGTAGTGAGGTTATGAATAAGGTTTCAAGGTCAAGGGGGTGTTATGGCTGGTAGGAAGGTGGTTTGAAGTGCGACTATTTCAATGCCAGGAGGATCTGCATTAAGGTGCATGAAGTTGCAGCATGGGACTTTGATGTTGTGGCCATTCCGGAGACATGGATAGAGCAGGGGCAGGAATGGATGTTGCAAGTTCCGGAGTTTAGATGTTTCAGTAAGAATAGGGAAATTGATAAATGAATGGGAGGTTTGGCATATTTGGTGAAGGACAGAATTACGGTGGCAGAAAGGGCATTTTATGAAGACTAGTCTACTGAGGTAGTATAGACAGGGGTTAGTAACAGGAAAGTAGGAGTAACCCTGTTTGGAGCTTCCTCTAGGCCTCCAAACAATTCCTGAGATGTAGAAGAAAGGATTCCAAAGGTGATTCTGTATTGGATCGAAAGCAACAGCGAATTTGTTATGGAAGACTTTAACTTGTCAAATATTGACTGGGAACTCTATAGTTCGAGTACTTTAGAAGGGCCAGTTTTTGTACAATGTAGGCAGGAGACTTTCCTCACACAATATGTAGATAGGCCAAGAGGCACGGCCACATTGCATTTGGTATTGGGCAATGATATTAGATTTCGATGTAGGTGAGCACTTTGGTGATAATGACCACAATTTGTTTATATTTACCCAAACAATGGAAAGGGATAGGAATATATTGTTAGGCAAGTGTTATAACTGGGTGAAAGGCAATTCTGATGCGATTGGGCAAGATTAGAATTCAGATAATGGGGAAGGAAACTGCAGGGGACGGGCACAATTGAAATGTGGAGATTGTTCAAGGAACAATCCTTGATGTCCTTGATAAGTATGTACCTGTCAGGCAGGGAAGAAGTGGTCGAACGCGGGAACCTTCGGTTACAAAACATATTGAGTCTCTTGTAAAGAGGAAGAAGAAGGCGTATGAATAGATGAGATGTGCAGGCTCACTTCGTGTGATTAACAGTTAGAGGAAGGCGCTAAAGTGAGACCCAAGAATAGTCAGGATGCGACATGATAAGTCTTTGGCAGGTAGGATCAAGGAAAACCTTAAAGATTTTGAAAGGGACATCAGGAAAAAAAGAATGAAGAGTGTGATATTAGGGCCAGACAAGGACATTAGGGGAAAGTTGTGAATGGAGTCGAAAGAGACAGGAGAGGTGCTAAATGAATATTTTTCGTTTGTCTCTACACAGGAAGAAGACAATGTTGTCGAGGAGAATACTGAGACACAGACTGATTTGGAAGTGCAGGTGTTGGACTAGGGTATACAAAGTTAAAAATCAGAGTCGAGAGTATGTTGCTGGAAGTGTACAGCAGGTCAGGCAGCATCCGAGGAGCAGGAGAACCGACGTTTCGGTCTGGACCCCTTCAGTCAAAGTTAAACTTTCTCCAAAGTTAAAAATAACTCAACAGGTTTATTTGGACGCACTAGGTTTTGGAGTGCTGCTCCTTCATCGGGTAGATACAGATTATCAGATTAGTTGGAATTGAGGTTCATAAAAGCGAGGTATTAGGAATTCTGGCAAGTGTGAAAATAGGTAAGTCCCCTGGGACAGATAGGATTTATCCTGGATTCTCTGGGAAGCTGGGGAAGAGATTGCAGAGCCTTTGGCTTTGATGTTTACGTCATCATTATCTTCAGCAATAATGCCAGAAGACAGGAAGTTAGCAAATGTTGTTTCCCTTGTTCAAGAAGGGGATGAGACATAACCTGGGTAATTTTGCATCAGTGAGCCTTACTTCAGTTATGAGTAAAGTGTTGGACATAACTGTAAGTGAAAGGATTTATATTAATCTAGAAAAGAATATTTTGTTTAGGGATAGTCAACGCGATTTTGTGATGATTCTGTCGTGCCTTACAAACCTCATTGAAGTTTTGAGAAGGTGGCCAAATAGCTGGATGAGGGGAAAGTGGTTAATGTGGTGTATATAGATTTCAGTAAAGCCTTTGATAAGGTTTCCCACGGTAGGCTATTGCAGACAATACGGAGACATGGTATTAAGGGTGATTTTAGCGGTTTGGATCAGACATTGGCTAGCTGAAAGAAGACAGAGGGTGGCGATTGATGGAAACTGCTTATTCTGGAGTTCAGTTGGGAGTGGTATACCGCAATGATCTGTTTTGGTGCCTGCTGTTTGCCATTTTTAAAAATTAGCTGGATGAGGACGTAGAAGGATGGGTTAGTAAATTTGCAGATGACACTAATGTCAATGGATTTGTGGACAGTGAGGTTAGATGTGGCAAGTGACAGAGTGACATACATAGATTCTATAGCTGGGCGGAGAATGGCAATTGGAGTTTAATGCATTAAATGTTAAATGATTCACTTTGGAAGGAGTATCAAGAATACAGAGTACTGGCTGAACAGTACGATTTTTGATAGTCTGGATGAGCAGAGGGATCTCGGTATACATGTACACAGATCCCTCAATGTTACCAACCAGGTTGATAGGGTTGCTCAGAAGGCGTACGGTGTGTTATCTTATAACTTTAGAGAGATTGAGTTTCGCAGCCTTTGAGGTAATGTTGCAGCTGTACAAAACTCTAGTGTGGCTGCATGTGGAGTATTACATGCAGTCTGGTCGCCGCATTATTGAAGGTTAAAAATCTCATAACACCATTTTATCGTTTATTCGGAGGCACTGATTACGAAGCGCTGCGTCTTCAGCAGGTGGTTATGGAGCAGAATCATAAGACACAGAATTTATAGCAACAGGATTGTCAGAGTCATGGTACGTAATATTATACAAATTTAGAATGAGTCTTTCATCTTTAAGAATGATCATGTTAATTTTGGTTCCTTCATATGTAAATCTCAGAACACGGTTTTGTGTGTTTTTTAACTTTCTTCATCCCAGTCCAACACTGGCTATTCGAAAGCAGTGATAGGCAGATTACATAAGCATTGGAAAAGGTGCAGAGATGATTAAACAGAATGTTGCCTGTTATGAAGGGACCATCTTATGTACTGCGCTGAAATGTTTTATGTTCTATATTCTATGTTCTATCATCCATGGAATACCTAGACAATAAGGTCGCTGAAAGAGGCTCCTGCTCATCGAATACAATTCCTCCGTTAACACCATTAACGCTTTCAAAACTCCATGACCTACGTTTCAGCTCCACCCTCTGCAAATTGATCCTCATGTTCCTGACCCAAAGACTGAAAGCCGTGAAGATAGATAACTGCACGTCATCCACAAAACACTGCCAGAAGCAAAGAGGGAAAGCGTGAATGAACAAGTTCACTGATTCAATTAGTAGTGATTTGTAGAGTCATTATCTGGAGTCAGAGTCTCAGCAGGAACAATACGTGCAGCAAAGAGTTCAGCAGAAATGAAAAGAACAATAAATTAGTTATACATGGTTTATAGAAATGATAACTGGACAGAGAAACTTACCAGGAACACCAACGACAACCAGGTTAGGATAATAAAAATATTGAATAACGTAACATGCATATTTGATCTGCAATGATAATGACAATTGAGGGAAATACATTGAAATAGACCAAAAATGCCATTGTAATCTCCGGTCCATTGTTGAAACATTCCAGTGTAATCATCTGAGAATCTGAGCTCTTGCCCTTCCCCACCTTCCCCCCGCCCCCACCCGCCTCGGAGCTGCTGCTGACCTCTGTTAGTGTTCATACTATGGAATGACACCTTAATGGAGCCCATTTATCATTAAAAAGTAGAAAGCCTCCACTAATGTCTAGAATCTATGGAGACTGACATTAATCTCCGTGACTGAAAAATAGATTCAGCTAACCATTTCGTTGCATCACAATAAAAGGGAACAGTTCTTCCATCTAGATGGAATGGATCGTAAAATCTCTTTAGTGTTTCTTCCTTAAATATGGGAGTAGTGCCAGAACATCGCATGTTTGTGTATGTTCGACCCTGGTTAAAAAAGGATACTGGAATATATTAACAGACCAGCTGCATAAAATGCCTGGTGGAATATTTCCAGAGGCCATACACCAGGGTAATAAGATTTATTGCTCATTAACTTTAGTTAATGCTGTTAATATTGCTAAGTGTCCTGTTATCAAATCGTTAACTAGAAGCATCATTCAGAGCGTTGCTAAAGACAAGAGGGAAACAATTCTGTCCTCCTGTGCCTGTTACAGAGAAATAGCAGTTGGCCATTCGGCTAGCCTGTTACCACTTAAAAAAGTGGAAAACTGAAATATTGAGACATTTTGCAAAAGGCATCATCTGAATCATAGAAATTTGATATTGCAGTTGCACTCTGTGTTATTGAGAGGACCTGGAGTACGTTGTGCTGTTTGCACTTCTGTAATTGAGAAGGGAGGGACCTCCAAAAGATGCAGTTTAACAGGTGCTCATAATCCACGGGTTGATGCGTCATGTCATATCTTGAGCCTATTACAAAGGGAAACAGGAGGCCATTCAGGCTCTGGATTAGTGGTGCTGGAAGAGCACAGCAGTTCAGGCAGCATCCAAGTAGCTTCGAAATCGACGTTTTGGGCAAAAGCCCTTCATCAGGAATAAGGCTGTTGAGCCTGTTACAGAGGGACTGGAGGAAGCTATTCAAGCTCCCGAGCCTGTTACACAGGAATAGGAGGAGGCTATTCAACCTCTCGGGCCTTTAACTGGGGGGAGGAGAAGGCCAATAGGCCTCTGGTGTCTGTTACAGAGACATGATGAACTATCCAACCTCCGGAGCCTATTACAAAAGGACATAATTCTTATATAATTAACGGTTGGGCATTCGGTAGTGTTTTAGAGCAGAGAGACCTAGGCGGTGGAGGACATAATTCTTATATAATTTACGGTTGGGCCTCGGGGAGTGTTGCAGAACAGAGGGACCTGGGATGTGTGGGACGTCATTCTTATATAATTAATGTTCGGGCCCTGGGTAGTGTGGTTGAACATGCCGACCTGGGAGTGTCCAATTTCACTTTCAATGGAATTTCAATTTCCGAAGTCAATGGAACAGAGAAACAAGAACAAAGTGGACTTTCTGTCAATTCTATGTCACTGCTCTTTGCTATGCTGAAGCCTGATATCGCTCAGAATCACAGAAGTGCAACAGTGCAGAAAGAGGCCATTTGGCCCATTGTACTTGCACTTGTTTCTAAGTGAGCATCATTCCCAGTGTTAATCTCCTCGTTTTCTCCCCCATACCATTTCTCATCATTTCTAACCAAATGCCCATCCAATGCCCTGTTGAAAGTCTGATCTGCCTCCACGATATTTCCGAAGCGAGAAGTGTAGTATCCCTCAGACATCTTTGTTGTTTAAGGGAAGAAGACACACCTCCTTTCGTCAAGAGCTACTGGTGTTTGTGTCTGAATGAATGACTGAATCAGTAAGTGAGAGAATGAATGAATGGACTGCAAAGGTTCAAAAGGTAGAACACTACTATCTTCTGCGAGTTACTAGTGATGGGTGACAAACGCCCACATCTTGTAGGTCAATTCAAAAGAAGACAAGGTGGGTATGTGGGTGAGGTAAGTGGCTAGAGTGGCAGGTTGGTAGGGTGGAGGGTGCAGAGGGTGGCAGGTTCCTAAGGCAAGCCAAAATTAATCAGTTTGGGTCAAGAGATATTCAGTTCAAGGGCGAGTGGTGAAGGGGCTCAGTCGGAATGAGGATTGGTTTGGGTGTAGTCCCCATCATCTAGAGGTTCATCCAAATTTTGGTCATGATTAACTGAGCTTTACACCAGTTACAGGAAGAACAAGATGGAGCTGAAGAAAATAACCAGTGCTTTGGATCTTCCCAGAGAGAAGATCATCACTCCATATCCTATCAGCTTCCCATCACTCCATATCCTATCAGCTTCCTTCAACCATCTTCTGTGGGACCCAGTGCCCCATTTGAACTTAATTTATTTCAGCTCATTGACATAGTCCTGCTGGAATTCCTCCACTAAACAGCGGCTCTGGTGCGGTAGTGAATAGCATAATCCTTCCTGCTGCTAGCCCATGTGCTGTTGGAAAGGATGTTTGAGTGGGTGCTGGGAGTAGACACTGGTGCCTCCACACTTAAACCACGGTGTTGGTGTGGAAACCTCTCGGAGTGCTGGTGATACTCCCTTTGTATATTTGTCTTTGTTCCAGTCTTATTCAGCTGCCAGTACTGTGATGACTGTCTTTGATCAGCTCGATATGGAGGAACTTCATCAAATTGTTTAAAGTTTCCATGAATTCCTGGTATTCAATGGACTTTCTTTAGTACTTTTCTCCCGTCTTCATTTCCTTCCATTTCTTTTCAGATAATTGTCTCTCTACCACTACCATGCATAATCTCAGAGACTTGCAGATCTATCATGCTCCTGACCCCATCCCCATTCCTTTGGACTGTTGACACTACTACCCATGGTAGGGCGGCATGGTGGCTCAGTGGTTAATACTGCTGCCTCAAAACACCTGGGCTGTGGGTTCGAGTCGTGCCTGCCTGTCTGTCTGTGTGGAGTTTCTACATTCTCCTTGTGCCTGCGTGGTTTTCCTCCCACAATCCAAAGATATGCAGGTCCGGTGAATTGCTCATAGTGTTAGGTGTATTAGTTGGGGCAGGGGAGTGGGTTTCTTTTCGGAGGGGCAGTGTGGACTTGTTGGGCCGAAGGGCCTGTTTCCACACTGTAGAGAATCTAATTTAGTGCTTTGGACATATTCAGAGCCCCTTCCTTACACCCCTTTCTTTGGTGGTATTGTTGACAGCGAAGGTTATCTAAGATTACAAAGGGACTTTGGCCATTTGGGACAACAGGTTGATTGGTAGCAAATGGATTTTATTGCAGTTTAGTAAAATAAACAAGGTCAGGACTTGTACAGTTAATGGGAGGGCCCCAGGTAGCTTTGTCGAACGAAAACACTGAGGGATTCAGGCACATTGTTCCTTTAAAGTTGAGTCACAGGAAGACAGGATGGTTAATATGATGGTTAACATGCTTGCTTTCATTGCTCAGACCATTGAGTGTTGCAGTTGTGATATCATGTTGATGTTGTCCAGGACATTGATGAGGCCACTTTTGGAGTACTGTATATAGTTCGATTCATCCTGTTATATGAAGGATGTTATTAAATTGGAGAGGGTTCAGAAAAGACTTAACATTAATTTGTCAGAGGTGGATGGTTGAGTTATAAACATAGGCAGGACAGCCTGGGACTGTTTAGACTGGAACGTAGGAGATAGAGGGGTGACGTTTTGGTGGTTTATAAAATCATGCGGGGCATGCAGAAGGTGAATAGCAAAGGTTTATTCCCTGGGGCGGTGGAGTTCAAAACTAGGCACCATATTGTTAAGATGAAAGAAGAAGATTTTAAAAAGGACATGAGATGCATTTACTTTAAAGGCAGAGAGCGGTTCAGAGGAAGTGGTGGATCTGGGCACAATTACAACATTTAAAAGACATTTGGATAAGTAGAAGAGTAGGAAAGGTTTGGAGGGTTATGGGCCAAACACAAGCAAGTAGGACTGGTTTAATTTGGGAAATGGTCAGAGTAGATGAGTTGGACTAAAAGGTCTGTTTGTGTGCTGCATGACTCAATGACTTTGATTTGATTAGATTAGATTAGATTACTTACAGTGTGGAAACAGGCCCTTCGGCCCAACAAGTCCACACCGCGCCCGCCGAAGCATAACCCACCCATACCCCAACATCTACATCTACCCCTGTGTGACTCTGTGTGAGAAATAATAAACAAATGTTCTTTATTCAGTCCAATATATTACGCAGTTAAATATTCAAGTGCAAGCCAAGCTATGAAATAGTGTTAGCCGTTATTTTACATGTTACCCAGGAGTTTTCAATAACAGGAGTTTATTCTGATGGTTAAATGTCCTGTTATGTAATGAATGATCTCCTCAAGCTTTAGTCACTATCAAAGTGCCTACATTAATTTCAAGCCAAATTATTGCTCTCTTGTTGGCATAATTTCTGGAAGTTCCATGATTCCATAGATCCTCAGACAAAAAGACATAATGACCAGTCAATGATTATAATGGAGTTTTTAATCATAGGTGTTTGTGGAAATCAGCTGTTCTATACAAGTCTGCCAAATAGGATGTAACTCTAATAGCTCTGCAAGGAGTATTTAAATTGTTATGTTTCATCATTCAAATATAATTGAGAACAATTCTATTGAACAATTCTTTGAAAAACCCTTCCCTTAATATTCTAAGTCAAAGTCTGTTTGGCTCTATAGGTTATATAGCACTTAATTTCTCTCATGTACAGTTTATAGAAACTGTAATATAAGAATCATTGCTATTTTATTTTAACTGCATTGCTGGCTGAAATTCCTAACATGCCCATGCATTGTAAGTCATGTGAATAAAATGTTTGATCGTGATGATTCGTGATGAATTTCTTCTAAATTACACCATTTCCAACAATTGTTTGCGAAGGTTCCATTCTTCACCCTGCCAGGTCATGGTACCATGATCCCACTGCTTCGTCAATAAAGCTTTGCGTGCAGGTGAAGAAGAGGGTGTTTTCTCATGAGCAAAATATTAACATTGACAATGACATTTAACAATGGAGCAGCAGCTACAGAAACCAACATTTCATTACCTCAACACTTGGCATTTGGGAGACAGATACTGCAATCCTTCATAATGATGTGTAGAAGTCACCTACATCGAGGTATTTGAGTATGTCATAGAACTCACTGACATATGTTTGCACAGTCTTCAATCCATTAAGATTAAAGACTTTTAGAAATCCCAATGTGCTTTGATCTGAGGCTCAAACACATAATGCCGTGTTCTCAGGCGTTTCCATTTATCAGTTTCACTTGCTGTGTTTGTAATTTGTTCTTTAACCTTCTCCTTCACCCAATCGCTTTGCAGGTTGTTTGATGAAGACGTTGACCCAGAAACTCCTCCAAGGGCGAGCCGTCAGTGGGGAGGAGAAACAAGCAACAAAATGGAGAAATCTCTCAATGTGCCCATCTTCCTTGTGATGGGCTTCAGTGAGCAGCTTCTGGATGTCCTTCGTTTCTGGGGTCAGGAATTGTACCAGAGCAGCTACAATCTCTTGGACGGTGAAATGTGGGAATTTGTAAACCACATTGCAGACAGAATAATCTCTTTCCAAAAGTTCCATCATGAACCAGACAGGAACTGGGAAGGTTGCAGGCTGTACTGGATCAAATTTTCAATCCTAAACACAGAGACTCCAGTGAAGGCCATCTCACCAAGCTTCAATAACGCATCAAGGGGATCGCCAATATCTCAGAACGTTATAAACATAGTAGGAATCGAGCTGGGTGATGGTCCTGGGAACTTGCTGCTGTTTCCTGTCTTTGTCTGTGAAAAGGTGACCCAGTGACAGACGGAGGATCCAGAAATATGAAGGGCTGTAACACATGATCTACAGGATCTCGTTCTCCTCCACGTGTTTGAAAACAGCTGCTGCTATTGTCTGATCCTCAAAAAACCTGCTGAAATATTCCTTCCGCTCGTCCCCAACAAATCCCAGGATTTCAGCCCAGAGACTGATCCCAGCCTTTTCCAGTGAATGGGATGCAGTGGAATAGCTGGTCACTAGCACTGACCATCCTGGGAGCAGCTTGTACTGGAATAAACTGTACACAATGTCAAACACTTCACACCAGCAGTCAGGATCCATGCACATGAACTGAGGTTCTGTATTTCTCCGACTGTCAGAAAAATCAATGCTGTCTTTTGATTCATCCAAACCAAAAATATAAACAGCAAACCCTCTGGGTTCTTCCAGAGCTCTCCTGGAACATTCCCAAGTAAAGATACTGATCCAGTATCAGCGTCCTCAGGTTTATACCAGTTAATGACATTCAAATACAGAAAGTTAAAACTGAAAACAAATTGAAACTGTGGGTATAATTTCCCAGTTGCCCAGCCATAAACAATTTTTTTTTGTTTTTCCAATCCCCGGGTCTGCTATCACTGGTACTGTACTCCGAGATGTGGAATTTCTCTGGGGGATAAAAACTGCTCTGGAACAACTGGAGTTTGTATTTTTCCAGTTCTCTCCGGAAATGTTTGTCTCTTCATTGTTCATGATCGCAGCGTCTTACCAGCAGTTTGTCTTCTATAAATCTCGTACATTAGCGATGAGCGGGAAGTCAGTGTATCAATCAGCCAACCAGAACCTTTCCACCTTTGCATTCATTAGGACAGTGTTCACTCAATTTCTCAGTTTGTATCTGGAGCATCTCCTTGTGTATCTGCTGAACACCATAAAAAGTGGATCAGAGAGAAACCGGTTCTCAATGTTAGCTATATTGTCATGACATCAATTTCTCAAAACCCATTTCATGATTTAGCATTTACTATTCAGTTAATTGTTGCAGATTTTATTTACAGCTTTAATCAACTTGTGTGGAGCAATTGAAACTGTTAACAGAAAACACTTGATAGTGGACGATGTTCAAGAAATGTTGTAATAATCAGCTGATTTTACTTTGTACTCAACATGAAGATTTCAACGCTGGTGATATTTTCCCTCGGATCTTTAATACTAACAACCCATCTCATATTCCAGGCATCTCATTGTGAATCGACACATGGTCCTAACAATGGCATAGCAGATATGAACAAGGACCCAACTTGTCCCTCAAACTATGATGCCATTTAGTGAGACCATGTCTGAGTCATTCTCAGGTTGTCAAGCTGTGACCAGAAGGATCAGTCCTTGGACCCTGCTGTGGGGACCAATATTTCTATATTTGCAGATGACATAAAACTTTGTGGGATTGAGCCAAGAGGCTTTAGGTGGACTTGGATAGGCTGAGTGAGAGAGAAGAACGTGGGAAATGGAACAGAATGTGAATGAGTACAAGGTTATCCCCTTTGCTTGGAGGCTTGATGCTGCAGAGAATTTCGTAAACAGTAAAAGGTAGAAAATGTTGGGGTCCAAAAGGACCCGGATATTCCTGTTCACAAGGCACTGAACATTAGCATGCAGGTGAGAAAGCTGTTGGAAGTTTTCTCTCCTCAATGAGAGATTGAGGACACTGAGCATGTTTTCTCTAGAGATTAGATGAAAGAACAATGATCTTAGAAAGTTTCAACATTCTTGAACTAGGGAAGACAGAGTAGATGTAAAAAACATCCACCACCTACAAGGCACAAGTTACCAATGTGATGAAGCATTCTCCAAACTTGTCTGAGTGAGCAACATTCAAAAAGCTTGACATCTGACAGGTCAAATCACCATCCTATTTTGCATCCCATCCATCACCTTCAAATTCACTCCCTTCACCAACAACACCCAGTGGCAGCAGTGCATGCTATCGACATATATCACTGCAATAATTCATCAAGGATCCTGAGACAGCACCTTCCAAACATGTAACCTCTGTCATGATGAAGGACAAGGGCATAAGATACGTGGAACCATCTACAAGCTCCCCTTCCAGTGATACACCATGCAGGCTTGGAATGAGATTGCCGTCATTTCGCTGTTACTCAGTCAAATTAATGCTTGGCGACCAGGAGCAGCTGCTTTCTTTAGGGCCTGAGAAGATGGAGAAACACCAAGAAGAACAGCTACCCAACACATGAACAGAAGACTGTTACCACAAATCACACAGATCAATGTGCCTGTATGTTCTCCTAGAGGAGTAAACTACTCTCAACTTGCACAGATCATACATTTTTCATCTACGCTTAATAACTGAGCAGTATCTTTGTCATGAACATAAAAAGCTAATTTAAAATGTCTTTCCAGTTCTCAACCCTTTACACTGTGACTCCTAAACTTTCATTTCCCACAACGCTCTCACTCCTACTCCTTTGTTCCCAATCTCTATCCATATCATGTCTTTGCTTATCCATTGCTGTCCCAGTCGAAATGGTGTTTTTTTCATCCGTGGGTAGGGATACGAGGGAGAGAGGGTCGTGTCTTTTTGTGGCTAGCTGGTGTTCATGTATCCTGGTGGCTAACATTCTTCCTGTTTGTCCTACGTAGTGTTTGTGGCAGTCCTTGCATGGAATTTTGTAGATGACGTTGGTTTTGTCCATGGGTCTTTTAAGTTTGTTAGTTTTTATTTGAGAATGTTGGTGGGTTTGTGTGCTACTAGGATTCTGAGGGGTCTTGGTAGTCTGATTGTCATTTCTGAAAATTCTTTGATGTATGGTAAAGTGGTTAGGGTTTCTTGCTGTGTTTGGTCTGCTTGTCGTTGTTTGTTCTTGAGGTATCTGCACACTGTATTATTTGAGTATCCGTTCTTCTTGAATGCGTTGTGTAGGTGGTTCTCCACTGTTTTCCGAAGTTCGTTTGTGCTGCAATACTCTTTGGAATAGTGTTCTGATACAGATTCGTTTGTGTGTGTTGGGATAGTTGCTGGTGTAGTTAAGTATTTGGACAGTGTTTGTCGGTTTTCTGTATACGCAGGTTTGTAGTTCTCCGTTGTCCTTTCATTCGACTGTGACGTCCAGGAATGTGAGTTTGTTGTTGGTTTCTTTCTCCTTGGTGAACATTATGCCTTTGAGGGTATTGTTGATGATGTTAAATGTCTCTTCTATCTTGTTTCGTTTTGTGATGGCAAAGGTGTCATCTACATAGCGGACCCAGATTTTTGGTTTGATGTTTGGTAGGGCTGTTTGTTCTAGTCTTTGCATTACCACTTCTGCTGTGAATCCTGATAGCAGAGATCCCATGGGTGTGCCGTTGGTTTGTTTGTAGACTATGTTGTTGAAAGTGAAGTGGGTGGTGAGGCACAGGTCCAGGATGTTTTCGTTGGTAATGTGATTGATGGTGGTTGGTGTGTGTGTGATGGTCTCTTCTAAAAGTCTGGTAAGTGTTTCCTCTGCCAGGTCGATGTTGATGGAGGTGAATAGTGCTGTTATATCGAATGAGACCGTTGCTTCGTCTTCCTCTATTTTGGTGTTTTTAATGATTTTTAGGAGTTCCTGGGTGGAGTCGATAGATTCATAGAACATACGTGATTACAGCAAAGTACAGGCCCTTTATCGTACTTCTCGGTTAATACCGGACCTTAGAGCAAGACATCATTGAACATTACAGCACAGTACAGGCCTTTGATGGAACCATTCGGTTAACACAGGAAGCTAGAGTCATAGAACATACAGCGCAGTACAGGTCGTTTATGAAACCACTCACCATACAAAGGAATATAGAGTCATAGAACATACGGGATTACAGCACAGTACAGGTCCTTGAGGGAACCGCTCGGCTAATACCGGACATTAGACAAATACAAAACATAGCACATTACAGCGCAGTACAGGTGCTTTATGGAACTGCTCGTCTAAAAAAGGAATATGAATTCATAGAACGTAGAGAATTATGGAATTCGACTCATTGAACATCGATATTACAGCGCAACACAGGCCCATTATGGAACTGCTCAGTTAATAAAGGAAGTTAGACTAATACAACATAGAACATAACAGCACAGTACAGGCCCTTTATGGAACTACTGGGCACATACCAGACATTAGACCAATACAAGATAGAACATAACAGCACAATACAGGTCCTTTATGGAACCACTCGGCTAATAAAGAAACTGAGAGTCATAGAACATACAGGATTATAGCGCGGTACAGGCCATTTATGGAAACCCTCGGCTAATACGGGACATTAGACCAATACATCATAGAACATTACAGCGCAGTACAGGTCATTTATGAAACCGCTCAGCAAATAAAGGAATATAGAGTTATTAACATACAGCATTACAGTGCAGAACAGGCTCTTCATGGAAGAGCTCAACTAATAAAGGAAGTTAGACTCCGAGAACATACAGCATTGCAGCGCAGTAAGGACTCTTTATGGTACCACTCGGCTAATACCAGACATTAAACCAATACAACATAGCACATTACAATGCAGCACAGGCCCATTATGGAACTGCTCAGATCATAAATAAGTTAGACTAATACAACATAGAACAAAACAGCATAGTGTGGGCCCTTGATGGAACCGCTCACGAATACAGGACGTTAGGGTCATAGGACATACACCATTACAGCGCAGTAGAGGCTGTTTATGGAGCCGCTTGGATAACAAATGAAGTTAGACTCATAGAACGTAGAGCATTTCAGTGCAATGCAGGCCCTTTGTGGAATCGCATGACTAATAAACGCACTGTACTGGCCCTTGAATAACCACTCAGCTAATAAAGCAAGTTAGACGATAGAATATACATCATTATGGCACAGGTCCTTTATGGAATTGCTCGACTACTAAAGGCAATTAGACTCAGCGAACTTAGACATTAAATCGCATCACAGGCCCATTATGGAACTGCTCAGCTAATAAAGGAAGTTTGACTAATACAACATAAAACAGAACAGCACAGTGCAGGCCCTTGATGGATCCGCTCTGCTAAACAATGAAGTTTGAGTCATACGAACATACAGCATTTCAGCGCAGTACAGGCCCTTTATGGAACTACTCGGCTAATACCGGACTTTACACCAATACAACATCTAAAATTACAGCGCAATACAGGACCGTTATGGAACCACTCGTCTAAAAAAGGAACATGAATTCATAGAACGTAGAGAATTACAGCACAGTATGGAACCACTCGGCTAATACCGGACATTCGACCAAGACAACAAAGAACATTACAGCGCAGTACAGATCCTTTACAGAACTGCTCATCTAAAAAAGGAACATGAATTCATCGAATGTAGGGAATTACAGCACAGTACAGCCCCTTGGTGGAACCGCTCAGCTAATAAAGGAAGTGAGAGTCATAGAACATATAGCATTACGGCGCAAAACAGGCCCTTTATGGCACCACTCAGCTAATACCGGACATTACACCAGTACAACATCGAACATTACAGCGCAGTACAGGCCCTTCAGGGAACCGCTCGGCTAATAAAGGAATATAGATTCAATGAACACAGAGATTTACAACACAGTACAGGAAGTAATAAAGGAAGTTAGACTCTCAGAGCAAACAGCATTACACCACTCGGCTCTTACCGGATATTAGACCAATACAACATAGAACGTTAGAACGCAGTACAGGTCCTTTAGGGAACCACTCAACGAACAACGGACATAAGACCAATATAACATAGAACAGTACACTGCAGTACAGATCCTTGATGGAAACACTCGGCTAATACGGGACATTAGACCAATACAACATAGAACATTACACCACAGTACAGGCCGTTTATGGAACTACTCAGCTAACACTGGACATTAGACCAAAACAATTCAGAACATTACAGCACTGTACAGGCCCTTTTTGGAACTGCTTGGCTGATAAAGGAAGTTAGAATCATAGAACATACAGCATTCCAGCTCAGTACAGGCCCTTTATGGTACCAATCGGCTAATACCAGACATTAGACCAATACAAATTAGAACATTAATGCACAGTACAGGCCCTTGATGGAACCGCTCAGCTAATAAAGGAAGTTAGAGACATAGAACAAACAGCATTACAGCACAGTACAGGCCATTTATGGAACCAACCGGCCAATACCGGACATTAGACCAATACAACATAGAACATTCCAACACAGTACATAGAACAGTACACTGCAGTACAGATCCTTGATGGAAACACTCGGCTAATACGGGACATTAGACCAATACATGGACCTTTATGGAATCGCTCGGCTAAGCGAAGAAGTTAGAGTCATAGAGCAAACAGCATCACAGCACAGTACAGGCCCTTTATGGAACTGGTCAGCTAATAAAGGACCATTCGACTAATACCGGACATTAGACTGATATAAGATAGAAAATTACAGCACAGTACCTTTGTGAAACCACTCGGCTAATTCTGGACGTTAGACCAATACATGATTGAGCATTACAGTCCCTTGTTGGAGCCGCTTGGCAAATAAAGGAATTTACACATAGAACTTACAGCATTACAGAACAGTATAGGGCCTTGATGGAACCGTTTGAATAATAAAGGAAGGAAAACTCATAGAACATACAGCATTACATTGTAGTACAGGAGCTTTACGGAACCACTCAGCTAATAGTGGACATTAGACCAATGCAAGATAGAACATTACAGCACATTTTAGGCCCTTGATGGAACCACTCGGCTAATAAAGGAAGTTAGAGTCATAGAATATACAGCATTAAACTGCAGTACAGGAGCTTTATGGAACCCTTTGGCTAATACCGGACAATACACCAACACAACATGGAACATTAAAGCACAGTACAGGCCGATTATGGAACTGTTCGGCAAATAAAGGGACGTTAGACTCATAGAACATGCAGCATTACAGCGCAGTACAGGCTCTTTATGGAACCACTCGGCTAATTCCGGACATTAAACCAATACAACATAGAACATTACAGCACAGTATAGGACCTTTATGGAACTGAGCGGCTAACAAAAGAAGTTAGACTCATACAACATACAAAATTATAGCACAGTACAGGCCCTTTATGGAACCATTCGACGGACACCGGACATAAGACCAATACAACATAGAATATTACACCGCAGTACAGGTCCATTATGGAACCACTAATACGGGACGTTAGACCAATACAACATAGAACATTACAGCACATTGCAGGCCATATTTGGAACCTCTCGGCTAATACCAGACATTAAACCAATACAACACAGAACATTAGAGCACAGTACAGGCCCTTTATGGAACTACTCAGCAAATAAAGGCAGTTAGACTCATAAAACGTGCAAAATTACAGCACAGTATAGGCCCTTCATGGAACCACTCGACGAACACTTGACATAAGACCAATACAACATAGAACATTACAACAGTGTACAGGACCATTGTGGAACCACTCAGCTAAAACGGGACTTTAGAACAATGCAACATAGAACATTACAGCACAGTACAGACCCTTGATGTAACCGCTTGGATAATACCGGACATTCGACCAATACAACATGGAACATTGCAGCACCATACAGGCCCCTTATGGAACTGCTCGGCTAATAAAGGAAGTTTATACAGCATTACAGCGCAGTACAGACCCTTGATGGAACCACTCGGCTGATTCCGGACCTTAGACCAATAAACAAGATAGAACATTTCAGCACAGTACAGGGCGTTGTTGCAACTACTTGGCAAGTAAAGGATGTTACTCATAGAACATAGATCATTACAGCACAGTAAAGGCCCTTTATGGAACCACTTGGCTAACACTGGACATTAGACCAACAAAACATAGAACATTGCAGCACATCACAGGCCCATTATGGAACTGCTCGGCTAATAAAGGAATTTAGACTCATAGAACATACAGTGTTCCAGCTCAGTACAGGCCCTTTATGGTACCAATCAACTAATACCGGACTTTAGACCAATACAACTTAGAACATTTCAGCACAGTACAGGCCCTTTAAGGAACTGCTCGGCTAAAAAAGGAATTTAGGTTCATAGAATATACAGCATTACAGCACAGTACAGGCCCTTTATGGAACCATTCGGCTAATTCTGGATGTTAGACCAATACATGATTGAACATTAAAGTCACTTGTTGGAACCGCTTGGCAAATAAAGGAATTTACACATAGAACTTACAGAATTACAGAACAGTATAGGGCCTTGATGGAACCGCTTGGATAATAAAGGAAGTTAGACTCATAGAACATACAGCATTATAGCGCAGTACAGGCCCTTGATGGGACCACTTGGCTAATTCCAGTCATTAGACCAATACAAGATAGAACATTTCAGCACATTATAGACCCTTGATGGTACCGCTCAGCTAGTAAAGGAAGTTAGAGTCAAAGAACATACAGCATTACATCGCAGTGCAGGAGCTTTATGGAACCACTCGGTTAATACCGAACATTAGAGCACATGGCACATTACAACACAGTACAGATCGCTTATGGAACTGCTTGAATAATAAAGGAAGCTAGACTCATAGAACATACAGCATTACAGTGCAGTACAGTCCCTTTATGGAACCATGCGGCTAATTCCGGACATTAGACCAATACTAAATTGAACATTACAGCACATTACCAGCCCTTGTTGGAACTGCTTGGCAAATAAAGGAAGTTATTCATAGAATATAGAACATTCCATCGCAGTACAGGCACGTTATGGAACGACTCGGCTAATACTGGATATTAGACCAATACAGCATGGAACACTACCACACAGCACAGGCCGTTTATGGAATTGCTCAGCAAATAAAGGAAGACACATAGAATATACAGTATTACAGCGCATTATGGAACCACTCGGCTAATACCGGACATTAAACCAATACAAAATAGAAATTTACAGCACAATACTTGCCCTTTTGGAACCGCTTGGCAAATAAAGGAAGTTAGTGTCATAGAACATACAGCAAGACAGCGCAGTACAAGCCCTTTATGGAAGCACTTGGCTAAGACCGGACATGAGACCAATACCACATAGAATATTACAGTGCAGTACAGACCCTACATGGAACCACTCAGCTATTACCGGACATTAGAGAAATACAAGATAACATTACAGCACAGTACTGGCCCTTGGCGGAACCGCTTGGATAATAAAGAAAGTTAGACTCATAGAACATACAGCATTATATTGCAGTACAGGCCCTTTATGGAACCACTGGGCTAATTCCGGACATTAGACCAATACAAGATTGAACATTACAGCACATGATCGGCCCTTGTTGGAACCGCTTGGCAAATAAAGGAAGTTACTAGTACAACTTAAAACATTACAGCACAGGACAGGCCCTTTATGGAACCACTCAGCTATTACCGGACATTAGTCCAATACAAGATAGAATATTACAGCACAGCACAGGCCCTTGGTAGAACAGCTTGGATAATAAAGGAAGTTAGACTCATAGAACATACAGCATTATATTGCAGTACATGCCCTCTATGGGACAACTCGGCTAATAGAACATAGAACATAGAAGAATACAGCGCAGTACAGGCCCTTGTATTCGACAAATACAACAGAGAACAATACAGCAGAGTAAATTCTTTAATGCCACGAGTTTAACGCATTGATTTAATGAAACAGACATCACGCTTTCATTCAATGAAACAGACTGCACGTGCTAATTCAATGAGGAGAGCTTCTCTCATTCATTCAATGTCTCGAGCTTAACGTTTTCATTCAATGATACAAACTGCATTCATTCAATCATTGTATATAATTACAACCGTTGATGGATTGAATCGAACGTTATTGATTGATTCAATGAAACAAACGTAACTCATTTATTTAGTTAATCAAACTGCACTCATTCATTCAATGAAACAGACTGCACGTGTTAATTCAATGAGTAGAACTTCTCTCATTCATTCGATGTTGCAATCTTAACTCATTCTTTCAATGAAACAAACCGCATTCATTCATTCAATGAAACAGACGGCACCTGTTAATTCAATGAGTAGAGCTTCTCTCATTTATTCAACGTGCCAAGCTTAACTCTTTCATTCAATGAAACACACTGTATGTGTTAATCAAACGAGTAGACCTTTTACCATTCTTTCAAAGAAACACACTGCATGTTTTAATTAAATGAGAAGAGCTTCTGACATTCATTCAAGGACAAGAGCTAAACGCAGTCATTCAATGAAACAAACTGAATGCATTTATTCAATGTGTCAAGCTTAACTCATTCATTCAATGAAACGAACTGCACGTGTTAATTCAATGAGGAGAGCTTCTCTCATTCATTCAATGCTAGGAGATTAATGCATTGAGTCAATGAAACAAACCGCACACATTCAGTCAATGAAACAGACTGGACGTGTTAATTCAATGAGTAGAGCTTCTTTCATTCATTCAGTGTTGCAATATTAACTCCTTCTTTCAATGAAACAAACTGAATTCATTCAATGTTGCAATCTAACTCATTCTTTCAATGAAACAAACTGCATTCATTCAATCATTGAATCAAACTTCAATCATTGATTCAATGTATCAAACGTTACATATTAATTCGATGAAAAAGCTTAGCTCAATTATTTCGTGAATCAAACTGCAATCATTCATTCATGAAACACACTGCAAGTGTTAAATCAAAGAGTACATCTTCTGACATTCATTCGATGCCACGAGCTAAACACATTCTTTCAATGAAACAAACTGAACACATTCATTCAGTGAAACAAACTGCACACATTCATTCAATGAAACAAACTGCATTCATTCAATCACTGAATCAAACTGCAATCATTGATGCAATGAATCGAACGTTATTGATTGATTCAATGAAACAAACTCATGTATTTCGTGAATCAAACTGCACTCATACATTCAAAGAAACAGGCTGAAGTTGCACTTCCAATTATTAGACCTTCTCTCATTCAGTCAATGTCACGAGTTTAACGCATTGATTCAATCAAACTGCACACTTACATCAAGGAAACAGACCGCACCTGTTAATTCAATGAGTAGCGTTTCTGTCATTCATTCAACGGGTCAATCTTAACTACTTCATTCAATGAAACACACTGCACGTCCTAATCCAATCAGTAGAGCTTTTGCCGTCTTTCAATGAACTAAAACTGCATGTATTAATTAAATGAGAAGAGCTTCTGATATTCATTCAAGGCCAAGAGCTAATCGCAGTCATTCAATGAAACAAACTGAACGTATTTATTCAATGTGTCAAGCTTAACTCATTCATTCAATGAAACAAACTTCAGTAGAGCTTCTCTCATTCATTCAATGTTACGAGTTTAACGTGTTGATTCAATGAAACAAACTGCACACCTACAGGCAATGAAACAGACTGCACGTGTTAATTCAATGAGTGGAGCTTCTCTCATTTATTCAATATCTCGAGCTTAACGCTTTCATTCAATGAAACAAATTACATTCATTCGTTCATTGAATCAAACTGCAATCATTGATGCAATGAATCGAACGTCATTGATTGATTCAATGAAACAGAATTAACTCATTTATTTAGTGAATCAAACTACACTCATTCATTCAAAGAAACAGACTGCACGTGTTGATTCAATGATTAGAGATTCTCTCGTTCATTAAATTTTGCAATCTTAACTCATTCTTTCAATGAGACAAACTGCATTCATTCAATCATTGAATCAAGCTTCAATCATTGATTCAATGTCTCAAACGTTACGTTTTAATTCAATGAAAAATCTTAGCTCAATTATTTTGTGAATCAAACTGCAATCACTCATTCATGAAACACACTGCAAGTGTTAAATCTGACATTCATTCAATGCCACGAGCTAAACGCATTCTTTCAATGAAACGAATTGAATGCATTCATTCAAAGAAACAAACTGTACACATTCATTCAATGAAACAAACTGTACACATTCATTCAATGAAACAAACTGCATTCATTTAATCATTGAATCAAACTACAATCATTGATGCAATGAATCGAACGTCATTGATTGATTCAATGAAACAAAATTAACTGATTTATTTAGTGATTCAAACTGCTCTCATTCATTCAAAGAAACCGACTGCACGTGTTAATTCAATGTGTAGAGCTTCTCTCATTTATTCAATGTCTCGAGCGTAATACCTTCATTCAATGAAACAAACCACATTCATTCTTTCATTGAATCAAACTTCATCGTGGATTCAAAAAATCATACTTAATTCATTGATTCAATGAAACAAACTATTCATTTCTTCAGTGAATCCAATTGCATTCGTTCCTTCAATGAAACAGACTGCACATGCTAATCCAATGAGTAGAGCTTTTGCCAATCGATCAATGAAACAAACGGTACACTTTCATTCAAAGAAACAAAGTGCTAGCATTCATTCAATGAAACATACTGCACGTGTTTATACAATGAGGAGAGCTTCTCTCATTTATTGTATGTCTCCAGCTTTCATTCAATGAAAGAGACTGCGTTCATTCAATCAATGAATCGAACGTTATTGATTGATTCAATGAAACAAACTTAACTCATTTATTCAGTGAATCAAACTGCACTCATTCATTCAAAGAAACAGGCTGCATGTGCTCTTCCAACAAGTAGACCTTCTCTCATTCATTCAATGTTACGAGTTTAACGCATTGATTCAATCAAACTACACACTTTCATTCAATGAAGCAGATTGGACATGTTAATTCAATGAGTAGAGCTTCTCTCATTCATTCAGTGTTGCAAGCTTAACTCATTCATTCAATGAAACACATTGCACGTGCTACTCTAATGCGTAGAGCTTTTGCCATTCTTTCAATAAAACAAACTGCATGTTTTAATTGAATCGAACTTCAATCATTGATTCAAAAAATCAAACGTAATTCAATGAAACAAACCATTCATTTTTTCAGTGAATCCAACTGCATTCGTTCAGTCAATGAAACAGACTGCACGTGCAATTCCAATGAGTAGAGTTTTTGCCATTCATTCAATGAAACAAACAGTACACTGTCATTCAAAGAAACAGACTGCACGTGTTGATTCAATGAGTAGAGTTTCTCTCATTTATTTAATATCTCGAGCTTAACGCTTTAAATCAATAAAACAAACTGCATTCTTTCATTGAATCTAACTTCAATCATTGATTCAAAGAATCAAACGTAATTCATTGACGCAATGAAACAAACTTCATTCGTGTATTTAGTGAATCAAACTGCACTCGCTCATTCAATGAAACACACTGCACGAGCTTTGGCCACAAGTCTGACGCATTGATTCAATGAAACTAAGTGCACACATTCATTCACATTAATGCACAGCCTGCATGCATTAATCCAATGAATAGCCCTTCTCTGATTTGTTCATTGTCTCTGTCATGACGATTTCATTCAATGAAACAAATTGCATTAGTTCATTCATTGCATCAATGCGGTGGTCGTCACGTTGGTACAGTGGTCAGCACTGCTGACTCACAGCGCCAGAGACCGAGGTTCAATTCCCGCCTCTGGTGACTCTCTGTGTGGAGTTTGCACATTCTCCCCGTGTCTGCTTGGATTTCCTCCGGGTGCTCCGGTTTCCTCCCACAATCCAAGAATATGCAGGTTAGGTGAATTGGCCATGGTAAATTGCCCATAGTGTTAGGTGAAGAGGTAAATGTAGGGGGATGGGTTGCACGTCAGTGTGGACTTGTTGGGCCGAAGGGCCTGTTTCTACACTGTAAGTAATCTAATCTGGTCAAACTTCAATCATTAATTCAATATAACAAACTTAACTCATTTGTTTAGTGAATCAATCTGCACTCATTCATGAAACACACTGCATATTTTAATTCAATGAGAAGAGCTTTCACCGTTCATTCAATGTTCTGATATTAATGCATTGATTCAATCAAACAAACTGCACACATTCATTCAATGAAACAGACTGCACGTGCTAATCCAATGAGTTGAGCTTTTGTCATTCTTTCAATGAAAAAATACTGCACACATTCATAGAGCCATGGAGTCATAGAGATGTACAGCATAGAAACAGACCCTTCGGTCCAACCTGTCCATGCCGACCAAGTATCAAAACTCAATCTCGTCCCAGCTGCCAGCACCCGGCCCATATCCCTCCAAACCTTTTCTATTCATATATTCATCAAAATACCTCCTAAATATTCCTATTGTACCAGTCTCCACCACATCTTTAGGCAGCTCATTCCATACACGTACCACCCTCTGCATGAAAAAGTTGCCCCTTAGTTGTCTTTTTTATCCTTCCCCTCTAGTGCTGGATTCCCTGACCCAAGGGAAAAGACTTTGTCTATTTATCCTATCCATGCCCCCCATAATTTTGTAAACCTCTATACGGACACCCCTCAGCCTCCGACGCTCCAGGGAAAACAGCCTCAGCCTGTTCAGCCTCTCCCTACAGCTCAAATCCTCCAACCCTGGCTACATCCTTGTCAAATCTTTTCTGAACCCTTTCAAGTTTCACAGCATCTTTTCGATAGGAAGGAGACCAGAATTGCACGCAATATTCCAACAGTGTGCTAACCAATGTCCTGTACAGCCGCAGCGTGACCTCCCAACTCCTGTACTCAATACTAGAACATAGAACATAGAACAATACAGCACAGAACAGGCCCTTCGGCCCACGATGTTGTGCCGAACTTCTATCCTAGATTAAGCACCCATCCATGTACCTATCCAAATGCCGCTTAAAGGTCGCCAATGAATCTGACTCTACCACTCCCACGGGCAGCGCATTCCATGCCCCCACCACTCTCTGGGTGACATCTCCCCTATACCTTCCACCCTTCACCTTAAATTTATGTCCCCTTGTAACACTCTGTTGTACCCGGGGAAAAAGTTTCTGACTGTCTACTCTATCTATTCCTCTGATCATCTTATAAACCTCTATCAAGTACCTCTACTCTGACCAATAAAGGAAAGCATACCAAACGCCTTCTTCACTATCCTATCTACCTGCGACTCCACTTTGAAGGAGCTATGAACCTGCACTCCAAGGTCTCTTTGTTCAGCAACACTCCGTATGACCTTACCATTAAGTGTATAAGTCCTGCTAAGATTTGCTTTCCCAAAATGCAGCACCTCGCATTTATCTGCATTAGACTCCATCTGCCACGTCTCTGCCCATTGGCCCATCTGGTCCAGATACTGTTGTAATCTGAGGTAACCTTCTTCGCAGTGCACTACACCTCCAATTTTGGTGTCATCTGCAAAATTACTACCTTTACCACTTATGCTCGCATCCAAATCATTTATGTAAATGACAAAAAGGAGAGGACCTAGCACCGTTCCTTGTGGTACTCCACTGGTCCTACCTTGTCCCTGCCTGCCCTGACTGTTTGATTCGCTTGTGTTCTCAACTGTACCAGTCGCAGACTGATATCTTTCCTCAGTACCTCCCTGGGTCCCACCCCCCTCCCCCAACCCTCCTTACTAGTTTAAATCCTCCGAGGCAGCTCTAGAAAATCTCTATGCCAGTATATTAGACCCCTTCCAATTTATGTGTAAACCATCCTTCTTGTAAAGGTCACTTTTACCCCAAAAGAGATTCCAATGATTCAAAAATGTAAATCCTTCTCCCATACACCAGCTCCTCATCCATCCATTCATCTGGTCTATCCTCCTATTCCTGCCCTAACTAGTTCGTAACACCTTGAGTGATCCAGATATTACTACTCTCGAGGACCTCCTTTTTAAATTCCTGCCTTACTCTCTGTAATCTCCCTTCAGAATCTCAACCTTTTCCCTTCCTATGTTGTTGGTTCTAATGTGGTCAATGACCGCTTGCTGGCCCCTCTCCCACTTGAGAACATTCTGCACCTTCTCTGAGACATGCCTGATCCTGGCACCAGGGAAGCAACACATTCTGATATTTTCTAGCTGGCCACAGAAACGTGTGTCTGTACCTCAGACTAGACAGTCCCCTAACACAATTGATATCTTGGAACCTGACATACCCCTCATTGCATTAGAGCCAGTCTCAATACCAGACACTTGGCTGTTCATGCTGCATTCCCCTGAGAATCCATCACCTCATACATTTTCCAAAACAGCATATTTGTTTGAAATGGGTAGAGCCACAGAAGGCTCCTGCACTAGCTGCCTCCCTTTCTCACCTTTCCTGAAGTTTCCTTACAGTCATCTATGTGACTATATCTGAGACCCCCCTTCCTATAACTGCCATCCATAACATACTGCTGCTGTTGCAAATTCCTTGTTGCTTCTAATTGTCTCTCCAACCAATCCATTTGATCTGATAAGATTTGCAGCCTGAAGCATTTATGGCAGATATAATCCACAGTAACCCTTAAACTCCCTTTAAACTCCCATTTCTGACAAGAAGTACATATCACTCTACTAAAGGCCATTTTTGCTCCTTCACAATCTAAAGATCCAGAAAATAACACCCTCTTATTCCTTTACAAAACACTGCCCCATGTTAAATTAATAGTTATGGCTAATTTTTAAAATGTAATCAAAAGACAGATCTCAAAAAGCATATAATCAAGAAAGAACCCACTCTACTCACTATTGCAGACTTAAAGGCAATACACTTACCTGCTTCTGTGCTGTGAACTTCACCCAAAGAGTTCCTCCATGATCAGTTGTGAATTTCACTGTTTGTTAATTTTCCCAAACGCACTTTGATGTTCAGCGATACATGAATTCAAACAGCAAAGGCATTAACTGTACAGGTTCACTAATATGTCAGTTTCTTTCTCTCTCCTTCACTGACGTCACCATATGCTTCCTTTGTCTGTTCTTCTCCCTTTTAAAGCTCCAAAACAATGCAACAGCATATAAAACAGTACTTGCTGCTCCTGGAATTCGAGGAAATCACCTCCAACACCTAAAATACGTCAAAAAGGAGCAGCTGTTACAGCTACAAATTTTTCCTATCCTTTATTTTGGATTACCCAGAATCCACGTATATATTATCCCTAAGAATCTTCGCATGTAACTTACCTACCACAGATGTTAGGTTACTTGTCTATAGTTTCCAGGTTTTTCTTTACAGCCCTTTGTGAATAAGGGCACAACATTCACTACCCTCCAGTCTTCCAGGACCTCACCCATGGCTAATGATGATGGAAAATTATCAGCTAGAGCTCCCACAATTTCTTCTCTATCCACTTGCAGGGTTCTTGAATGCATCTGAGCCAGACCTGAAGATTTATCCATCTTCATGCATTGTAATACATCCAACACTTCCTCTATGGTGATACGGACTATCCCCGAGATAGCACCATGAACCTTACCAAGTTCCCAAGTCTTCATGCCTTTCTCCACGGTAAACACAGAAGAGAAATATTCATTGAGAACCTTGCCCATCTCCAGTGGTTCTACACATACATATCCATTTTGGTCCTTCAGGGGACCTATTCTCTCTCGAGTTATTCTTTTTTTTCCTTTCATATACTTAAATAACCTCTTTGGCTTTACCCTAAGCTTCTCAGCCAAGAAACAGGATGAAATATGCCCCTATTTCATCCTCCTGAATTCCTTCTTCAGCAGCCTCGTGCATCCCCTGTATATCTCCAGGGATTCTCTTGATCCCAACTGCCCTTACCTGAGCCATAACTCCTATTTTTGGTCAAAGCCTCGATATCTCTTGTCATCCAGGGCTCCCTATTCCTTTCAGTCTTGCCTTTCTAGCGTCATCTCCCTATTCTAATATTCCAAACTGTGGTCATGAAGGTATCACAAAACCTTCTTGACCACATGATCTCCCTGTCCATCCACCTTCACGGATCTGTGAATGTCCACTTCAAGGTCTCTTTGTTCCTATACACCACTCAGTACCCTCAATTTTAAAGTGCACTCCTTAGTTTGCCCTACCCAAATTCATTATCAGCCATTTCTATGGACTGAATTCCATTAGTCTTTTTTTTCTCTTTCTACCTGATTGATATCTCGCTGCAGGCCACTGATTTCTTCCTCATGGTCAACTATATGCTCAGTGGAGTGTAGAAGGATGAGGGATGATGTAATTGAAACTTACAGAATACAGAATGGCCTGAATAGAGTAGATGTCAGGAAGATGTTTCCATTGGTAGGAGAGACCAGGGCATGAGGGTACAGCCATTGAGTAAAGGGAAGACCTCTTAGAAAGGAGATGAGAGAATCTTCTTCAGCCAGAAAGTGGTGAATCTATGGAATTCTTTGCTAAAGGAGGCTGTGTAGGCCAGGTCATTGAGTATGTTTAAGACAGAGATAGATAGGTTCTTAATTGTTAAGAGGATCAAAGGTTATGGGGAGAAGGTGGGAGATTGTGGTTGAGAAGCATATCAGACGGTGGAGCAGACTAGACGGGCCAAATGGCTTAATTTCTGCTCCTTTCTTACGGTCTAATACATGACTGATTGTTGCATAGTCTGCAAACTTCTAAATGATGTTTCAACAACTAAGTCAAAATAATTCATCTACATCAGAAAACAGTGGAACACCACTAGAAACAGGTGTCTAGACATAGCTCATTCCTCGTTGGGATGAACAGCAGCAATAACAGCAGAATCTAACCCCTGCTGTAAGATATAAGCTTACTGGTGTCTCCGGAACTTGTTTTCCTGACTGATCCCTTCCTACACTCGGGACTGGTGAACAGCCTCTCCCCAATGTTACTGAATAAATGAGTTTCCACCTCATTCGGTAATTGAATCCCTTCGCATAGTCCCCACATTTCCCTGTTTCTCTGAGGTGTCCATGTGTTTATCTAGTTTGGACAATCGTGGATTCGTGACCACGTAGACATGAGTCCCATTTTGCCCTATTGTAAATGTGTTTGTATTCTTCCTTATTCTCCCACTGGATTTGAGTACCATTGTTTCTGACAGCATTTGTTGTTCATCCCTAATTCACCTTGGACTGATATCAGAGGGCAGTTAGGGGTCAAAAGCATCGTTGTGGGTCTGGAATTACATGTACGCCAGAGCAGGTAAGATCGGCAGATTTCCCTTATGAAGCGATATGGATGAATGGTATTTCAGTAAATCAAAATCATGATCTGTATTCCTGAGATCGGGTTTATATTCCAGATTTGATTTATCGAATTTAAACGCTAAGCCTTGTTATCACAAAGTCTGCCATTACACAGCACTTATTGTGAGTCACGAACAGTTTCCATTAATAACTGTTCACTCTCCCAGCTAGATCGTTATCCACTCCTTTGTCTGTCTAACTGCTCTCCTCTCTCTTTGGGCTCCATTCCCATCTATCGTTTACTCTTTACCCCTTCCCCCACCCAATCTTCTGCATATAAACTGACATTTTCTCATCTACCATCAGTTGTGAAGAAGGGTCACTGGACCTGAAATGTTTCTTCTGATCTCTCTGCAAAACTACTGCCAGACCTCCTGAGCTTTCCAGCAACTTCTGTCTCTGTTTCTGATTTACAGCATCCAGAATTATTTCGGTTTTTGCTGAGGGCGTCCAGTGAAAGTTCAACAGACTGAATCCTGGGATGGCAGGACTGACAAATGAAAAAAGATTGGAGCTTTGACATATGGTCAGTTAGACTCGAAACGTCAGCTCTTTTCTCTCCTCACCTGCTGAGATTTTCTAGCATTTTCTCTTTTGGGTTCAGATTCCAGCATCCGCAGTACTTTGCTTTTAACGATTGAATCGACTGGGCTTGTACTCACTGGACTTTAGGAGAATGAGGGGGATTCTCGTAGAAACATATAACATCCTGACGGGACTGGGCAGGCTAAATGCAGGAAGAATGCTCCCCATATTGGGTAAATTCTGAACTTGGAGTCACATTCGAAGAATAAGGGTAAGCCATTCGGAATGAGATGAGAAAGAATTTCTTCACTCAGAGATATGTGAACCTTTGCAATTCTCTGCCACAGAACGACGTTGGGAACATTTTGCTAGATGTGTTCAGAGGGAGCTGGTCATAGCCGTTGCAGCTAAATGGATCAAGGGGTATGGAGAGAAAGCAAGAGTGGGAAATTGCTTTTGAAACTGAAATTTTGGTGGTGCAGACTCGAAGGGCCGAATGGCCGACTTCTGCACCATTATCCATGTTTCTTGAACAGGAAAAGGTCGTTTGGACCATCGCTGGTGTTATTTCCTGGTGAGAAAGGGGAAAGTATCGGCTGGTGCCTTTTTGCAACATTTACAGCTTCTGTCCAGGTCGGAATAAGTGCCTGTTTACTCCAGGCTGAAGTGTTTCCTAGGAGCAAGAAGCTGATGTTGAGATGTCATAAGCAAAAGCAGAATAAACGAACTGTACTTTGTTAATACAAATGGTAGAGAACCGTTTCGGTCCATGAACTTCTGGGTTCTGGGCCCACCACACTCCTGCCTGTACCACTCTGCCTGCTAAGCAAACAGAGCTACTGCCTATCAGTTATATCGTGTAAAATGAATGTAATTTTCTTCTTTATCTTTGAACAGAAGCACACCTGTTGGATAGCTCCCCCGGCTACACAATTGCAATGTGTGGCGCAATCCAGAAAGTAACAGGCACACACACACACACACACACACACACACACACACACACACACACACACACAAAGCGCAGCAACGGACCATAATAGATACACAGTATCAGGCAAACAAAGGGCTGAACAGACGAGCACCACACTGAGACGGACTTGCTTATTATTTGTCTGAAGTTTCAGTAAAGGCTGATCCAACAATTGCATTCCTCATTCTGAAGAAAGATCACTGGACCCGAACTGTTCACTCTGTTTTCCCTCAACAGATGCTGTCAGACCTGTAGCATTTCTACAGCAATTTCTGTTTTTGTTATATTCCTCATGATCATTTGTCTGTGGACAGTAACATTTCCTGAATCGTGCAAAATGACATTCAAATTCGTCTGAACGTCATCATTCCCTGTTCTCTCTGTACAATCCCTTTCTCGCCTTCAGCTTATTAAATTACACAAAACGTGGATTTTTTTCTCTTTCTCCCTCTGCCTTCAAACACAAGAAAATTCTCCTAGTTCTGATGAAATGTCGTGGATATTACAGTTGTATAGGACTTTGGTTTGGCTACATTCAGAATACTGCGGACAGTTCTGGTTGCCACATTCCTGAAAGGATATAGATGCTTTTCAAATAGGGCAGAGGATTTTCACCAGGATGTTGCCTAGCATGGACAGAACGATATATAAAGAGAAGTTTGATAGATTAGGATTATTTTCATTAGAAAGACGAAGTTTGAAGGAGGACTTGATTGATGTTTACAAAATCGTGAGAGGTGTAAACAGGGTGGACAGCAAGAATCTAATTCCCAGAGTAGTGGAGTCAATGGAGTGGTGGTCAAGAATTCAAGATGAAAGGGGGAAATTTTATTGGGGATATGCTCGAAAAGTTATTTGCGCAGAGGGTGCTGCGCTGGGATGCTGGGATGTGTTGCCAGTGGAGGTGGTAGAGACGGGGACGAAAGCGTCATTTAATATGAATCCAGACAGATATGTGAATGGGCAGGGAGCAGAGAGATATAGAATCTAAGAAAATAGGCGACAGGTATAGATAGAGGTTCTGGACGGCTGAAGGGTCTGTTCCTGTGCTGTGACGTTCTTAGTTATTTGTAAATTCTGGCGAATAGCGTCTGTTGATACTTGAAAGGAAAATAAAATTAAGATCAAATGTGGCACAGAGAATGTGTGGATACGAGAATTTATTGTAGAGAACAGAAAAATGACAAGGAGACGGAACAGTTACATTGCATCTGTCTTCAAAGAGGAAGATCCAGAAAATCTCCCAGAAATACCAAGTCACCATGGGACCTTTGTAACTAAAGAGTAAAATCATTCATATACAGTTATCAGGTAGTATTTGGAAACAGAAATGGGATGAGGATTGATAAGTCTGACAGACCAGCTGTAATTCAAACTGACATTTCAGAGGAAACAACAATACACATATTGATTGCAAAAGGGACCACTGTATTTTTCTGCATTCACTTCGGAAGGTTATAAATGCATTCAAATGATTAACGAAGGGAAGAAATGGGAGAGTGGAGGACTACAGGCCAGTTAGTTGTCATCCACAGTAGGGAATCTGTTGCAACCTGTAGCGAAGATCTTATTGGGCACTGAGTATGTAATAGCAAATTTCAGCAGACGTGTTCTGCATTTATGAAAGGGAAGTTATAATTTACAATTTTTTTCTTGAAGATATCTCTTGTAAATGGAAGCAATGGCGAATCAGTGAATGTGGTACAGTCAGATATTCAGGAGGAGGTTTAATCAGCACACACAGTAAGTTATCAGAAAACATTAAAGCAAAGTGTATTGGGAGGAATACATGCAAACAGGGGAAGGTAAACAATAGAGAAACTATTGGAGAACATAGGTGGTTGTAGAAGGCTGTTTGTGTGACTACAGACCTGTGTACTTTGGTGTGCCATAGTGCTATGCCCCTTTAAACGCCTTCCTTTAAAAGGAATCCGAATACAGACGACGAAGAATCAACTAGACTCAAAGTGTCAGCTTGTTCTCTCTTTATGGATGCTGTCTGACTAACTGTGACATCTAGCATGTGTTTGTTTCCGTACAGATTCAGCTTCTGCAGTAATTTGCTCCTACTAGAAGTAAAGGCATTCTTGCACTAGTAACACAGAGTTTGGTGAGACTGTACCTGGACTGTACCTGTACAATTTTGATGTCTTGATCTAAGTAAAATGTACTGATCACATATACTGAACGGTCATTCTCCTGATTGATCTCTCAAATGGCACAATGGTCTGCTGAGGAGACTTGGTCTTAGATCAAGGCGGGAATCTGTGTTTGAAACTGGAGAACGCTGATTGATTATTATCTGAGAACTTCACGTCTGTTTTACTTGGGAAAATGAGGAGGTAGGTACAGAATTCAAGAAGATGGACTGGTAAGCTCTTGAACTGAATGATGTAAGATGTGAGCAGGGATTGATGTATTGGCTGGTATAAAATTGAACTAATCCCCAGGTCCAGATCAGTTACATCTCAGGCTGCTGTTGGAGACAAGGGATGAAAGGCACTGATGCAAATGTTTAAATAGAATCTGATCACAGGTGAGGTGCCCGAGGACTGGTTGTAGAGATAGAGCAGGGACCTATAGACCAGTGTGTTTCAGATCAGTGGTAGAGAAAATTTTGCAAAAATAGGTGGTGATAGAAGACTGTTTGTGTGACTGGAGAACGGTGTCCCCTGACGTACCACAATGATCAGCACTGTCTCACTTATTATTTGTGGTATTTATAAATGATGTCTGTGTGAATGCAGAGGGGGAGTGACAGCGCGATAAGTAAGTCTGTGTTTGACACAAATATTGGCTGGGTGTTTGGCAGTGAGGAGGAAGTTCTTATGTTACAGGAAGATACAGATGGAATGGTCAGATAGGTGGATCAATGGCAGAAGTGTTGTAACCCTGATAGACATGAGGAGATGCATTTTGAAGGAAGGAACCAGATAGGAGAGTACACAATGAATGGCAACACACCAGGAAGCCCAGAGGGTTACGTGAATGTAATGGGGGAAGATCACAGGTTACATAAGAAATCATTGGAAACAGTAAGCATAGCCTTTACTCATCGAGGCATAGATTACAAGAGCTATGTAGCACTTTGGTTAGGCCAAGACTGAATACTGTTTGGGGTTCTGGGAGCCACATTACAGGAAGGATGTGATTGTTCTGGAGGGGGTACAGAGATTCACCAGGATGTTCCCAAGGATGGAGCATATCACTATGGAGAGAGGTTTCATAAGTTCCATTTGTTTACTTTGGAGCAGAGAAGGCTGAGGAGGTCGTGATTCAGAAGGATAAGATTGCGAGGGACATGCACCGGGTAGATAGACAGCAGCTGTTCCTTTTTGTCAAAGGGCCAAGAACAGGGGAGCACACGTTTAAAGGGAAGGATTTGAAGTTTAGAGAGGATTCAGGGATAGTTTTTCACCCAGAGGGTGATGGAGTCCGGAATGCACCTCCGAAGGGGGTGTGGGAGGGAGTTATCACGGGTCACCTCACAACCATTAAAAAGTATTTGGACAAGCACTTGAAGTTTCAAACCATTCATGGCTATGGGACTAATATAGTAAAGTTGGAATAATATAGATCGTGATTTAATTTTGATGCTATGCAGGCTATGCTTTTGTGATTGTATGGCTGTGGAAGGTCAATCATAGAACAGCTTAAGACAGGAAGTAATAGGTTTCGGAAGAGTACATTAAACAAGCGTGAAACGTAAAAACTTCTCAAAGTACAATTTATCAAGATGAAATATTGGCAAAGATAATTGTAGCTTCCTTACAGTGCAAAACCAGCGAATGAAGAACAGGAAAATGGCAGACTATGAATCAACTACTTCGGTTCAGCCTTCATGAAAGGAAAAAATCAAAAACTTCTAAGCAATTCTAGGTCTACTGAGAAAGAAAACAGGAAATACAATCAAATCAGTAAATAAAAAGCTTTGAAGCAAATATTTGGACTGAAATTTGATAAATCCCCAGCGCCTGATAACCTTTATCTATGATTCATAAAGGAGGTGGCCATGGGAATAATGGATCCTTTGCTTGCTGCCTTCCAAATTCCTGATGATTGAATTAACAGATTTTAGAGCAGCAAATATAACCCCAGTATTTCTAAAGGATGCAGGGAGAAAGCAGGAATTACAGTCTGCGTAGCACCAAAGAAGCAATCAGGACAATACAAGAGTCTATGAGAAAGAATGCTTTGCCAGGGAACTTTGAGAACTAAATTAATTTGAAAGTAATGAACATGGAGCAAGTCAATGCCAAATTATTAAAGGTGAATCATATTTGAGAAATCGACTGGGAAATAAATTATGGCGATGTAGTGAATTTGGATTTTCAGAAACTTTTTGATGAAGTCCCAAGTCTAGTGTTGTGAAAATGCTACTCCTTTAACAAAGTCATGCTGTCCTTGTTTTTTTTTCAAAGATGAAAAAGCAGTGTATCCGAAATGTCTGGGTTTGACTGCTCTAAAATAAAAGCACGTACAATAAGGAGCAAGCTATGCTAGATCTGGTCCTGTCTAATGAGACAGGAATAATTAATGATCTCATCATTAGAAATCAACTTAGAAGGAATGATCACAGTATGGTTGAATTTAAAATACAGATGGAGAGCGTGAAGATAAAATCCAATACCAGGGTCCTGTGCTTAAACAAGGGCGGACTTGGCTAAAGTCGACTGAAAACAAAGACTTTATAGTGAGAGTTGACTAGCAGTGGAGGATTTTCAAAGGAATTTTTCAAAGTCCTTAGCAAAAGTATATTCAGTGATAAGGAAAGACTCTAAGAAAAAGGGTGATCTGCATCGGGTGTCTAAGCAATAAGCGAAGCTATCAAGTTTAAAGAGAAGGCATGTAAAGTGGCCAAGAGCAATAGGAACCAAGAAAATTGGAAAAACATTAAAGGTCAACAGAAAGCCACGAAAAGAACTATAAAGAAACGTAGGATAGAACACAAGAAATAAAACTAGCACAGAATATGAAAAGTGATTGCAGATGATTCCCTAAATACATAAAATGAAAATGAGTGGCTAACGTAAATGTTTGTCCTTCAGAGGATGAGAAGGAGCATTTAGTTATAAGATATGATGAAATGACCGAGGCATTGAGCAGGTTTTTTTTATCGATCTTCCTAGTGGAAAACAGTAATAACATACCAGCAATTGACAAAGAGATGAGGGTAGGTGAGGACCTGTACATGATCATTATTACGCTTGATGTAGTGTTGGGTAAGTTAATGGATCTAAAAGCAGACAAGTCCCCAAATGAAATACATCCCAGGGTACTAAAAAAGATAGCGGGAGAAATATCAAGTGCAATTGTGGTAATTTTCTAAATTTTGATGAACTCTGAGGCAGTCCCAGCAGATTGGAAAACAGCAAATGAGACGCCACTGTTTAAAAAGGCTGGTAGATAAAAGATGGGAAATTATAAACCAGTTAGCTTAATCTGTGTAATGGGGAAGATGCTTGAGTGTATTATCAAGGGAGAAATCTCAAGGTATTTTGATAGAAATCCGCCCATTGCGCAGACACAGCATTGGTTCCTGAAGGGCAGGTCATGCTTAACAAGACCGTTGGAAATTTATGAAGACATTATGAGCAAGGTAGACAACGTGGCCACAGTGGATGTGGTGTATCTAGGTTTGCAAAAGGTCTTCGACAAGGTGCCGCACAATAGACCGCTACAGAAGATAAATAAGAAAGGTGTTATGGGTAAAGTATTAGCATGGATAGAAGATTGATTGACTAACAGGAAGCAAAGGGTGGGTCCAAATGAGTGTTATTCATATCTGGCAATCTAGCACACGAGTGGTGTGCTTCGGGGATCAGTGTTGGGGCTGCAATTATTCACAATTTATATAAATGATGTGGAGTTGGGACCATCGATAGTTTGTCAAAGTTTGCAGATGACATGAAGATGAGTGGCAGAGCAAAGTGTGCAGAGATCTATGAAACTTTTTAAGAGGAACACAGGTACTTTGAGTGATTAGGCAAATGTCTGGCAGATGGAATACGATGTCAGTCTATGTCAATTCTTGCATTTTGTTAGGAGTACCAGTAAAAAGGATTATCACTTGAATGGTAAAACGTTGCAGAATGCTGCTCTGCAGAGGGACCTGGGTGTCCATGTGCATGAATCACACAAGGTTGGTCTGCAGGTACAGCAAGTACTGAGGAAGGCAAATGATATATTGTCTTTCTTTGCTGAAGAGATTCAATTTAAAATCAGGTAAGTTATTTTCCGGCTGTACAGGGTGTTGGTGAGGCCACACCTGGAGTATTGTATGAAGTTTAAGCTGCCCTGCTTGAGAAAAAGAATGTATTGGCACTGGATGGGGTGCAGAAGAGTTTCACTGGGTTGAATCCAGAGTTGAGAGATAATTTCTTGGTGTTTCAGATAGTTACGTAATTCTATATGCTATCCTCTTGTATTTGTGTTTCATTCTGCTGCATCACTCCTGGAATATCCACCTTACACCTACATAAGTCAGTGAGCAAAGGTTGGATCTGCGCTACTTCCTTGAAATGATTTGAGGAGGTCTGTCCTAGTCCATAACAGTGTGTAACAGCTAGATCTAATATACTAGCATGGGTTGAGAATGGGAGAGTTTAAAGGAAAAAGTGAATCAATATAAGCAGTTCTACATATTTTAGAGTGGAAAGCAATGACTCGCATGATAATCCAGGAATTGAATGTTTGGACACCAGCTATTCCGAAAGCACATCAAACATTTGTTCAAGGACATTGTATGTAATCTTTCCAAATCTGCTGATGGCCCCAAATTGAGATTGTGAGTGGGCGATCAGGATGTAAAGAAGTTCAAAGGTGATTGAGACAATTGGGGGGAATGGGCAAATACTTGGCAGGTGAAGAACAATGTGGATAGACGTGACATTGAGCACGTTGGTTGGAAAACTAAAATAACGTTTAGCATTTCAAAAGGAATTGATGCAAACCTGTTGCTCTATGAAGAGACTTATGTGTATACTTTTGTTGACTTCTTCACTAAATTTACGGACCGAAGTTCCTACTTCATTTTTTTATCCAGATAGTTAATCACTTCAAATGATATAGAGTATACAATGTTTGGGAGATGTTTGGCCAAAACCTAGAGTGGAGAAGGCTCAATGGGTTGGATGACCTACCCTTTTCCCGATGTTTCTGTGCAGTCTGTGGGAAAGCTCTGCAAATGTTGTTACAAGCTCTCAAGTGTTAGGAAGGATGTCTCTGAAGGGTCGACAGGACTGTGGTTCCCGTTCCCTTTTCCGATACAGAGGCTGATGCCTGGTGTTCTGTCCGGGTTCATCTTTTAAGACCTCGGAACAGTTTGATACAACGGCCTTGCAGTTTCGGAGACCACTGATGAGTTTATCACATGGCTGTGTATCTGGAGTTCACATTTAGGCCAGACCAGGAAAGCACGGGAGATTCACTTCCTGAAAGTACAATGGGGAAGAAAATTTATGTTGATAATTAACATGGGTTTCAATGTCAGTACTACTGTCACGAGATTTTACATTTCGATATTTTATTAATTGCTTCTAACTTCCACCAGCTGCCAAAGCATTAACCTGGTCTAGATTAGTAATCCAGTGACATTTCCACAACAGCACCATCTCCACATGGGGACCAATGGGAAACGACACTGAGGTGGTTTTTTCTTTGCTGCTTGACATCTCTGGCAGAAAGAACTCTCACCAATTTAATTGTTGTGATGGGACTGAGGGGGTGGTAATTGGTCAACTTGTAATTATTCCCCTCTTAGGGGATGGGACATAGTTGAGTAATTTTCTACATTGCCAGGGAGATGTCAGAGTTGGAGCTGGAATGCCACAGCGTCCCCAGGGACACGGCTTGTTGTGCAGCACAAGTCTTCAGTCCTTTTGCAAGAATGGTGTCAGGGTCCATAGCCTTTGTCGTATCTATTGTGTTCTGCTGTTTCTTCATGTCACGTGCAGCGAATTGAATTGGTTGAAGGCTAGCTTCTGTGATTCTGTGGGCGTCATTCAAGCAACACTTCTGGAAGAGGATGGTGCATACACGGCCTCTTTGTCTTTTACACTGATGTACAGGAAGGTTCCATTCTTTCGATGAATGGTAGAGCAATAGTCTCAGCAATAGCTGCTGAGATGTTAGTCTAATACAATTCTCCTTCTGTCTAGCAGTGATCGACGGTTCCACATGAATCCCCACTTTTGAGCTTCAATTTCTGCATTGCAATTCAGTCGTCTATCCCCAAGTTCACACCGAGCCCCATTCACCCATCACCCCATGACCTACTGTGGTTTTGAATGTGGTAACACTTCCATTTTTGTATTCTCATTCTTCTGAGCGTTTGTCCATGATGTCACACCTCTTAACTGTCATGATTCTCAAAACCGCTAAACATATTCCGCTGGACAGCACCGTGGGTCTGTGGTTAGCGCTGCTGCCTCAGAACAGTACAGACCCAAGGTCGATTCCATCCTTCGGCGACTGTCTGTGTGGAGCTTACACGTTCTCTCCGCGTCTGCGTGGGTTTCTTCCAGGTGCTTCAGTTTCCACCCACAGTCCAAAGACGTGCCGTGTAAGTGCATTGGCCTTGTTAAATTGTCCATAGTGTTCAGTGATGCGTAGGTAGGGTCCATTAGTGAGGGATTACGTGGAGGGTATGGGAATGGGTCTGGTTGGTTTAGTTTTCAGAGAATTGTTGGGCCGAAGAGCCTGTTTCCACACTGTAGCGATTCTAATTCTAACATTCATCTGGATCTTTTCCCTTCCAGTCATGCCACCTTCGGTTTTTAAATTGAATGTGTTTCCATCTGTTTATCTCCACGTCTTCATTAAGACCTCCGTAGCGTCAATGATGCCAGAGTTATATAGTTTCATAACCAATGAATTTCTACATCTTGCATTATTGTTCACTCCCCGGCGTACGGTGCTCCATGGTGGACAGGGCATTTGAGCGGCTTGGACACATGTCTTTCAAGCTTTTCAAAACCAGAAATTGCTGGAGAAATTCAGCAGATCTAGCACCATTTGTGGAGGCAGAGAAACAGAGACAGTGTTTCAAGTCCAGCGTGACCCTTATTCAGAACTGAAAAGAACTCCTTAATCCCTTGACAAAAGAGAACGAGGGATGATGGGAAACAGAGCATGTGGAGATGCAATTTAGCCACGAAGGAATGACCTTTTAATTGTGGTGAAAGAGAAACAGATGCAAAATGGGTGTAAATTAAAGTGCAAATGGGAGAAATGTGTTCTCTCTATTGAGTGCAAGACAAACAAGTCACAGACAAATTCATAGGGAAACCAGAAAGCAGAATGTACAAAAAATGGAGAACAATGGAGAATAATGGGGTCAGGCTGTGTAATTATGGAATTGAATATTAACTCCTACAGGCTGTAAAATACCAAAGAGTAAAGTGAGGTGTTACTCAAGCTTGGGTTGTACTTCTTTGGAACTTTACAGCAGCTCATGAACGAAAAATCAGCATGAGAACAAACTAGGTTATTGGAATGGGAAGCAATGGGAAGGTGAGGATTATTCCTACAGACAGAGTGGAAGTGTTCCTTAAAACAGTCTATATTTGGTCTCCCAACTGTAAGGGAGACTGCATTGTGAGCAGCAATGACAGGAGACTGGATTGAACGAATACAAGTGGAATGCTGATTCAACTGGAAGTTGTGATTGGGGTCTTGGAAAGTGAGCAGTGAAGAGGTGAATGGGCAAGTGTTGCACCTTCTGCAATTGCAAGGGAAGGTGCCATGGCGGGAGTGGGGAAGTGTTCAGGGTGATGGGGGGTGTCACAGAAGGAATAGTCCCCGTGTAATGCTGACAGTGGACGGGAGGGGAAAATGTGTTTGATGGTGCAGTTCTGCTGGAGGTGGTGGAAGTGGCAGAGTTCCATGAATGCGGATTCTAGTGCAGTAGGAAGTGATGATAATATATCAGTGTTCTGGGAAGGAGGGGACGGATTGAGGGCGACACTGTGGGCGATGGGACAGTGACAGCTGAAGGCCCTGTCCACCGGAGTTAGGGGATTTCTGGTTTGAAGAAAACGGAGGTCACGTAAGAGGCAGTTCACTGGAATGTGACATCATCAAACAGAAACAACAGAGATGGAGAAACAGTGAGAATGGAGTCAGCCTCCGCTGATCGCATATTCAGCCACATGCAGATGTTCCGCCTGAATGATTGAAAAGAAGCAAACATTTAAATTGAGAATTTCTGTCTCACATCTGGTCTGAAGAGGAATGTGAAAATAGACCCAGAGGAAGGTCAGTGGACATACAAGAGCAGACATTCAAGCAGATATCCCATAACACTCAACAATTGTTGTTTCTGTTCAAAAAGAAGGACTCGGAAGAAGATGAACCGCCCGTGGTTGGCAAAATCTGTCAAGGATACTATTCAATCGCAAATTAACGAGCATTAGTGTGTGCCCAGATTTAGGGTGTATATTTCAGGGACTATGAGCAGATGCTGGGCATGAATTTCAGCTGTGCTTCCTGATTTACCCCCAGAAACACCTGCTGCTCCATCCTCTTCCCTGCTTGTCTCCCATTCCTGATTCCAGGTTACCCCTCCCCAAAAACAGAGAACATTCTCTCACATTATGGTTCTTACCTGAGGCTTTTTGATCAGGTCTACCTTCCCTGCACTAGCATCAAGCTGTGTTTTGTGCTGTCAATTTGCCTCTGGTCTCAGTGTGACTCGGCCTCTCCATTCATGTTGTTTTACACCTCTCACTCACATCTCATTCCGGAAAGTTTCCTTCTTGGAGTAAACCTTATTGAAAATACCTCCCCCCACCCCCTTACACTGAATTCACACTGTGATCCAAATTTCAAGAAGTATACTCAGCCTTCATCTCACTCTGATAAAGGCAACTGCATTCTTACCGTGTGTTATAAGAATTCCCTTTCTTACTTGGATTTGGCCAGAGATACGTTTTCACTGTAGGGATCATCACCCTCTTTTGACAAAGGAATTCAAGTGTTTGACTTCGTAATGGCTCTAGTAAGGGTTTCACGCTGTATTGTGACATGGAGAAAAACAAATCACAGTATGAAGTTTTGTCTGTGTTGTTTACCTGTCATTTTGAATATTGTTTCAAACTTGCTGTGCTTACGAGTAAATGCTTGTTCTTGAGGTTAGTATTAGATGGAGTGGAGGAAGTTGAAAAGTGACGTTATAGAGGTTTATAAAATCATGAGAGGCATGGATTGGGTGGAGAGCCAAGGTATTTTCCCCGGGGGGAGGGGGGGTGGGAGGGGGAAGGTTTCCAAACATAGAGTACATCGCTTTAAGGTGAAAGGGAGAAGGTTTAAAAGGGCCAATTTTTCACATATAGGGTGATGTGTGTATGGAATGCGCTGCAAGAGGAAGAGTGGTAGATGAAAGTACAGCTGCAACATTTAAAAGACATTTGGACAAATATAAATGGGAACCGTTTAGAGGCATATGGGACATGTGAAAGCAGATGTGACTAGTTTAGTTAAGCATGGACAAGTTGGACCAAAGGGTCTGTTTGTGGTGATGTGACTGTATGAATCTAGAAAGCGAGGAAAAGGGGTTACAAAGGATATGATGTAAGTAAATTGGCAAGAAATATAAAAGCAAGCATCAAAAAGTTTTCCATATGTATAAAAAAAAGTTCAAAACTGAGTGTGTGACCTTAGGTAGAAATGAAGTCTGGAAAGTATGTTGAGGTCATTTGGAGGATGTGACTGGGGAAATGGCTACAGGGAACAGGCAAAAAGTTACACCAGTACTTTGCATTGTTCCTCACAGGGGAAGGCACTGTAACCATGTCAATGATATAAACAAAATGTTAATAGGAGGCAAGTTTTTGATCGGTCTCTAACAAAAGCAACAAGGTTTTTTTGACAAACAGATAAGAGTAAGGGTAGACTGGTCAGCAGTAATTCATAGTTGTTTTTTTAAGAAAGTGGTTACAGAATGGCTGGTGGTATAGTGTGAAAGATTCCATAACTCTCCGAATTTCAGGAGTATTCCAGCGAAACTGGAGAATCTCCAATTTGGCGCCTGTCTTCAAGAAAGGAGCGAGACAGAAAGCAGGAAACATTTAGCCGAACCATTATTACTGGGAATCTGCAAGAGTCTGTTATTAAGGCAAGAACTGAAGGGTATTTAGAAAAACATCACGCAGAGTCAGCATGGTTTTGTGAATGGGAAACTATATTCTGCCTGCAAAGTTATACTGAGAATCCTGAAAATGGAACAAGCGGACTTGATAAAGGGCAACTGGTAGGCATGCAGCTTTCCAGAGATCTTCCACAAGGTATCACAAAATAAAGGTTCTTACACAAGACAGAAACTGATAGTGTTACAGACAATGTATTAGTATGTTAACACATAGAAATCGGAGAGTCAGGATTAATGGATCGTTTTGATAAATACATGTCTACTGGAGTATCACAAATACCAGTCCGATAGCATCAGTTATTTACAGTCTATTCTGACAGCCTGACGGCGGGAGCTGAATGCAATGTACATCCGAGTTTGAGGATGACACTGCGAACCAAAAGGCAGGCTGTTATTTAATGAAGAAGACTCCCAACAAAGGGGCAGTAAAAAGTGTGTTCCTGTGTATGAAACATAAAGTCAGCGTGGTGATGCAGCAAGTAACTAGATTGATACAGTACGCAGGTTCCTGTGATGAAAGGGTTGAATTATTGAATACATCTAAAATGGTGAGGCGATTATTCATTGTCCTTGAAATGAATGACCGTGATATTACTGAAACGTAAAGGATACAGAGGGCGCTTGACAAGGTAAATGCTGAGAATGTGTTTCCACACCTGGGCAGAGTTTCGAACTCAGGGACAGAATAAGGGATATCGACTTTAAACTGAGATACAAAGAAATGTCTTCTTTCAGAAGGTCGTAAAGTCTGATTTTCACTAACCCAGAGAGTTGTGGAGATTGGGTCACTGAATGTTTTTACAGATGGGCTGGATTGGTTTTTGACATATCAGCGAGTTGAGGGATATGAGGGGTTAGCAGGAAAGTGGAGTTGAGCCCTGGACGTTGAGAGAACGTCCCCTCCATGGTGACCTGTCAGTATGGGGAATTGAACCTGCGCTACTGGCCTCCCTCTGGATCACAAACCAGCCGTCCAACCAAATGAGTGGGAGTCTGTGTAACTGTTTCAGACAGAAACACTCACAGACAAAGGGCAAGAGAAACTTTCATAACAAGGAAAAAGGTACAATTCAGGTAGCAGTCAAGGTACCAGCTGAGGATAAAAATGTTCTCTGTTGGTAATTGTGGAAACAAGTGTTTAGACGCTGTCTTGAGCTGAATGCAATAAGGTGACACAAGCAAAATAACCAGAATAATAATTGTGTTTAGATATCGACAACTATTATATAACAGTATACTTCTGATTGGACTGTGTGAAACATGCTTTCTATTGCATGTAAATAGAAAGCTGATGGGACATATTGGTAGGAGAGTCCGTCCCCATGGGAAATGCCTCAGGAACAGATGCTTGAAGAAACCCAGGATAAAAATGCCTGAGTGTCGTCTGGTCAGTGACAGGAAGCCGGGGGCTGAATGACTGAAAGTTCCTGTAACCTGGAGCTCAGGAGAGAGTTAGATCACCCAGGATCTTATTAAATGGTAGAGCACATGTGAAGGACTAAATGGCCTCATGATGGATTTCAATTTCGTGTGCATGTAACTTTAATTTAAAAAAACACACTGTTCCTTCCCCTCATGTTTTCCACACTGAGGCATTGTCATTCTCCTGAAACTGGGAATTGTTTAGAACGTTATCTGGAACATTCCATAATCAGCACTCTCCAGAGCATTCTATAAATGTGTAGGGGTACCACAAAGAGAGAGAGAGGGGTAGGAGTTGCCTGCAGCAGTGAGAATGTTGGAGCATGAGTCTTGTTCGGAAGTAGGTGCTATAACATAAATTCAGTGAGTGTGAGGGAGCAGAGAGAATACGACGACCCTTATCCTGACAGAGCGGGGAAGGTTAATGATGCTTGTCCTGTATTGCTGGACATTTCTTCAGACCACAGATACTGCACTGAGCTGGGTGGTTGAGCTCAGACCATGCTTTGTGTGTCTGGTGGTATGGCTCCCTTTGAGAAGAGAATGGTCCTCCTCTCTACTACCCCATCCACCAGGACCTCAGTGCCCCTGTCGATAAACCTTTAGTGTAATTGCCCCTTATGGATGGCTAGAGCTCGTAAAGATGGTGGAATCAAGGGTTATGGGGATTAGGCAGGAACAGGATACTGATTGTGGATGATCAGCCATGATCATAATGAATGTTGGTGCTAGCTCAAAGAGCCGAATGGCCTACTCCTGGAACTATTGTCTATTGTCTATTATCTATTGTCTTATCTGCCATGCTCGCGCTAAACTGGGCAGGGGAGCTCCGAAATGAGAAAGCTAAATTATTTGCCTACTGGCCTTATTCTTGGCTTCAGTGCCAGGGATCACGAAATATCCAGTGATTTCCGGTGATGGTGAGTACCTCCAACCATGATGAGTGGGAGAATCAGGATGGCATTGAATGACAGGGACACCATGTGGTGAGGTGGATAGTTAATGAGGTGAGTTCGATAAGATAGCACCAGGAAACTAGTTCAGTCTCATACAGACAATCCCTCTGTCACTCAAGGAAAATGAGACTGAGACAAGTTAGTGTTAGATTCAGCCCAGAGTCGAAGACTCTGCATATCCCACTCCCAGGTACAAAGCTGCAGAACAAATCCTCATCCAAAACTCTCCATCATCTGAACTCACACCAATATCCCATTCACCCATCATTCCTGGCTTATGTTGCCAGATGGTCTCTACATGTCTACATTCAGAATTCTTAAACCTGTGAAGATATCTTTCCTTGACATTGTTTCTCAAACTCCCCCTCTCCGTCTATATCACAAACTACTTTCATTTAAAGTCATACAATCCTACTGCATGGAGACAGGCCCTTCAGCCAGATCTGGTCCATTCCGACCAAATTGTCAGTGCACATTCACTCCATGTCCCTACACTTGGCCCATATCCTTCTCAGCCTTTCTTATTCATGCGTTCTTTGAACAAAATGCAGCGAGATTTTGTAACATCAAGAAAGACCTCAAGAAAAATCTCGCTGAATCAACCATTCATCTCACCCCGGCGCTCAGTTTACACAGAAACAGTTTGACTGCAGCTTAGAACCAAGAAGGCGAAGCAAACACTGATGGGAGATGTGCATGGAAGTCAATACTGCAGGGAAAATTTTGTTTATGTTAAAAATTAGATACCCAAGAATTTGCAGGAAAAACTCAACGTGTCTGGTTGCATCTGAAGGAAGAAAGTCAAAATGTGTGGCCCCCGAAGGTCAGGCAGAATCCGAGGAGCATGAAAGACTATGTTTCAGTCATAAACCCTTCATCAGGAATTCACTTTAGAATTCACTGCATTTGCAGTCATCACTTTCTCTCAACCCTTTGTCGGAAGAGAGCAGAGTTAATGTTTCAAATCTGGGGAGTCTTCATTAGAACAGTATTGGTTACCGATCTCCAGTGTATACAGCTCTTTGTTTTATTTTAGATTATCAATTATCTTGCATGCTGCAGTATTAATGGAATACTTGATCTGGAAAGGAGGGGAAGGGGTGAGGGCAGATGTGCAGGCAATGTGTCAGTCACAGCTTAATTAAGGCCCTGCCCATTAGAATGTGAATCCTTGGGTGAAGGTAAAGGAGGGCTTGTCAGAGGCACCATGCTGGAATTCGACATCATTTGAACAGATGTGACAGATCCAGAGAAAGTGGGAGAAATCAGTCACTCTCTCTGATGGTCGTGAGGTGGCAAAGTGGCTAGTAATACTGCCTTACAGCAACAATGACCTGGGTTCGATTCCAGCCTTTGGTGACTCTCTGTGTGGTGTTTGCAATTTCTCCCCATGTTTGTGTGGGTTTCCTTCAGGTGTTTGGTTTTCCTCTCACAGTCTAAAAATGCACAGGATAGGTTCAGTGCCCTCACTAAACTGGCCCACAGTATCCAGGAATATGCAGGTTCGGTGGATTGTCGAAGGGAAATGTAGACTTACTGGGGTAACGTATGGGTGTGTTGATCTTCAAGTTATCTGGAGGGTCAGTGTGGACTCGATGGGCTAAATGGCCTGTTTCCACACTGCAGGGTTTATATAGTTTCTATTTAGCTGTCTCTGATTGGAAACACTTCCCAAGGTCCTGCCTATAAGTGCTGACCCAATTTGGCTCACAAAAATGTTACACCATCCGTTTGACTGACATGAACTCCATCAGCCACTCCTGGGCCCTTTGACACATCTTATCAGGGTCCCTTTACTCTGAGTTAACCATCTTCACTGTCCACTGCTTTACCAATTTTGGGGTAATCTGTAAACTCACAAGCCATTTCTACTAATATTCACATCCAAATCATTTAGATACATGACAAAATCCATTAGATCCTTGTGGTACACTGCTGGTCACAGGCCTCTAGTCCAAATAAAATATCCCGCACCAGCATTACCTTCATCTCTTACCTTTGAGTGAACTACCTACAACTCTCCCCGTATTCCATGCGATCTAATCATGCTTAATAGTTTACCACGCAGAACCTTTTTGAATGCCTTATTAAAGTCCATACTCGACTCCATAGTTCTATATTTGTGCCTTCATCAATCTTATTCGTCACTTCAATAAACTAAATCAAATTAGTGAGACAAGATTTCCCACACACAAAGTCATATTGACTATCGCTAATTGGAATTTACCTTTCCAAACACAAGTCAATCCTGTCCCTCAGAATCCCCTCCAACAACGTACCCACCAATGACATCAGACCCTCCGGTCTATAGTTTCCTGACTTTTCCTTAGCAACTGTATTTAAACAATGGCACAACCTTTCCTGTGGCTGTCCATGATAAAAATATCTCATCCAGATGTCAAACAATGGCTTCCCTAGCTTCCCAACAGATTCTGGGACACACCTGATCAGGTCATAGAACACAGAACAGTGCAGCACAGTACAGGCCCTGAGCTGTTGATGTTGTGCCGGCAATTTCCCTTACTCTAAGGTCAGACTAACCTATGTGGCCTTCATTGTACCAACTTCCAAGTGCCTAATCAAAAGTCACTTAAAAGGTCAGAGGGAGTTATGCACCTTAATGCATTTTAAGATGGCCAGCTCCTCATCTTCTGTAATATGGACACTTTTCAAGATATCACCATTCATTTCCCCAAGTTCTCTACCTTCCATATCCTAGTCCACAGTAAATACTGATGCAGTACTAAAAAATATTTATTTAGTATCTCACCAATCTCCTGTAGTTCCACACTTAGGTCACTTTGCTGATCTTTAAAGGGACCTGTCCTCTCCCTAGTTACTCTTTTGACCTCAATGTATTTGTAGAATCTCTTTGGATTGTCCCTTACCTTATTTTCAAAAGATATCTTATGCCGCCAGTTTACCCTCCTGATTTGCCTCTTGAGTATTAGCCTACAGCCCTGGTACTCCTCGATGGATTCACTCGATCCCTACTGTCTATACCTATTAAACACTTCAGTCTTTTTCTTGAATAGAGCCTCAATTCCGCTCGCCATCCAGCATTCCCGACACCTACCAGCCTTGCATTGTTCATGAACTGGAACATACTCTCGCTAGATTCTGTAATCTCATTTGTGGCCTCCCACTGTCCCTCTGTAACAGACACATGGGGACCGAATTACTTTCTCCTGTTCCTGAGCAGCAGTTCTCAATGCTCTGAATGATGTCACAAGATGCAGCACGGCACAACGCCAATGGGCAATAAATATTGTACACTGGTTTATTGTCTCTGGAAGTGTCCCCTAGTCATCTTATGCAGCTGGTCTGTTTATTTATTTATTTATATCTATCTCCCTTTATAAACAGTGTGTAATATAAACAATCCTGCACTGTTCTTGCACTACTCCCACATACACGGAAGAAAGAATAAGAAGATTGAAAGATTTATGGTCCATCCCTAAGCAACGCCCATCTATTCCACCCAGACTGAGTAAATGTTCCCTTTCATTGGGATAGGAAAAGTGACGTAAGGAAGGGGTTCACTGAGCCTGTTTGTTCAGTGACTGTGATTAATGCCAGACTCCATGGATTGTAATTATCCCAGTGGAGGGCTTTCATGTTTTAATGATAAATGGGTTCTGTTAAATGCGCTATTCCACAGTATGAGTGGGAGCATCACCAACAGCATTAACAGGGATCGGCAGCTCAAGAGAGGCAGTGACGAGAGATCAGAATGAGAGCGCAAGTGTCTGGAATGCACCAACAATGAATCAGAATCTGAGAACATTAGACTGGAATGTTCCAACAATGTTTCACAATCTGAGAACATTAGGCTGCAATGTCTCAAGAATGGACAGGTGTTTATATTGGAATGTTTGGCTTCTTTCTACATATTATGATCGAAGCCCATTATCGTGGCGGATTGAATATGCACTTACATTATTCAATATTTTTTATTATCCAATCCTGGCTTTCGTTGGTGTCCCTGATAAGTCTCAATATTCAGCCATTAATTTTATAAATCATGATTGACTGTCAAACTGTCCTTTCATTGACTCTGTCATTGTCGCTGTTATTGTTCCTGTTGAGACAAAAAGCATTTCAAAAGGTATTCTCAGCCTTCATCTCACTGTGCACGCTGACCATGTGGTATAACAATTCCCTTTCTTACATAGCTCTGTCCAGAGAAACGTTTTCACTGTAGAGATCATCTCCTCCCCCCCCCCCCCCCTCCCCACCCCCCTTTAGACAAAGAAATTTATTTTCTTGACGTCTTATTGGCACTAGTAAGAGTTTCACGCTGTCTTAGTAACATGGATTGTCACATGGAGAAAAACAAATCACAGTATGAAGTTTGGGCTGAGTGTTGTTTACCTGCCATTTTTAAAATATTGTTTCAAATTTGCAATGCTTATTAGTGAATGCTTGTTCTTGAAGTTAGTATCAAATGGAATGGAAACATTGAGAGGTGACATTCTGGAAGTTAATAAAATTATGGGAGGCATGGATAGGGTGAATTGCCAAGGTCTTTTCCACACGATAGGGGAGACCAACCATATAGGATACAGCTTTAAGGTGAAAAGGGGAAGATTTAACAGGGACGAAATGGCAACGTTTTCACGCAGAGGAGGTCTGTGTATGGAATGAGCTGGCAGATGAGCTGGTAGAGGCAAGTACAGCGACAACATTTTAAAGACAGTTGGACAAATATATGAATGGGAAGCGTTTAGAGGCATGTGGACCAAATGCAATCAGATGAGACTAGTTTAGTTTGGAAAACCTGGTCAGCATGGGCAGGTTGGATGAAATGTTTGTGTGCAATATGACTGTATGAATCTAGAAAGTGAGGGAGAAAGCAAGAAATAGACGGAAAAAGGATGAAAAGATATGGTGTAAATAAATTGGCAAGAAATATAAAAACAAGCATCACAAGTTTTTCCGTGTGTATATATAACGTTGAAGATGAGAGAAAGAAAGTCAGGAAAGTGTATTGAGGACATTCGGAAGGTGTGACTGGTGAAGTGGCTACAGGGAACAGGCAAATAATTTACACCACTATTTGACATCAATCCTCACGGGAAGGCTCTGTAAGTATTGCAAAATCATCAAGAAAATGGTAATAGGAGGGTTCTTAAACTGTCTCTAACAAAAGGTACAAGGTTTTTACAACAGATAAGACTAAGGATCGGCAGGCTAGCAGTAATTCATAATTGGTTTTAAAAGAATTGGTTATAGAGTGACTGGTGCCACTGTGTGAAATATTCCATAACTCTCTGGATTACAGAAGTGTTCCAGTGAAACTCGTGAAGCTCCAATATGATGCCTGTTTTCAAGGATGGAGCGAGACAGAAAGCAGGAACCATTTAGGCTAACCATTATTGCTGGGAATCTGCGACAATCTGTTATGAAGGAAGGAATTCCAGGGCGTTTAGAAAAGCTTCAGGCAGAGTCTGTATGGTTTTGTGAAAGGGAAACTATATTTTGCCTTGTAAAATCGTGCAAAGTTTTTCTGGAGATCCCTGAGAATGTAACAAGCGGACTTGATAAAGGGGAACTGGTAGACATGAGGCTTTCCAGAGATTTTCCACAAGGTAGCACAAAGTAAATGTTCTTCCACCAGACAGAAACTCATAGTATGATGGATAATATATTAGCATGGGATGACGGATGGTTATCACATAGAAATTGGAGAGTCAGGATTCATCGATCTTTATGATAAAGACATATCTACTGGAGTAGCACCAATATCAGTCCAATGGCTTCAGTTATTTACATCTGTACTGAAAGCCTGAAGGAGGGGGCCGAGTGCAATACACATCCGAGTTTGAGGATGACACTGACAACCAAAAGGCAGGCTGTTATTTACTGAAGAGGAGTCCCAGCAAAGGAGCAGTACAAAGGGACTGGAGTGTTCCTGCGCATGAAACATAAAGTCAGCATGCTGATGCAGAAAGTAACTAGATTGGTATATTAATCGGGTTTCTGGGATGAAAGGGTTGAATTATTGAGTACATCTAAAATGGTGAGGCAATTATTCATTGTGCTTGAAATGAATGAGCGTGACATTACTGAAATGGACAAGATACAGAGGGGGCTTGACACGGTATTTGTTGAGAATGTGGTTCCACATCTGGCAGAGTGTCTCACTCCGGGACACTGATACAGAATAATGGATATCGATTTCAAACGATGTAAAGAAATGTCATCTTGCAGAAGATGTCTGGAATTCCAGAACCTACAGAGTTGTGGAAGGTAGGTCACTGAATGTATTTACAGACGGGGTGGATTGGCTTCGGACATATAAGCGAGTTGAGAGATACGAGGGGGTAGCAGGAAAGTGGAGTTGAGCCAACCTGGATTCGACAAGTACATTTTCGAAACAAGACCTAACCATCGGAGTGACCTCGATCTGCTCCTGTGTAGCCGGTCCGAAGGGCTGAATGGAACATCAGAATATAAGGCTGAGGGACACGAGTGGGTCATTCGGCCCTTTGAGACTCCTCCACCAGTAAAGTAGTTTTTGGTTCATCTCATTGTGCTCTCAGCTGCACTTTTTTCTCCATGCACCATTATCCCTGATTCACCTGTCTATGGAAAGTCAGACGAAGCCAGCCTCAATATAATATAAAGATTCAGCCATCACAAACTTCTGGGAAAGAGAATTCCCACTTGAATAAATGCCCAATTTGTGAATACTCCTCACTCCGGTTCTGACTCTGGTTGGAGGGTGCCACTGTTACTTTTTCTAGTACCACTCCTCCACTGTTCGCAACAAATTTAAATGTAACCAGGTTGGAGATATGGCCGTTGATAAAAGTCTCAGACTGGGTTAGGTTCAGTGATAGGAACAGGTCTGGCAGATTTCTTTAGTCAGCTACATGTAACTAATAGACATAACGGAGCAGCATGGTGGATTTGTGGTTAGCACTGCTGCCTCATATCACCAAGGAACTGGGTTCAATTGAAAACTTCAATTCTCCCCGTGTCTGTGTGTGTGTTTCCTCCCAGTGATCCAGTTTCCTCCCACAGTCCAAAGATGTGCAGGTTGGAGGTAATTGGGCATGCTCAATTGCCCATATTGCTCAAATATGTGAGGGTCTGGTTGGTTTAGTCATGGAAAAGGATTACATGGTTAGGGTAGGGGGATAGGTCTGGGTGGGAATGCAGTTCAGTGGGCCAGTGTGGACTCAATGGACAGAGTGTCCTGTTTCCACACCATCGAGGTTCTATGCCAATGACAAGTTTGGACTAGACAAACACCCAGTGGGTATCTACTGATCTATGCAATTGAAAATTGCATATTTCAATAAGATCACCTCTCATTCCAAGAATAATCTGTGAAAGCCTCTATAATGTAAGCCCTTCATCCTTGGAATACGTGAGGTGAAACATCTCTGAACTGCATCCAATGTAATTATATCTTTTCTCAGGTAAGGAGACAAAAAAAAACTCACACCCCAGATGAGGTTATTTATTATTTTTTCAGTGTTGTGAGACTTTGGAAATCTCTTCACGCAGAGCATTGGAGGCAGAGATATTGAATATTCTTGAGGCACAGACAGAAAGTTCGTAGATAACAATGGAGTCAAGGATTATGGGGCAGGAATGTGCAGTGTGGAGGAAATGCTGGCAGTAGTACAAAATGACACTGATCCAAAGCACCCAGGAACATAATGCAAAACAAATGGTAACGTAGATTTTTAAAATTGCAAAAGTGATAGAATACAGTTTCAAAGGGCTCCTCTGTCATAAGAGAGAGACCACTCGTGGCGGTTTAACATGAGGGTCAGCACACCTAAGGTTCTGGAGTGAGTTTGAGACAGCGCCCTCTTCATAGTAACCTCTGTCAGTGTGGGCAATTGAACCTGCACTGGTGTCCTCCCTCTGCATCACAAACCAACCATCCAGCCAAATGAGTGGGAGACTGTGTAACTGTTACAGACAGAAACAGCCACAGAGGGAAAAAGGTATAATTCAGATAACAGTCAAGATAACGGCTGAGGATAAAAATGTTATTGGCTAGAAATTGTATTTTATAACGAGACAAGTGTTTAGAAGCTGTCTTTGGCTGAATAAAAAAAGGTGAGACAAGTTAAATAACCAGAATACCAATTGTTATTGCTTACCGATAACCATAAAAGAAGTGTAGATTTTGGTCAGTCTGTGCAAAGTGAGATTATTATTACATAAAAATATACAACTGATGAAATATATTGTTAGGAGTGTCCGGCCCCGTGGGAAATGCCCTCGAACAGACGCTTGAAGAAAACCGGGGTAAACGTGCCTTAGTGTCATCTGGTCAGTGACAGGAACCAGGGGGTTGAATACGTGAAAGTTCCGGCAAAATGGAGCTGAGAAAACCATCAACTCAGCCGCAATCTTATTCTATGCTAGAGCACATTTGAAGGGTTGATTGGCCTCATGATGGATTTTAATTGTATGTGATTTGAATAACATACATCTCTACTCCTTCCCTTTATATGTTACATACTGGTGCATTGACATTTTCCTGAAAACGGAAATTACTTGGAACATTTTCTGCAACATCCCATAATTGGCATTCTCCAGAATATTCTATCATCGTGTGAGGGTATTGAAAAGGCGAGAGAGAGAGAGAGAGAGAGAGAGAGAGAGGAAAGGCGCTGCATGCAGCAGTGAGAGTGGTGGAGCATGAGTCTTGTTCCGGTAGGTGTTATAACAGATATACAGTGTTTATAGTGTGAGGCTAAAGTGGAGGGAGAGAGAGAGAGAGAATGTGCTGCATGCATCAGTGAGAGTGGTGGAGCATGAGCCTTGTTCGGTGGTAGATGCTGTAACAGATTTCAATGAGTAGAGAGAAGATGGTGACCCTTATCCTGGCAGAATGGGGAAGGTTATTGATGGCTGTCCTGTATTGTTGGACATTCCTTCAGACCGCAGATCCTGCACTGAGCTGGGTGGTAGGCTCACAACAATGTGCAGGGCAGCTCCAAACTGAGAAAGCTCAACAGTTTGCCAATTCACCTTTTAAAGATGGTACCAGTGTCAGGGATCACAGAATATCCATGGGGCATCCACGCGATGGTGTTTACCTCCAGCCATGAAGGGTGGGAGAATGAGGCTGGCATTGAATGATAGAGACACCGTGGGGTGGGGTGGGTAGTTAAGGAGGTGAGTTTGATAAGATAGCACCAGGCCTCGTCCTCGTACAGATAATCCCTTAGTCACACTCAATGAAAATGGCACTGATATAAATTATTGTTCGTTTCTGCCTAATGAGTTGAAGAATCTGCTGACTCCACTCCCAGTTACAAAGCTGAAGAACAAATGCTCACCCAAAACTCTCCATCATCTGAACTCATACCAATATTCCATTCACTCATCATTCCTGGGAATACTGGCTCACGTTGCAGGATGCCGTCAAAATATCTTCGTTTCAGCATTCTGAAACCTGTGATCTTCCATGAAATTGTCTCTCAATCACCCTTTCCCTTTTTTCCCCAAAATTATTTTGTTTGTTCATATTTAAACTGATCTCCCGCCATCTCTCTCTGGTAGTGATGTTCACACCCACAGCGCCCCCTTGTCATGGCACAATGGACATATGGGGCTGTAAATGCATGGGAGCTGCACATCCTGTCACTTCCAGCATGGGCTGCAAGTTTCCTCACTCTGGGCAGTGATCTAACACAGTGTTACTGAGCAATATGCTGGGGTGGTGAAAACAGTCACTTTGACAGTAACTGCTCCAGGTTTACAGATCCATTCACTGCACAGCTCCCCATACTGTACAGATGCCTTGTCCGCATCGACAGAGCAAGACACTGGTGTCCGCTGCATATCACCACATGCTGGACAGACCGTTTTGTCAGTGTTTCTGGATCAGTGCATCGCTGTGTACTGTACTGCTTGAGGGACCGGACTGTGCTGACACTCACCATGAAGTGAACTGGATTGATTCTGGAACTTTCCAGGCAAAGTGGGTGACATATCCATCGCCATGAAGTGTATTGGATTGAGTCTGGAAATTTCCTGGCAGGAGTGAGCGACATATCCGGAGTGCAGTCCTCCGATATATCACTAGCTGATAGAAGCCACCTGCCTGCTGAGAGGAATCCATAGGGTCTGTCTCCACAGAAGAAAGTGCAGAAACTATCTTCCAGAAATACTAGGGAACAGGGGCCCTGGTGAAATGAGGGGCTGCACGAAATTAGAATTAATTAAGGGTATGTCATTGAAAATCTAATCGAATTGAAGATTGGTATGTTGCTGGAACTAACGAGCTACATCCCCGAGTATTGTGGAGGTGACAACAGAGCTAGTGAAAGAATTACTGACTATTCGTCAAAGCTGGTTAGATTCTGGAAGGGATCCTGCAGACTGGAAACCTATTGTAAACCTAACCATTTAAAACAGGACGGAGAGGGCAAACAGAAAACTAAATAGCTTGATGTCAGCTGTGAGAAAAATATTGTAACCTTTTATAAGGAATGTGGCAACTAGACACTTGGAAACTAATGATATGATTTGGTAGAGTCAGCCTAGATTCAGGAAAGGGAAAGGATCTTTGATAAACCTGCAGTAGTTTGTGGAGATTGTCCGTTGTGACAACAAAAATTGACAACCAGTGGGAGTAGAGGATTTGATTTTTCAGAAAACGTTTGACACGGTTGAATACTGGTGAGTGGGGAATGTTATAGTCCATGGAGGGGGTGGAACACACAGAATGGATCAAAAATTGGATAATGGGCAACATGAAGAGAGTAGTGTTTTTCTCTGGGTGGAAGGCTTGCAGGGTATCAGAAGGATCAGTGCTTGGGCAATAGCTGTTCGCAAGGTATTACATGATTGAATGGGAACAACAAATATAATGATTCTCTTTTAAGTTTATTAAATGGTGAAAGGTTGGGAAGTTCTGTTGTTGAAAAGGACCTGGATGTCCTTGATTATAAGTCACTAACAGAATTCAGATGGGACAGTAAGCAATTATAAATGGAAATGATACCTGGTCTTTCTTGCAAAATACTTGAAGTACCACAGTAAATATACCTACTCAATGGTAGTGTTTTGTTGAAAGAGAATTTGGGGTATTATGTACAGACTGAGTCTACTTCATAAATAATAATCGCCACGTCACCGAGACAGTGCAAAGGAGTTTCACCAGACTGAACCCTAGCATGATGGTACCATCAGGAGAGAGCGCGGTAACTATGTGGCTAACATGTAACACTGAGAGAATACGAAGGTGAAACTTGACGGTTGTGGACGGACACTCATTTTGTCCCACTGTTGCGAGTATGAATTCTCCTGAGGATATAGTACAGAGTGGGTCCTTTGCAATTCTGAGAGAGTGTGGCCCTCAGCTGAGGCAGGGCTGACTGGAGAGATGTTAGGTGCTGGCGCATTGCTGCAAGCGTGGAGCGGAGGATCTTGAAGGAGAACTGTTGCTGGTGTTTTTGAATCTGTAGTCTGTACTGTTTGTCCTGTTCGGTTTAAAGGTGGTCCGGAGTCCGTAACCAGCAGTGTTCGGACCCGAACAGGACAAACAGTACAGACTACAGATTCAAAAACACCAGCAACAGTTCTCCTTCAAGATCCTCCGCTCCACGCTTGCAGCCATGCGCCGGCACCTAACATCTCTACAGTCAGCCCTGCCTCAGCTGAGGGCCACACTCTCTCAGAATTGCAAAGGACCCACTCTGTACTACATCCTCAGGAGAATTCATACTCTCAACAAACAGTATTTCAATTCCCACACGGACTCATTTTGTCTCAAGCAGCCATTGATAAGCTGAGAAATTTCGTACTTTCCATAGGATGCTCGATTCCCAATAGTTTACGTGCCAGTGCATAGACCTCGTTTCGATTAACAGAGAGGTACAGGCTCCGAATGAACTCTGAACACTGTACTGCATCGTTACCGTGTGACCCTCCACTCAACGTTGCATTGTCCATAATCCTGTCAGCAGCCACAATACCTTCATTCTGAAACAGTTAGCCATTCCCCACCAGCTTCTGAATTCCAGAGAGAACATAGATCTGATCTCTCAGCGACGGAAGATGACTTTGAGACTCGTTTAAAAAAATGGCTTCATTCCCACTGCCAGAAAAGCATGCTAACAGAACATGGATGCACTACGAATAATGAAGCCACGAGGAATGCCATGGAACAGTCCATCTGTGCAGTTCCTGCTCCATTTGTTTGTTATACTGAAGGATCTCTGACACTTTCCTGTTCCTGTGTTAGTGATTTTGAGACTCGTTTGAGACTTCGAGCTGAATGGCCTCTTCCTGATCCTAAGTGACTCCAGGTGTAAAATGAACACTTTCTGATCCCGGGTAAGTGATGTCTTCCTGTGTAACGGCAGGAAGGACTGAATGGGCTCTCCCTCTTCTTGTCCAGTAGTTTTGATGGGCTGAATGACTTTCCCATATTCCTGTGAAGCAAGATTGAGGTAGTGAGTGAACTCCTCCGTTTACTGTGGAAATGTGCAGCGCTGTTTCATGAATGTTACCGACAGTTTAACAGCACAGGCTTGAAAGTTGTCTCAGTCTTTTTCCACATGGACCCAGACTGCATCAGGAGGTCAGGGATGGCGAAGATTTCTGAATATTGTGTAGCATACAGTAAATATTCCCATTTCTGATCGATGTGAGCCCAACAGGATGAATGGCCTGCTTCCTCACGGCAGGGATTCCCTGCTGACAAACTGGGGATGCCTGGGCTGAGGTAGTTATCCTGAGGATTTCCTGCAGAGATGTCCCACGGCTGAGATGACTGATGCCCACCGATGATAGACATGTTCATTTGTGCTGTGGATGACTCCAAACACTGGAGAGTTTGCAATGGATTCTGATGAAGTGCAATTTTGCTCAGGCTCCTTGATGTCATCCTCAGTTAAATACTGCCTTGATATCAGGACCAGTCGCTCTTTGCGTGTATTCACCTCTATTGCTCATATCAATAGGTCATCGTGTAGGAGCAGGCAGTGATTTCTTCAAATAGGGGGTAGTGAATGTCAGGAATTCTCTATTCCAGAGTGTCAGGGGAGCCATAGCAGTAAGTGGCCACAAACTGCACCTGTCTAGCAAGTTGGAGGATCTGAATGGCACATCAGAACAGGAGCAGGGTTAGATCGTTAGACACTATGATTGTGGTCTCACAATCAGGTTGTGGTCTCAGCCCCACTTTCCTGTCTGTATCCCATCATCTGTGACTCACTTCTCTGTCAAATATTTAACTAACTCAGCTTTGGATAAACGTGAACAATGACGCACCACATACCTATGGAGAAGAGAATTCCCACTCAAATAGTCCTTTTAAAATTTCTCCTCATCTCCCTTACAGTGTCATTCAGCATGAAGACCTGTACAATAACTCAGACATCCCAATCTGATCTAGTCCTATTTGCCAGCATTAGGCCCATAATCCTCTAAATCCTTCCTATTAATATGCATATCCAGATGCCTTTTAAATGTTGTAACTGTACCAGCCTCCATCACTTTCTCTGAAAGCTGATTCCATACACACACCACAACCTGCATGAAAACATTAACCCTTTACTATCTTTCTCCTCTCACCATAAGCCTTTGCCCTATAGCTTTGGATTCCCCTCACGTGGGAAAAAAGACCTTGGCTATTCAGATTATCCATGTTCCTCATGAGTTTATAAGCCTCTATAATGTCACGCCTCAGCCTACAATGCTCCAGAGTAAACAAGCCCCAGTCTGTCCAGCCTCTCGCTGTAGCCTAATCCCTCTATGCCCGGCAATATCCTTGTACATCTTTTCTGCACCCTCTAAAGTTTGCCAACATCCTACCTGTAGCAGAGCGAACTGAATTAAACACAATATTCTAAATCTGGCCTCACCAACATTCTGCCCAGTTGCAACACGATCTTCCAACTCGCATAGTCAATGCACGGATCAATAAAGGAAAGCATACCAAACCCCTCCTTCAACACGCTATCGACCTGCAACTTCACTTTCAAGGATTTATGACCCTGCGCACTTTTGTTCAACAATGCTCCCCAGGACCTCAGCATTAATTGTATATGTCCTGCCCTTTTTTACCTTTCCAAAATGTAATACTTCACGTTTATCTAAATTTAACTCCATCTGTCACTCCTTGGCCCATTGGCCCATCTGATCAAGGTCTCATTGTACTCTGAGGTAAAACTTGCTGGCCACTGCTTCTCCAATTTTAATGTCATCTGTAAACATAATAAACAGGCAAATATTCACATTCAAATCATTTATATAAATAATGAAAAGCAGTGGATTCAGCATGGCTCCTTGTGGCACTTCACTGGTCATAGGCCTCCAGTCTGAAAAGCAGTCTTCTACCACCATCCGTCTCCTTCCTTCACTCTAATTTTGTTGTCAATTGTATTGGATCTATTTATGACCTAACCTTACTAACTTGTCTCCACTGTGGAATCCTATCGAATTCCTTGCTGAATCTATATACACAGCGTCTACCATACTGCTATCACCAATATTCTTTGTCACCTCTCCACAAAATGCAATCAAGTTTGTTAGAAATGATTTCCCATGCACAAAGCCATGTTGATTATTATTCATTCATACATGTAAATCCTGCCCCTCTCAATGCTCTCCAACAACATGGCCACGTTAGGCTCACTGATTTATAGTTTAGGGCATTATTCCCATTTCTCATCCCACTCTTCTGCTGCTCATTGCAAATGTTCATGTAACCAGGTTGGTGATATGATCAGTAATATACGTCTCAGACTGTGTGAGGATTAGGAACAAGTCAGGCAGGATTCTTTAATCTGCTAAAATTAACAACTTTATGACCGAAACAACGTTACTCAAACTAGAATGGAAAGATGAATGACAAACAGTTTGAGTACTGCAAATCTGTGCGCCGATGGTTCCCTCTCTGAAAATACTGACACATGCACACGTTTGATGACAAACTGAAAAATATAATCTTTACAGAATGTTAACTTGAAAGAACTGTGCCCAAATATTAATTGAACTCATGACGAAAGGAAACATGAGTGATCGCTCCAAATATCATTCAGCTTATGAAGCTATTCTGCTCTTACAAGCTACTGGTAATGGGATAACTTCCTGGAACAGGTTTATTTAGCTGGATTGCCTTTACTTCAGACTGTGGGGCGATTCCAGTCAATCCTTGACAGGAATCCTCCATGAGTGGTAAAGACGATTGAGGAGTTTTCAGCTCACACACATTTCTGGGAAGAGGAACACAGAGAGAGAGGGAGCAACAGGCTGTTCCTTCTCAGGAAGGATACATTTTCTCCCCCTCTAAGTTGAATCATGCAATAACGATATCCGGCCCCAAACTGGACCAAATGAAGTCTGTTTGAACAGTTTCTGAACTGTATGACTCCAGCACATTCCCTGATCCATATAGGTACGTCATTGCTGCTGTTGGACACCCAGCCATTTCTTTTGGAACAAATAGCGCCACCAGTTTCAAAGATGCGTTTATATGTTACTTATACTTTTATAATACCACTTATAATATCTTCACAATATCTGCATTTCAATGAATATTCTTATTCTTATTCTTATTCTTATTCTTAAATTAGCTCCCCAGTCTTATTCTTCCATAGAAGATAAAATATTCACCAGCTCAAAACCTTATATGGTTAGTAAGAACATTTCTCATTCTCAGGCCTAAACGTTTAATCGTTCATAACATAATGCCTTCATCGCAAGAACGAGTAAAGAAAAACACATTTGAAACATTTCAAAAGCAATTTGTTTTTCACTTCAGTGGAATTACAACCTACACACAGTACGTCAGATGTGGTCTCAACAACGGCCTATACAGACATCCTTAAGATCAGCCCCAATACTCGTTGCAAAAAAACAGTATCATTTCATTTAATTTTCAAATCACGTGCTGCCTATACAGACTAACTTCATGTGATTTATGTACCAGCACACACCCTTTGTACCACGGAGTTCTGCATTCTGCCTCCAGTTTAGATTACTTACAGTGTGGAAACAGGCCCTTTGGCCCAACAAGTCCACACCGACCCGCCGAAGCGCAACCCACCCATACCCCTACATTTACCCCTTTACCTAACATTACGGGCAATTTAGCATGACCAATTCACCCTAACCTGCACATCTTTGGACTGTGGGAGGAAACCGGAGCACCCGGAGGAAACTCACGCAGACACGGGGAGAATGTGCAAACTCCACACAGTCAGTCGCCTGAGTCGGGAATTGAACCCAGGTCTCTGGCGCTGTGAGGCAGCAGTGCTTGAGTTAGCAAAGGAATTAATGGTTTATCGGGAAAAGGCAGGAAAGTGGGGTTGAGGATTACTTGATCACCCATGATCTCATTGACTGGTAGAACAGACTGAATGGGCTGAATGGTCTATTTCTGCTGCTGTATCTTATATAATTTACGGTTGTTTAATGCTTCCTCCCAAACACAAACTTCCCATCACCCACATTGTACTGCTTTTTTTTGGCGAAGATTTACTCTCTGCTCTCCCCTGTCTGTATCCCATTGCAGACGCTCTGCCCTTCCCTGTCTGTCTTCCACTGCAGACATTCTGCCTCCACATGAAATCTTGCCGAATGACTATCCTGGTGTATGAGCAAACTGAGCTCCAATCCATTCAGCCCCTTCATCCAAATCATTGTAAGCTGTTGATGGCCTCACATTGATTCCTGAGGAATTCTGCTAGTTACAGCTTTCCAACCTAAAAATAAGTAATTATCTCGACTCTGTATTTCCTGGTAGCGGACCAGGGCTCTCCTGTTCCTGTTTAACAAGGTTGCATGGCCTCCTGCTATGGTGTGTAGTTGATTATCGGTTTCTTTCTGATCTCAGTGATCCTGCATTCGGGCCATTTGTTGTCAGATGATCAGGTGGAGTTCGTACTGTTAATGATCCTGATCCCTGAGAGGTTAAAAGATGAGCACTGAATATAGACTAACATTTGGGGGGATCGCTATCTGGTCAAAAATGCTGTCTTTCTAATGCAACGATAGAACCATCTGCAATGTCAGTCATGTGCTCAATTTTGACCTTCAGACGCTGAGGAGGGGGGAGAGTTCCTATTAGCCTGATGAACATTTGTCCCCTTAACAACACAACCAATAATCTTCATCAATAATTTCAGTTTTGTCTGTTGTGTTTAAAATTGCTGCAGTCACTACACATTAAAATAAGCGATTGTCTTTTAAAGGTGACCTGATAGAGGTTTATAAAATCATGAGGGACATGGATAGGGTAAATAGGCAAGGTATTTTCCCTGTAGTAAGGGAGTCCATAACTAGAGGGCACAGGTTTAGGGTGAGACGAGAAAGATATGAAAGAGACCTAATGGGCAACTTTTTCCTTGTTCATAAACGTGTATGGAATGAGCTGCCAGAGGAAGTGGTGAAGGCTGGTACAATTGCAACATTTAAAAGGCATCTGTATGGGTATATGAATCGGAGGTGTTTGGAGGGATATAGCAGGTGGGACTAGATTGGGTTGGGATATGTGGTCAGCATGGGTGAGTTGGACTGAAAGGTCTGTTTCCATGCTGCACATCTCTCGGACTCTATGACCATATGGCCCATTCTTCACTGTTCCCTGGGGATGAGAATACCACAGAGAGCACAGCCCTAAGCAGTGAAGAACATCCTTATCTCAATCTTAAATGGTAGAACCTCGAAATTTATAAGTGTATGAACCTCACAACAAGTCAGCTCCCCATTTTAAAAATGAGGGCACAACCAATAGGAAAGACATAGACCATTCAGCCCCTCAAACCTATCCCACATTCCCATTGACTCTGTTTAGTAAATTATTTATCAAATTCAGCCGCCACTCTTCTCTTGGGAAGACATTTCCCATAGCGTAAACCACAGAGAGTATGAAATTGGTGCAGAACTAGACTCTTTGGTCCATCAAGTATGATCTGCTTTTCAATCATGCCTGACATATTTCTCAACAAAATTCCCCTGCCTTCTTACTGTAACCTTGATCCCCTTATCAATTAAAACGTATCCATCTCTGTCTTAAAGACAGAACTGTGTCTCTGTCTCTATGTCTGTAGGCGTGTGTGTGTTTCAGCTTATTGGCAGGAGACAGACGGTGGTGGAGGATGGTTATCTTTGGGACTGTAGGCCTGTGACCAGCGGCGTTCCACAGGGATTGGTGTTGGATCCACTTTTGGTTGTCATTTATATCAGTGACTTAGATGGCAATTATGCAATGCATGTCGAGCAAATTTACAGATGACACCAAGTTTAGTTATATAGTGGAAGGTGAAGAAGGTGACATAATATTACAAGGAGATAATTGTTTAATTGGATCAATGAATCATAGAAATGTACAGCACAGAAACGGACACTTTAGTCAAACTCATTCTTGCCAAACCAGATGTCGTAAATTAACTTAGTTTTATTTTCCAACATTTGTAACATATCCCTCTGAACCATTCCAATTCATGACTCCATCCAAATGCGTTTTAAATGTTGTAATTGTACCATCCTCCACCACTTCGTCTGGCAGCTCACTGCATACATAAACGACCTTCTGTGTGAAAATGGTCCCCTTAGGTCCCTTTTATATCTTGTTCATCTCACCCTAATTCTATGTTCACTAGTTGTGGACTTTCCTACACTGGGGTAAAGACCCTGACTATTCACCCTATCCGTTTCAAGACATCCAGTACCTCCTCCTCTGTAATCTGGACATTTTGCAAGATGTCACCATCTATTTTCCTAAAGTCTTTATCTTCCATATCCTTTTCCACAGTAAATACTGATGCAAAATATTCATTTAGTATCTCCCCCATTTTTTGTAGCTCCACACAAAGGCCGCCTTGCTGATCTTTGAGGGGCCCTATTCTCTCCTTAGTTACCCTTTTGTCCTTAATATATTTGCAATAATCCTTTGGATTCTCCTTAATTCTAATTGCCAAAGCTATCTCATGACCCTTTTTTCCCTCCTGGTTTCCCTCTTAAGTATTCTCCTACTTCTTTTGTACTCTTCTAAAGATTCACTCGATCTACCCTGTCTATACCTGACATATGTTTCCTTCTTTTTCTTAACCAAATCCCCAATTTCTTTAGTGATCCAGTATTCCCTATACCTACCAGCCTTTCCTTTCACCCTGACAGGAATATACTTTTCCTGGATTCTTGTTATCTCATTTCTGAAGGCTTCCCATTTTCCAGCCGTCCCTTTACCTGCAAACATCTGTCTCCAATCAGCTTTCGAAAGTTCTTGCCTAATACCGTCAAAATTGGCCTTTCTCCAACTTTTAGATCACTATTTTAAAACGATGAGAATAATGGTCCCTCTATATCTCTGTCTGTCTGTCTCTCTCTCTCTGTCTCGCTCGCTTCACTTTACCTCCACCACTAATAACACTGCATGGATACAACACTGTGGAATGACTCCCTCCGGACACCTCACCATGTCCCTGTTCCCCACCTGCAGTAGCACTGACAGCAGTCCTATCCTCCATCTCTCACTCCCTTTCTCCAATTCCAGGAGAAACAGCCAGGAATAGGACAGAAGGAGCCAAGCCGGGAGGTGGGGTGCTCGATATCCATTCCATCACCCCCACACCCCCGCCATGTGGCGAGAACCCTGGTAGGAGGCGGAGGCCTCGTGTGGAGATTCTGAAGCATTCACATCCCACCAACCGAGTAAGAAGCGATGTTCAGTGAAGGGCAATTCTCACTTTAAACCCACTGGCCGTTCCATTGCCCAGGCACAACTTAGAAACCGTGGCCCTGATGCCATCTCCCTTTTGTGTCGAGCTGGTACAAATGGAATCCCCACGGTCTCGTTGGGCAAAAGGGTGGGCACACAACACGTCATCTCCAGTACCTCCCAGGAAGGGAGCACAGAGAATGCCTCCTACACCTCCTCCTGTAAACAGCTCAGATACTGAAACTAATCTGTGATATTTACTGTTCTCCCTACTTGTCCTGACATCTTCAATAATATGTGTTCATGTACACGCAGCGCTCTCTTCTCCAACACCCTTTACAGAAGGCTTTATATTGACTTTCAGCGTTATTCCTACCAGGGTGCATCGACTCACACTGCTCTGCTTGATCCTGATCTACCATAAACCTGAAAGCTACACCAACGTGTCACTGTCCTGTTGGAGTTCCACACTGTCCTGTACACACTTTATAATTCTTCCAGGTTTGGTATCTGCAAACATTGAAATTGTCCTACAGTCACATTCCACACAGAAATACTGACTCACTCACTATTGTGAGCAATTGCAATACTAACACGCTCCCTGAGGACAGACTTAAATACTGATACACATCAGACAGAATGATGAAATATTGGCAAGAGAAATACCATGGAGCAAGAGAAATACTGATGGACACTCCATCTCTGTATTAGTTTCTGTGTATTCGTGAGTGTCTCTAAGTCTCTGTATTAGTCTGTGTCTATCTGTGTGTATCAATGAGGAGCGAGTCTGGCAGTCTCTATTTTGCTTAAAGTGATGTAATATCCCTCTGACACGAGATCCAAGGAATGGTCCTTTCGTTTCTGACCACAGACCTGTTGAGCTTTCTGTTGCTGTCAGTCTCTGTTGGCCTCCCCTCACCACTGTACAGTGGGTGTAGGGTGAAAATCGTCAGGGATTCAGTTTGGGAGGGACAGAGGGGGGGGCAGCAGATTACAGCACCATCAACATACACACACCCACAGGCACACAAGCACACAAACATACAAAACGACACAGACACACACACACACACACAGACACACACACATACACAGACACATACCCACAGACACACCCACAGACATACACACAGACACAGACACGCACACGCACTCACAGAAACGGGCACACATAGACGCAGGCACACACACAAACACACAGAGTCAGACATCGACACACACTCACAGGAACAGACACACACATGCAGACACACACACGCAGTCAAACACAGATACATACACAGATGCACACACACTCACATGCACACACATACAGCTGCAGACAGACACACACACATACTCACAGAAACCCCACACCCACACGGATTAGCCCACACAGACACACCCACAACACCCACACACACACAAACCCAGAGGCAGAGAGACACACAGACACACAAACAGACGCACAGATGCCGACCAACACACACACAACACACACAGCCACAAATTTCACAGTTTCCTCATTTCCTCTCGCCCCCCCCCCCACCTTTATTCCACATCTCACACTTCAATTCGGCACCTCCTAACTGTACTAACTATCCACCTTCCTTCCCACCTATCCATTCCACCCTCTGCTCCAACCTATCATCTTCACCCCGCCTTCATATAACAATTGCCTTCCCAGCTACCTTCCCCGCCATCACCATCCCCTCCCATTTATCCCTCAGCCCCCTTGGCCCATAAGCCTCATTCCTAATGAAGGAATTATGCTCGATATTTCGTCTCTCCTGCTCCTTGGATGCTCTGGGACGTCTCCGATCGGGTGTATAAAGTTCTAAAAGGGGAGGGCGAACAGCCAGAAATCTTGTTACATATTGGTACTAATGATATAGCCAGGAAAAGGATCGAGGATATAAAAAGTGATTTCAGGGAGTTAGGATGGAAGCTGCAAAGCAGGACGAACAGAGTAGTGTTCTCTAGTATACTACCAGTACCACGAGGTAGCGAGGCGAGGAACAGGGAGCGGGTGCAGCTTAATACGTGGCAGCACAGCTGGTGTAGGAGGCAGGGCTTCAGATATGTAGACAATTGGGATGCCTTCTGGGGAAGGTGGCACCTGTACAAGAAGGATGGGTTGCATCTGAACTGGAAGGGGACCAATGTCCTGGGTGGAAGTTATGCATGAGTAGTTCGAGAGGGTATGGCAGGGGGGTGGGAACCTGAGCTGTATACCGGAGATGAGAGTTGATGCAGATGAGGCAGTAGCAAGAGCTGTTGTAGGCTGCAGCGGGAAATTGACAGGATGCAGAGATGGGCTGAGAGGTCGCAGATGGAGTTCAACCTGGATAAATGCGAGGTGATGCATTTTGGAAGGTCGAATTTGAAAGCTGAGTACAGGATTAAGGATAGAAATCTTGTGTGGAGGAACAGAGGGATCTTGGGGTGCAGGTACATAGATCCCTTAAAATGGCCACCCAAGTGGACAGGGTTGTTAAGAAAGCATATGGTGGTTTGGCTTTCATTAACAGGGGGATTGAGTTTAAGAGTCGTGAGATCTTGTTGCAGCTCTATAAAACTTTGGTTAGACCGGACTTGGAATACTGCGTTCAGTTCTAATCACCCTATTATAAGAAAGATGTGGATGCTATGGAGCAGGTTCAGAGGAGGTTTACCAGGATGCTGCCTGGACTGGAGGGCTTTTCTTATAAGGAGAGGTTGACTGAGCTCGGACTTTTTCATTGGAGAAAAGGAGGAGAAGAGGGGACCTAATGAGGTAATGAGAGGCATAGATAGAGTCGATAGCCAGAGACTGTTTCCCAGGGCAAAAATGACTAACACGAGGGGTCATAGTTTTAAGCTGGTTGGGATGTCAGAGGCGGGTTCTTTACACAGAGAGTTGTGAGAGCATGGAATGCTTTGCCAGCAGCAGTTGTGGAGGCAGGGTCATTGGGGACATTTAAGAGACTCCTCGACATACATATGGTCACAGAAATCTGAGGGTGCATAAATGAGGATCAGTGGTCGGCACAACATCGTGGGATGAAGGGCTTGTTCTGTGCTGTACTGTTCTATGTTCTATGTTCTAATCAAAGCAATTGATGAACATTTTGAGCACTTTCCTCTCTCTGGTGTGAGACTATAGTTTATGCTGATGGATGTTTCACAGTTCTGTGACGTCATTGCTGAAATTAACTGGCTTCACACTTTGCACACGGAAAAGGTACAACATTGAGAAATATTTGTGGAAATCTCAGAAAGCATAGTGCAGTGTCCTGCTCATTCCTATGCAGTCTCCGCAGACCCAGACTCTCTCCAAAATGCAGTGCCCAAATCTTGTCCAGACCCTCAGGTTTTCCTAATCATTGCAGTAGCTGATAACACAAACCCAAGGAAACCACCCAGGGAACCTCCTCTGACTTTCCATTGATGGTGACAAGTCAAATCTCTGTATATATGTCACATCCACTCGGAGTTAACAATTGGCTTTCTCGCCTCAGTTTCTAATCCTGGCTGAAAAACCATTGCAGCTCTGCACAGTCCCTGTGACCTGAAATATTTCCGGTTCTGTTCTCCATGGAAATAGTTGACAATGTAACTGCACAATTTTCTGTACCTCAGTCACAATTTTACAACACTACCATTACCAGTGTAGATGCTGGGGATGCGATGGTCTAGTGCTATTATCTCCAGACTATTAATCCAGGGACCCAGCTAATGACTCAGACCTGGACTTGAATTCCACCCCCCACCCCCCCATCAGATGGTGGAATTTGAATTCAATGGAGTTTTTGGATTAACAATCAAATAAAAGACTGCCAATTGTCAAATACAAACAAACACCTAGCCTACTTGTGTCCTTCGTGGAAGGAAGGTGGTCATGCCTACATGTGACACCATACCCAAAGCAATGTGATTGATTCTCAACTGCCCTTTGAAGTAACCAAGCCAGCATTCAGTTGTATCACTCCAAGGTCTCAAAGAAATAAAACCAAACAGACTTAAGCACTGGCATGTGGACTGCTATTGTTCAAGAAGGCAGCTCACCAACACCTTCTCATGGGTAACCCGGAAAGGGAAATATATACTGGCCCAGCCAGTTACACCCATGTCGCATTAATGAATTAAAGAATATGAGCACACTCGGGGAAGAGAGGCAGAGGGGACATACCTCATTTTCAAAAGGGGCTTGGATAGGTATCTACATGGGCATGATACTCAGGAATATGGGAAAAAACGAAAAATTAACGAGATTAATATCACATTTTATTTCCATCCTAGCTGATTACCAACAGTTGCTTTTATATATATATCTTTCTCTCTATCTCTCTATTCCTCCATATATTCAACTGAAAGTTTGGGAGAAGATTTGTAGCTCGGGTGCTCGTTGTTGTGGTTCTGTTCGCCGAGCTGGGAATTTATGTTGCAGACGTTTCGTCCCTAACAGGTCCTAACCTAAACAGGTAACATCATCAGTGCTTGGGAGCCTCCTGTGAAGCGCTTCTGTGATGTTTGCTCCGGCATTTAACGTGATTTGTATCTGCCGCTTCCAGTTGTCACTTGCAGCTGTCCGTTGCAGTGGCCAGTGTATTGGGTCCACGTCGATGTGCTTATTAATTGAATCTGTGGATGAGTGCCATGCCTCTTGGAATTCCCTGGCTGTTCCCTGTTTGGCTTGTCCAAAAATAGTAGTGTTGTCCCAGTCGAACTCATGTTGCTTGTCATCTGAGTGTGTGGCTACTTAGGATAGCTGGTCGTGTCGTTTCGTGGCTAGTCGTGACAAGCCGGGGACACAGCCAGACAGAACGGATTCAGGATCATCCAGGTAATGATTACAGACGCACACAACAAACACAGAACACAAATACAGACAAGAAATTGCGCGCCAAAAATCGTTAATTTCAAAAACCACCAATCAGGAATGGACCCGGACCATAGAACAGGCCATCACCATAGGACAGAACAGGACCACACACCGCAAAAAAACGGCACCAAAAGAAAAAATGGCCAAACTAACACACAACAGAGAGGACACCACAACACACTCCTGGGTTAGAAACCTCTCCCACAGACAGCTCACAGACACGGAAAGAACAATACTGGCCAAGGGACTCAACTACAACCACAGGGACGCCAAGACAGCAGACTTTCTAGCAACACTAGAATGCACACTCAGAAATAATGGACTGACAGAAGAGACACAACAAACAGTGAGACAAAGTATCGTACCCTTGATAACAAGGAAAAGACAAACACATAACCTCAACCAAGGAGAGGAAGCACTAAGAAACGATAAGAACATAATCAGACTACCAGCAGACAAAGGCAGAATGACGGTCATCCTGGACAAAGCAGACTACATCCAAAAAGTGCAACAATACTTACTGATACCAACACCTATCAAAAGATGGAGTTTGACGCCACCCCACAGCTCACCAATAGGATGAACAACACACTAAGGAACCTACAAAAAACGGACAGATAACCAGGTTTGACCTACAGAGAATGAAACCTGAAAGCAACAACGTCCCCACATTATATGGACTACCTAAAGTGCACAAACCAGACACTCCACTCAGACCCATAGTATCACTACCAGGGACACCATCACACAAACTGGCTAAAGAACTGCAGTAGAAACTGAAACACCTGATCAGCGGATCCAGACACTCTATACAGTCAACACGGGAATTCTTGGACATCATCAGAAATATACACATAGACAAGGAAGAGACGATGGTCTCATTTGATGTAACGGCACTGTTCATCTCTATCGTCAAAACCCTAGCCAGAGAAACAATAGCCAACCTGCTGGACATACAGAACAGACAAGACCGGGAACCTATCAACAGAGACTGCATACTCAAACTACTGGACCTGTGCCTCACAACACACTTCACATTCAACAACCAAATATGTGAACAAATCAACGGCACACCCATGGGCTCACCCATCTCTGGACTCATAGCAGAAGCGGTAATGCAAAAGTTAGAACAAACAGTCTTACCGCAAATTCAACTCAAACTCTGGGTCAGCTATGTAGATGATACCTTTGTAATCATTAAAAACACAGAAATAGAGAACACACACCGGATCATCAACGCCACACTCACAGGAATCCGATTCACTAGAGAGGAAGAAAAGGACAACCAACTCCCATTCCTAGACGTGATGGTACAGAGAACACCGAATGGAGAATTCACCACAAAGGTATACAGGAAAGCCACACACACAGACCAAGTCCTAATCTACGAAAGCAACCACCCCAACACACACAAAAGAAGTTGCATCAAAACACTGTTCAAAAGGGCCACAACACACTGCAGTACGCCAGAACTGCAAAAAGAGGAAGAAGAACACCTATACAATATATTCTCCAAAAACGATACCCCCCGCAATTTCATCATCAGATGCCTAAGGGAAAGACAACGGAATGAGGACATGCCACAACCCAAAGGACTAGCCACACTACCCTACATCAAAAACATTTCTGAACTGACAGCCAGACTACTGCGACCACTAGGACTCATAACAGCACACAAACCAACATCCACTCTCAGACAACAACTCACCAGGACGAAGGACCCGATACCCAGCATGAGCAAAACCCCATGTACAAAATCCCATGCAAGGACTGCACGAAACACTACATAGGAAAAACAGGAAGACAGCTGGCTATCTGCATCCATGAACGCCAACTAGCCACGAAACGACACGACCAGCGATCCTTAGTAGCCACACACTCAGATGACAAGCAACATGAGTTCGAATGGAACAACACTACTGTTATAGGACAAGCCAAACAGAGAACAGCCAGGGAATTCCTAGAGGCATGGCACTCATCCACAGATTCAATCAATAAGCACATCGACATGGACCCAATATACCGACCACTGCAGCGGCCAGCTGGAACTGACAACCAGAAGCGACAGATACAAATCACGTTAAATGCCGGAAGAAACCTCGCAGAAGCGCTTCACAGGAGGCTCCCAAGCACTGAGGATGTCACCTAAACAGGGGACGAAACGTCTGCAACACAAATTCCCAGCTCGGCGAACAGAACCACAACATATATTCAACTCATTCCACCAAAACAAATCACACTATTTCCCAGCTGCTTTTAGATCTGATGCATGCTGAGTGGACTGAAGACTTTAACTCTGTTTTTCTCTCAACAGAAGCTGCCAAACCTGTTCCGTTTCCCCAGTACATTGTTTCTTTTTGTTTCAGATCTTCAGTAGCTTTCTTTTTTTGAGTTCATGTTTCTTTTTGATATTTCATGGGATGTCAGCATCACTGTGAAGGGCAGCATTTGATGACCATCACTAATTGCCCCTAATTGTGACCATTCCACAAGGCAGTACCGAGCCAAGCATATTGTTGTGTGTCTGAAGTCAGTCTCAATCCAGACCAAATAACGATGTTAGATTTCTTTACTAAAGAACATCAATGAAACAGATAGATTTTTAGACAAAAATCTCCTCATTTTATGGTTACAGTTTGTGCATTTGTTTTTATTTCGATTCTTATCACTTGAATTTAAATTCTGCGATCAGCTGCGGTAGGATTTGAGAGTATTGAGTATTCTAACCTGTGCCTCTGAATTACCTATCCAGCGACATTACTACTCTGACACGGTGTCCCCATTGTGAACTTACTTTAGAGACATTACAAGTTTGTGATCGATTTATTCGTAACTGGAGCAGTGGCCAGAAGACAACTGTAACTGTAAAGTATGACCTTTCACAAGGCATAGGCAATGGTTTATTCAGCAATGACACTGACACAGTGGTGGAGACTCAGGGTATTATGAAGCTGGTAGTGGGCAGATTTGGTGATGGAGACAATACCAAGACATACATCAGTTCAACGCACAAAGGGTCCTCACAGTTTTATTTCAGACGTCTATGAGGGAGGAGTCTGAAATTTGTAGATAATGAATGGTATTTATAATGGAACTAAATACAATAGTTTCTGTCTTTACCAGATAGAGATACCAAAAAAGCAATGAAGTTCAACATGGCTTATGCAATTAATAAATAGATAGAGATTGAAAACTTACCAGGAACACCAACAATAGCGAGGGTGGGATAATAACCTGCCTGAATAATCATCAGTACACCGAACATTTGCCATGATAATGTTGACCCAGGCCAGGAAAACAAGAAAAGACCATAGGATAAACTCCTGTGCATTGTTGTAACATTCCAGTCTCTTGTTCTCAGATTCTGATCGATTATTGGAATATTCCAATCTAATGTTCTCAGGTTATGATCCATTACTGGAATGTTCAAGTCTGTTGTTCTCAGATTCTGATATCTCCTCTCCCTGCCTCTGTAGTTACTGACTCCGTTAGTGTTGGAGGTGATGTATCGGCTGCTACCATGGGATAAAGCACCAAAAGAAGTCCCGTACTAATAGGAGAGAGAAAGCCTCTATTGACACAGTTAGAGTCCATGGAGACTGACATCAATCAGAGTTACTGAGCAAAGAGTTCCAGTTAACCCCTTTCACTACAGCATTTTCAGCTCAAATTAACAACTGAACTGGATTGGATGGCGACATCATTAGGTATTGGTCTCATCCCCAATCACTAGTTAAGTCAATGCTGAGGTGGGGGGGTTGATGGATTTTTTTTTCGCAGGTTAGATGATTCTGCTGTGTTGTTCATGTACAATGTTGTAATGGCTTGCAGCCCCAAAAATCACACAATCAAGTTGTTGTTATTGTGCTGTTCTCTCCTCCGCTCAAACAATTGCCAACCAAAAGATTGTCCCTGGGCAGAGTTGCCCTGGCCTTACAGAGGAGGCTTGGATAGGTGTGGACATGACTCTGACTGCTGTCTGAAGGCAACGCTGTAATGTCAACACACAAGTTGCGCTTCAGGTTTTTTAAAAATTGGCAAGCATCTTATTGCTGTTTTATTCGCTTTAAAACAGTGAGAATTACATTTTTTATACTTCAGTCCAAAGGGAAAAGAGATGGCATGTACAAAGACCTTGTTCATTAAAAGTAATGGATTAATGAACCAGGGACAGAATGAGTTTGGAGACAGAAAGAAATGGGAGCAGTGGTTGTGGAGATTTGAGGGGAATACAATGATAATCCCCCAGTCACCATAACGCTTTTTGGCAGACAGAATGAAATGCAAAGCAGAGCAATGAAACTGGGATAGAATGCTGATCGCTGCTGTGGCTCTGTGGGTCAGGGATGAGCGCTACACTTTCACAGTGCTCGGGGTCTGGTTCGATTCCAACCTCAGGTGATTCACTGTGTGGAGTTTGCAGGTCTGTGTGTATTTCATCCCACAGTTCAAAGATCTGCAGATTAGGTGAATGGGCCAAGCTAATCTTCTCATTGTGTTTACCGATGTGTAGGTTAGGCACATTAGTGAGGGGTCAATATTGGGGGGTAGAAGAATGGGTCTGTGTAGGTTACTCTTCCAAGGACCTGTTTCCACATTACATGCATTCGATGAATGTGAACAGGAAATATCAAACGGAAAGAATAGTATGCCATGTAAGTGTTTAATGAGTGAATATACAGTTCGACAGGGTTGTGCACAAATAGAACATAGTACATTACAGCGCAGTACTGACCCTTTTGCCCTCAATTTGCGCCGACCTATTCTGAAGCCCATCTAACCTACACTACTCCACTTTTCATCCATATGCCTATCCAACGACCACTGAAATGGCCTTAAAGTTGGCGAGTCAACTTCTGTTGCAGGTAGTGCGTTCCACACCCCGCTACTTTTTGAGTAAAGAAACGACCTCTGACATCTGTCCATTACATCTCAATTTAAAGCTGCGTATCCTCGTGCTAGCCATTACCATCCAAAAACAGGCTCTCGCTATCCAGCCTATCTAATCTCTGATTATATTATATGCCTGAATTAAGACACCTCTCAACATTCTCTCAAAAGAAAACAGCCTGAAGTCCCTCAAGCCTTTCCTCATAAGACCTGCAAACCAGGCAACAACCTAGTAAAGCTCCTCTGAACCCTTTCCAAAGATACCACATCCTTCCGTGAATGCGGTGACCAGAACTGTGTTCAATAGGCCAGCTGCAACATGACCCAATGGCTCTGAAACTCAATCCCTCTACTAATAAAAACAAACATACCATATTCCTTCTGAATAACCCTATCAAACTGGGTAGGAACTTTCAGGGATCTATGTACATGGACACTGAGGAATCTCTACTCATCTATACTACCAAGAATCTTACCAAGAGCCCAAAACTGTGCATTCCTGTTGCTCCATCCAAAGTGAATTACCTGACATTGTTCTGCATTGCATTCCATTTGCCACCTCACAGCTCAGCCTCCAAATTATCTGTATCCTGCTGTAACCCACAACATCGTTTCGCACTATCCACAACTCTAGCTACCTTAGAGTCATCTGCAAATTTACGAACGTATCCTTCTACGCCATCATCCAGATCGTTTATAAAAATGACAAACAGCAGTGGGCCCAAAAGAGATCCTTGCGGTACACAACTAGTAACTGAACTCCAGGATGTACATTTCCCATCAGCTACCACCCTCTGTCTTCTTTCAGCCAGCCAATTCCTGATCCAAACCGCTAAATTACTCTCCATCCTATGCCTCCACATTTTTTGCAATAGCCTATCGTGGGGAAAAAAGTGAGTACTTCAGATTCTGGAGATCAGAGCTGAAAATGTGTTGCTGGAACTCTCCTGCTGCGCTTCTCCTATCGTGGGGAACCTTGCCAAACGCTTTACTGAATGTCATATGCACTACATTAACCGTTTTACCAGCATTCACCTGTTTGGTCACCTTCTCAAAAAATTCAATAAGGGTTGTGAGGCACGACCTACCCTTCACCAAACCGTGTTGACTATACCTAATCAAATTATTCCTTTCTAGATGAGTATAAACCCTATCTCTTCAACAATTTCAACACTTTACCCACAACCAAAGTAACGCTCACTAGAGTCTATAATTAGACTCTACTCCCCTTCTTGAATAAGGTAACATTTGCTATCCTTCAGCCTTCTGCACTATTCCTGTAGACAATGACAACATAAAGATCAAAGCCAAAGGCTCTGCAATTTCCTCCCTGGCTTTTCAGAGAATCCTAGGCTAAATCCCATCCATAGGGAGTTATCTATTTTTACACTTTCCAGAATTGCTAAAACCTCTTCCTTGTGAACCTTTATCCTATCTAATCTACTGACCTGTATGTCAGGATTCTCCTCGACAATATTGGCTGTTTTCTAGTGTGAATACTGATGAAAAAAATGACTTAGAGCTTTCCCTATCTCCTCTGGCTCCATGCACAAATTCCCACTACTACATTTGATAGGCCCTAAACTTACTCTAGTCATTTTTTAAAATCCTAATATAGTTATCGAAAGCCTTCGGGTTTCCCTTGACCCAATCAACCAACGACTTCTCATGTCCCCTCCTGGCTCTTTGATGCACAGAATATTCAGAATTAAAAACCATGACGTGGATAACACAATGTGCAGGGCCATGGAAAGAATACGGAACAACATCAGTAGAAATATAGCTCATTACGTGCTGATACAGAGATGTTGGCTCCAGTAACCACCGCCTTTGTTATAATAATGATATACAATTCTAAAGTGTTAAAATAAAACATTCAGCCCATCGAGCTGACACTGATCCTCTGAAGAACATTGCACCCAGATCCACCTCCTACGCAATTCCTCTATCTCCCCTTGTTAAAGAAAGTAATTGCAGATAAACAATTGGGAGGAATCAGAAGCACCTGGACGAAACACTTGCAGACACGGGAAGAATATGAAAGCTCAATACAGACGGTGGCCCAAGGGTGGAATTTGGCACAGGTTCCCAGGTGCTTCGAGACAGCTGTGCTAACCACTGAGCCACCGTGCCACCCACCCAAATATGTCACTGTGCTAGCTTATACGAGGGAACTTGGAAATCTCAGATACAAGTGGAAAATGTTGGTGAAACTAAGGCTGATGAGTCAGTATCTTGAGAGTGAAAGAGAGTAAACATATTGGGACGAAAATGGCTCTGTTCTGAAAAAGTCATATTTATCTCAGAATGTTAATTCTCTTTCTGCTCAGATGCTGCTGGACTTGTTGACGTTTTCCAGCAATTCCAACTTCCTTTTTCTTTTGGAGTGTGGATATTTTTCTGATATGATAGAGAACAGTGAAACTGCCATTTCAGTTAGCTCTCATGTATTTGGTTGTGGTCATTGAATGAAAAATTAAAAACTTTTTATTTGACAGAAACCTAAATATTAATAACATTTTCTATGTCATAAATCACCATGAAAATGTTGAATTCAGTGACCATGAATCACATGATCAATCCTCTATAAGTAACCAGTTGAATTAAGGATCCCAATCAATACCTCAGTATCAATACCTGCTGGTGTCACTAGGGTCATACTCATTCAGCAAGGTCTTACATTTCTGAAACTTTAGATGAAACTGTGGAAACATAAGATACATTGGTACAGGGCATAGTCACCCACGGGTTTTGGAAGGAACCAGCATGGGCAGATTTTACGTGTCAAACACAATCACTCTGGAAAAGGCGAAATAGAGAAGCCTACTTGAATCTCTTCTGTCCAAGTGATGCACATACACACGGAGCTGCTTGTAGGCACATTCCGAGATGTTTTAACAACTGGTAGTGAAGGAACAGCAATTTAGTTCCTCGTCAGGATGGCATGTAACTTGGAAGATAACTTGTAGAGATTGTTTTCTCATTGTTCCCATTACCAGTGCAGAATGTTCTCTAATTCACATTAATCACAGTTTTGCTCAGGATCCTTGATCCCACTGTCAGTCAAGGCCTGCTTCATTGAAAGGGAAGTCTCTCTGATCTCACCTCAAATTATATTGGAAGATCAGTTGAAAGAAAAAAGAGCAAAAGACAGGAATACTGTTTGTTTGAACAATATCCTCACAACATACAAAAGAAAATTGATACGTGGATTTCCAATTCTGTCCGAAGAAGTTTGTCCTGTTGGTGATGAGGCTGTTTGGTTAAGTGTTGTGATACAGGGACAAAAAGAAACTCCACTCTGTACCATTAGTTAACAAAGCCATCCTGTTCACAGCGAATCAGACAGTGGCAAACCTGCTGTTTTCTGTTGCTGTTGGACAGTGATCATTTCAAACGCAACATTCACTGATGACATGTAGAAGCACAGAAGTCAGCAATTTCCAGCATTTAGTTTGAGAGCAAAAAGCGAAAGGGAGAGTCAGGGAAACTGAGAAACTGAGAGTGATAGGGAAGTGGTGCGATACACAGTGCGAGAAGTGTGAAGGGAGATGGCCAGTGCAAGGGTATGTCACAGCAGAAGGAGCAATGCAACGAAAGTAGGATAGAATATGAAGGGGAGGAGGTGGTGTGTCAGAAGAACCATCTGTGGCAGGGAAAACCATGCAGTTGGAAAACTGAGATTGATGGACAACCAAACATCACTGTTAAGGAAAATTGGGATCTGGTTTCCTTTGAATATGGGGAAAATGTCTTTTATACATCCACTCTAAATTTCTGTATCTCAATCAAGTGCAGACATTTTCTTTTCTCTCCAATTCATTATCTCAACATTTTGTCACTTAATGTCACTAAACAATATCCAGAAGGTGGGTGTTTTTTTTCTATGAATTTGCTTCCAATTCAATGCAGAATTTAATTGAATCTTTATCCTCATCACCTTAGTTCTTTTAAACAAACTTCATGAATGAGCCTGCATCCCTCCTGCAGATTAAAAAAAGTTCCCTGTGTTCTGACGGGATTGCAGGGAATGTTATAAAGAATGAGCTGCAGGCCCACATAAAATGGAAATGTTGCTGTGCACAATGCCAAAAGCGACTCCAAGATTAATGATGTACAAGCCTTATGAATAATACATGCAGAGGGCCAGAGTATAAAAACAGAATTCAGGTCCATGTCCAAAATACTCTTTGTGACTCTCTAGTAAAAGCCCTCATCATGCTGCAAATTCACCAAAAGAGAGAAAACTATAGACTGGAATTATCAATCCTTCCTCTGCAACAATGACTGTACAACACGTAGAAAATCAAGCTGTGTTTCTGATCTTCATACACGTTGATGATAAGAATGTGGGAGATGGGGGTGGGCGTAAGAGCATGATAAACAATGTTGTGGATGACACAATGATTATTCCGGTGGTTCACAGTGAGGACTGTTAGGTTGCAGGAGGGTACAACCGGATTGTCCAGATGGCCAGATCAATGACCGAAAAACTTACTACAATATGTGAGATACTGCACTTTGAAAGAATAACAACACAAGAGAGTACTCAAACCATGAAAATAGGTTAGATTTGCTTTTGCGTTACTTTGGAGCAGAGAAGGTTATGGTGAGAACCTGACAGAGGTGTATAACAGCATGAGAGGTATAGACAGAGTGAACAGACAGCAGCTGTTCCTCTTAGTCAAACGGTTAAATACAAAGGGACACACGTTTAAAGTGAAAGCCAAGAGATTGAGTGAGGATTTGTGAAATCTGTTTTGAACCCAGAGGGTGATATGCTTCTGGACTGCATTGCCTGTGAATGTGGTTGAGGAAGAAAACCGTACAAACTTTGTAAAGCACTTGTATCAGCATTTGATGGTGCAAGATTTGATAGGCATCTTCTTTATTATACGATTCCATGATATATTGTGAAGCACCACCCAATTGGTTTGTTCCATCGAACAAGTAAGTAGGGAGATTACAAATCAGCATCATCTCATGGAGCATTAGTACTTACTAAACCAAGGACAGCCCATCTATCTCTGAAAATATCCAAGATAATTCACATGCTCAGTGTAAGTTTCGTTCAATATGCCAACCAACATTATTCTAGCTGTTTGACACCATTAGTTTCAGGACACCAATAACATAGAAACAATATTTCCTTCATTGTTATATAGACTTCTAGTTGTAAGGTTGTTATTTCTCTGCAGAATAATAAATTCCTTGCCACATATTCGTTTTGACAAAGAGTCAGTTTTCCTGCGTTTTTCTGCCAGATGTTCATCACAGTACAGCGGCTTGTTTAACACTACGTCCACTACCAGTAATACTTACGCCAAGCTAAACTGGCACATGAGATGTACAGCTGGTACTCCCCCCCAACAGCCACTTGGATGGGCCAACACCAACTGAACTGGAACTTCTCAACGGCAATTAATGTTGGACTAGCTCCATTAAAATCCCAAATGGATTTTTGAAAAATTCAATTTCCTAATAATAAATGAACAATGTTTATTGATTTGATGAGTTTGTTGCAGACTTTGAAGTAGTGAGATGCATTTGCAGAAACTATTTCGTGAATACATTGAAATAAAAGGCCAACTGACTGCCCAGGTCACGAATAACACAAGTTAATGCAGCATTTAATCAGCAGCTGAATGAGCACAAAATGCCAGAGCAGAGTAGGCCATGCACCTTGAGGTAACTTTCATTAACGTAATTTGGTGTTTTCTGTCTGGTGTAGACATGTTGCGCTGAATGGCCTGTTTGTGTGCCATACGACTCTATCACTTTAATTCTTCAAAACAGAAAATATCGAACCATTTCCATAGCTTGTGAGCATCAATTGGTGAAGAATATAATGTCCAAAGTTACATTGCATTCTGACTTGAATCGAAACCATTTTTCCTTCACTGTCACTTGTTCAGAATCCTGTAACTCTCTCAGAAACAAAAATGTCCGTGTTCCTGCATCAAGAGGACCACTGGGGTTCACACATTATGAGTGGAAATTAAACATAGGCAACAGATTTTCTAATGAAACTCACCTCACAACAACAACTGAAAGGAAGCTGCACTATTAAGAAGTCTATTCGACATTATCTAATTGCTAAAGCAGTTTCAAAGGAGTTTTTCACTTGTTTAAAAAACACATTTGGAAAGTTGTGCCCATCACTCTGAAATGAAAAGTCTTCATGTTCATGAGAATGGTCTCCTAATTTTTCGGGAGCTGAAGACAACAAAAAAGTAGAAACTAGCATCAGGCGTAAGTGTTCCATCTTTGCCCTTACAACGTTAGTGTGTCATTCTTAGTCAAGAATCTGCCTTAGCAATATTCAATGTCCTATTCAATGTCATTCAATGTCATCGCTCTCTGGGAAGAGAGTTTCACAAATACACAACACTTTGAGAGGGCTGAAACAACCCACATCTTATGAAATGAGATATTCTTCAGTTTTACTTTCCATCCACTTATTGTAGTCTCTCATACAAACTGAAGTATTATTTCAGAATTCAACTTAAAAAGACTATGCGGAATATTCTGAGGTTAAACAAGACCACATATTGTCCAGCTAAACTCCAGGAGATTCAGGGCCAGTCTGGTCAATATTTCCACCTGAATTACATTTCTTCACAGGAGTCAGTTGAGTGAATCTTCTCTGGACTACTTTGCATGTCATTATGGCCATAGCTCTTTCGATGTGGTCTCACCAGTACCCTGTAAAACTAGAAAATTCTTCCTACTTCTGAATGAATTCTGTTTCAAAAAAGTTTCAACATTTGTCTGGCCTCTCTAAAACCCTGATGTACACGACCTTTTTTGTGTGATCCAGGTGCCTGATTCCTCTGTGCCTCAATCCAAACTCTCCATTTAAATAATTTGTGCATTTCCATTAAACTTCCAACATATTTGAACACAGACACATTTTCGATTCTATGCTCCAATTGCCAATATTTGTTGTTCATTTGACCAACTTATATCTCTTTATTAACTCGTGTATTCTTCATATACAAATAAAAACATGAAAATTAAAAATATTACATTGTCAATTCCATTGGAATGTGGCGATAGCCTATGTCTTTGACCGAGTATTCTGTCTGTATTATGGAAGAATACAAACATTTGAAATTGTCTGTGTCCTCTCAAGCAGGTTCACATGTTGATATTCTTCCATAATGCAAACAGAATATTTCGTCAAAGACATAGGTTGACGCCACAATTCAGTGGAATCGACAATGTCATATTTGTAGTCCATGTCCAAGCTATAAATTAGCGACAATGCTAAAGTGTTTTGCAGTCTCATCACTCAGTTCCCATCACTGAAATATGGACAGATGGTGTAGAATCTGTGTGGGTGTAATTGAGAAACAACAAAGGTTAAAACGGCAGAAAACAGCGAGTGAGGATAAAAATGATCATGTCAGTATGGTAGCCAGTGACATGTTTTATTCCACAAGGCTCAGTGTTGGGACCACGATATTTTACTTTGTAAATTAATGAGCTAGATGAATGTTCTAAGGGCATTCTGGTTAACTTTTCAGATGATATAAAGATAGGTGGAGAGACAGGTAGCATTGCGGAAGTGGAGAGGCTGCAGAAGGGTTTAAACACGTTAGGAGAGTGGGCAAAGAAGTGGTAGATGGAGTACAATGGAGGTAAGTGTGAAGTCATGCACTTTGGTAAGAAGAATACAGGCATGGACTATTTTCTATATGCGGGAAAACTTTTCAGTCTGAAGTGCAAAGAGACTTGGAAGTTCTCGACCAAGATTGTCTCAAGGTAAACTTGCAGGAGAACCAATTGTTAGGAAACTTTTATATCACGAAACAGTGTGTTTTAAAATCTTATATTCACGAAAAAAACTGTGTCGACTCATAAACAACAACATCTGTTTATTGAACGCAATTAATATTAGAACAATAAATTGTACTATAATGTAACGAAACACATTACAAACTACCTTATGCTTTAACTTAACTTTGTATGATCGTATACACTGCGCTAAGTAGGGTTTTGCGGTGATGCTCATTCTTCAGAGTCTTCACCTCATTTTGGGAGCATATGGAGGATCTGTCAACAGAATGACCATGTTGGATAACTCTGATCAGTCAGACCCAACCAAGCGTTTGCGCATTGATGGCCCAAGGGAGGCATTCCATTGTCCCATTCTAACTCAACTCCAGGTTTGTATTGCAGTGTCTGTATCTGTCAAATTTGTTTACAAACCGTCTGTGGGTAGCTGCAGCCTGTCTGGATTCTGCAGCATGTGGATTAGCACAGAGAGTTTACTCAAGGCCGGGATCCATTTCCCAGCATGCTTTAATCATTGTTGTTTTTGTAACTCCATGGTAATTTGTTAATATCGATCATAATTTCATTTTTTCAGTTGGCAAGACTGGTCACAAAGGCAAATACAATGATGCATTTATTTTGAGAGGGCTTGAATATAAAAGCAAGGATGTAATTATGAGACTCTATAAGGCTCTAATCAGACCAAATTTGGATTATTGTGTGATGTTTTGGGACCCATATCTCAGGAAGGATACACTGCCCCTGGAGCGTGTTCAGAGGCAGTTCACATGAATGGCCTCAGGAATGGCCTCAGAATGAAAAGCCTATATGAGGTCTCTGAGATTAAACTCGCTGAAGTTGAGAAGGATGAGGGGATCTAATTGAATCATGCCTGGCCAGAGCAGATGTCAGAAAGATGCTTCCATTGTTCGGAGGGAAAGGACCCAAAGGCATAGTATCATAGTTAAGGGAAGACCTTTTATATCGGAGATAAGGAGAAATGTCTTCAGCCAGAGAGTGATTAATCTAAGGTAAGGATGGAAGTTTCCTTCCTTAAAGGACATTAGTGAACCAGATGAGTTTTCCCTTACAATCGATTCATGACCACCATCAGTCTCTTAATTCCACATTTGAATTCAAGCTCCAACATCTACCATGGCAGAATTCAAATCCAGGTCATCAGAACATTAGTTGGGTCTCTCCCTTAAAAGTTCAGCGATAACACTACCAAGCCACTGCCTTGCCCAGACCTCCAGAGTGTGACTAACTTGTGTAATATGATTTGCCTGAGACTTTTCCCTCAAGCTATTATTGATTTCCGTGTCAAATCATGGATGATTTTTCTCCATTACACAATTCCTCTTCCTTTCACCAATATGCTTTAATTGAGAGGTTATTTAGTATCTCGTTGTGTCTTTACCTTTTGTTTTATCAGAAAGACACAACAGCACAGGCCAGGGTTTGGACACTGGGATTTTCCAGATCTCTATGAGACTCAGTGCCATTCTCAATGTGTATCCCTCACTGGATCAGTCTAATTTCCCATTCTGTGTATTTCTCTGCCTCCTGTAGGTACTCAGGAATTTCCAGTCTCATTAGACATCCCAACTACTGGATGTTTCGTCCATCACCTCATTGAAGATGGATGGTCAGCCAGTAAGACAAAGGTCAAGGAGATCTGAAGTCTTTAATAAATCCTGCAGTGACGTAAGATCACTAACAGTGAATAAAGCAGAGAGAAGTGAGAGAGCTCCAAGCATCGGCTAACAAAAGATGACATAGGTACAGTGCTGGAGTGGGAGCATAGTACAGACACAGGCTCAATCACTGCCCCTTCTGTCAGTTCTGTTGTTCTGAGACTCACTACTCTGCAACACTGTATCTGTGGCATGTTTTGCGGACCAATGTCTTCAATAATTTTTAACTCCAATAGCAGTTCCTGTCCCTGTAACCTCCTCCTTTCCTGATAGTCCCTCCACATATTTGAAATGTACTGTATTCCAGACTGAAATCCCTATATCTATACATTTCTTCAGTGTCTACAACATGCCTTATCTCAGCAGTCTCCTCCTCCAATAACTGGAGAAGAGTCATGGGGAACAGAAACGGTTCCTTTGGTCCAACTAGTCCATGCTGACCAGAGTTCCTGAACGAGTCGCGTTTCCCTGCATTTGACCCATATCCCTTCAAACTTTCTCCTCTCCATGTACATGCCCAAATGTCTTTCCCAAATTGTTATGGTACTATTCTCTACCATGTCCCCTGGAAGCTCATTCTATACCTGCACCATCCTCTGTTTGGAAAATTTTCTCCTCCAAACCCTTTTAAGTTTTTTCTCTTCCATCTCATAATTATACCCTCTAGAATACAGAACATAGAACATGGCAGAGCGGTACAGGCCCTTCGGCCCTCAATGTTGTGCCAACCTGTGGAACCTGGGGAAGCCCATCTAACCTTCCCTATTCCATTCTCAACCATATGCCTATCCAATACCCGTTTAAATGCCCTGGGCGGCACGGTGGCACAGTGGTTAGCACTGCTGCCTCACAGCGCCAGAGACCCGGGTTCAGTTCCCGCCACAGGCGACTGACTTTGTGGAGTTTGCACGTTCTCCCTGTGTCTGCGTGGGTTTCCTCCGGGTGCTCCGGTTTCCTCCCACAGTCCAAAGATGTGCAGGTCAGGTGAATTGGCCATGCTAAATTGCACCTTAGTGTTAGGTAAGGGGTAGATATAGGGGTATGGGTGGGTTGCGCTTTGGCGGGGTGGTGTGGACTTGTTGGGCCGAAAGGCCTGTTTCCACACTGTAAGTAATCTAATCTAATCTAAAGTTGGCGAGTCCACTACTGTTGCAGGCAATGCATTCCATTCCCCGACTATTCTGAGTACCTCTGGCATCTGTCCCATATCTATCAACTAATAATAATAATATCTTCCTCAATCTAAAGCTATCTCTCCTCATGCTAGACATCAAGTCCATCAGCCTTCCTCCGTACCAGGTAACATCCTAGTAAATCTCCTCGGAACCCTTTCCAAATCTTTAACACACTTCCTCTAATGTGGTGATCTGACCAGAGGCAACACTCCAGATGTGGCCACACCAGAGTTCTGTACACCTACAGCATTCCTTGTACCAATAAAAGGTATTGCTGAGTGCCTTCTTAACAGCCCTATCAAACTGGGTGGCAACTTTCAAAGATCTATGTCCATGGACACAGTGATCACTCTGCTCATCTGCACTACCAAGAACTGCTTTTCCCACATCCACCTGTTTGGTCACCTCAAAGAAATCAATAAGGTTTTTAGTACCTTTCACAAAACCGTGCTGACTATCCCTCATCACCTAATTCATCTCCAGATGATTATAAATGCTAGCTTTTACACGCCTTTCCAACACTTTACCTAGAATCAAAGTAAGGTATATAATTACCAGGGTTGTCTCTATTCCCTTTCTTGGAGAAGGAGACAACATTTACAGTCCTCCAGCCTTCTGGCACTATTCCTGTAGACAATGACGGCATAAAGATCAAAGCCAAAGGCTCGGCAATCTCCTTCCTGGCTTCCCAGAGAAGCCAAGGATAAATCCCATCTGGCCCAGTAGATTACCGATTTTTACGCTTTCCAGAATTGCTAACACCTTCTCTTTCTGCAGTTCAATCCCATCTAGTTATGGACTCCACTACCCTGGAGTAAAGGCGTTGGATAATTAACTTACCTATATCCCTCATGGTTTTCACAACCTTTATAAGGCCACCCCTCAGCCACCTATGCCCAGTTGAAATGCGAAGGACAATGATATAAATATTTCTGCTCGTGTTCCTGCCACTACTTTGCCACAGTGTTCTGGGATACACTTGTTCAGGACCTAGGGCTTTCTCTACCTTTGTGTTCTAAGACCTCCAGCACCATCTCTTCTTTAATGGGGACTCTTTACAAGCCATCACTGTTTCTTTCCCTTTGTTTTCTCGTCTTTATCCACAATACGTTCTGACATGAAATGCTCATTTAGGCCTTCGCCCATCTCCTGTGGTTCCACACTTGGATGGCCTCACTGATCTTTGAGGAACGCTAGTGTCCGTCCAGTTGTTATTTTTGTAGTTGTATGCTGTAGAAAATTATTTGCATTCTTCTTAACCTTATCTGCAAAATCCATCTCATCCCCCCATGTTGCTTTCCAGCTTATCCAACCTCTCAGATTCTGTCAAACCCTCCAGTATCCGTAACATCTTCTTCAATCTTTGCTCCATTTACGGTGTCAGGAAATGCTTCCTAAATCAGGATGATCAGAATTCTATGCAGTACTTCAAAGCTGTGCTGACTATCCCTAATCAATCCTTGCCGTTGCAATTGCATGTAACTCCTGTCCTGCAGAATTGCTTCAAACAATGTACGCTCCACTGACATCAAGCTAATTGGTGTTTATCTCCCTGGCTTTCCCTCTCAGCCTTTCCTAAACACTGGCACAACATTAGCCACCCTCCAGGCTCCCTGCTCATCACCCGTGGCTGTCAGTGATAGAACAATCTATATGGGACAATATGGGACCCACAATTTCTTCCTGAGCTTCCCACAAAATACTTGATTAGTTCCCATGGACTTGTCTCCCTTACATGAATTTAAAAACCTCCAGTACCTCCTGTTATGTGGAGTCTTGTGAAGCCATCACTGTTTATTTCCCTGACATTCCCTGTCTTTCTCCACAGTAATTTCAAACATGATATTTTCGTTTAGGATCTCACCCATCTCCTGTGGTTCCACACTTGGATTGCCCGATTCATCTTCAAAGAGCCATACTCTGCCCCTAGTTAATCTTCTACTGTTAATATACTTGTAGAATATCGTTGGATTTTCCTCAGCCTGATCTGCCAACGCTTTTTGTTGTCTCCTTTGTGCCCTCCTGATTTCCCTCTTACGTGAATTACTCCACCCACAAAGTTCTTCAATGGATTCCCTTAATCCAGCTGGCTATATGTGACACGTGCCCCCTTTTTGTTGACCAGAATCTCAATACCTCCAGTCATCCAGAGTTTCCTACTTGTGTCAGCATTGTCATTCACACTAACAGGAATATGCTGGCTCTGAACTCTCACTTTAACTCCCTTTTGAAATCTTCCCACCTGCCTGACGTTCCTTTACCTGCAAATAGCCTCCACAATCAATTGTTAAAAGCTCTTGACTAATACCTTCTGGATTGAGGAAAGACCAGTTTTAATCTTTAACTTGTGGACCAGGTTTGTCCTTTTCCATCGCTATTTTCAAACTAATACGATTGTGATCACTTTGCCAAAGTATTGCCCCACTAGCAACTCAGTCCCTTTCCCTACTTTGTTTCCAAAGGCAATGTCAGGTTTTACCTTTTCCTGCAGTCCGACCATTTACATTTTGACTGGGACAGTTTTCTTGCACATGCCGAACAAATTCCTCCCAACCAAGCTCTGAACACTCTCGCAATCCGAGTCTAGGTTTCGAAAGTTAAACGTCCTGACCATTACAACCCTATCATTCTTACAGGTATCTGAGATCTCCCATCATATTTGCTGCTCAAATTCCCGCTGATTGTTAGGGGCCTGTACTACAGTCATATCAAACTGATGACCCTTTCTTATTTCTCAGTTGCATTATTATAACTTCACCTGGTGATCCCCAGGAAATACTGTCTAATTACAGCTGTAATGTTTTCACTGATCAGAACCTCCAATAAACCTCCTCTCTCACCTCCTGTTCTAGCCTCCTATGCTACCTTGTGCTTTCACATCGAGTTATTAACGTACATAATACTGTTCAAAATAATGAGAGGAATACATAGAGTCAATAGCCAGAGACTTTTTCCCCAGGGCAGGATTGACTGGTACGAGAAGTCAAAGTTTGAAGATATTAAGAGGAAGGTATAAAGGAGAAATCAGAGGTAGGTTCTTTACGCAGAGAGTTGTGAATGCGTGGAATGCGTTGCCAGCAGTGCTGGTGGAAGCGAAGTCATTGGGGATATTTAAGCGACTGCTGGACATGCACATGGATAGCAGTGAGTTGAGGGGTGCGTAGGTTAAGTTACTATATTTTACATTATGTTTTGGCACAATACCATGGGCCTATGGGCCTGTACTATGCTGTACATTTCTGTGTTCTATTTTCTATAATAAACAGCAATGGTTGTTGCACAGACCCCTGTGGTACACCCGCTGGTGAAAGAATTTCAAACACAAAACCAACCCTCCACCGTTGTGGATCTAGGTTGCCAAATTGCCTTGGATCCCATTGGTCTGCTGGACCAGCCTTCCATGAGACATCTTTTCAAATACTGTAATGAACTCCATGTGACCCACATCCCTCATCAAAATCCTCAATCGCAATTTCAAACAAAAGTCTCAGCTGAATTTGGGAGAGGATCTTACTCTCCCAAATCCGTGATGAATGTCCCGAATCAATCTCTGCCTTTCCAAATATTGATTCATTCTGTCTCTCAGAATTGTGTCCAATAATTTCCCTCCCATTGCTGTCAGACTATCTGCTCTGTAATTACTTGGCTTATCCCTGCTGCACTTCCCGAACAAAGGAACCACATTAGCTGTCCTACAGTCATTCAGCACTTCACCCATGGCCAGCAAAGTATTAAATATATCCACCAGGGCCCCAGCAATCTCCTCCCTTACCTGAACAAGGGGAGAAGGTTTGACTTGAAACAGAGGGCACCAGTATCCCTGGGGGGGAGACTTGCTTTTCTTACCCCGGAGGGTTTAAACTAGTTTGGCAGGGCTTTGTACTCTGAGTAAGAGAGGTATCATTTACCAGTCAATGGAAAATACATCAGCCATCGAGAGCAAGTTTCCTTTTCAGGATATCCAGAGGCACAATCAAGGGAGGGAAAAGATTTCTGGTTTAAAGTTCATTTATTTCAACGCACGAGGCCTGACTGGTAAGGCAGACGAGCTCAGAGCATGGATTGGCTCTGTGGATTGGGGTATTATAGCCATAGCAGAAACATGGCTGAGGCAATGGCAGGACTGGCAGTTCAGTGTTCTAGGATACAGAATTTACAGGCATGACAGAAGGACAAGTAAGTGAGATGGGGGAGTTGTCCTTTTGATATGGGAGGACATAACAACAGTGCTTAGAGAGGATACTCTTTTGGGTGATCAATGAGGTCATATGGTTAGAAGGTAGAAACAAAAAGGAGATGATCATTCTGCTGGGATGGTGTTCTGGACCCCCCAATAGCCAGCGGGTACTAGAGGAGTAGATGTGAAGAAAGATTCCTGGTACCTATAGAAATAATAGAATAGTATTGGTTGGAGAATTTAACTTCCCCTGAATTGACTGGACCACACAAAGTGTAAAAGTCCTGTATGGAGTGGAATTTTTCAAATGTGTACAAGAAAGTTTCCGAGATCAATAAATAGAGGGTCCCACTCTACTCAGGCGAGTGCAACACTGGACCTCCCCTCAGAAAACGAGGTCAGGCAAGTGACTGAAGTATCAGTCAGAGAGCGCTTTGGGTCCAGTGACCACACTGTCTTAGTTTTAACATTATTATTGAAAAAGATCAGACAGGTCCACAGATTAAGGTGCGAAACTGGAGCAGGGCCAGTTGTGGGCTAATTTGCAGGATCGAGCAGATGTCGATTGGGTGAATTAAAAATCACACAACACCAGGTTATTGTCCAACAGGTTTATTTCGAAGCATTAGCTTTCGAAGCGCAGTAGATCATCCTAAAATATGAAAACTTAAACTGAATTTGTTTGATAATACATTCCATGACACTGCTGTCCTGTTGCTATAAAATTTGTCCTTATGATTGTGCTCCACAACCACCTGATGAAGGAGCAGCGCTCTCGTGCTTCCAAAGAAACCCGCTGGACTGTAAGCTGGTATTGTGTGATTTTTAACATTGCCCATCCCAGTCCAACATCTGCTCCTCCACATCATGCTCCCATCAACTGGGTGAGTCTGTTTGAAGGAAAAGGAATGACTGGCAAATGGAAGACTTTAAAAGTGTCATCTCAAGAATCCTGTTAGAGTGAAGGGAAACGCTGGCAGGTTTCGGGATCCCTGGCTAATGAGAGCTGTTGAGCCTCTGTTCAAGAAAAAGAAGGCGGCACACATTGTCTTCAATGTTTCCATATTTACGCAACCTCTTCCAGTCCTAAAGACATAATCACTCGGTGGAGACCTGACAATCCTCTCAGGCCCCTGCAGCAATTCTGATCTACAGAACTCACTGAAAGCCTGTGACTCTCCCAATCCAGTTCCAAAAAGACTCACTATCTGTGTAACATCATCCTTTTGATAACACCCACCATATCAATGTAAGCTCCTCCTGTATTTTCATCCATTTACCCGTGTCTATAACCCCCTCCAGCTCTTACGCTCCTATCTGTGGAAATGTCACCCCCTCCACCCCCACAATCGGTGGGACGGCACGGTGGCACAGTGGTTAGCACTGCTGCCTCACAGCGCCAGAGACCTGGGTTCAATTCCCGCCTCAGGCGACTGACTGTGTGGAGTTTGCACGTTCTCCCCGTGTCTGCGTGGGTTTCCTCCGGGTGCTCCGGTTTCCTCCCACAGTCCAAAGATGTGCAGGTCAGGTGAATTGGCCATGCTAAATTGCCCGTAGTGTAAGGTAAGGGGTAGATGTAGGGGTATGGGTGCGTTGCGCTTCGGCGGGGCGGTGTGGACTTGTTGGGCCGAAGGGCCTGTTTCCACACTGTAAGTAATCTAATCTAATCCTTCTCACTTTGACCAAACTGGAGGAGGTTACTAATGCTTCCTTACCTGTGAAACTATCTTTAACCAAAGTTACTGCCCTTCTGGAAAATCTGTCAGACTCCACACCCTCCATATCTAAATAATCTGCAGAGGCAAACCTTCCTATATATAAACATCTTCAGTCACGACTACCCTCAATATCTGTTTGGTCCTCCAGTCTGTACAACCCACTTTATCACTGTCATCTGCTCCATTCACTGAAATCCCGCCCTGTCTGTGTAACTCTCCCTATCATATCAATATGCTTATCCCTGTTAACTGCTCCATCCCTCCGAACCTCTCCATCTTCATGAACACGTGTAGGCCCTACATCTCTCCACATTTCTGTAACCTCCTGTGGCTCTGTAGTCCTCCCTCCTGGTGAAACCACCTCCAGTCCCCAGAACCCTCCCAATCTGGGTCGTCTGCTCCAAATCAGACTATTGCTGCCTCTGTTACCTCCGAAAATGCGAGCAAACCCTTCCTATTTGTGTATCTTCATTCAGATCCTATACTCTCCAACTTTCCAAAACCTCTTCCTCCCATTGTAACCCTCCATATTTAGAACATGGAACAGTCCAGGCACTTCAGCCCTCAACGCTGTGCCAATCATTTTTCCTACTCTAAGATCAATCTAACCTGCAGACCATTCAAAGAACAAAGGAAATCACAGCACAGGAACAGGCTCTTCAACCCTCCAAGCCTGCACCGATCCAGATCTTCTGTCTAAACACGTCGCCTATTTTCTGAGGATCTGTATCCCTTTGTTCCCTGCCCATTCATACATCTGTCTAGATACATCTTAACTGACGTTATCATTCCGGCCTGTACTTCCTCCGCTGGCAACGTGTTCCAGGTCCCCACCACCCTCTGCGTAAAGACCTTTCCACATATATCTGCCCTAAACCTTCCCCCTCTCACTTTGAACTCATGACTCCTAGTAATTAAATTCCACAGTCTGGGAAAAAATGCTTCTTGCTATCCACCCTGTCTATACATCCCACGATTTTGCAGACCTCAATCAGGTCTCCAGTTAACCTTCGTCTTTCTAATGAAAGTAATCCGAATCTATTCAATCTCTCCTTATTGTTAGCGCCCTCAATACCAGGCAACATCCTGGTGAACCTCCTCGACACCCTCTCCAAAGCATGCACATCCTTCTGGTAATGTGGCGACCAGAACTGTACATAATATTCTGAATGTGGCCGAACCAAAGTCCAATACAACTGTAACATGACCTGCCAACTCTTGTACTCAATGCCCCGTCCAATGAAGGAAAGCATGCCGTATGCCGCCTTGACCACTTTACTGACCTACATTGCCACCTTCAGGGAACAATGAACCTGAATACCCAGATCTCTCTGTACATGAGTTTTCCCCAGGACTTTTCCATTGACTATATGAATTAACTTTAGAATTGGATCTTCTGAAATGCATCACCTCGCATTTCCCAGATTGAACTCCATCTGCCATTCCTCTGCTCGCCTCTCCAATCTATCTATATTCTGCTGTATGAACTGACAGTCCCCTTCACTGACTGCTACTCCACCAATCTTAGTGTCGTCTGCAAACTTGCTAATCAAGGAACTAATACCTTCCTCCAAATCATCGATATGTATCACAAGCAACAGTGGTCCCAACATGTATCCTCGTGGAACACCACTGGTCACAGGTCTCCATTTTGAGAAATTAATTTTGCTATCATTCATGTGCCTATCCAAAAGTTACTTAAATGGCCTAATGTTTGGACTCTACCACCAACACTGGCAATACATTCCACTCACTCAACATACTCTGTGTAAAGAAGCTACCGCTGGCATCTCCCTTCAACCTTCCTCCAATTACCTTACAATTTGCCTCCTAGTTGTAGCCATTTTCTCAATGGGAAGAATCTTAGGCCTCCCACTCTATGTCTGCCTCTCATCATCTCGTACACCTCTATCAAGTCACTTCTCATCCTTTTTCATTCCAAACAGAAAAGCCCTGGCACCCTCAACTTTTCTTCAATAGTCGTCCCCTCCAGTACAGACATAATCCTGATAAATCTCGTCTGCACCCTCTCCAAAGCTTCCACATCTTTCCTGTAATGAGGCAACCAAAACTGAACACAATATTCCAATTGTGGTCTAAGTACAGGCTATATCGAGCTGCAACATAACCTCACAGCTCTTAAACTCAATCCCCCCGCCAAGGAAAGCCGACACATCATTGACTTTCTTAACAACCCTAATAACTTGGCTGGCAACTTTGAAGGATCGCTGGACGTTACTCCTCACTGTCAAGAATCCTGCATTAGCCCAGTATTCTGTTGGCTCAGGATCTGGAGTAGCTACAAGAGCGAGAGGCGCTGACAGAGGCAGCAATTAGACCCTCACAGTGAGGGATACCACATGGAGAGATACTGAGTGATATCACCAGAGTGCAGGATGATTTCATAATGAAACAATTATGTAGGAAGAACAGGTTTAGGTTCCTGATGCACTGGTGTCAGTGTTCAGGAATGAGCAACCTTTGAGCAGGTGAAGTGATAGCCTAGTGGTATTATTGCTAGGGCATATATCCAAAACCTCACCCAATGTTCAGAGGAGGCAGGTTTGAATCCCACCATCAGAAGTGGTGGAATTTGTAATTAATACATTTTTAAAACTGCAAGTAACAATCCATTAATAAGTACGATACCATTGCTGACATCCAAAATAACGTTTGTTCTTCAAAAAGACACTTGGGGACATCTGCGATCCTCACGTGGTCTGCATGACATCCCCACAGCAAAGTGTTTGCCCTCTGAAATGGCCGAGCAAGCTACTCAGTTCAACGGCAGCTAGGGCTGGGCAGGAAAGACTGGTCAGCCAGAGACACCCACATCCCATACCTGCTTTAAAACTTAATCCCTTAAGGTGGCCCCACTGGAACTGTGCTTGGACCAGTGTCTTGGCCAATCATGTCAGTAGGTTTATGGACAGGGCTTTAAACTGACACAGAGGATGCAGGGACAGGGATCAGATGAAAGGAGCTTTCAAAATCCAAACATAAAATGCGAAGAATCGGAACAACATGGGGATGTGGCTGAAGACAAGCAGAAAGGAACAGGAAGGGACAGAGATTAACTAAAACTGCACAGCAGTGAAGACGTTTGTGACAGGAAATTGTAGGAAACAGTGTATTATGTTTTTTTTAAGTAGACCAAGTCTCATCAATAAGGTAGATGGATTTGTGACACAGTGATAAAAGAGATTTAGACACCAGAGAGACCAGAAATGGAACATAAATATTCAATGATTCACAGCCTTGTGCAAACTCAGGCGAAATGGGTAACGCTAACAATAATGGATAGCAAAGGCATTACAGAGAAAGCATTTGGCCTCAAATCATGAAGTAGAGTCTGTCTGAATGTAATTTCTGGCCAAGGACTCAAGCAGCAGAACAGTTTTAGGCCAGCAAACAATATTACATTGCTCATCACTGTATTAAACTGGAATCCATTGGAATTTTAAATAAAGGCATTGTGATATTTCAGTGAAACATCAATATTCGCATAACTGGGACAATCACACAGAGAACAGTGATATTGAAAGATGAGTTTGGAGAATTTTTTTCAATGTTTCTTTGAATAACACATTGTGCAACTGGCTAGGGATGTCACTACCTCAGAGCGACCGTTGTGTGATGAAACTCAGTGAATGAGTAATGTCCCCTGGAGAGATACTCTGGGTAATTGTGATAAAGTGCAGTTTAAAGGAATGTAAAGTTTTAAAGTGAATCACAGAAAGGACAAGTTATAACTAGAAACAAAAATAGCTAATTACATGAGTTTGACAGGAGAAGTGACCAAGGTAAACATGCTAAACAGACTGAAACATGTATCTGTAAATGAACAGTGGAAAACATTTGAAGGAACAGTGTTAAACACTCAACAAAATGACATTCCATTGAAACAGACAATCGATCATATTAGAGGATGAGGCTGAGAAGATCACCGAAAAGTACTTAAAATCCTGAAGTGAGAGAGTGTTTTAGGAGTAAGTGTTAAAGGGATTGAAAAGGGTCTGCACGCAGGAGGAGGGCACTGGGAAGGGGAATCATTGTCAGAGTTTAATGACACGACAGGAACAGGGAGAGGTGAAGGTGCTGGAGGTGGTGAGAGTGTTACAGAGTGGTCAGGGCCTGAACGGTGTTACAAAGCCAGTACGGATTGCTGCAGCTGGAGGGGTTTGCAGAGGTAGGGAGGAACATATGTATTTTTATTTATTCATTCATAGAATGGACGAGATGAGATCTTCCTACCGATCAATTATGCTTTTATGCTGGCCCCAGAAATATATTTTCCAGCCACAACATGACATCCCTGCTCCTCCTCTCAATGTTCTGACCAATGAAGGTAACCATCTCAAATGCCTGCTTTACCAGCCTGTCTACATGTGACACTACTTTCAAAGAATTGTGTACCTGCATCCCTGGGTCTCTGATTGACAACACTACCCAAGACCCGAACATTAACTGTCCCACGCTGGTTTGTTTCACCAAACTGACCCTCTGAAATGGCCGAGCAAGCTACTCAGTTCAAGGGCAGCTAGGGCCGGGCAAGAAAGGCTGGTCAGCCAGAGACACCCACATCCCATACCTGATTTTAAAAAGTAATCCATTCGGATGGTCCCACTGGAACTGTGCTGGGACCAAGGTCCTGGCCAATCATGTCCTGACCTCACATTTATCTAATTCGACTCAATCTGCTATTCATCAGCTCACTATCCCAGCAGTACACTTCATCCTGTAGTATCACAGATAACCTTCTTCACTGCTGAAAATGTGTTGCTGGAAAAGCGCAGCAGGTCAGGCAGCATCCAAGGAAGAGGAGAATCGACGTTTCGGGCATAAGCAAACGTCGATTCTCCTGTTCCTTGGATGCTGCCTGACCTGCTGCATTTTTCCAGCAACACATTTTTAGCTCTGATCTCCAGCATCTGCAGTCCTCACTTTCTCCTCGAACCTTCTTCACTGTCCAATTTATCACCAATTTCAGTGTCACTCAAAAAACACTTACTTACCAGGAAACCAATACTCCCATCCAAACCATTTATCCAAATGACAAACACCAGTAGACCCACTACACTGCTGGTCACATGCTTCCAGTCAGAAAAACAACATGTCTTCCATCACCCGCTGTCTCCTACTATCAAGCCAACTTTGTATCCAGTTCACTGACTCCTCCTAAATGCCATACATTGATCTGAGCTTATTACCCAGTTTACCATGCGGAACGTAGAACACAGAACAGTACAGCATGCGATGCTATGCCAATCTATTATCTGACTGTAAGATCAAACTTACCTACATCTGCCATTACTGAACTCCATCTGCCATTTCTCAGCCCAGCTCCGCATCCTGTCAATGTCCCGTTGCAACCTACAACAGCCCTCCACATTACCCACCACTCCACCACCCTTTGTGTCATTGGCAAACTTACTAACCCACTCTTCCACTCCCACATCCAAGTAATTTTTTAAAAATCACAAAGAGCAGAGGTCCTCTAACCTCTCCCTGCAGAACACCACTGATCACTGAGTGCCAGGATGAATGCTTTCCATCTATCATCACCCTCTCTCTTCTATGGGCCAGGAATCGTGTATCCAGACAGACAGGTTTCCCTGGATCCCATGCCTCTGTACTTTCTGAATGAGCCATAAATGTGTTTTGTCACATTCTCAAAGGATTCAATAAGATTTGTGAGGCATGACCTGCCCCATACAATGGCATGCTGACTATCTTAAATTAAACAATGGTTTTCCAAGGAATCACAAATCCTGTCTCTCATAAATCCTTTCCAATAATCTGCACATCACAGACATAAGACTGACAGATCTGTAATTCCAAGGATTATTCCTAGTCCCTTTCTTGAACAAGGAATATCAACATTTGCCACCCTCCAACTATCTGGTATGACTCCAGTGGACAGTGAGGGTGCAAAGGTCATCGCCAAAGGCTCAGCAATCCATTCCCTCACTTCCTGTAGTAACTTTGGGCACATCCCGTCTGGTTCAACAGACTTATCTATCCTCACGTTTTACACAATATTCAGCACATCCTCTTTCTTAACATCAATCTGTTCACATATATCAGTCCTTTTCAAGCTGTCCTCACAAATGACAAGGTCCCTCTCAGTAGTGAATACTGCGGCACAATATGCATTAAGGACCTTCCCACCTCCTCCGACTCCAGGCACAAGTTCCTCCACTATCCCTGATCGGCCCTACCCTCACTCTGGCCATCCTAGTGTTCCTCACATACATGGAGAATGTCTTATGGTTTTCCTTCATCCTTCCCAATAATACTTTTCCTTGCCCCCTTCAGGCAGTACTACGTCCATTCTTCCTGGCTATCCTCAGAGAAGTGTGGAAACAGGCCATTTTGCCCAACAACTCCATTCCAACCCTCCAAAGAGTATCCCACACAGAACGATCCTCCCATCCAATCACTCTACACTTGCCCTAACTAATGCGCCAAACCTACATATCCCTGAACACTATGAGTAATTTAGCATAACTGAGTCACCTACCAGCACACGTTTGGACTGTGGGGGGAAAATGGAGCACCTGGAGGAAACCCACACAGACATGGGAAAATGTGCAAACACCAGGCAAACAGTCGCCGGGGCTGGAATCGAAATTGTTTCCCTGGTGCTGATACAGCAGTGGTAACTACTGAGTCACCTTGCCACCCCTTGTCGTATCACTGCCTCCTCAACCTTATATAAGCTTCCTTCTTTCTCTTGAATAGATGTTCTATGTCCCTTAGAACCTTGCCAAATATTTCGCTAAATTCCATGTGGACAATGTTCGCTGTTCTGCCGACACCTGTCTCTTAGTTACCTCCTGCAAGAGTCAATACAGTTTGTGAAACACGGTTTTCTACTCACAAAGCTGAAAATGTGTTGCTGGAAAAATGCAGCAGGTCAGGCAGCATCCAAGGAGCAGGAGAATCGACGTTTCGGGCATGAGCCCTTCTCCTGAAGAAGGGCTTATGCCCGAAACGTCAATTCTCCTGTTCCTTGGATGCTGCCTGACCTGCTGCGCTTTTGCAGCAACACATTTTTAGCTCTGATCTCCAGCATCTGCAGTACTAACTTTCTCCTTTCCACTCACAAAGCCATGCTATCTCTAATCGGCCCTTGCCTTTCCAAGTATACGTAGGTCCTTTCTCTCACAATCTCCTCCAACAACTGGGCTGTAGTTTCCTGGATTTTCCCTGCAGCCCTGAAGTGATGGAACAACGTTATCCTCCCTCCAGTCTTCCGGTACTGCACTGAGTCTGTTGATAATATAAATATCTCTGTTAGGGACACTGCAATCTCTTCCCTAGCTTCCCATAATTTTCTAAGATAGACCTACCGATCTACTGAGGATTGATCTACCTTTATTTGTTACAGATTCCAGCGCTTTCTCTTCTCTGTTGAGGATTCTTTCCAAGACATCACTATTTCTTCCCCAAGTTCCCGAGCGTCCATGTCTTTCTCCACAATAAATACTGATAACTTTTTTTGTTTAAGATCTCACCCATCTCCTCTGGTTCCACACATCGGGATTTGATAATGGGTACAGGGAAACAGCACGCACAAAGCGAGGGTGGCACGGTGGCACGGTGGCTGAGTGGTTAGAACTGCTGTCTCTCAGCGCCAGACGTCCAGGTTCAATTCCCACTTTGGGCAACTATCTGCGTGGACTGTTACACGTTCGCCCATGTCTGTGTGGGTTTCTGCTGGGTGATCGGGTTTCCTTCCAACGACGTGCAGGTCAAGTGAGTTGGTCATGCTAAATTGCCCACAGCCTTAGGTGGATTAGGAAATGGGTAAGTTGCCCTTCGGAGGGTTGGTGTGGGCTGGTTGGACCGAAGAGCTTGTGTCTACAGTGTAGGGAATTTAATTTAATAGGCGACCTTATTGATACTTAAGGAGCGCTATTCTCTACCGAGTTACTCGTTAGCTTCTGAAAATGCAAATACACCATATCCCCGTACAACCACACCCCTCCTGCACCATTTTCTATTCTGCCATTTACATTCACACCAACAAATAACCAACAGACTCAAAAACACATTCTCTTTTAAAAAATGTGTTTTTAAGGGTTATTGTTTATTGATAAATCCTTTCTGACATATTTCTGCATGCTCCCGACTTCCTGTCAGGCGAACACTCTCTGGTTTCAGACTGGCTGCAGAAAGGGTTGTGGGAGTTCTTGTTTATCAATCTGAAAAAGGTAGCTTACAGGGTCAGCAGGTAAGAGAGAAGGCAAATCAAATGTTGCCATTTATTACAAAGGGAATGGAGTCTAAAGATAGGGATTTTAACCTTAAACCTATGCGCTGTAGTATTTGAAACATACACATTGGAAAAGAGATTTCGATTCCACATTATCTATCCCTGTCCTAATGTTATATTCCTGTACCTGATCGCCTGTCAGCCTCTGATACTCTCACAAAACAATCCAAATTTGTTTAATTGCCTCTTACTCCGAATACACCCTTAAACACCCAACAAAGGTAACATGCTTTTGTACCCTCTCCAAAGTCTCCCCATCCTCCCTATTGTGTGGAGATGAGAACTGCATCCAGTACTCCAAATTCGGCCAAACAAAGGTTTTATACAATTGCAACATCAGATGCAAACCACTTTACTCAATGTTGTGACCGATGAAGGCCAGTGTTCTATGTGCTTTCTTTCTCATTTGCAATACTTCTTTTGCCATTTTCAGGGAGTTACTGACTTGCACCAAGATACGTCTGTATATCAATGTCCTTCAGTATCATAAATTTCTTCTTGAATTTGACATCCTAAACTCCATCATCACACACTTGTCTAGATTCAACTCGATTTGCTATTTCTTTGCACATCTTTGCAACTGATCTATAATCTCCTGCAACTTTGGATATCCTTGTTCAGGTTGGTCATTAAGAATATTTACAGCAGAGGTGGCCAAATTTTCAATTAATCAGGGAAACTTTAGTGGAAAAGGCAGGAAGGTAGAGTGGGGGATCATCAGATCAGTCATGATCTGATTGAAGGGCAGAGCATACTTGATGGGCTAAACGGCCTCATTCTGCTCCCAAACCTCGTGGTCTGAACTCAAACCCCAGATCTACATTATAACATTAGATTACATAATGTGTGGAAACAGGCCTTTCGGCCCAACAATTCCACACCGACCTGCTGAAGCACAAACCACCCATTCCCCTACATTTACCCCTTTACCTAACACTACGGGCAATTTAGAATGGCCAAGTCACTTGACCTGTGGGAGGAAACCAGAGCACCCGGAGGAAACCCACGCAGACACGGGGAGAATGTGCAAACTCCACACAGTCAGTCGCCAGAATTGGGAATTGAACCCGGGTCTCTAGCACTGTGAGGCAGGAGTGCTAGCCACCATGCCACGCACATTATGGGTCTCTGCTCACAAAACTCCTTTATAATGGGATTATTAGATATTGTTTATTACACAGCATTTGATCTGCAATAGATAATTTTGTTGATGGTTCTTTGATATGATGTTATAGGAAACCATCTCGTATACAATCCAGGATTCCATCCATTACAGTCGGGATGGAGACCACTGTCACATAAAATTACTGCAGTGCCCTTGCTGCAACTACATTCAGTGTCCTGACTGTAACCATATTGACATTACCATCCTTGTCTGGTGCCTATAAAAAACTTCCTGCTAACAGTTGCTATTGCTTACATACTCTCAATTCCACTCAAAATAAGACTCCAACATTTGATCTTCAGGTCAATAGGACTGTCTCATTAATGTGATTCCTGATTCCTGAAGAAGGGCTCATGCCCGAAACGTCGAATCTCCTTTCAATGTATCAATCTGCACGAACTAATTCAATGAAAGCAAGTGATTGCTTGAATTTAATGAGTACAGCGTCTATCCTTCATTCAATTTCTCCATCTTAACTCAATCATTCAATGAAACAAACTGCATTCGTTCTTTCATTGCATCAAACTTCAACCACAACTTCAATGAAAGAAACGTTTTGCATTGATTCAATGAAACGTTGTTAACACAGTCATGTAATGAATCCAACTGCATTTCATTCTTTCATTGAATCAAATTCACTGACTCAATGAATCCAACTACATCTGTCAATTCAATGCATAGAGCTTCTCTCACTCAACCATTTTCTTTATCTTAATGCCCTCATTCAACGGAACCAACGGCATTCATTCATTCATTGAATCAAACTTCAACCCTAGTTTCAATGAATGAAACTTTACTAATTCATTCATTCTCTTGAACTTAACACACTCATTCAATGAAACAGAGTGTATTCATTCATTTTTTAATAGAAACTTCAATCGTACAAGCAATTAAAAAACCAATTGTTGAGTGAAACAAACTTAACTCATTCTGTTAATGTATCGAACTGCATTCATTCTTTCAATAAAACCAACTGCATTCAATGATCCCAACGGTACCTGATAATTCAATGAACAGAGATTCTATCATTCATTGAATTTCTCGATCTTAACACACTCATTTGCTGAAACAAACCACGTTCATTCATTCATTCAATCAAACTTCAATCGTGCATTCAATAAACAAATCAGTATTCATGGATTCAATGAATCAGACTGACCACATTCATTAAAAGAATCCCACTGCCGTTATTCTTTCAATGTATCATACTGCACTTACTAATTCAATGAAAGGAACTGAAGGTTCCTTAAGTACAGGTTAATAAGTACAGCATACAGCAATTCAATAAGTTCAGCTTCTGTCGTTCATTTAATTTCTAAACCTTAACTCACTCATTCAATGAAACAAACTGCATTCATTCCTTCATTTCATCAAACGTCAACCGCAACGTCAATGAATGAAACGTTATTCATTCATTCAGTCAAACACACTTAACACAATCATGTAATGAATCCAACTGCATTTCATTATTTCACTGAATCAAACCCACAGATTCAATGAATCCAAATGTATCTGTTAATTCAATGTGCAGAGCTTCTCTCACTCATTCAATTTCTTGATCTTACAGCACTCATTCAATCTAACCAAGGGCAAGCATTCATTCATTGAATCAAACTTCAACCCTACATTCAATAAATGAAACGTTACTCATTCATTCATTCTCTGGAACTTAACACACTCATTCAATGAAACAGACTGTATTCATTCATTGATATCAACTTCAATCGTACAAGCAATGAAACAACTGTTAATCAATTATCGAAAGTAACAATCTGAACGCAATAAGTTAATGAATCTAACTCCATTCATTCCTTCAATGAAACCAACTGCACTGTCTGCTTCAATGATACCAACTGCACCTGATAACGCAATGTATAGAGCTTCTCTCATTCATCGAATTTCTCATTCTTCACACACTCATTTGCAGAAACAAACGACGGTCCTTCATTCATTCAATCAAACTTCAATCGTGCATTCAATGAACCAATCAGTATTCATTGATTCAATGAAACAGACTTACCACATTCATTTAAAGAATCCAGCTGCCGTTATTCTTTCAATGTATCAAACTGCACTTCCAAATTCAATGAAAGGAACTGAAGGTGTGAATTCAATAGGTACAGCTTATTGATACCAATGATACCAACTGCACCTGATAATTAAATGAATACAGCTTCGTTCACTCAATCAAATTCTTTAACTTAATGCACTCATTCAATGGATCCAACGGCATTCATTCATTCATTGAATCAAACTTCATCCCTAAATTCAATGATGAAACGTTACTCATTCATTCATTCTCTTGAACTTAACACACTCATTCAATGAAACAGAGTGCATTCATTCATGTTTTAAATAGAAACTTCAATCGTTCAAGCAATGAAACAACCATTATTCATTTGTCAAGTGAAACAACCTTAACTCATTCAGTTGATGAATCTAACTGCATTCATTCTTTCTATAAAAGCAACTGCACTTTCCGATTCAATGATACCAACAGCACCTGATAATGCAATAAATGGAGCATCTCTCATTCATCGAATTTCTCGGTGTAAACACACTCATTTGTTGAAACAAACTTCAATCGTACATTCATTAAACGAAGCAGTATTCATTGATTCAATGAAACAGACTTCCCACATTCATTTAAAGCATCCAACAGCACTCATTCTTTCAATGTATCAAAACTGCACTTACTAATTCAATGAAAGGAACTGAAGGTGTGAATTCAATAAGTACAGCTTCTGTCGTTCATTCAAATTCTCCATCTTATCTCACACATTCAATGAAACAAACTGCATTCATTCCTTCATTTCATCAAACTTCAACAGCAACTTCAGTGAATGAAACGTTATTCATTGATTCAGTCAAACACACGTACCAAAATCATGTCATGAATCCAACTGCATTTCATTATTTCACTGAATCAAAATCACCAATTCAATGAATCCAAATGCATCTGTTAATTCAATGTGCAGAGCTTCTCTCACTCATTCAATTTCTTGATCTTACAGCACTCATTCAATCTAAACAATGATTCATTCATTGAATCAAAATTCAACCCTACATTCAATAAATGAAACGTTACTCAATGATTCATTATCTGGAACGTAACACACTCATTCAATGACACAGACTGTGTTCATTTATTGATATAAACTTCAACCGGACAAGCAATGAAACAACTGTAATTCATTTAGATTAGATTACTTACAGTGTGGAAAAAGGCCCTCCGGCCCATCAAGTCCACACCGCCCCACCGAAGCGAAACCCACCCATACCCATACACGTACCCCTTACCGAACACTACGGGCAATTTAGCATGGCCAATTCACGTGACCTGCACATCTTTGGACTGTGGGAGGAAACCGGAGCACCCGGAGGAAAGCCACGCAGACACGGGGGGAATGTGCAAACTCCACACAGTCAGTCGCCTGAGGCTGGAATTGAACCCGGGTCTCTGGTGCTGTGAGGCAGCAGTGCTAACCACCGTGCCACCATCATTCTTTCAATTAAAGCAACTGCACTTTCCGATTCAATGATACCAACGGTACCTGATAATTCAATGAACATAGCTTCTCTCAATTATTGAATTTCTCGATCTGAACACACTCATTTGCTGAAACAAACGGCGTTCATTCATTCATTCAGTCAAACTTCAATCGTACATTCAATAAACGAAGCAGTATTCATTGATTCAAAGCATCCAACATTCATTTAAAGAATCCAACTGCAGTTATTCTTTCAATGTATCAATCTGCACTAACCAATTCAATGAAAGCAAGTGATTGCTTGAATTTAATGAGTACAGCATCTGTCCTTCATTCAATTTCTCCACCTTAACTCACTCATTCAATGAAACAAACTGCATTCGTTCTTTCATTGCATCAAACTTCAACCGCAACTTCAATGAAAGAAACGCTTTGCATTGATTCAATGAAACATTGTTAACACAGTCATGCAGTCAATCCAACTGCATTTCATTCTTTCATTGAATCAAATTCACTGACTCAATGAATCCAACTACATCTATCAATTCAATGCATAGAGCTTCTCTCACTCAACCATATTCTTTATCTTAATGCCCTCATTCAACGGAACCAACGGCATTCATTCATTCATTGAATCAAACTTCAACCCTAGTTTCAATGATTGAAACTTTACTAATTCATTCATTCTCTTGAACTTAAAACACTTATTCAATGAAACAGAGTGTATTCATTCATTTTTTAATAGAAACTTCAATCGTACTAGCAATTAAAAAACCATTCTTCATTTGTCGAGTGAAACAAACTTAACTCATTCTGTTAATGTATTAACTGCATTCATTCTTTCAATAAAACCAACTGCACTCAATGATCCCAACGGTACCTGATAATTCAATGAACAGTGATTCTATCATTCATTGAATTTCTCGATCTTAACACACTCATTTGCTGAAACAAACCACGTTCATTCATTCATTCAATCAAACTTCAATAGACCATTCAATAAACAAATCAGTATTCATGGATTCAATGAAACAGACTGACCACATTCATTTAAAGAATCCCACTGATGTAATTCTTTCGATGTATCATACTGCACTTACTAATTCAATAAATGAAACTCAAGGGTCCTTAAGTACAGGTTAATAAGTACAGCAGACAGCAATTCAATAAGTACAGCTTCTGTCGTTCATTCACTTTCTAAACCTTAACTCACTCATTCAATGGAACAAACTGCATTCATTCCTTCATTTCATCAAACTTCAACCGCAAGTTCAATGAATGAAACGTTATTCATTGATTCAGTCAAACACACTTAACACAATCATGTAATGAATCCAACTGCATTTCATTATTTCACTGAATCAAACTCACTCATGCACTCATTCAATCGATCCAACGGCATTCATTCATTCATTGAATCAAACTTCACCACTAGATTCAATGATGAAACGATACTCATTCATACATTCTCTTGAACGTAACACACTCATTCAATGAAACAGAGTGCATTCATTCATTTTTTAAATAGAAACTTGAATCGTTCAAGCAATGACACAACCATTCTTCATTTGTCAAGTGAAACAAACTTAACTCATTCAGTTAATGAATCTAACTGCATTCATTCTTTCAATAAAAGCAACTGCACTTTCCGATTCAATGATACCAACTGCACCTGATAATGCAATGTATAGAGCTTCTCTCATTCGTCGAATTTCTCGATCTTAACACACTCATTTGCTGAAACAAACCACGTTCATTCATTCATTCAATCAAACTTCAATCGTGATTTCATTGATTCAATGAAACAGACTTACCATATTCATTTAAAGAATCCAGCTGCTGTTATTCTTTCAATGTATCAAACTGAACTTACTAATTCAATGAAAGGAACTGAAGGTGTGAATTCAATAAGTACAGCTTATTGATACCAATGATACCAACTGCACCTGATAATTCAATGAATACAGCTTCTTTCACTCAATCAAATTATTTAACTTAATGCACTCATTAAATGGATCCAACGGCATTCATTCATTCATTGAATCAAACTTCACCCCTAGATTCAATGATGAAACGTTACTCATTCATTCATTCTCTTGGACTTAACACACTCATTCAATGAACAGAGTGTATTCATTCATTTTTTAGATAGAAACTTCAATCGTTCAAGCAATGAAACAACCATTATTCATTTGTCAAGTGAAACAAACTTAACTCATTCAGTTGATGAATCTAACTGCATTCATTCTTTCTATAAAAGCAACTGCACTTTCCGATTCAATGATACCAACTGCACCTGATAATGCAATAAATAGAGCTTCTCTCATTCATCGAATTTCTTTGTCTGAACACACTCATTTGTGGAAACAAACTTCAATCGTACATTCAATAAACGAAGCAGTATTCATTGATTCAATGAAACAGACTTCCTACATTCATTTAAAGCATCCAACAGCACTCATTCTTTCAATGTATCAAAACTGCACTTACTAATTCAATGAAAGGAACTGAAGGTGTGAATTCAATAAGTACAGCTTCTGTCGTTCATTCAAATTCTCCATCTTAACTCACACATTCAATGAAACAAACTGCATTCATTCCTTCATTTCATCAAATTTCAGCAGCAACTTCAGTGAATGAAACGTTATTCATTGATTCAGTCAAACACACGTAACAAAATCATGTAATGAATCCAACTGCATTGCATTATTTCACTGAATCAAAATCACCAATTCAATGAATCCAAATGCATCTGTTAATTCAATGTGCAGAGCTTCTCTCACTCATTCAATTTCTTGATCTTACAGCACTCATTCAATCTAACCAATGATTCATTCATTGAATCAAAATTCAACCCTACATTCAATAAATGAAACGTTACTCAATGATTCATTGTCTTTAAATTAACTCATTCAATGAAACAGACTGTATTCATTTATTGATATAAACTTCAACCGTACAAGCAATGAAATATCTGTTATTCATTTATCGAATGAAACAACCTTATCGCATTAAGTTAATGAATTTAACTCCATTCATTCATGAATTCATTCCTTCAATGAAACCAACTGCACTGTCCGATTCAATGATACCAACTGCACCTGATAATGCAATATATAGATCTTCTCTCATTCATCGAATTTCTCGGTCTGAACACACTCATTTGTTGAAACAAACGGCGTTCCTTCATTCAATCAAACTTCAATGAACCAATCAGTATTCATCGATTCAGTGAAACATACTTACCACATTCATTTAAAGAATCCAACTGCCGTTATTCTTTCAATGTATCAAACTGCACGTACTAATTCAATGAAAGGAACTGAAGGTGTGAATTGAATAAGTACAGCTTCTGTCGTTCATTCAATTTCTAAACCTTATCTCACTCATTCAAAGAAACAATCTGCATTCATTCCTTCATTGCATCAAACTTCAACCGCAACTTCAATGATTGAAACGTTATTCAATGATTCACTGAAACTTACTTAACACAGTCATGTAATGAATACAATTGCATTTCATTCTTTGATTGAATCAAACCCACCGATTCAAGGCATAAAATTGCAACTGTTAACTCAATGTGTAGAGCTCCTCTCACTTATTCAATTTCTTGAGCTTAAAGCACTCATTCAATGGAACCAACGGCAACCAACCATCAACCTTCGACACTACATTCAATGAATGAAACGTTACTCACTGTTCATTGTCTTGAACTTGACACACTCATTCAATGAAACAGACTGTATCCATTCATTCATTAAAAGAAACTTCAATCGTAGCAGCAATGAAACAACCGTTATAAATTTAACAAGTGCAACAAACTTCACTCATTCAGTTAATGAATCGAACCGCATTCAAACTTTCAAAGAAAACAACTACACTCGCCGATTCAATGATACCAATTGCACCTGATAATTCAATGAATACAGCTTCTTTCACTCAATCAAATTCTTTAACCTAATGCACTCATTCAATCGATCCAACGGCATTCATTCATTCATTGAATCAAACTTCACCACTAGATTCAATGATGAAACGTTACTCATTCATACATTCTCTTGAACGTAACACACTCATTCAATGAAACAGAGTGCATTCATTCATTTTTTAAATAGAAACTTGAATCGTTCAAGCAATGACACAACCATTATTCATTTGTCAAGTGAAACAAACTTAACTCATTCAGTTAATGAATCTAACTGCATTCATTCTTTCAATAAAAGCAACTGCACTTTCCGATTCAATGATACCAACTGCACCTGATAATGCAATGTATAGAGCTTCTCTCATTCGTCGAATTTCTCGATCTTAACACACTCATTTGCTGAAACAAACCACGTTCATTCATTCATTCAATTCAACATCAATCGTGAATTCATTGATTCAATGAAACAGACTTACCACATTCATTGATAGAATCCAACTGCCGTTATTCTTTCAATGTATCAAACTGAACTTACTAATTCAATGAAAGGAACTGAAGGTGTGAATTCAATAAGTACAGCTTATTGATACCAATGATACCAACTGCACCTGATAATTCAATGAATACAGCTTCTTTCACTCAATCAAATTATTTAACTTAATGCACTCATTAAATGGATCCAACGGCATTCATTCATTCATTGAATCAAACTTCACCCCTAGATTCAATGATGAAACGTTACTCATTCATTCATGCTCTTGGACTTAACACACTCATTCAATGAACAGAGTGTATTCATTCATTTTTTAGATACAAACTTCAATCGTTCAAGCAATGAAACAACCATTATTCATTTGTCAAGTGAAACAAACTTAACTCATTCAGTTAATGAATCTAACTGCATTCATTCTTTCAATAAAAGCAACTGCACTTTCCGATTCAATGATACCAACTGCACCTGATAATGCAATGTATAGAGCTTCTCTCATTCGTCGAATTTCTCGATCTTAACACACTCATTTGCTGAAACAAACCACGTTCATTCATTCATTCAATGAAACTTCAATCGTGAATTCATTGATTCAATGAAACAGACTTACCACATTCATTTAAAGAATCCAGCTGCCGTTATTCTTTCAATGTATCAAACTGAACTGACTAATTCAATGAAAGGAACTGAAGGTGTGAATTCAAGAAGTACAGCTTATTGATACCAATGATACCAACTGCACCTGATAATTCAATGAATACAGCTTCTTTCACTCAATCAAATTATTTAACTTAATGCACTCATTAAATGGATCCAACGGCATTCATTCATTCATTGAATCAAACTTCACCCCTAGATTCAATGATGAAACGTAACTCATTCATTCATGCTCTTGGACTTAACACACTAAAAAAAAGAACAGAGAGTATTCATTCATTTTTTAGATACACACTTCAATCGTTCAAGCAATGAAACAACCATTATTCATTTGTCAACTGAAACAAACTTAACTCATTCAGTTGATGAATCTAACTGCATTCATTCTTTCAATAAAAGCAACTGCACTTTCCGATTCAATGATACCAACTGCACCTGATAATGCAATAAATAGAGCTTCTCTCATTCATCGAATTTCTTTGTCTGTACACACTCATTTGTGGAAACAAACTTCAATCGTACATTCAATAAACGAAGCAGTATTCATTGATTCAATGAAACAGACTTCCTACATTCATTTAAAGCATCCAACAGCACTCATTCTTTCAATGTATCAAAACTGCACTTACTAATTCAATGAAAGGAACTGAAGGTGTGAATTCAATAAGTACAGCTTCTGTCGTTCATTCAAATTCTCCATCTTATCTCACACATTCAATGAAACAAACTGCATTCATTCCTTCATTTCATCAAATTTCAGCACCAACTTCAGTGAATGAAACGTTATTCATTGATTCAGTCAAACACACGTAACAAAATCATGTAATGAATCCAACTGCATTGCATTATTTCACTGAATCAAAATCACCAATTCAATGAATCCAAATGCATCTGTTAATTCAATGTGCAGAGCTTCTCTCACTCATTCAATTTCTTGATCTTACAGCACTCATTCAATCTAACCAATGATTCATTCATTGAATCAAAATTCAACCCTACATTCAATAAATGAAACGTTACTCAATGAGTCATTGTCTTGAAATTAACTCATTCAATGAAACAGACTGTATTCATTTAATGATATAAACTTCAACCGTACAAGCAATGAAACATCTGTTATTCATTTATCGAATGAAACAACCTTATCGCATTAAGTTAATGAATTTAACTCCATTCATTCCTTCAATGCAACCAACTGCACTGTCCGATTCAATGATACCAACTGCACCTGATAATGCAATATATAGATCTTCTCTCATTCATCGAATTTCTCGGTCTGAACACACTCATTTGTTGAAACAAACGGCGTTCATTCATTCATTCAATCAAACTTCAATGAACCAATCAGTATTCATCGATTCAGTGAAACAGAATTACCACATTCATTTAAAGAATCCAACTGCCGTTATTCTTTCAATGTATTCTTTCAATGCACGTACTAATTCAATGAAAGGAACTGAAGGTGTGAATTGAATAAGTACAGCTTCTGTCGTTCATTCAATTTCTAAACCTTATCTCACTCATTCAAAGACACAATCTGCATTCATTCCTTGCTTGCATCAAACTTCAACCGCAACTTCAATGATTGAAACGTTATTCAATGATTCACTGAAACTTACTTAACACAGTCGTAATGAATACAATTGCATTTCATTCTTTGATTGAATCAAACCCACCGATTCAAGGCATAAAATTGCAACTGTTAACTCAATGTGTACAGCTCCTCTCACTTATTCAATTTCTTGAGCTTAAAGCACTCATTCAATGGAACCAAGGGCAACCAACCATCAACCTTCGACACTACATTCAATGAATGAAACGTTACTCACTGTTCATTGTCTTGAACTTGACACACTCATTCAATGAAACAGACTGTATCCATTCATTCATTAAAAGAAATTTCAATCGTAGCAGCAATGAAACAACCGTTATAAATTTAACAAGTGCAACAAACTTCACTCATTCAGTTAATGAATCGAACCGCATTCAAACTTTCAAAGAAAACAACTACACTCGCCGATTCAATGATACCAATTGCACCTGATAATTCAATGAATACAGCTTCTTTCACTCAATCAAATTCTTTAACCTAATGCACTCATTCAATCGATCCAACGGCATTCATTCATTCATTGAATCAAACTTCACCACTAGATTCAATGATGAAACGTTACTCATTCATACATTCTCTTGAACGTAACACACTCATTCAATGAAACAGAGTGCATTCATTCATTTTTTAAATAGAAACTTGAATCGTTCAAGCAATGACACAACCATTATTCATTTCTCAAGTGAAACAAACTTAACTCATTCAGTTAATGAATCTAACTGCATTCATTCTTTCAATAAAAGCAACTGCACTTTCCGATTCAATGATACCAACTGCACCTGTTAATGCAATGTATAGAGCTTCTCTCATTCGTCGAATTTCTCGATCTTAACACACTCATTTGCTGAAACAAACCACGTTCATTCATTCATTCAATGAAACTTCAATCGTGAATTCATTGATTCAATGAAACAGACTTACCACATTCATTGATAGAATCCAACTGCCGTTATTCTTTCAATGTATCAAACTGAACTTACTAATTCAATGAAAGGAACTGAAGGTGTGAATTCAATAAGTACAGCTTATTGATACCAATGATACCAACTGCACCTGATAATTCAATGAATACAGCTTCTTTCACTCAATCAAATTATTTAACTTAATGCACTCATTAAATGGATCCAACGGCATTCATTCATTCATTGAATCAAACTTCACCCCTAGATTCAATGATGAAACGTTACTCATTCATTCATGCTCTTGGACTTAACACACTCATTCAATGAACAGAGTGTATTCATTCATTTTTTAGATACAAACTTCAATCGTTCAAGCAATGAAACAACCATTATTCATTTGTCAAGTGAAACAAACTTAACTCATTCAGTTGATGAATCTAACTGCATTCATTCTTTCAATAAAAGCAACTGCACTTTCCGATTCAATGATACCAACTGCACCTGATAATGCAATAAATAGAGCTTCTCTCATTCATCGAATTTCTTTGTCTGTACACACTCATTTGTTGAAACAAACTTCAATCGTACATTCAATAAACGAAGCAGTATTCATTGATTCAATGAAACAGACTTCCTACATTCATTTAAAGCATCCAACAGCACTCATTCTTTCAATGTATCAAAACTGCACTTACTAATTCAATGAAAGGAACTGAAGGTGTGAATTCAATAAGTACAGCTTCTGTCGTTCATTCAAATTCTCCATCTTAACTCACACATTCAATGAAACAAACTGCATCCATTCCTTCATTTCATCAAATTTCAGCAGCAACTTCAGTGAATGAAACGTTATTCATTGATTCAGTCAAACACACGTAACAAAATCATGTAATGAATCCAACTGCATTTCATTATTTCACTGAATCAAACTCACCGATTCAATGAATCCAAATGCATCTATTAATTCAATGTGCAGAGCTTCTCTCACTCATTCAATTTCTTGATCTTACAGCACTCATTCAATCTAACCAATGATTCATTCATTGAATCAAAATTCAACACTACATTCAATAAATGAAACGTTACTCAATGAGTCATTGTCTTGAAATTAACTCATTCAATGAAACAGACTGTATTCATTTATTGATATAAACTTCAACCGTACAAGCAATGAAATATCTGTTATTCATTTATCGAATGAAACAACCTTATCGCATTAAGTTAATGAATTTAACTCCATTCATTCCTTCAATGCAACCAACTGCACTGTCCGATTCAATGATACCAACTGCACCTGATAATGCAATATATAGATCTTCTCTCATTCATCGAATTTCTCGGTCTGAACACACTCATTTGTTGAAACAAACGGCGTTCATTCATTCATTCAATCAAACTTCAATGAACCAATCAGTATTCATCGATTCAGTGAAACAGACTTACCACATTCATTTAAAGAATCCAACTGCCGTTATTCTTTCAATGTATTCTTTCAATGCACGTACTAATTCAATGAAAGGAACTGAAGGTGTGAATTGAATAAGTACAGCTTCTGTCGTTCATTCAAGTTCTAAACCTTATCTCACTCATTCAAAGACACAATCTGCATTCATTCCTTCCTTGCATCAAACTTCAACCGCAACTTCAATGATTGAAACGTTATTCAATGATTCACTGAAACTTACTTAACACAGTCGTAATGAATACAATTGCATTTCATTCTTTGATTGAATCAAACCCACCGATTCAAGGCATAAAATTGCAACTGTTAACTCAATGTGTAGAGCTCCTCTCACTCATTCAATTTCTTGAGCTTAAAGCACTCATTCAATGGAACCAAGGGCAACCAACCATCAACCTTCGACACTACATTCAATGAATGAAACGTTACTCACTGTTCATTGTCTTGAACTTGACACACTCATTCAATGAAACAGACTGTATCCATTCATTCATTAAAAGAAACTTCAATCGTAGCAGCAATGAAACAACCGTTATAAATTTAACAAGTGCAACAAACTTCACTCATTCAGTTAATGAATCGAACCGCATTCAAACTTTCAAAGAAAACAACTACACTCGCCGATTCAATGATACCAATTGCACCTGATAATTCAATGAATACAGCTTCTTTCACTCAATCAAATTCTTTAACCTAATGCACTCATTCAATCGATCCAACGGCATTCATTCATTCATTGAATCAAACTTCACCACTAGATTCAATGATGAAACGTTACTCATTCATACATTCTCTTGAACGTAACACACTCATTCAATGAAACAGAGTGCATTCATTCATTTTTTAAATAGAAACTTGAATCGTTCAAGCAATGACACAACCATTATTCATTTCTCAAGTGAAACAAACTTAACTCATTCAGTGAATGAATCTAACTGCATTCATTCTTTCAATAAAAGCAACTGCACTTTCCGATTCAATGATACCAACTGCACCTGTTAATGCAATGTAAAGAGCTTCTCTCATTCGTCGAATTTCTCGATCTTAACACACTCATTTGCTGAAACAAACCACGTTCATTCATTCATTCAATGAAACTTCAATCGTGAATTCATTGATTCAATGAAACAGACTTACCACATTCATTGATAGAATCCAACTGCCGTTATTCTTTCAATGTATCAAACTGAACTTACTAATTCAATGAAAGGAACTGAAGGTGTGAATTCAATAAGTACAGCTTATTGATACCAATGATACCAACTGCACCTGATAATTCAATGAATACAGCTTCTTTCACTCAATCAAATTATTTAACTTAATGCACTCATTAAATGGATCCAACGGCATTCATTCATTCATTGAATCAAACTTCACCCCTAGATTCAATGATGAAACGTTACTCATTCATTCATGCTCTTGGACTTAACACACTCATTCAATGAACAGAGTGTATTCATTCATTTTTTAGATACAAACTTCAATCGTTCAAGCAATGAAACAACCATTATTCATTTGTCAAGTGAAACAAACTTAACTCATTCAGTTGATGAATCTAACTGCATTCATTCTTTCAATAAAAGCAACTGCACTTTCCGATTCAATGATACCAACTGCACCTGATAATGCAATAAATAGAGCTTCTCTCATTCATCGAATTTCTTTGTCTGTACACACTCATTTGTTGAAACAAACTTCAATCGTACATTCAATAAACGAAGCAGTATTCATTGATTCAATGAAACAGACTTCCTACATTCATTTAAAGCATCCAACAGCACTCATTCTTTCAATGTATCAAAACTGCACTTACTAATTCAATGAAAGGAACTGAAGGTGTGAATTCAATAAGTACAGCTTCTGTCGTTCATTCAAATTCTCCATCTTAACTCACACATTCAATGAAACAAACTGCATCCATTCCTTCATTTCATCAAATTTCAGCAGCAACTTCAGTGAATGAAACGTTATTCATTGATTCAGTCAAACACACGTAACAAAATCATGTAATGAATCCAACTGCATTTCATTATTTCACTGAATCAAACTCACCGATTCAATGAATCCAAATGCATCTATTAATTCAATGTGCAGAGCTTCTCTCACTCATTCAATTTCTTGATCTTACAGCACTCATTCAATCTAACCAATGATTCATTCATTGAATCAAAATTCAACACTACATTCAATAAATGAAACGTTACTCAATGAGTCATTGTCTTGAAATTAACTCATTCAATGAAACAGACTGTATTCATTTATTGATATAAACTTCAACCGTACAAGCAATGAAATATCTGTTATTCATTTATCGAATGAAACAACCTTATCGCATTAAGTTAATGAATTTAACTCCATTCATTCCTTCAATGCAACCAACTGCACTGTCCGATTCAATGATACCAACTGCACCTGATAATGCAATATATAGATCTTCTCTCATTCATCGAATTTCTCGGTCTGAACACACTCATTTGTTGAAACAAACGGCGTTCATTCATTCATTCAATCAAACTTCAATGAACCAATCAGTATTCATCGATTCAGTGAAACAGACTTACCACATTCATTTAAAGAATCCAACTGCCGTTATTCTTTCAATGTATTCTTTCAATGCACGTACTAATTCAATGAAAGGAACTGAAGGTGTGAATTGAATAAGTACAGCTTCTGTCGTTCATTCAAGTTCTAAACCTTATCTCACTCATTCAAAGACACAATCTGCATTCATTCCTTGCTTGCATCAAACTTCAACCGCAACTTCAATGATTGAAACGTTATTCAATGATTCACTGAAACTTACTTAACACAGTCGTAATGAATACAATTGCATTTCATTCTTTGATTGAATCAAACCCACCGATTCAAGGCATAAAATTGCAACTGTTAACTCAATGTGTAGAGCTCCTCTCACTCATTCAATTTCTTGAGCTTAAAGCACTCATTCAATGGAACCAAGGGCAACCAACCATCAACCTTCGACACTACATTCAATGAATGAAACGTTACTCACTGTTCATTGTCTTGAACTTGACACACTCATTCAATGAAACAGACTGTATCCATTCATTCATTAAAAGAAACTTCAATCGTAGCAGCAATGAAACAACCGTTATAAATTTAACAAGTGCAACAAACTTCACTCATTCAGTTAATGAATCGAACCGCATTCAAACTTTCAAAGAAAACAACTACACTCGCCGATTCAATGATACCAATTGCACCTGATAATTCAATGAATACAGCTTCTTTCACTCAATCAAATTCTTTAACCTAATGCACTCATTCAATCGATCCAACGGCATTCATTCATTCATTGAATCAAACTTCACCACTAGATTCAATGATGAAACGTTACTCATTCATACATTCTCTTGAACGTAACACACTCATTCAATGAAACAGAGTGCATTCATTCATTTTTTAAATAGAAACTTGAATCGTTCAAGCAATGACACAACCATTATTCATTTCTCAAGTGAAACAAACTTAACTCATTCAGTGAATGAATCTAACTGCATTCATTCTTTCAATAAAAGCAACTGCACTTTCCGATTCAATGATACCAACTGCACCTGTTAATGCAATGTAAAGAGCTTCTCTCATTCGTCGAATTTCTCGATCTTAACACACTCATTTGCTGAAACAAACCACGTTCATTCATTCATTCAATGAAACTTCAATCGTGAATTCATTGATTCAATGAAACAGACTTACCACATTCATTGATAGAATCCAACTGCCGTTATTCTTTCAATGTATCAAACTGAACTTACTAATTCAATGAAAGGAACTGAAGGTGTGAATTCAATAAGTACAGCTTATTGATACCAATGATACCAACTGCACCTGATAATTCAATGAATACAGCTTCTTTCACTCAATCAAATTATTTAACTTAATGCACTCATTAAATGGATCCAACGGCATTCATTCATTCATTGAATCAAACTTCACCCCTAGATTCAATGATGAAACGTTACTCATTCATTCATGCTCTTGGACTTAACACACTCATTCAATGAACAGAGTGTATTCATTCATTTTTTAGATACAAACTTCAATCGTTCAAGCAATGAAACAACCATTATTCATTTGTCAAGTGAAACAAACTTAACTCATTCAGTTGATGAATCTAACTGCATTCATTCTTTCAATAAAAGCAACTGCACTTTCCGATTCAATGATACCAACTGCACCTGATAATGCAATAAATAGAGCTTCTCTCATTCATCGAATTTCTTTGTCTGTACACACTCATTTGTTGAAACAAACTTCAATCGTACATTCAATAAACGAAGCAGTATTCATTGATTCAATGAAACAGACTTCCTACATTCATTTAAAGCATCCAACAGCACTCATTCTTTCAATGTATCAAAACTGCACTTACTAATTCAATGAAAGGAACTGAAGGTGTGAATTCAATAAGTACAGCTTCTGTCGTTCATTCAAATTCTCCATCTTAACTCACACATTCAATGAAACAAACTGCATCCATTCCTTCATTTCATCAAATTTCAGCAGCAACTTCAGTGAATGAAACGTTATTCATTGATTCAGTCAAACACACGTAACAAAATCATGTAATGAATCCAACTGCATTTCATTATTTCACTGAATCAAACTCACCGATTCAATGAATCCAAATGCATCTATTAATTCAATGTGCAGAGCTTCTCTCACTCATTCAATTTCTTGATCTTACAGCACTCATTCAATCTAACCAATGATTCATTCATTGAATCAAAATTCAACACTACATTCAATAAATGAAACGTTACTCAATGAGTCATTGTCTTGAAATTAACTCATTCAATGAAACAGACTGTATTCATTTATTGATATAAACTTCAACCGTACAAGCAATGAAATATCTGTTATTCATTTATCGAATGAAACAACCTTATCGCATTAAGTTAATGAATTTAACTCCATTCATTCCTTCAATGCAACCAACTGCACTGTCCGATTCAATGATACCAACTGCACCTGATAATGCAATATATAGATCTTCTCTCATTCATCGAATTTCTCGGTCTGAACACACTCATTTGTTGAAACAAACGGCGTTCATTCATTCATTCAATCAAACTTCAATGAACCAATCAGTATTCATCGATTCAGTGAAACAGACTTACCACATTCATTTAAAGAATCCAACTGCCGTTATTCTTTCAATGTATTCTTTCAATGCACGTACTAATTCAATGAAAGGAACTGAAGGAACTGTATTCATCCATTTTTTTAAATACAAACTTCAATCGTTCAATCAATGACACAACCATTATTCATTTGTCAAGTGAAACAAACTTAACTCATTCATTTGATGAATCTGACTGAATCTAATCATTCTTTCAATAAAAGCAACTGCACTTTCCGATTCAATGATACCAACGGTACCTGATAATTCAATGAACAGAGCTTCTCTCAATTATTGAATTTCTCGATCTTAACACACTCATTTGCTGAATCAAACGGCGTTCATTCAATAATTCAATCAAACATCAATCGTACATTCGATAAACGAAGCAGTATGCATTGATTCAAAGCATCCAACATTTATTTCAAGAATCCAACTGCAGTTATTCTTTCAATGTATCAATCTGCACTAACTAATTCAATGAAAGCAAGTGATTGCTTGAATTTAATGAGTACAGCGTCTATCCTTCATTCAATTTCTCCACCTTAACTCAATCATTCAATGAAACAAACTGCATTCGTTCTTTCATTGCATCAAACTTCAACCGCAACTTCAATGAAAGAAACGTTTTGCATTGATTCAATGAAACATTGTTAACACAGTCATGTAATGAATCCAACTGCATTTCATTCTTTCATTGAATCAAATTCACTGACTCAATGAATCCAACTACATCTATCAATTCAATGCATAGAGCTTCTCTCACTCAACCATATTCTTTATCTTAATGCCCTCATTCAACGGAACCAACGGCATTTATTCATTCATTGAATCAAACTTCAACCCTAGTTTCAATGATTGAAACTTTACTAATTCATTCATTCTCTTGAACTTAAAACACTTATTCAATGAAACAGAGTGTATTCATTCATTTTTTAATAGAAGCTTCAACGTACAAGCAATTAAAAAACCATTCTTCATTTGTCGAGTGAAACAAACTTAACTCATTCTGTTAATGTATTAACTGCATTCATTCTTTCAATAAAACCAACTGCACTCAATGATCCCAACGGTACCTGATAATTCAATGAACAGTGATTCTATCATTCATTGAATTTCTCGATCTTAAAACACTCATTTGCTGGAACAAACCACGTTCATTCATTCATTCAATCAAACTTCAATCGTCCATTCAATGAACCAATCAGTATTCATCGATGCAGTGAAACAGACTTACCACATTCATTTAAAGAATCCAACTGCCGTTATTCTTTCAATGTATCAAAACTGCACTTACTAATTCAATGAAAGTAACTGAAGGTGTGAATTCAATAAGTACAGCTTCTGTCGTTCATTCAAATTCTCCATCTTATCTCTCGCATTCAATGAAACAAACTGCATTCATTCCTTCATTGCATCAAACTTCAACAGCAAATTCAGTGAATTAAACATTATTCATTGATTCAGTCAAACACACGTAACAAAATCATGGAATGAATCCAACTGCATTGCATTATTTCACTGAATCAAAATCTCCAATTCAATGAATCCAAATGCATCAGTTAATGCAATGTGCAGAGCTTCTCTCACTCATTCAATTTGTTGATCTTACAGCACTCATTCAATCTAAACAATGATTCATTCATTGAATCAAAATTCAACCCTACATTCAATAAATGAAACGTTACTCAATGAGTCATTGTCTTGAAATTAACACACTCATTCAATGAAACAGACTGTATTCATTTATTGATATAAACTTCAACCGTACAAGCAATGAAACAACTGTTATTTATTTATCGAATGAAACAACCTTATCGCATTAAGTTAATGAATTTACCTCCATTCATTCCTTCAATGAAACCAACTGCACTGTCCGATTCAATGATACCCACTGCACCTGATAATGCAATCAATAGATCTTCTCTCATTCATCGAATTTCTCGGTCTGAACACACTCATTTGTTGAAACAAACGGCGTTCATTCATTCAATCAATCAAACTTCAATGAACCAATCAGTATTCATCGATTCAGTGAAACAGACTTACCACACTCATTTAAAGAATCCAACTGCCGTTATTCTTTCAATGTATCAAACTGCACGTACTAATTCAATGAAAAGAACTGAAGGTGTGAATTGAATTAGTACAGCTTTTGTCGTTCATTCAATTTCTAAACCTTATCTCACTCATTCAAAGAAACAATCTGCATTCATTCCTTCATTGCATCAAACTTCAACCGCAACTTCAATGATTGAAACGTTATTCAATGATTCACTGAAACTTACTTAACACAGTCATGTAATGAATACAATTGCATTTCATTCTTTGATTGAATCAAACCCACCGATTCAAGGCATAAAATTGCATCTGTTAATTCAATGTGTAGAGCTCCTCTCACTCATTCAATTTCTTGAGCTTAAAGCACTCATTCAATGGAACCAACGGCAACCAACCATCAACCTTCGACACTACATTCAATGAATGAAACGTTACTCACTGTTCATTGTCTTGAACTTGACACACTCATTCAATGAAACAAACTGTATCCATTCATTCATTAAATGAAACTTCAATCGTAGCAGCAATGAAACAACCGTTATAAATTTAACAAGTGCAACAAACTTCACTCATTCAGTTAATGAAGCGAACCGCATTCAAACTTTCAAAGAAAACAACTACACTCGCCGATTGCACCTGATAATTCAATGAATACAGCTTCTTTCACTCAATCAAATTCTTTAACCTAATGCACTCATTCAATCGATCCAACGGCATTCATTCATTCATTGAATCAAACTTCACCCCTAGATTCAATGATGAAACGTTACTCATTCATACATTCTCTTGAACGTAACACACTCATTCAATGAAACAGACTGTATTCATTCATTTTTTAAATAGAAACTTGAATCGTTCAAGCAATGACACAACCATTATTCATTTGTCAAGTGAAACAAACTTAACTCATTCAGTTAATGAATCTAACTGCATTCATTCTTTCAATAAAAGCAACTGCACTTTCCGATTCAATGATACCAACTGCACCTGATAATGCAATGTATAGAGCTTCTCTCATTCGTCGAATTTCTCGATCTTAACACACTCATTTGCTGAAACAAACCACGTTCATTCATTCACTCAATGAAACTTCAATCGTGAATTCATTGATTCAATGAAACAGACTTACCACATTCATTGATAGAATCCAACTGCCGTTATTCTTTCAATGTATCAAACTGCACTTACTAATTCAATGAAAGGAACTGAAGGTGTGAATTCAAAATGTTCAGCTTATTGATACCAATGATACCAACTGCACCTGATAATTCAATGAATACAGCTTCTTTCACTCAATCAAATTCTTTAACTTAATGCACTCATTCAATGGATCCAACGGCATTCATTCATTCATTGAATCAAACTTCACCCCTACATTCAATGATGAAATGTTACTCATTCATTCATTCTCTTGAACTTAAGACACTCATTCAATGAACAGAGTGTATTCATCCATTTTTTTAAATACAAACTTCAATCGTTCAATCAATGACACAACCATTATTCATTTGTCAAGTGAAACAAACTTAACTCATTCATTTGATGAATCTGACTGAATCTAATCATTCTTTCAATAAAAGCAACTGCACTTTCCGATTCAATGATACCAACGGTACCTGATAATTCAATGAACAGAGCTTCTCTCAATTATTGAATTTCTCGATCTTAACACACTCATTTGCTGAATCAAACGGCGTTCATTCAATAATTCAATCAAACATCAATCGTACATTCGATAAACGAAGCAGTATGCATTGATTCAAAGCATCCAACATTTATTTAAAGAATCCAACTGCAGTTATTCTTTCAATGTATCAATCTGCACTAACTAATTCAATGAAAGCAAGTGATTGCTTGAATTTAATGAGTACAGCGTCTATCCTTCATTCAATTTCTCCACCTTAACTCAATCATTCAATGAAACAAACTGCATTCGTTCTTTCATTGCATCAAACTTCAACCGCAACTTCAATGAAAGAAACGTTTTGCTTTGATTCAATGAAACATTGTTAACACAGTCATGTAATGAATCCAACTGCATTTCATTCTTTCATTGAATCAAATTCACTGACTCAATGAATCCAACTACATCTATCAATTCAATGCATAGAGCTTCTCTCACTCAACCATATTTTTTATTTTAATGCCCTCATTCAACGGAATCAACGGCATTTATTCATTCATTGAATCAAACTTCAACCCTAGTTTCAATGATTGAAACTTTACTAATTCATTCATTCTCTTGAACTTAAAACACTTATTCAATGAAACAGAGTGTATTCATTCATTTTTTAATAGAAGCTTCAACGTACAAGCAATTAAAAAACCATTCTTCATTTGTCGAGTGAAACAAACTTAACTCATTCTGTTAATGTATTAACTGCATTCATTCTTTCAATAAAACCAACTGCACTCAATGATCCCAACGGTACCTGATAATTCAATGAACAGTGATTCTATCATTCATTGAATTTCTCGATCTTAAAACACTCATTTGCTGGAACAAACCACGTTCATTCATTCATTCAATCAAACTTCAATCGTCCATTCAATGAACCAATCAGTATTCATCGATTCAGTGAAACAGACTTACCACATTCATTTAAAGAATCCAACTACCGTTATTCTTTCAATGTATCAAACTGCACGTACTAATTCAATGAAAGGAACTGAAGGTGTGAAGTGAATAAGTACAGCTTCTGTCGTTCATTCAATTTCTAAACCTTATCTCACTCATTCAAAGAAACAATCTGCATTCATTCCTTCATTGCATCAAACTTCAACCGCAACTTCAATGATTGAAACGTTATTCAATGATTCACTGAAACTTACTTAACACAGTCATGTAATGAATACAATTGCATTTCATTCTTTGATTGAATCAAACCCACCGATTCAAGGCGTAAAATTGCATCTGTTAATACAATGTGTAGAGCTCCTCTCACTCATTCAATTTCTTGAGCTTAAAGCACTCATTCAATGGAACCAACGGCAACCAACCATCAACCTTCGACACTACATTCAATGAATGAAACGTTACTCACTGTACATTGTCTTGAACTTGACACACTCATTCAATGAAACAGACTGTATCCATTCATTCATTAAAAGAAACTTGAATCGTAGCAGCAATGAAACAACCGTTATAAATTTAACAAGTGCAACAAAATTCACTCATTCAGTTAATGAATCGAACCGCATTCAAACTTTCAAAGAAAACAACTACACTCGCCGATTCAATGATACCAATTGCACCTGATAATTCAATGAATACAGCTTCTTTCACTCAATCAAATTCTTTAACCTAATGCACTCATTCAATGGATCCAACGGCATTCATTCATTCATTGAATCAAACTTCACCCCTAGATTCAATGATGAAATGTTACTCATTCATTCATTCTCTTGAACTTAAGACACTCATTCAATGAAACAGAGTGTATTTATCCATTTTTTAAAATAGAAACTTCAATCGTTCAAGCAATGAAACAACCATTATTCATTTGTCAAGTGAAACAAACTTAACTCATTCAGTTGATGAATCTAACTGCATTCATTCTTTCAATAAAAGCAACTGCACTTTCCGATTCAATGATACCAACTGCATCTGATAATGCAATAAATAGAGCTTCTCTCTTTCATCTAATTTCTTTGTCTGAACACACTCATTTGTGGAAACCAACTTCAATCGTACATTTAATAAACGAAGCAGTATTCATTGATTCAATGAAACAGACTTTCCACATTCATTTAAAGCATCCAACAGCACTCATTCTTTCAATGTATCAAAACTGCACTTACTAATTCAATGAAAGGAACTGAAGGTGTGAATTCAATAAGTACAGCTTCTGTCGTTCATTCAAATTCTCCATCTTATCACACACATTCAATGAAACAAACTGCATTCATTCCTTCATTGCATCAAACTTCACCAGCACCTTCAGTGAATGAAACGTTATTCATTGATTCAGTCAAACACACGTAACAAAATCATGTAATGAATCCAACTGCATTGCATTATTTCACTGAATCAAAATCACCAATTCAATGAATCCAAATGCATCTGTTAATTCAATGTGCAGAGCTTCACTCACTCATTCAACTTCTTGATCTTACAGCACTCATTCAATCTAAACAATGATTCATTCATTGAATCAAAATTCAACCCTACATTCAATAAATGAAACGTTACTCAATAGTCATTGTCTTGAAATTAACACACTCATTCACTGAAACAGACTGTATTCATTTATTGATATAAACTTCAACCATACAAGCAATGAAACATCTGTTATTCATTTATCGAATGAAACAACCTTATCGCATTAAGTTAATGAATTTAACTCCATTCATTCCTTCAATGCAACCAACTGCACTGTCCGATTCAATGATACCAACTGCACCTGATAATGCAATATATAGATCTTCTCTCATTCATCGAATTTCTCGGTCTGAACACACTCATTTGTTGAAACAAACGGCGTTCATTCATTCATTCAATCAAACTTCAATGAACCAATCAGTATTCATCGATTCAGTGAAACAGACTTACCACATTCATCTAAAGAATCCAACTGCCGTTATTCTTTCAGTGTATCAAACTGCACGTACTAATTCAATGAAAGGAACTGAAGGTGTGAAGTGATAAAGTACAGCTTCTGTCGTTCATTCAATTTCTAAACCTTATCTCACTCATTCAAAGAAACAATCTGCATTCATTCCTTCATTGCATCAAACTTCAACCGCAACTTCAATGATTGAAACGTTATTCAATGCTTCACTGAAACTTACTTAACACAGTCATGTAATGAATACAATTGCATTTCATTCTTTGATTGAATCAAACCCACCGAATCAAGGCATAAAATTGCATCTGTTAATTCAATGTGTAGAGCTCCTCTCACTCATTCAATTTCTTGAGCTTAAAGCATTCATTCAATGGAACCAACGGCAACCAACCATCAACCGTCGACACTACATTCAATGAATGAAACGTTACTCACTGTTCATTGTCTTGAACTTGACACACTCATTCAATGAAACAGACTGTATCCATTCATTTATTAAAAGAAACTTCAACCGTAGCAGCAATGAAACAACCGTTATAAATTTAACAAGTGCAACAAACTTCACTCATTCAATTAATGAATCGAACCGCATTCAAACTTTCAAAGAAAACAACTACACTCGCCGATTCAATGATACCAATTGCACCTGATAATTCAATGAATACAGCTTCTTTCACTCAATCAAATTCTTTAACTTAATGCACTCATTGAATGGATCCAAAGGCATTCATTCATTCATTGAATCAAACTTCACCCCTAGGTTCAATGATGAAATGTTACTCATTCATTCATTCTCTTGAAGTTAAGACACTCATTCAATGAAACAGAGTGTATTCATCCATTTTTTAAAATACAAACTTCAATCGTTCAAGCAATGACACAACCATTATTCATTTGTCAAGTGAAACAAACTTAACTCATTCAGTTGATGAATCTGACTGAATCTAATCATTCTTTCAATAAAAGCAACTGCACTTTCCGATTCAATGATACCAACGGTACCTGATAATTCAATGAACAGAGTTTCTCTCAATTATTGAATTTCTCGATCTTAACACACTCATTTGCTGAATCAAACGGCGTTCATTCATTAATTCAATCAAACTTCAATCGTACATTCGATAAACGAAGCAGTATGCATTGATTCAAAGCATCCAACATTTATTTCAAGAATCCAACTGCAGTTATTCGTTCAATGTATCAATCTGCACTAACTAATTCAATGAAAGCAAGTGATTGCTTGAATTTAATGAGTCCAGCGTCTATCCTTCATTCAATTTCTCCACCTTAACTCAATCATTCAATGAAACAAACTGCATTCGTTCTTTCATTGCATCAAACTTCAACCGCAACTTCAATGAAAGAAACGTTTTGCATTGATTCAATGAAACATTGTTAACACAGTCATGTAATGAATCCAACTGCATTTCATTCTTTCATTGAATCAAATTCACTGACTCAATGAATCCAACTACATCTATCAATTCAATGCATAGAGCTTCTCTCACTCAACCATATTCTTTATCTTAATGCCCTCATTCAACGGAACCAACGGCATTCATTGATTCATTGAATCAAACTTCAACCCTAGTTTCAATGATTGAAACTTTACTAATTCATTCATTCTCTTGAACTTAAAACACTTATTCAATGAAACAGAGTGTATTCATTCATTTTTAATAGAAGCTTCAACGTACAAGCAATTAAAACACCTTTCTTCATTTGTCGAGTGAAATAAACTTAACTCATTCTGTTAATGTATTAACTGCATTCATTCTTTCAATAAAACCAACTGCACTCAATGATCCCAACGGTACCTGATAATTCAATGAACAGTGATTCTATCATTCACTGAAATTCTCCATCTTAACACACTCAATTGCTGAAACAAACCACGTTCATTCATTCATTCAATCAAACTTCAATCGTCCATTCAATAAACAAATCAGTATTCATGGATTCAATGAAACAGACTGACCACATTCATGTAAAGAATCCCACTGATGTAATTCTTTCAATGTATCATACTGCACTTACTAATTCAATAAAAGAAACTCAAGGTTCCTTAAGTACAGGTTAATAAGTACAGCACACAGCAATTCAATAATTACAGCTTCTGTCGTTCATTCACTTTCTAAACCTTAACTCACTCATTCAATGAAACAAACTGCATTCATTCCTTCATTTCATCAAACTTCAACCGCAACTTCAATGAATGAAACGTTATTCATTGATTCAGTCAAACACACTTAACACAATCATGTAATGAATCCAACTGCATTTCATTATTTCACTGAATCAAACTCACCGATTCAATGAATCCAAATGCATCTGTTAATTCAATGTGCAGAGCTTCTCTCACTCATTCAATTTCTTGATCTTACAGCACTCATTCAATCTAACCAAGGGCAATTATTCATTCATTGAATCAAACTTCAACCCTACATTCAATAAATGAAACGTTACTCATTCATTCATTCTCTGGAACGTAACGCAGTCATTCAATGAAACAGAATGTATTCATTCATTGATATAAACTTCAATCGTACAAGCAATGAAACAACTGTTAATCAATTATCGAATGTAACAATCTTAACGCAATAAGTTAATGAATCTAACTCCATTCATTCCTTCAATGAAACCAACTGCACTGTATCGAGCTTCTCTCATTCATCGGATTTCTCGGTCTGAACACACTCATTTGTTGAAACAAACGGCGTTCATTCATTCATTCAATCAAACTTCAATCGTGCATTCAATGAACCAATCAGTATTCATTGATTCAATGAAACAGACTTACCACATTCATTTAAAGAATCCAGCTGCCGTTATCCTTTCAATGTATCAAACTGAACTTACTAATTCAATGAAAGGAACTGGAGGTGTGAATTCAACAAGTTCAGCTTATTGATACCAATGATACCAACTGCACCTGATAATTCAATGAATACAGCTTCTTTCACTCAATCAAATTCTTTATCTTAATGCACTCATTCAATGGATCCAACGGCATTCATTCATTCATTGAATCAAACTTCACCCCATACAGAGTGTATTCATTCATTTTTTAATAGAAGCTTCAACGTACAAGCAATTAAAAAACCATTCTTCATTTGTCGAGTGAAACAAACTTTACTCATTCTGTTAATGTATTAACTGCATTCATTCTTTCAATAAAACCAATTGCACTCAATGATCCCAACGGTACCTGATAATTCAATGAACAGTGATTCTAGCATTCATTGAATTTCTCGATCTTAACACACTCATTTGCTGAAACAAACCACGTTCATTCATTCATTCAATCAAACTTCAATCGTCCATTCAATAAACAAATCAGAATACATGGATTCAATGAAACAGACTGACCACATTCATTTAAAGAATCCCACTGATGTAATTCTTTCAATGTATCATACTGCACTTACTAATTCAATAAAAGAAACTCAAGGTTCCTTAAGTACAGGTTAATAAGTACAGCACACAGCAATTCAATAAGTACAGCTTCTGTCGTTCATTCACTTTCTAAACCTTAACTCACTCATTCAATGAAACAAACTGCATTCATTCCTTCATTTCATCAAACTTCAACCGCAACCTCAATGAATGAAACGTTATTCATTGATTCAGTCAAACACACTTAACACAATCATGGAATGAATCCAACTGCATTTCATTATTTCACTGACTCAAACTCACCGATTCAATGAATCCAAATGCATCTGTTCATTCAATGTGCAGAGCTTCTCTCACTCATTCAATTTCTTGATCTTACAGCACTCATTCAATCTAACCAAGGGCAATCATTCATTCATTGAATCAAACTTCAACCCTACATTCAATAAATGAAACGTTACTCATTCATTCATTCTCTGGAACGTAACGCAGTCATTCAATGAAACAGATTGTATTCATTCATTGATATAAACTTCAATCGTACAAGCAATGAAACAACTGTTAATCAATTATCGAATGTAACAATCTTAACGCAATAAGTTAATGAATCTAACTCCATTCATTCCTTCAATGAAACCAACTGCACTGTCTGATTCAATGATACCAACTGCACCTGATAACGCAATGTATCGAGCTTCTCTCATTCATCGAATTTCTCGGTCCGCACACACTCATTTGTTGAAACAAACGGCGTTCATTCATTCATTCAATCAAACTTGAATCGTGCATTCAATGAACCAATCAGTATTCATTGATTCAATGAAACAGACTTACCACATTCATTTAAAGAATCCAGCTGCCGTTATTCTTTCAATGTATCAAACTGAACGTACTAATTCAATGAAAGGAACTGGAGGTGTGAATTCAATAAATACAGCTTATTGATACCAATGATAGCAACTGCAGCTGATAATTCAATGAATACAGCTTCTTTCACTCAATCAAGTCCTTTACCTGAATGCACTCGTTCAATGGATCCAACGGCATTCATTCATTCATTGAATCAAACTTCACCCCTAAACAGAGTGTATTCATTCATTTTTTAATAGAAGCTTCAACGTACAGGCAATTAAAAAAACATTCTTCATTTGCCGAGTGAAACAAACTGAACTCATTCTGTTAATGTATTAACTGAATGCATTCTTTCAATAAAACCAACTGCACTCAATGATCCCAACGGTACCTGATAATTCAATGAACAGTGATTCTATCATTCATTGAATTTCTCGATCTTAACACACTCATTTGCTGGAACAAACCACGTTCATTCATTCATTCAATCAAACTTCAATCGTCCATTCAATGAACCAATCTGTATTCATCGATTCAGTGAAACAGACTTACCACATTCATTTAAAGAATCCAACTGCCGTTATTCTTTCAATGTATCAAACTGCACGTACTAATTCAATGAAAAGAACAGAAGGTGTGAATTGAATAAGTACAGCTTCTGTCGTTCATTCAATTTCTAAACCTTATCTCACTCATTCAAAGAAACAATCTGCATTCATTCCTTCATTGCATCAAACTTCAACCGCAACTTCAATGATTGAAACGTTATTCAATGATTCACTGAAACTTACTTAACACAGTCATGTAATGAATACAATTGCATTTCATTCTTTGATTGAATCAAACCCACCGATTCAAGGCATAAAATTGCATCTGTTAATTCAATGTGTAGAGCTCCTCTCACTCATTCAATTTCTTGAGCTTAAAGCATTCATTCAATGGAACCAACGGCAACCAACCATCAACCTTCGACACTACATTCAATGAATGAAACGTTACTCACTGTTCATTGTCTTGAACTTGACACACTCATTCAATGAAACAGACTGTATCCGTTCATTTATTAAAAGAAACTTTAACCGTAGCAGCAATGAAACAACCGTTATAAATTTAACAAGTGCAACAAACTTCACTCATTCAATTAATGAATCGAACGGCATTCAAACTTTCAATGAAAACAACTACACTCGCCGATTCAATGATACCAATTGCACCTGATAATTCAATGAATACAGCTTCTTTCACTCAATCAAATTCTTTATCTTAATACACTCATTGAATGGATCCAAAGGCATTCATTCATTCATTTAATCAAACTTCACCCCTAGATTCAATGATGAAATGTTACTCATTCATTCATTCTCTTGAACGTAAGACACTCATTCAATGAAACAGAGTGTATTCATCCATTTTTTAAAATACAAACTTCAATCGTTCAAGCAATGACACAACCATTATTCATTTGTCAAGTGAAACAAACTTAACTCATTCAGTTGATGAATCTGACTGAATCTAATCATTCTTTCAATAAAAGCAACTGCACTTTCCGATTCAATGATACCAACGGTACCTGATAATTCAATGAACAGAGTTTCTCTCAATTATTGAATTTCTCGATCTTAACACACTCATTTGCTGAATCAAACGGCGTTCATTCATTAATTCAATCAAACTTCAATCGTACATTCGATAAACGAAGCAGTATGCATTGATTCAAAGCATCCAACATTTATTTAAAGAATCCAACTGCAGTTATTCTTTCAATGTATCAATCTGCACTAACTAATTCAATGAAAGCAAGTGATTGCTTGAATTTAATGAGTACAGCGTCTATCCTTCATTCAATTTCTCCACCTTAACTCAATCATTCAATGAAACAAACTGCATTCGTTCTTTCATTGCATCAAACTTCAACCGCAACTTCAATGAAAGAAACGTTTTGCATTGATTCAATGAAACATTGTTAACACAGTCATGTAATGAATCCAACTGCATTTCATTCTTTCATTGAATCAAATTCACTGACTCAATGAATCCAACTACATCTATCAATTCAATGCATAGAGCTTCTCTCACTCAACCATATTCTTTATCTTAATGCCCTCATTCAACGGAACCAACGGCATTTATTCATTCATTGAATCAAACTTCAACCCTAGTTTCAATGATTGAAACTTTACTAATTCATTCATTCTCTTGAACTTAAAACACTTATTCAATGAAACAGAGTGTATTCATTCATTTTTAACAGAAGCTTCAACGTACAAGCAATTAAAACACCTTTCTTCATTTGTCGAGTGAAACAAGCTTAACTCATTCAGTTAATGTATTAACTGCATTCATTCTTTCAATAAAACCAACTGCACTCAATGATCCCAACGGTACCTGATAATTCAATGAACAGTGATTCTATCATTCACTGAATTTCTCCATCTTAACACACTCAATTGCTGAAACAAACCACGTTCATTCATTCATTCAATCAAACTTCAATCGTCCATTCAATAAACAAATCAGTATTCATGGATTCAATGAAACAGACTGACCACATTCATGTAAAGAATCCCACTGATGTAATTCTTTCAATGTATCATACTGCACTTACTAATTCAATAAAAGAAACTCAAGGTTCCTTAAGTACAGGTTAATAAGTACAGCACACAGCAATTCAATAAGTACAGCTTCTGTCGTTCATTCACTTTCTAAACCTTAACTCACTCATTCAATGAAACAAACTGCATTCATTCCTTCATTTCATCAAACTTCAACCGCAACTTCAATGAATGAAACGTTATTCATTGATTCAGTCAAACACACTTAACACAATCATGTAATGAATCCAACTGCATTTCATTATTTCACTGAATCAAACTCACCGATTCAATGAATCCAAATGCATCTGTTAATTCAATGTGCAGAGCTTCTCTCACTCATTCAATTTCTTGATCTTACAGCACTCATTCAATCTAACCAAGGGCAATTATTCATTCATTGAATCAAACTTCAACCCTACATTCAATAAATGAAACGTTACTCATTCATTCATTCTCTGGAACGTAACGCAGTCATTCAATGAAACAGATGGTATTCATTCATTGATATAAACTTCAATCGTACAAGCAATGAAACAACTGTTAATCAATTATCGAATGTAACAATCTTAACGCAATAAGTTAATGAATCTAACTCCATTCATTCCTTCAATGAAACCAACTGCACTGTCTGATTCAATGATACCAACTGCACCTGATAATGCTTCTCTCATTCATCGAATTTCTCGATCTTAACACACTCATTTGCTGAAACAAACCACGTTCATTCATTCATTCAATGAAACTTCAATCGTGAATTCATTGATTCAATGAAACAGACTTACCACATTCATTTAAAGAATCCAGCTGCCATTATTCTTTCAATGTATCAAACTGAACTTACTAATTCAATGAAAGGAACTGGAGGTGTGAATTCAATAAGTACAGCTTATTGATACCAATGATACCAACTGCACCTGATAATTCAATGAATACAGCTTCTTTCACTCAATCAAATTCTTTACCTGAATGCACTCATTCAATGGATCCAACGGCATTCATTCATTCATTGACTCAAACTTCACGCCTAGATTCAATGACGAAAAGTTACTCCTTCATTCATTCTCTTGAACGTAACACACTCATTCAATGAAACAGAGTGCATTCATTCATGTTTTAAATAGAAACTTCAATCGTTCAAGCAATGAAACAACCATTATTCATTTGTCAAGTGAAACAAACTTAACTCATTCAGTTGATGAATCTAACTGCATTCATTCTTTCAATAAAAGCAACTGCACTTTCCGATTCAATGAAACCAACTGCATCTGACAATAGAGCTTCTCTCATTCAGCGAATTTCTTTGTCTGAACACACTCATTTGTGGAAACAAACTTCAATCGTACATTCAATAAACGAAGCAGTATTCATTGATTCAATGAAACAGACTTCCCACATTCATTTAAAGCATCCAACAGCACTCATTCTTTCAATGTATCAAAACTGCACTTACTAATTCAATGAAAGGAACTGAAGGTGTGAATTCAATAAGTACAGCTTCTGTCGTTCATTCAAATTCTCCATCTAATCTCACACATTCAATGAAACAAACTGCATTCATTCCTTCATTGCATCAAACTTCAACAGCAACTTCAGTGTTATTCATTGATTCAGTCAAACACACGTAACAAAATCATGTAGTGAATCCAACTGCATTGCATTATTTCACTGAATCAAAATCACCAATTCAATGAATCCAAATGCATCTGTTAATTCAATGTGCAGAGCTTCTCTCACTCATTCAATTTCTTGATCTTACAGCACTCATTCAATCTAACCAAGGGCAATCATTCATTCATTGAATCAAACTTCAACCCTACATTCAATAAATGAAACGTTACTCATTCATTCATTCTCTGGAACTTAACGCAGTCATTCAATGAAACAGACTGTATTCATTCATTGATATAAACTTCAATCGTACAAGCAATGAAACAACTGTTAATCAATTATCGAATGTAACATTCTTAACGCAATAAGTTAATGAATCTAACTCCATTCATTCCTTCAATGAAACCAACTGCACTGTCTGATTCAATGATACCAACTGCACCTGATAACGCAATGTATCGAGCTTCTCTCATTCATCGAATTTCTCGGTCCGCACACACTCATTTGTTGAAACAAACGGCGTTCATTCATTTATTCAATCAAACTTCAATCGTGCATTCAATGAACCAATCAGTATTCATTGATTCAATGAAACAGACTTACCACATTCATTTAAAGAATCCAGCTGCCGTTATTCTTTCAATGTATCAAACTGAACGTACTAATTCAATGAAAGGAACTGGAGGTGTGAATTCAATAAATACAGCTTATTGATACCAATGATACCAACTGCACCTGATAATTCAATGAATACAGCTTCTTTCACTCAATCAAATTCTTTAACTTAATGCACTCATTCAATGGATCCAACGGCATTCATTCATTCATTGAATCAAACTTCACCCCTAAACAGAGTGTATTCATTCATTTTTTAATAGAAGCTTCAACGTACAAGCAATTAAAAAACCATTCTTCATTTGCCGAGTGAAACAAACTTAACTCATTCTGTTAATGTATTAACTGCATTCATTCTTTCAATAAAACCAACTGCACTCAATGATCCCAACGGTACCTGATAATTCAATGAACAGTGATTCTATCATTCATTGAATTTCTCGATCTTAAAACACTCATTTGCTGGAACAAACCACGTTCATTCATTCATTCAATCAAACTTCAATCGTCCATTCAATGAACCAATCAGTATTCATCGATTCAGTGAAATAGACTTACCACATTCATTTAAAGAATCCAACTACCGTTATTCTTTCAATGTATCAAACTGCACGTACTAATTCAATGAAAAGAACTGAAGGTGTGAAGTGAATAAGTACAGCTTCTGTCGTTCATTCAATTTCTAAACCTTATCTCACTCATTCAAAGAAACAATCTGCATTCATTCCTTCATTGCATCAAACTTCAACCGCAACTTCAATGATTCAATGATTCACTGAAACTTACTTAACACAGTCATGTAATGAATACAATTGCATTTCATTCTTTGATTGAATCAAACCCACCGATTCAAGGCATAAAATTGCATCTGTTAATTCAATGTGTAGAGCTCCTCTCACTCATTCAATTTCTTGAGCTTAAAGCACTCATTCAATGGAACCAACGGCAACCAACCATCAACCTTCGACACTACATTCAATGAATGAAACGTTACTCACTGTACATTGTCTTGAACTTGACACACTCATTCAATGAAACAGACTGTATCCATTCATTCATTAAAAGAAACTTGAATCGTAGCAGCAATGAAACAACCGTTATAAATTTAACAAGTGCAACAAAATTCACTCATTCAGTTAATGAATCGAACCGCATTCAAACTTTCAAAGAAAACAACTACACTCGCCGATTCAATGATACCAATTGCACCTGATAATTCAATGAATACAGCTTCTTCACTCAATCAAATTCTTTAACCTAATGCACTCATTCAATAGATCCAACGGCATTCATTCATTCATTGAATCAAACTTCACCCCTAGATTCAATGAAAAAAAGGTTCCTCATTCATTCATTCTCTTGAACTTAAGACACTCATTCAATGAAACAGAGTGTATTCATCCATTTTTTTAAATACAAACTTCAATCGTTCAAGCAATGAAACAACCATTATTCATTTGTCAAGTGAAACAAACTTAACTCATTCAGTTGATGAATCTAACTGCATTCATTCTTTCAATAAAAGCAACTGCACTTTCCGATTCAATGATACCAACTGCACCTGATAATGCAATGTATAGAGCTTCTCTCATTCGTCGAATTTCTCGATCTTAACACACTCAATTGCTGAAACAAACCACGTTCATTCATTCATTCAATCAAACTTCAATCGTCCATTCAATAAACAAATCAGTATTCATGGATTCAATGAAACAGACTGACCACATTCATGTAAAGAATCCCACTGATGTAATTCTTTCAATGTATAATACTGCACTTACTAATTCAATAAAAGAAACTCAAGGTTCCTTAAGTACAGGTTAATAAGTACAGCACACAGCAATTCAATAAGTACAGCTTCTGTCGTTCATTCACTTTCTAAACCTTAACTCACTCATTCAATGAAACAAACTGCATTCATTCCTTCATTTCATCAAACTTCAACCGCAACTTCAATGAATGAAACGTTATTCATTGATTCAGTCAAACACACTTAACACAATCATGTAATGAATCCAACTGCATTTCATTATTTCACTGACTCAAACTCACCGATTCAATGAATCCAAATGCATCTGTTAATTCAATGTGCAGAGCTTCTCTCACTCATTCAATTTCTTGATCTTACAGCACTCATTCAATCTAACCAAGGGCAATTATTCATTCATTGAATCAAACTTCAACCCTACATTCAATAAATGAAACGTTACTCATTCATTCATTCTCTGGAACGTAACGCAGTCATTCAATGAAACAGATGGTATTCATTCATTGATATAAACTTCAATCGTACAAGCAATGAAACAACTGTTAATCAATTATCGAATGTAACAATCTTAACGCAATAAGTTAATGAATCTAACTCCATTCATTCCTTCAATGAAACCAACTGCACTGTCTGATTCAATGATACCAACTGCACCTGATAATGCTTCTCTCATTCATCGAATTTCTCGATCTTAACACACTCATTTGCTGAAACAAACCACGTTCATTCATTCATTCAATGAAACTTCAATCGTGAATTCATTGATTCAATGAAACAGACTTACCACATTCATTTAAAGAATCCAGCTGCCATTATTCTTTCAATGTATCAAACTGAACTTACTAATTCAATGAAAGGAACTGGAGGTGTGAATTCAATAAGTACAGCTTATTGATACCAATGATACCAACTGCACCTGATAATTCAATGAATACAGCTTCTTTCACTCAATCAAATTCTTTACCTGAATGCACTCATTCAATGGATCCAACGGCATTCATTCATTCATTGACTCAAACTTCACGCCTAGATTCAATGACGAAAAGTTACTCCTTCATTCATTCTCTTGAACGTAACACACTCATTCAATGAAACAGAGTGCATTCATTCATGTTTTAAATAGAAACTTCAATCGTTCAAGCAATGAAACAACCATTATTCATTTGTCAAGTGAAACAAACTTAACTCATTCAGTTGATGAATCTAACTGCATTCATTCTTTCAATAAAAGCAACTGCACTTTCCGATTCAATGAAACCAACTGCATCTGACAATAGAGCTTCTCTCATTCAGCGAATTTCTTTGTCTGAACACACTCATTTGTGGAAACAAACTTCAATCGTACATTCAATAAACGAAGCAGTATTCATTGATTCAATGAAACAGACTTCCCACATTCATTTAAAGCATCCAACAGCACTCATTCTTTCAATGTATCAAAACTGCACTTACTAATTCAATGAAAGGAACTGAAGGTGTGAATTCAATAAGTACAGCTTCTGTCGTTCATTCAAATTCTCCATCTTATCTCACACATTCAATGAAACAAACTGCATTCATTCCTTCATTGCATCAAACTTCAACAGCAACTTCAGTGTTATTCATTGATTCAGTCAAACACACGTAACAAAATCATGTAGTGAATCCAACTGCATTGCATTATTTCACTGAATCAAAATCACCAATTCAATGAATCCAAATGCATCTGTTAATTCAATGTGCAGAGCTTCTCTCACTCATTCAATTTCTTGATCTTACAGCACTCATTCAATCTAACCAAGGGCAATCATTCATTCATTGAATCAAACTTCAACCCTACATTCAATAAATGAAACGTTACTCATTCATTCATTCTCTGGAACTTAACGCAGTCATTCAATGAAACAGACTGTATTCATTCATTGATATAAACTTCAATCGTACAAGCAATGAAACAACTGTTAATCAATTATCGAATGTAACAATCTTAACGCAATAAGTTAATGAATCTAACTCCATTCATTCCTTCAATGAAACCAACTGCACTGTCTGATTCAATGATACCAACTGCACCTGATAACGCAATGTATCGAGCTTCTCTCATTCATCGAATTTCTCGGTCCGCACACACTCATTTGTTGAAACAAACGGCGTTCATTCATTTATTCAATCAAACTTCAATCGTGCATTCAATGAACCAATCAGTATTCATTGATTCAATGAAACAGACTTACCACATTCATTTAAAGAATCCAGCTGCCGTTATTCTTTCAATGTATCAAACTGAACGTACTAATTCAATGAAAGGAACTGGAGGTGTGAATTCAATAAATACAGCTTATTGATACCAATGATACCAACTGCACCTGATAATTCAATGAATACAGCTTCTTTCACTCAATCAAATTCTTTAACTTAATGCACTCATTCAATGGATCCAACGGCATTCATTCATTCATTGAATCAAACTTCACCCCTAAACAGAGTGTATTCATTCATTTTTTAATAGAAGCTTCAACGTACAAGCAATTAAAAAACCATTCTTCATTTGCCGAGTGAAACAAACTTAACTCATTCTGTTAATGTATTAACTGCATTCATTCTTTCAATAAAACCAACTGCACTCAATGATCCCAACGGTACCTGATAATTCAATGAACAGTGATTCTATCATTCATTGAATTTCTCGATCTTAAAACACTCATTTGCTGGAACAAACCACGTTCATTCATTCATTCAATCAAACTTCAATCGTCCATTCAATGAACCAATCAGTATTCATCGATTCAGTGAAATAGACTTACCACATTCATTTAAAGAATCCAACTACCGTTATTCTTTCAATGTATCAAACTGCACGTACTAATTCAATGAAAAGAACTGAAGGTGTGAAGTGAATAAGTACAGCTTCTGTCGTTCATTCAATTTCTAAACCTTATCTCACTCATTCAAAGAAACAATCTGCATTCATTCCTTCATTGCATCAAACTTCAACCGCAACTTCAATGATTCAATGATTCACTGAAACTTACTTAACACAGTCATGTAATGAATACAATTGCATTTCATTCTTTGATTGAATCAAACCCACCGATTCAAGGCATAAAATTGCATCTGTTAATTCAATGTGGAGCTCCTCTCACTCATTCAATTTCTTGAGCTTAAAGCACTCATTCAATGGAACCAACGGCAACCAACCATCAACCTTCGACACTACATTCAATGAATGAAACGTTACTCACTGTACATTGTCTTGAACTTGACACACTCATTCAATGAAACAGACTGTATCCATTCATTCATTAAAAGAAACTTGAATCGTAGCAGCAATGAAACAACCGTTATAAATTTAACAAGTGCAACAAAATTCACTCATTCAGTTAATGAATCGAACCGCATTCAAACTTTCAAAGAAAACAACTACACTCGCCGATTCAATGATACCAATTGCACCTGATAATTCAATGAATACAGCTTCTTCACTCAATCAAATTCTTTAACCTAATGCACTCATTCAATAGATCCAACGGCATTCATTCATTCATTGAATCAAACTTCACCCCTAGATTCAATGAAAAAAAGGTTCCTCATTCATTCATTCTCTTGAACTTAAGACACTCATTCAATGAAACAGAGTGTATTCATCCATTTTTTTAAATACAAACTTCAATCGTTCAAGCAATGAAACAACCATTATTCATTTGTCAAGTGAAACAAACTTAACTCATTCAGTTGATGAATCTAACTGCATTCATTCTTTCAATAAAAGCAACTGCACTTTCCGATTCAATGATACCAACTGCACCTGATAATGCAATGTATAGAGCTTCTCTCATTCGTCGAATTTCTCGATCTTAACACACTCATTTGCTGAAACAAACCACGTTCATTCATTCATTCAATCAAACTTCAATCGTCCATTCAATAAACAAATCAGAATTCATGGATTCAATGAAACAGACTGACCACATTCATTTAAAGAATCCCACTGATGTAATTCTTTCAATGTATCATACTGCACTTACTAATTCAATAAAAGAAACTCAAGGTTCCTGAAGTACAGGTTAATAAGTACAGCACACAGCAATTCAATAAGTACAGCTTCTGTCGTTCATTCACTTTCTAAACCTTAACTCACTCATTCAATGAAACAAACTGCATTCATTCCTTCATTTCATCAAACTTCAACCGCAACTTCAATGAATGAAACGTTATTCATTGATTCAGTCAAACACACTTAACACAATCATGGAATGAATCCAACTGCATTTCATTATTTCACTGACTCAAACTCACCGATTCAATGAATCCAAATGCATCTGTTCATTCAATGTGCAGAGCTTCTCTCACTCATTCAATTTCTTGATCTTACAGCACTCATTCAATCTAACCAAGGGCAATCATTCATTCATTGAATCAAACTTCAACCCTACATTCAATAAATGAAACGTTACTCATTCATTCATTCTCTGGAACGTAACGCAGTCATTCAATGAAACAGATTGTATTCATTCATTGATATAAACTTCAATCGTACAAGCAATGAAACAACTGTTAATCAATTATCGAATGTAACAATCTTAACGCAATAAGTTAATGAATCTAACTCCATTCATTCCTTCAATGAAACCAACTGTACTGTCTGATTCAATGATACCAACTGCACCTGATAATGCTTCTCTCATTCATCGAATTTCTCGATCTTAACACACTCATTTGCTGAAACAAACCACGTTCATTCATTCATTCAATGAAACTTCAATCGTGAATTCATTGATTCAATGAAACAGACTTACCACATTCATTTAAAGAATCCAGCTGCCATTATTCTTTCAATGTATCAAACTGAACTTACTAATTCAATGAAAGGAACTGGAGGTGTGAATTCAATAAGTACAGCTTATTGATACCAATGATACCAACTGCACCTGATAATTCAATGAATACAGCTTCTTTCACTCAATCAAATTCTTTACCTGAATGCACTCATTCAATGGATCCAACGGCATTCATTCATTCATTGACTCAAACTTCACGCCTAGATTCAATGACGAAAAGTTACTCCTTCATTCATTCTCTTGAACGTAACACACTCATTCAATGAAACAGAGTGCATTCATTCATGTTTTAAATAGAAACTTCAATCGTTCAAGCAATGAAACAACCATTATTCATTTGTCAAGTGAAACAAACTTAACTCATTCAGTTGATGAATCTAACTGCATTCATTCTTTCAATAAAAGCAACTGCACTTTCCGATTCAATGAAACCAACTGCATCTGACAATAGAGCTTCTCTCATTCAGCGAATTTCTTTGTCTGAACACACTCATTTGTGGAAACAAACTTCAATCGTACATTCAATAAACGAAGCAGTATTCATTGATTCAATGAAACAGACTTCCCACATTCATTTAAAGCATCCAACAGCACTCATTCTTTCAATGTATCAAAACTGCACTTACTAATTCAATGAAAGGAACTGAAGGTGTGAATTCAATAAGTACAGCTTCTGTCGTTCATTCAAATTCTCCATCTTATCTCACACATTCAATGAAACAAACTGCATTCATTCCTTCATTGCATCAAACTTCAACAGCAACTTCAGTGTTATTCATTGATTCAGTCAAACACACGTAACAAAATCATGTAGTGAATCCAACTGCATTGCATTATTTCACTGAATCAAAATCACCAATTCAATGAATCCAAATGCATCTGTTAATTCAATGTGCAGAGCTTCTCTCACTCATTCAATTTCTTGATCTTACAGCACTCATTCAATCTAACCAAGGGCAATCATTCATTCATTGAATCAAACTTCAACCCTACATTCAATAAATGAAACGTTACTCATTCATTCATTCTCTGGAACTTAACGCAGTCATTCAATGAAACAGACTGTATTCATTCATTGATATAAACTTCAATCGTACAAGCAATGAAACAACTGTTAATCAATTATCGAATGTAACAATCTTAACGCAATAAGTTAATGAATCTAACTCCATTCATTCCTTCAATGAAACCAACTGCACTGTCTGATTCAATGATACCAACTGCACCTGATAACGCAATGTATCGAGCTTCTCTCATTCATCGAATTTCTCGGTCCGCACACACTCATTTGTTGAAACAAACGGCGTTCATTCATTTATTCAATCAAACTTCAATCGTGCATTCAATGAACCAATCAGTATTCATTGATTCAATGAAACAGACTTACCACATTCATTTAAAGAATCCAGCTGCCGTTATTCTTTCAATGTATCAAACTGAACGTACTAATTCAATGAAAGGAACTGGAGGTGTGAATTCAATAAATACAGCTTATTGATACCAATGATACCAACTGCACCTGATAATTCAATGAATACAGCTTCTTTCACTCAATCAAATTCTTTAACTTAATGCACTCATTCAATGGATCCAACGGCATTCATTCATTCATTGAATCAAACTTCACCCCTAAACAGAGTGTATTCATTCATTTTTTAATAGAAGCTTCAACGTACAAGCAATTAAAAAACCATTCTTCATTTGCCGAGTGAAACAAACTTAACTCATTCTGTTAATGTATTAACTGCATTCATTCTTTCAATAAAACCAACTGCACTCAATGATCCCAACGGTACCTGATAATTCAATGAACAGTGATTCTATCATTCATTGAATTTCTCGATCTTAAAACACTCATTTGCTGGAACAAACCACGTTCATTCATTCATTCAATCAAACTTCAATCGTCCATTCAATGAACCAATCAGTATTCATCGATTCAGTGAAATAGACTTACCACATTCATTTAAAGAATCCAACTACCGTTATTCTTTCAATGTATCAAACTGCACGTACTAATTCAATGAAAAGAACTGAAGGTGTGAAGTGAATAAGTACAGCTTCTGTCGTTCATTCAATTTCTAAACCTTATCTCACTCATTCAAAGAAACAATCTGCATTCATTCCTTCATTGCATCAAACTTCAACCGCAACTTCAATGATTCAATGATTCACTGAAACTTACTTAACACAGTCATGTAATGAATACAATTGCATTTCATTCTTTGATTGAATCAAACCCACCGATTCAAGGCATAAAATTGCATCTGTTAATTCAATGTGTAGAGCTCCTCTCACTCATTCAATTTCTTGAGCTTAAAGCACTCATTCAATGGAACCAACGGCAACCAACCATCAACCTTCGACACTACATTCAATGAATGAAACGTTACTCACTGTACATTGTCTTGAACTTGACACACTCATTCAATGAAACAGACTGTATCCATTCATTCATTAAAAGAAACTTGAATCGTAGCAGCAATGAAACAACCGTTATAAATTTAACAAGTGCAACAAAATTCACTCATTCAGTTAATGAATCGAACCGCATTCAAACTTTCAAAGAAAACAACTACACTCGCCGATTCAATGATACCAATTGCACCTGATAATTCAATGAATACAGCTTCTTCACTCAATCAAATTCTTTAACCTAATGCACTCATTCAATAGATCCAACGGCATTCATTCATTCATTGAATCAAACTTCACCCCTAGATTCAATGAAAAAAAGGTTCCTCATTCATTCATTCTCTTGAACTTAAGACACTCATTCAATGAAACAGAGTGTATTCATCCATTTTTTTAAATACAAACTTCAATCGTTCAAGCAATGAAACAACCATTATTCATTTGTCAAGTGAAACAAACTTAACTCATTCAGTTGATGAATCTAACTGCATTCATTCTTTCAATAAAAGCAACTGCACTTTCCGATTCAATGATACCAACTGCACCTGATAATGCAATGTATAGAGCTTCTCTCATTCGTCGAATTTCTCGATCTTAACACACTCATTTGCTGAAACAAACCACGTTCATTCATTCATTCAATCAAACTTCAATCGTCCATTCAATAAACAAATCAGAATTCATGGATTCAATGAAACAGACTGACCACATTCATTTAAAGAATCCCACTGATGTAATTCTTTCAATGTATCATACTGCACTTACTAATTCAATAAAAGAAACTCAAGGTTCCTGAAGTACAGGTTAATAAGTACAGCAGACAGCAATTCAATAAGTACAGCTTCTGTCGTTCATTCACTTTCTAAACCTTAACTCACTCATTCAATGAAACAAACTGCATTCATTCCTTCATTTCATCAAACTTCAACCGCAACTTCAATGAATGAAACGTTATTCATTGATTCAGTCAAACACACTTAACACAATCATGGAATGAATCCAACTGCATTTCATTATTTCACTGACTCAAACTCACCGATTCAATGAATCCAAATGCATCTGTTCATTCAATGTGCAGAGCTTCTCTCACTCATTCAATTTCTTGATCTTACAGCACTCATTCAATCTAACCAAGGGCAATCATTCATTCATTGAATCAAACTTCAACCCTACATTCAATAAATGAAACGTTACTCATTCATTCATTCTCTGGAACGTAACGCAGTCATTCAATGAAACAGATTGTATTCATTCATTGATATAAACTTCAATCGTACAAGCAATGAAACAACTGTTAATCAATTATCGAATGTAACAATCTTAACGCAATAAGTTAATGAATCTAACTCCATTCATTCCTTCAATGAAACCAACTGTACTGTCTGATTCAATGATACCAACTGCACCTGATAATGCTTCTCTCATTCATCGAATTTCTCGATCTTAACACACTCATTTGCTGAAACAAACCACGTTCATTCATTCATTCAATGAAACTTCAATCGTGAATTCATTGATTCAATGAAACAGACTTACCACATTCATTTAAAGAATCCAGCTGCCATTATTCTTTCAATGTATCAAACTGAACTTACTAATTCAATGAAAGGAACTGGAGGTGTGAATTCAATAAGTACAGCTTATTGATACCAATGATACCAACTGCACCTGATAATTCAATGAATACAGCTTCTTTCACTCAATCAAATTCTTTACCTGAATGCACTCATTCAATGGATCCAACGGCATTCATTCATTCATTGACTCAAACTTCACGCCTAGATTCAATGACGAAAAGTTACTCCTTCATTCATTCTCTTGAACGTAACACACTCATTCAATGAAACAGAGTGCATTCATTCATGTTTTAAATAGAAACTTCAATCGTTCAAGCAATGAAACAACCATTATTCATTTGTCAAGTGAAACAAACTTAACTCATTCAGTTGATGAATCTAACTGCATTCATTCTTTCAATAAAAGCAACTGCACTTTCCGATTCAATGAAACCAACTGCATCTGACAATAGAGCTTCTCTCATTCAGCGAATTTCTTTGTCTGAACACACTCATTTGTGGAAACAAACTTCAATCGTACATTCAATAAACGAAGCAGTATTCATTGATTCAATGAAACAGACTTCCCACATTCATTTAAAGCATCCAACAGCACTCATTCTTTCAATGTATCAAAACTGCACTTACTAATTCAATGAAAGGAACTGAAGGTGTGAATTCAATAAGTACAGCTTCTGTCGTTCATTCAAATTCTCCATCTTATCTCACACATTCAATGAAACAAACTGCATTCATTCCTTCATTGCATCAAACTTCAACAGCAACTTCAGTGTTATTCATTGATTCAGTCAAACACACGTAACAAAATCATGTAGTGAATCCAACTGCATTGCATTATTTCACTGAATCAAAATCACCAATTCAATGAATCCAAATGCATCTGTTAATTCAATGTGCAGAGCTTCTCTCACTCATTCAATTTCTTGATCTTACAGCACTCATTCAATCTAACCAAGGGCAATCATTCATTCATTGAATCAAACTTCAACCCTACATTCAATAAATGAAACGTTACTCATTCATTCATTCTCTGGAACTTAACGCAGTCATTCAATGAAACAGACTGTATTCATTCATTGATATAAACTTCAATCGTACAAGCAATGAAACAACTGTTAATCAATTATCGAATGTAACAATCTTAACGCAATAAGTTAATGAATCTAACTCCATTCATTCCTTCAATGAAACCAACTGCACTGTCTGATTCAATGATACCAACTGCACCTGATAACGCAATGTATCGAGCTTCTCTCATTCATCGAATTTCTCGGTCCGCACACACTCATTTGTTGAAACAAACGGCGTTCATTCATTTATTCAATCAAACTTCAATCGTGCATTCAATGAACCAATCAGTATTCATTGATTCAATGAAACAGACTTACCACATTCATTTAAAGAATCCAGCTGCCGTTATTCTTTCAATGTATCAAACTGAACGTACTAATTCAATGAAAGGAACTGGAGGTGTGAATTCAATAAATACAGCTTATTGATACCAATGATACCAACTGCACCTGATAATTCAATGAATACAGCTTCTTTCACTCAATCAAATTCTTTAACTTAATGCACTCATTCAATGGATCCAACGGCATTCATTCATTCATTGAATCAAACTTCACCCCTAAACAGAGTGTATTCATTCATTTTTTAATAGAAGCTTCAACGTACAAGCAATTAAAAAACCATTCTTCATTTGCCGAGTGAAACAAACTTAACTCATTCTGTTAATGTATTAACTGCATTCATTCTTTCAATAAAACCAACTGCACTCAATGATCCCAACGGTACCTGATAATTCAATGAACAGTGATTCTATCATTCATTGAATTTCTCGATCTTAAAACACTCATTTGCTGGAACAAACCACGTTCATTCATTCATTCAATCAAACTTCAATCGTCCATTCAATGAACCAATCAGTATTCATCGATTCAGTGAAATAGACTTACCACATTCATTTAAAGAATCCAACTACCGTTATTCTTTCAATGTATCAAACTGCACGTACTAATTCAATGAAAAGAACTGAAGGTGTGAAGTGAATAAGTACAGCTTCTGTCGTTCATTCAATTTCTAAACCTTATCTCACTCATTCAAAGAAACAATCTGCATTCATTCCTTCATTGCATCAAACTTCAACCGCAACTTCAATGATTCAATGATTCACTGAAACTTACTTAACACAGTCATGTAATGAATACAATTGCATTTCATTCTTTGATTGAATCAAACCCACCGATTCAAGGCATAAAATTGCATCTGTTAATTCAATGTGTAGAGCTCCTCTCACTCATTCAATTTCTTGAGCTTAAAGCACTCATTCAATGGAACCAACGGCAACCAACCATCAACCTTCGACACTACATTCAATGAATGAAACGTTACTCACTGTACATTGTCTTGAACTTGACACACTCATTCAATGAAACAGACTGTATCCATTCATTCATTAAAAGAAACTTGAATCGTAGCAGCAATGAAACAACCGTTATAAATTTAACAAGTGCAACAAAATTCACTCATTCAGTTAATGAATCGAACCGCATTCAAACTTTCAAAGAAAACAACTACACTCGCCGATTCAATGATACCAATTGCACCTGATAATTCAATGAATACAGCTTCTTCACTCAATCAAATTCTTTAACCTAATGCACTCATTCAATAGATCCAACGGCATTCATTCATTCATTGAATCAAACTTCACCCCTAGATTCAATGAAAAAAAGGTTCCTCATTCATTCATTCTCTTGAACTTAAGACACTCATTCAATGAAACAGAGTGTATTCATCCATTTTTTTAAATACAAACTTCAATCGTTCAAGCAATGAAACAACCATTATTCATTTGTCAAGTGAAACAAACTTAACTCATTCAGTTGATGAATCTAACTGCATTCATTCTTTCAATAAAAGCAACTGCACTTTCCGATTCAATGATACCAACTGCACCTGATAATGCAATGTATAGAGCTTCTCTCATTCGTCGAATTTCTCGATCTTAACACACTCATTTGCTGAAACAAACCACGTTCATTCATTCATTCAATCAAACTTCAATCGTCCATTCAATAAACAAATCAGAATTCATGGATTCAATGAAACAGACTGACCACATTCATTTAAAGAATCCCACTGATGTAATTCTTTCAATGTATCATACTGCACTTACTAATTCAATAAAAGAAACTCAAGGTTCCTGAAGTACAGGTTAATAAGTACAGCAGACAGCAATTCAATAAGTACAGCTTCTGTCGTTCATTCACTTTCTAAACCTTAACTCACTCATTCAATGAAACAAACTGCATTCATTCCTTCATTTCATCAAACTTCAACCGCAACTTCAATGAATGAAACGTTATTCATTGATTCAGTCAAACACACTTAACACAATCATGGAATGAATCCAACTGCATTTCATTATTTCACTGACTCAAACTCACCGATTCAATGAATCCAAATGCATCTGTTCATTCAATGTGCAGAGCTTCTCTCACTCATTCAATTTCTTGATCTTACAGCACTCATTCAATCTAACCAAGGGCAATCATTCATTCATTGAATCAAACTTCAACCCTACATTCAATAAATGAAACGTTACTCATTCATTCATTCTCTGGAACGTAACGCAGTCATTCAATGAAACAGATTGTATTCATTCATTGATATAAACTTCAATCGTACAAGCAATGAAACAACTGTTAATCAATTATCGAATGTAACAATCTTAACGCAATAAGTTAATGAATCTAACTCCATTCATTCCTTCAATGAAACCAACTGTACTGTCTGATTCAATGATACCAACTGCACCTGATAATGCTTCTCTCATTCATCGAATTTCTCGATCTTAACACACTCATTTGCTGAAACAAACCACGTTCATTCATTCATTCAATGAAACTTCAATCGTGAATTCATTGATTCAATGAAACAGACTTACCACATTCATTTAAAGAATCCAGCTGCCATTATTCTTTCAATGTATCAAACTGAACTTACTAATTCAATGAAAGGAACTGGAGGTGTGAATTCAATAAGTACAGCTTATTGATACCAATGATACCAACTGCACCTGATAATTCAATGAATACAGCTTCTTTCACTCAATCAAATTCTTTACCTGAATGCACTCATTCAATGGATCCAACGGCATTCATTCATTCATTGACTCAAACTTCACGCCTAGATTCAATGACGAAAAGTTACTCCTTCATTCATTCTCTTGAACGTAACACACTCATTCAATGAAACAGAGTGCATTCATTCATGTTTTAAATAGAAACTTCAATCGTTCAAGCAATGAAACAACCATTATTCATTTGTCAAGTGAAACAAACTTAACTCATTCAGTTGATGAATCTAACTGCATTCATTCTTTCAATAAAAGCAACTGCACTTTCCGATTCAATGAAACCAACTGCATCTGACAATAGAGCTTCTCTCATTCAGCGAATTTCTTTGTCTGAACACACTCATTTGTGGAAACAAACTTCAATCGTACATTCAATAAACGAAGCAGTATTCATTGATTCAATGAAACAGACTTCCCACATTCATTTAAAGCATCCAACAGCACTCATTCTTTCAATGTATCAAAACTGCACTTACTAATTCAATGAAAGGAACATAAGGTGTGAATTCAATAAGTACAGCTTCTGTCGTTCATTCAAATTCTCCATCTTATCTCACACATTCAATGAAACAAACTGCATTCATTCCTTCATTGCATCAAACTTCAACAGCAACTTCAGTGTTATTCATTGATTCAGTCAAACACACGTAACAAAATCATGTAGTGAATCCAACTGCATTGCATTATTTCACTGAATCAAAATCACCAATTCAATGAATCCAAATGCATCTGTTAATTCAATGTGCAGAGCTTCTCTCACTCATTCAATTTCTTGATCTTACAGCACTCATTCAATCTAACCAAGGGCAATCATTCATTCATTGAATCAAACTTCAACCCTACATTCAATAAATGAAACGTTACTCATTCATTCATTCTCTGGAACTTAACGCAGTCATTCAATGAAACAGACTGTATTCATTCATTGATATAAACTTCAATCGTACAAGCAATGAAACAACTGTTAATCAATTATCGAATGTAACAATCTTAACGCAATAAGTTAATGAATCTAACTCCATTCATTCCTTCAATGAAACCAACTGCACTGTCTGATTCAATGATACCAACTGCACCTGATAACGCAATGTATCGAGCTTCTCTCATTCATCGAATTTCTCGGTCCGCACACACTCATTTGTTGAAACAAACGGCGTTCATTCATTTATTCAATCAAACTTCAATCGTGCATTCAATGAACCAATCAGTATTCATTGATTCAATGAAACAGACTTACCACATTCATTTAAAGAATCCAGCTGCCGTTATTCTTTCAATGTATCAAACTGAACGTACTAATTCAATGAAAGGAACTGGAGGTGTGAATTCAATAAATACAGCTTATTGATACCAATGATACCAACTGCACCTGATAATTCAATGAATACAGCTTCTTTCACTCAATCAAATTCTTTAACTTAATGCACTCATTCAATGGATCCAACGGCATTCATTCATTCATTGAATCAAACTTCACCCCTAAACAGAGTGTATTCATTCATTTTTTAATAGAAGCTTCAACGTACAAGCAATTAAAAAACCATTCTTCATTTGCCGAGTGAAACAAACTTAACTCATTCTGTTAATGTATTAACTGCATTCATTCTTTCAATAAAACCAACTGCACTCAATGATCCCAACGGTACCTGATAATTCAATGAACAGTGATTCTATCATTCATTGAATTTCTCGATCTTAAAACACTCATTTGCTGGAACAAACCACGTTCATTCATTCATTCAATCAAACTTCAATCGTCCATTCAATGAACCAATCAGTATTCATCGATTCAGTGAAATAGACTTACCACATTCATTTAAAGAATCCAACTACCGTTATTCTTTCAATGTATCAAACTGCACGTACTAATTCAATGAAAAGAACTGAAGGTGTGAAGTGAATAAGTACAGCTTCTGTCGTTCATTCAATTTCTAAACCTTATCTCACTCATTCAAAGAAACAATCTGCATTCATTCCTTCATTGCATCAAACTTCAACCGCAACTTCAATGATTCAATGATTCACTGAAACTTACTTAACACAGTCATGTAATGAATACAATTGCATTTCATTCTTTGATTGAATCAAACCCACCGATTCAAGGCATAAAATTGCATCTGTTAATTCAATGTGTAGAGCTCCTCTCACTCATTCAATTTCTTGAGCTTAAAGCACTCATTCAATGGAACCAACGGCAACCAACCATCAACCTTCGACACTACATTCAATGAATGAAACGTTACTCACTGTACATTGTCTTGAACTTGACACACTCATTCAATGAAACAGACTGTATCCATTCATTCATTAAAAGAAACTTGAATCGTAGCAGCAATGAAACAACCGTTATAAATTTAACAAGTGCAACAAAATTCACTCATTCAGTTAATGAATCGAACCGCATTCAAACTTTCAAAGAAAACAACTACACTCGCCGATTCAATGATACCAATTGCACCTGATAATTCAATGAATACAGCTTCTTCACTCAATCAAATTCTTTAACCTAATGCACTCATTCAATAGATCCAACGGCATTCATTCATTCATTGAATCAAACTTCACCCCTAGATTCAATGAAAAAAAGGTTCCTCATTCATTCATTCTCTTGAACTTAAGACACTCATTCAATGAAACAGAGTGTATTCATCCATTTTTTTAAATAGAAACTTCAATCGTTCAAGCAATGAAACAACCATTATTCATTTGTCAAGTGAAACAAACTTAACTCATTCAGTTGATGAATCTAACTGCATTCATTCTTTCAATAAAAGCAACTGCACTTTCCTATTCAATGATACCAACTGCATCTGATAATGCAATAAATAGAGCTTCTCTCTTTCATCTAATTTCTTTGTCTGAACACACTCACTTGTGGAAACCAACTTCAATCGTACATTCAATAAACGAAGCAGTATTCATTGATTCAATGAAACAGACTTTCCACATTCATTTAAAGCATCCAACAGCACTCATTCTTTCAATGTATCAAAACTGCACTTACTAATTCAATGAAAGGAACTGAAGGTGTGAATTCAATAAGTACAGCTTCTGTCGTTCATTCAAATTCTCCATCTTATCACACACATTCAATGAAACAAACTGCATTCATTCCTTCATTGCATCAAACTTCACCAGCACCTTCAGTGAATGAAACGTTATTCATTGATTCAGTCAAACACACGTAACAAAATCATGTAATGAATCCAACTGCATTGCATTATTTCACTGAATCAAAATCACCAATTCAATGAATCCAAATGCATCTGTTAATTCAATGTGCAGAGCTTCACTCACTCATTCAACTTCTTGATCTTACAGCACTCATTCAATCTAAACAATGATTCATTCATTGAATCAAAATTCAACCCTACATTCAATAAATGAAACGTTACTCAATAGTCATTGTCTTGAAATTAACACACTCATTCACTGAAACAGACTGTATTCATTTATTGATATAAACTTCAACCATACAAGCAATGAAACATCTGTTATTCATTTATCGAATGAAACAACCTTATCGCATTAAGTTAATGAATTTAACTCCATTCATTCCTTCAATGAAACCAACTGCACTGTCCGATTCAATGATACCAACTGCACCTGATAATGCAATATATAGATCTTCTCTCATTCATCGAATTTCTCGGTCTGAACACACTCATTTGTTGAAACAAACGGCGTTCATTCATTCATTCAATCAAACTTCAATGAACCAATCAGTATTCATCGATTCAGTGAAACAGACTTACCACATTCATCTAAAGAATCCAACTGCCGTTATTCTTTCAATGTATCAAACTGCACGTACTAATTCAATGAAAGGAACTGAAGGTGTGAAGTGAATAAGTACAGCTTCTGTCGTTCATTCAATTTCTAAACCTTATCTCACTCATTCAAAGAAACAATCTGCATTCATTCCTTCATTGCATCAAACTTCAACCGCAACTTCAATGATTGAAACGTTATTCAATGCTTCACTGAAACTTACTTAACACAGTCATGTAATGAATACAATTGCATTTCATTCTTTGATTGAATCAAACCCACCGAATCAAGGTATAAAATTGCATCTGTTAATTCAATGTGTAGAGCTCCTCTCACTCATTCAATTTCTTGAGCTTAAAGCATTCATTCAATGGAACCAACGGCAACCAACCATCAACCGTCGACACTACATTCAATGAATGAAACGTTACTCACTGTTCATTGTCTTGAACTTGACACACTCATTCAATGAAACAGACTGTATCCATTCATTTATTAAAAGAAACTTCAACCGTAGCAGCAATGAAACAACCGTTATAAATTTAACAAGTGCAACAAACTTCACTCATTCAATTAATGAATCGAACCGCATTCAAACTTTCAAAGAAAACAACTACACTCGCCGATTCAATGATTCCAATTGCACCTGATAATTCAATGAATACAGCTTCTTTCACTCAATCAAATTCTTTAACTTAATGCACTCATTGAATGGATCCAAAGGCATTCATTCATTCATTTAATCAAACTTCACCCCTAGGTTCAATGATGAAATGTTACTCATTCATTCATTCTCTTGAAGTTAAGACACTCATTCAATGAAACAGAGTGTATTCATCCATTTTTTAAAATACAAACTTCAATCGTTCAAGCAATGACACAACCATTATTCATTTGTCAAGTGAAACAAACTTAACTCATTCAGTTGATGAATCTGACTGAATCTAATCATTCTTTCAATAAAAGCAACTGCACTTTCCGATTCAATGATACCAACGGTACCTGATAATTCAATGAACAGAGTTTCTCTCAATTATTGAATTTCTCGATCTTAACACACTCATTTGCTGAATCAAACGGCGTTCATTCATTAATTCAATCAAACTTCAATCGTACATTCGATAAACGAAGCAGTATGCATTGATTCAAAGCATCCAACATTTATTTCAAGAATCCAACTGCAGTTATTCGTTCAATGTATCAATCTGCACTAACTAATTCAATGAAAGCAAGTGATTGCTTGAATTTAATGAGTCCAGCGTCTGTCCTTCATTCAATTTCTCCACCTTAACTCAATCATTCAATGAAACAAACTGCATTCGTTCTTTCATTGCATCAAACTTCAACCGCAACTTCAATGAAAGAAACGTTTTGCATTGATTCAATGAAACATTGTTAACACAGTCATGTAATGAATCCAACTGCATTTCATTCTTTCATTGAATCAAATTCACTGACTCAATGAATCCAACTACATCTATCAATTCAATGCATAGAGCTTCTCTCACTCAACCATATTCTTTATCTTAATGCCCTCATTCAACGGAACCAACGGCATTCATTGATTCATTGAATCAAACTTCAACCCTAGTTTCAATGATTGAAACTTTACTAATTCATTCATTCTCTTGAACTTAAAACACTTATTCAATGAAACAGAGTGTATTCATTCATTTTTAATAGAAGCTTCAACGTACAAGCAATTAAAACACCTTTCTTCATTTGTCGAGTGAAATAAACTTAACTCATTCTGTTAATGTATTAACTGCATTCATTCTTTCAATAAAACCAACTGCACTCAATGATCCCAACGGTACCTGATAATTCAATGAACAGTGATTCTATCATTCACTGAAATTCTCCATCTTAACACACTCAATTGCTGAAACAAACCACGTTCATTCATTCATTCAATCAAACTTCAATCGTCCATTCAATAAACAAATCAGTATTCATGGATTCAATGAAACAGACTGACCACATTCATGTAAAGAATCCCACTGATGTAATTCTTTCAATGTATCATACTGCACTTACTAATTCAATAAAAGAAACTCAAGGTTCCTTAAGTACAGGTTAATAAGTACAGCAGACAGCAATTCAATAAGTACAGCTTCTGTCGTTCATTCACTTTCTAAACCTTAACTCACTCATTCAATGAAACAAACTGCATTCATTCCTTCATTTCATCAAACTTCAACCGCAACTTCAATGAATGAAACGTTATTCATTGATTCAGTCAAACACACTTAACACAATCATGTAATGAATCCAACTGCATTTCATTATTTCACTGAATCAAACTCACCGATTCAATGAATCCAAATGCATCTGTTAATTCAATGTGCAGAGCTTCTCTCACTCATTCAATTTCTTGATCTTACAGCACTCATTCAATCTAACCAAGGGCAATTATTCATTCATTGAATCAAACTTCAACCCTACATTCAATAAATGAAACGTTACTCATTCATTCATTCTCTGGAACGTAACGCAGTCATTCAATGAAACAGATTGTATTCATTCATTGATATAAACTTCAATCGTACAAGCAATGAAACAACTGTTAATCAATTATCGAATGTAACAATCTTAACGCAATAAGTTAATGAATCTAACTCCATTCATTCCTTCAATGAAACCAACTGCACTGTATCGAGCTTCTCTCATTCATCGGATTTCTCGGTCTGAACACACTCATTTGTTGAAACAAACGGCGTTCATTCATTCATTCAATCAAACTTCAATCGTGCATTCAATGAACCAATCAGTATTCATTGATTCAATGAAACAGACTTACCACATTCATTTAAAGAATCCAGCTGCCGTTATCCTTTCAATGTATCAAACTGAACTTACTAATTCAATGAAAGGAACTGGAGGTGTGAATTCAACAAGTTCAGCTTATTGATACCAATGATACCAACTGCACCTGATAATTCAATGAATACAGCTTCTTTCACTCAATCAAATTCTTTATCTTAATGCACTCATTCAATGGATCCAACGGCATTCATTCATTCATTGAATCAAACTTCACCCCATACAGAGTGTATTCATTCATTTTTTAATAGAAGCTTCAACGTACAAGCAATTAAAAAACCATTCTTCATTTGTCGAGTGAAACAAACTTTACTCATTCTGTTAATGTATTAACTGCATTCATTCTTTCAATAAAACCAATTGCACTCAATGATCCCAACGGTACCTGATAATTCAATGAACAGTGATTCTAGCATTCATTGAATTTCTCGATCTTAACACACTCATTTGCTGAAACAAACCACGTTCATTCATTCATTCAATCAAACTTCAATCGTCCATTCAATAAACAAATCAGAATTCATGGATTCAATGAAACAGACTGACCACATTCATTTAAAGAATCCCACTGATGTAATTCTTTCAATGTATCATACTGCACTTACTAATTCAATAAAAGAAACTCAAGGTTCCTTAAGTACAGGTGAATAAGTACAGCACACAGCAATTCAATAAGTACAGCTTCTGTCGTTCATTCACTTTCTAAACCTTAACTCACTCATTCAATGAAACAAACTGCATTCATTCCTTCATTTCATCAAACTTCAACCGCAACTTCAATGAATGAAACGTTATTCATTGATTCAGTCAAACACACTTAACACAATCATGGAATGAATCCAACTGCATTTCATTATTTCACTGACTCAAACTCACCGATTCAATGAATCCAAATGCATCTGTTCATTCAATGTGCAGAGCTTCTCTCACTCATTCAATTTCTTGATCTTACAGCACTCATTCAATCTAACCAAGGGCAATCATTCATTCATTGAATCAAACTTCAACCCTACATTCAATAAATGAAACGTTACTCATTCATTCATTCTCTGGAACGTAACGCAGTCATTCAATGAAACAGATTGTATTCATTCATTGATATAAACTTCAATCGTACAAGCAATGAAACAACTGTTAATCAATTATCGAATGTAACAATCTTAACGCAATAAGTTAATGAATCTAACTCCATTCATTCCTTCAATGAAACCAACTGCACTGTCTGATTCAATGATACCAACTGCACCTGATAACGCAATGTATCGAGCTTCTCTCATTCATCGAATTTCTCGGTCCGCACACACTCATTTGTTGAAACAAACGGCGTTCATTCATTCATTCAATCAAACTTCAATCGTGCATTCAATGAACCAATCAGTATTCATTGATTCAATGAAACAGACTTACCACATTCATTTAAAGAATCCAGCTGCCGTTATTCTTTCAATGCATCAAACTGAACGTACTAATTCAATGAAAAGAACTGGAGGTGTGAATTCAATAAATACAGCTTATTGATACCAATGATACCAACTGCAGCTGATAATTCAATGAATACAGCTTCTTTCACTCAATCAAGTCCTTTACCTGAATGCACTCGTTCAATGGATCCAACGGCATTCATTCATTCATTGAATCAAACTTCACCCCTAAACAGAGTGTATTCATTCATTTTTTAATAGAAGCTTCAACGTACAGGCAATTAAAAAAACATTCTTCATTTGCCGAGTGAAACAAACTGAACTCATTCTGTTAATGTATTAACTGCATTCATTCTTTCAATAAAACCAACTGCACTCAATGATCCCAACGGTACCTGATAATTCAATGAAGAGTGATTCTATCATTCATTGAATTTCTCGATCTTAACACACTCATTTGCTGGAACAAACCACGTTCATTCATTCATTCAATCAAACTTCAATCGTCCATTCAATGAACCAATCTGTATTCATCGATTCAGTGAAACAGACTTACCACATTCATTTAAAGAATCCAACTGCCGTTATTCTTTCAATGTATCAAACTGCACGTACTAATTCAATGAAAAGAACAGAAGGTGTGAATTGAATAAGTACAGCTTCTGTCGTTCATTCAATTTCTAAACCTTATCTCACTCATTCAAAGAAACAATCTGCATTCATTCCTTCATTGCATCAAACTTCAACCGCAACTTCAATGATTGAAACGTTATTCAATGATTCACTGAAACTTACTTAACACAGTCATGTAATGAATACAATTGCATTTCATTCTTTGATTGAATCAAACCCACCGATTCAAGGCATAAAATTGCATCTGTTAATTCAATGTGTAGAGCTCCTCTCACTCATTCAATTTCTTGAGCTTAAAGCATTCATTCAATGGAACCAACGGCAACCAACCATCAACCTTCGACACTACATTCAATGAATGAAACGTTACTCACTGTTCATTGTCTTGAACTTGACACACTCATTCAATGAAACAGACTGTATCCGTTCATTTATTAAAAGAAACTTTAACCGTAGCAGCAATGAAACAACCGTTATAAATTTAACAAGTGCAACAAACTTCACTCATTCAATTAATGAATCGAACGGCATTCAAACTTTCAATGAAAACAACTACACTCGCCGATTCAATGATACCAATTGCACCTGATAATTCAATGAATACAGCTTCTTTCACTCAATCAAATTCTTTATCTTAATACACTCATTGAATGGATCCAAAGGCATTCATTCATTCATTTAATCAAACTTCACCCCTAGATTCAATGATGAAATGTTACTCATTCATTCATTCTCTTGAACGTAAGACACTCATTCAATGAAACAGAGTGTATTCATCCATTTTTTAAAATACAAACTTCAATCGTTCAAGCAATGACACAACCATTATTCATTTGTCAAGTGAAACAAGCTTAACTCATTCAGTTGATGAATCTGACTGAATCTAATCATTCTTTCAATAAAAGCAACTGCACTTTCCGATTCAATGATACCAACGGTACCTGATAATTCAATGAACAGAGCTTCTCTCAATTATTGAATTTCTCGATCTTAACACACTCATTTGCTGAATCAAACGGCGTTCATTCATTAATTCAATCAAACTTCAATCGTACATTCGATAAACGAAGCAGTATGCATTGATTCAAAGCATCCAACATTTATTTAAAGAATCCAACTGCAGTTATTCTTTCAATGTATCAATCTGCACTAACTAATTCAATGAAAGCAAGTGATTGCTTGAATTTAATGAGTACAGCGTCTATCCTTCATTCAATTTCTCCACCTTAACTCAATCATTCAATGAAACAAACTGCATTCGTTCTTTCATTGCATCAAACTTCAACCGCAACTTCAATGAAAGAAACGTTTTGCATTGATTCAATGAAACATTGTTAACACAGTCATGTAATGAATCCAACTGCATTTCATTCTTTCATTGAATCAAATTCACTGACTCAATGAATCCAACTACATCTATCAATTCAATGCATAGAGCTTCTCTCACTCAACCATATTCTTTATCTTAATGCCCTCATTCAACGGAACCAACGGCATTTATTCATTCATTGAATCAAACTTCAACCCTAGTTTCAATGATTGAAACTTTACTAATTCATTCATTCTCTTGAACTTAAAACACTTATTCAATGAAACAGAGTGTATTCATTCATTTTTAACAGAAGCTTCAACGTACAAGCAATTAAAACACCTTTCTTCATTTGTCGAGTGAAACAAGCTTAACTCATTCAGTTAATGTATTAACTGCATTCATTCTTTCAATAAAACCAACTGCACTCAATGATCCGAATGGTACCTGATAATTCAATGAACAGTGATTCTATCATTCACTGAATTTCTCCATCTTAACACACTCAATTGCTGAAACAAACCACGTTCATTCATTCATTCAATCAAACTTCAATCGTCCATTCAATAAACAAATCAGTATTCATGGATTCAATGAAACAGACTGACCACATTCATGTAAAGAATCCCACTGATGTAATTCTTTCAATGTATCATACTGCACTTACTAATTCAATAAAAGAAACTCAAGGTTCCTTAAGTACAGGTTAATAAGTACAGCAGACAGCAATTCAATAAGTACAGCTTCTGTCGTTCATTCACTTTCTAAACCTTAACTCACTCATTCAATGAAACAAACTGCATTCATTCCTTCATTTCATCAAACTTCAACCGCAACTTCAATGAATGAAACGTTATTCATTGATTCAGTCAAACACACTTAACACAATCATGGAATGAATCCAACTGCATTTCATTATTTCACTGAATCAAACTCACCGATTCAATGAATCCAAATGCATCTGTTACTTCAATGTGCAGAGCTTCTCTCACTCATTCAATTTCTTGATCTTACAGCACTCATTCAATCTAACCAAGGGCAATTATTCATTCATTGAATCAAACTTCAACCCTACATTCAATAAATGAAACGTTACTCATTCATTCATTCTCTGGAACGTAACGCAGTCATTCAATGAAACAGATGGTATTCATTCATTGATATAAACTTCAATCGTACAAGCAATGAAACAACTGTTAATCAATTATCAAATGTAAAAATCTTAACGCAATAAGTTAATGAATCTAACTCCATTCATTCCTTCAATGAAACCAACTGCACTGTCTGATTCAATGATACCAACTGCACCTGATAATGCTTCTCTCATTCATCGAATTTCTCGATCTTAACACACTCATTTGCTGAAACAAACCACGTTCATTCATTCATTCAATGAAACTTCAATCGTGAATTCATTGATTCAATGAATACAGCTTCTTTCACTCAATCAAATTCTTTACCTGAATGCACTCATTCAATGGATCCAACGGAATTCATTCATTCATTGACTCAAACTTCACGCCTAGATTCAATGACGAAAAGTTACTCCTTCATTCATTCTCTTGAACGTAACACACTCATTCAATGAAACAGAGTGCATTCATTCATGTTTTAAATAGAAACTTCAATCGTTCAAGCAATGAAACAACCATTATTCATTTGTCAAGTGAAACAAACTTAACTCATTCAGTTGATGAATATAACTGCATTCATTCTTTCAATAAAAGCAACTGCACTTTCCGATTCAATGAAACCAACTGCATCTGACAATAGAGCTTCTCTCATTCAGCGAATTTCTTTGTCTGAACACACTCATTTGTGGAAACAAACTTCAATCGTACATTCAATAAACGAAGCAGTATTCATTGATTCAATGAAACAGACTTCCCACATTCATTTAAAGCATCCAACAGCACTCATTCTTTCAATGTATCAAAACTGCACTTACTAATTCAATGAAAGGAACTGAAGGTGTGAATTCAATAAGTACAGCTTCTGTCGTTCATTCAAATTCTCCATCTTATCTCACACATTCAATGAAACAAACTGCATTCATTCCTTCATTGCATCAAACTTCAACAGCAACTTCAGTGTTATTCATTGATTCAGTCAAACACACGTAACAAAATCATGTAGTGAATCCAACTGCATTGCATTATTTCACTGAATCAAAATCACCAATTCAATGAATCCAAATGCATCTGTTAATTCAATGTGCAGAGCTTCTCTCACTCATTCAATTTCTTGATCTTACAGCACTCATTCAATCTAACCAAGGGCAATCATTCATTCATTGAATCAAACTTCAACCCTACATTCAATAAATGAAACGTTACTCATTCATTCATTCTCTGGAACTTAACGCAGTCATTCAATGAAACAGACTGTATTCATTCATTGATATAAACTTCAATCGTACAAGCAATGAAACAACTGTTAATCAATTATCGAATGTAACAATCTTAACGCAATAAGTTAATGAATCTAACTCCATTCATTCCTTCAATGAAACCAACTGCACTGTCTGATTCAATGATACCAACTGCACCTGATAACGCAATGTATCGAGCTTCTCTCATTCATCGAATTTCTCGGTCCGCACACACTCATTTGTTGAAACAAACGGCGTTCATTCATTTATTCAATCAAACTTCAATCGTGCATTCAATGAACCAATCAGTATTCATTGATTCAATGAAACAGACTTACCACATTCATTTAAAGAATCCAGCTGCCGTTATTCTTTCAATGTATCAAACTGAACGTACTAATTCAATGAAAGGAACTGGAGGTGTGAATTCAATAAATACAGCTTATTGATACCAATGATACCAACTGCACCTGATAATTCAATGAATACAGCTTCTTTCACTCAATCAAATTCTTTAACTTAATGCACTCATTCAATGGATCCAACGGCATTCATTCATTCATTGAATCAAACTTCACCCCTAAACAGAGTGTATTCATTCATTTTTTAATAGAAGCTTCAACGTACAAGCAATTAAAAAACCATTCTTCATTTGCCGAGTGAAACAAACTTAACTCATTCTGTTAATGTATTAACTGCATTCATTCTTTCAATAAAACCAACTGCACTCAATGATCCCAACGGTACCTGATAATTCAATGAACAGTGATTCTATCATTCATTGAATTTCTCGATCTTAAAACACTCATTTGCTGGAACAAACCACGTTCATTCATTCATTCAATCAAACTTCAATCGTCCATTCAATGAACCAATCAGTATTCATCGATTCAGTGAAATAGACTTACCACATTCATTTAAAGAATCCAACTACCGTTATTCTTTTAATGTATCAAACTGCACGTACTAATTCAATGAAAAGAACTGAAGGTGTGAAGTGAATAAGTACAGCTTCTGTCGTTCATTCAATTTCTAAACCTTATCTCACTCATTCAAAGAAACAATCTGCATTCATTCCTTCATTGCATCAAACTTCAACCGCAACTTCAATGATTGAAACGTTATTCAATGATTCACTGAAACTTACTTAACACAGTCATGTAATGAATACAATTGCATTTCATTCTTTGATTGAATCAAACCCACCGATTCAAGGCATAAAATTGCATCTGTTAATTCAATGTGTAGAGCTCCTCTCACTCATTCAATTTCTTGAGCTTAAAGCACTCATTCAATGGAACCAACGGCAACCAACCATCAACCTTCGACACTACATTCAATGAATGAAACGTTACTCACTGTACATTGTCTTGAACTTGACACACTCATTCAATGAAACAGACTGTATCCATTCATTCATTAAAAGAAACTTGAATCGTAGCAGCAATGAAACAACCGTTATAAATTTAACAAGTGCAACAAAATTCACTCATTCAGTTAATGAATCGAACCGCATTCAAACTTTCAAAGAAAACAACTACACTCGCCGATTCAATGATACCAATTGCACCTGATAATTCAATGAATACAGCTTCTTCACTCAATCAAATTCTTTAACCTAATGCACTCATTCAATAGATCCAACGGCATTCATTCATTCATTGAATCATACTTCACCCCTAGATTCAATGAAAAAAAGGTTCCTCATTCATTCATTCTCTTGAACTTAAGACACTCATTCAATGAAACAGAGTGTATTCATCCATTTTTTTAAATAGAAACTTCAATCGTTCAAGCAATGAAACAACCATTATTCATTTGTCAAGTGAAACAAACTTAACTCATTCAGTTGATGAATCTAACTGCATTCATTCTTTCAATAAAAGCAACTGCACTTTCCGATTCAATGATACCAACTGCATCTGATAATGCAATAAATAGAGAATCTCTCTTTCATCTAATTTCTTTGTCTGAACACACTCACTTGTGGAAACCAACTTCAATCGTACATTCAATAAACGAAGCAGTATTCATTGATTCAATGAAACAGACTTTCCACATTCATTTAAAGCATCCAACAGCACTCATTCTTTCAATGTATCAAAACTGCACTTACTAATTCAATGAAAGGAACTGAAGGTGTGAATTCAATAAGTACAGCTTCTGTCGTTCATTCAAATTCTCCATCTTATCACACACATTCAATGAAACAAACTGCATTCATTCCTTCATTGCATCAAACTTCACCAGCACCTTCAGTGAATGAAACGTTATTCATTGATTCAGTCAAACACACGTAACAAAATCATGTAATGAATCCAACTGCATTGCATTATTTCACTGAATCAAAATCACCAATTCAATGAATCCAAATGCATCTGTTAATTCAATGTGCAGAGCTTCACTCACTCATTCAACTTCTTGATCTTACAGCACTCATTCAATCTAAACAATGATTCATTCATTGAATCAAAATTCAACCCTACATTCAATAAATGAAAAGTTACTCAATAGTCATTGTCTTGAAATTAACACACTCATTTAATTGAACAGACTGTATTCATTTATTGATATAAACTTCAACCGTACAAGCAATGAAACATCTGTTATTCATTTATCGAATGAAACAACCTTATCGCATTAAGTTAATGAATTTAACTCCATTCATTCCTTCAAAGCAACCAACTGCACTGTCCGATTCAATGATACCAACTGCACCTGATAATGCAATATATAGATCTTCTCTCATTCATCGAATTTCTCGGTCTGAACACACTCATTTGTTGAAACAAACGGCGTTCATTCATTCATTCAATCAAACTTCAATGAACCAATCAGTATTCATCGATTCAGTGAAACAGACTTACCACATTCATTTAAAGAATCCAACTGCCGTTATTCTTTCAATGTATCGAACTGCACGTACTAATTCAATGAAAGGAACTGAAGGTGTGAATTGAATAAGTACAGCTTCTGTCGTTCATTCAATTTCTAAACCTTATCTCACTCATTCAAAGAAACAATCTGCATTCATTCCTTCATTGCATCAAACTTCAACCGCAACTTCAATGATTGAAACGTTATTCAATGATTCACTGAAACTTACTTAACACAGTCATGTAATGAATACAATTGCATTTCATTCTTTGATTGAATCAAACCCACCGATTCAAGGCATAAAATTGCATCTGTTAATTCAATGTGTAGAGCTCCTCTCACTCATTCAATTTCTTGAGCTTAAAGCACTCATTCAATGGAACCAACGGCAACCAACCATCAACCTTCGACACTACATTCAATGAATGAAACGTTACTCACTGTTCATTGTCTTGAACTTGACACACTCATTCAATGAAACAGACTGTATCCATTCATTTATTAAAAGAAACTTCAACCGTAGCAGCAATGAAACAACCGTTATAAATTTAACAAGTGCAACAAACTTCACTCATTCAATTAATGAATCGAACCGCATTCAAACTTTCAAAGAAAACAACTACACTCGCCGATTCAATGATACCAATTGCACCTGATAATTCAATGAATACAGCTTCTTTCACTCAATCAAATTCTTTAACTTAATGCACTCATTGAATGGATCCAAAGGCATTCATTCATTCATTTAATCAAACTTCAATCGTCCATTCAATGAACCAATCAGTATTCATCGATTCAGTGAAATAGACTTACCACATTCATTTAAAGAATCCAACTACCGTTATTCTTTCAATGTATCAAACTGCACGAACTAATTCAATGAAAAGAACTGAAGGTGTGAAGTGAATAAGTACAGCTTCTGTCGTTCATTCAATTTCTAAACCTTATCTCACTCATTCAAAGAAACAATCTGCATTCATTCCTTCATTGCATCAAACTTCAACCGCAACTTCAATGATTCAATGATTCACTGAAACTTACTTAACACAGTCATGTAATGAATACAATTGCATTTCATTCTTTGATTGAATCAAACCCACCGATTCAAGGCATAAAATTGCATCTGTTAATTCAATGTGTAGAGCTCCTCTCACTCATTCAATTTCTTGAGCTTAAAGCACTCATTCAATGGAACCAACGGCAACCAACCATCAACCTTCGACACTACATTCAATGAATGAAACGTTACTCACTGTACATTGTCTTGAACTTGACACACTCATTCAATGAAACAGACTGTATCCATTCATTCATTAAAAGAAACTTGAATCGTAGCAGCAATGAAACAACCGTTATAAATTTAACAAGTGCAACAAAATTCACTCATTCAGTTAATGAATCGAACCGCATTCAAACTTTCAAAGAAAACAACTACACTCGCCGATTCAATGATACCAATTGCACCTGATAATTCAATGAATACAGCTTCTTCACTCAATCAAATTCTTTAACCTAATGCACTCATTCAATAGATCCAACGGCATTCATTCATTCATTGAATCAAACTTCACCCCTAGATTCAATGAAAAAAAGGTTCCTCATTCATTCATTCTCTTGAACTTAAGACACTCATTCAATGAAACAGAGTGTATTCATCCATTTTTTTAAATAGAATCTTCAATCGTTCAAGCAATGAAACAACCATTATTCATTTGTCAAGTGAAACAAACTTAACTCATTCAGTTGATGAATCTAACTGCATTCATTCTTTCAATAAAAGCAACTGCACTTTCCTATTCAATGATACCAACTGCATCTGATAATGCAATAAATAGAGCTTCTCTCTTTCATCTAATTTCTTTGTCTGAACACACTCACTTGTGGAAACCAACTTCAATCGTACATTCAATAAACGAAGCAGTATTCATTGATTCAATGAAACAGACTTTCCACATTCATTTAAAGCATCCAACAGCACTCATTCTTTCAATGTATCAAAACTGCACTTACTAATTCAATGAAAGGAACTGAAGGTGTGAATTCAATAAGTACAGCTTCTGTCGTTCATTCAAATTCTCCATCTTATCACACACATTCAATGAAACAAACTGCATTCATTCCTTCATTGCATCAAACTTCACCAGCACCTTCAGTGAATGAAACGTTATTCATTGATTCAGTCAAACACACGTAACAAAATCATGTAATGAATCCAACTGCATTGCATTATTTCACTGAATCAAAATCACCAATTCAATGAATCCAAATGCATCTGTTAATTCAATGTGCAGAGCTTCACTCACTCATTCAACTTCTTGATCTTACAGCACTCATTCAATCTAAACAATGATTCATTCATTGAATCAAAATTCAACCCTACATTCAATAAATGAAACGTTACTCAATAGTCATTGTCTTGAAATTAACACACTCATTCACTGAAACAGACTGTATTCATTTATTGATATAAACTTCAACCATACAAGCAATGAAACATCTGTTATTCATTTATCGAATGAAACAACCTTATCGCATTAAGTTAATGAATTTAACTCCATTCATTCCTTCAATGAAACCAACTGCACTGTCCGATTCAATGATACCAACTGCACCTGATAATGCAATATATAGATCTTCTCTCATTCATCGAATTTCTCGGTCTGAACACACTCATTTGTTGAAACAAACGGCGTTCATTCATTCATTCAATCAAACTTCAATGAACCAATCAGTATTCATCGATTCAGTGAAACAGACTTACCACATTCATCTAAAGAATCCAACTGCCGTTATTCTTTCAATGTATCAAACTGCACGTACTAATTCAATGAAAGGAACTGAAGGTGTGAAGTGAATAAGTACAGCTTCTGTCGTTCATTCAATTTCTAAACCTTATCTCACTCATTCAAAGAAACAATCTGCATTCATTCCTTCATTGCATCAAACTTCAACCGCAACTTCAATGATTGAAACGTTATTCAATGCTTCACTGAAACTTACTTAACACAGTCATGTAATGAATACAATTGCATTTCATTCTTTGATTGAATCAAACCCACCGAATCAAGGCATAAAATTGCATCTGTTAATTCAATGTGTAGAGCTCCTCTCACTCATTCAATTTCTTGAGCTTAAAGCATTCATTCAATGGAACCAACGGCAACCAACCATCAACCGTCGACACTACATTCAATGAATGAAACGTTACTCACTGTTCATTGTCTTGAACTTGACACACTCATTCAATGAAACAGACTGTATCCATTCATTTATTAAAAGAAACTTCAACCGTAGCAGCAATGAAACAACCGTTATAAATTTAACAAGTGCAACAAACTTCACTCATTCAATTAATGAATCGAACCGCATTCAAACTTTCAAAGAAAACAACTACACTCGCCGATTCAATGATTCCAATTGCACCTGATAATTCAATGAATACAGCTTCTTTCACTCAATCAAATTCTTTAACTTAATGCACTCATTGAATGGATCCAAAGGCATTCATTCATTCATTTAATCAAACTTCACCCCTAGGTTCAATGATGAAATGTTACTCATTCATTCATTCTCTTGAAGTTAAGACACTCATTCAATGAAACAGAGTGTATTCATCCATTTTTTAAAATACAAACTTCAATCGTTCAAGCAATGACACAACCATTATTCATTTGTCAAGTGAAACAAACTTAACTCATTCAGTTGATGAATCTGACTGAATCTAATCATTCTTTCAATAAAAGCAACTGCACTTTCCGATTCAATGATACCAACGGTACCTGATAATTCAATGAACAGAGTTTCTCTCAATTATTGAATTTCTCGATCTTAACACACTCATTTGCTGAATCAAACGGCGTTCATTCATTAATTCAATCAAACTTCAATCGTACATTCGATAAACGAAGCAGTATGCATTGATTCAAAGCATCCAACATTTATTTCAAGAATCCAACTGCAGTTATTCGTTCAATGTATCAATCTGCACTAACTAATTCAATAAAAGCAAGTGATTGCTTGAATTTAATGAGTCCAGCGTCTATCCTTCATTCAATTTCTCCACCTTAACTCAATCATTCAATGAAACAAACTGCATTCGTTCTTTCATTGCATCAAACTTCAACCGCAACTTCAATGAAAGAAACGTTTTGCATTGATTCAATGAAACATTGTTAACACAGTCATGTAATGAATCCAACTGCATTTCATTCTTTCATTGAATCAAATTCACTGACTCAATGAATCCAACTACATCTATCAATTCAATGCATAGAGCTTCTCTCACTCAACCATATTCTTTATCTTAATGCCCTCATTCAACGGAACCAACGGCATTCATTGATTCATTGAATCAAACTTCAACCCTAGTTTCAATGATTGAAACTTTACTAATTCATTCATTCTCTTGAACTTAAAACACTTATTCAATGAAACAGAGTGTATTCATTCATTTTTAATAGAAGCTTCAACGTACAAGCAATTAAAACACCTTTCTTCATTTGTCGAGTGAAATAAACTTAACTCATTCTGTTAATGTATTAACTGCATTCATTCTTTCAATAAAACCAACTGCACTCAATGATCCCAACGGTACCTGATAATTCAATGAACAGTGATTCTATCATTCACTGAAATTCTCCATCTTAACACACTCAATTGCTGAAACAAACCACGTTCATTCATTCATTCAATCAAACTTCAATCGTCCATTCAATAAACAAATCAGTATTCATGGATTCAATGAAACAGACTGACCACATTCATGTAAAATATCCCACTGATGCAATTCTTTCAATGTATCATACTGCACTTACTAATTCAATAAAAGAAACTCAAGGTTCCTTAAGTACAGGTTAATAAGTACAGCACACAGCAATTCAATAAGTACAGCCTCTGTCGTTCATTCACTTTCTAAACCTTAACTCACTCATTCAATGAAACAAACTGCATTCATTCCTTCATTTCATCAAACTTCAACCGCAACTTCAATGAATGAAACGTTATTCATTGATTCAGTCAAACACACTTAACACAATCATGTAATGAATCCAACTGCATTTCATTATTTCACTGAATCAAACTCACCGATTCAATGAATCCAAATGCATCTGTTAATTCAATGTGCAGAGCTTCTCTCACTCATTCAATTTCTTGATCTTACAGCACTCATTCAATCTAACCAAGGGCAATTATTCATTCATTGAATCAAACTTCAACCCTACATTCAATAAATGAAACGTTACTCATTCATTCATTCTCTGGAACGTAACGCAGTCATTCAATGAAACAGATTGTATTCATTCATTGATATAAACTTCAATCGTACAAGCAATGAAACAACTGTTAATCAATTATCGAATGTAACAATCTTAACGCAATAAGTTAATGAATCTAACTCCATTCATTCCTTCAATGAAACCAACTGCACTGTATCGAGCTTCTCTCATTCATCGGATTTCTCGGTCTGAACACACTCATTTGTTGAAACAAACGGCGTTCATTCATTCATTCAATCAAACTTCAATCGTGCATTCAATGAACCAATCAGTATTCATTGATTCAATGAAACAGACTTACCACATTCATTTAAAGAATCCAGCTGCCGTTATCCTTTCAATGTATCAAACTGAACTTACTAATTCAATGAAAGGAACTGGAGGTGTGAATTCAACAAGTTCAGCTTATTGATACCAATGATACCAACTGCACCTGATAATTCAATGAATACAGCTTCTTTCACTCAATCAAATTCTTTATCTTAATGCACTCATTCAATGGATCCAACGGCATTCATTCATTCATTGAATCAAACTTCACCCCATACAGAGTGTATTCATTCATTTTTTAATAGAAGCTTCAACGTACAAGCAATTAAAAAACCATTCTTCATTTGTCGAGTGAAACAAACTTTACTCATTCTGTTAATGTATTAACTGCATTCATTCTTTCAATAAAACCAATTGTACTCAATGATCCCAACGGTACCTGATAATTCAATGAACAGTGATTCTAGCATTCATTGAATTTCTCGATCTTAACACACTCATTTGCTGAAACAAACCACGTTCATTCATTCATTCAATCAAACTTCAATCGTCCATTCAATAAACAAATCAGAATTCATGGATTCAATGAAACAGACTGACCACATTCATTTAAAGAATCCCACTGATGTAATTCTTTCAATGTATCATACTGCACTTACTAATTCAATAAAAGAAACTCAAGGTTCCTTAAGTACAGGTTAATAAGTACAGCACACAGCAATTCAATAAGTACAGCCTCTGTCGTTCATTCACTTTCTAAACCTTAACTCACTCATTCAATGAAACAAACTGCATTCATTCCTTCATTTCATCAAACTTCAACCGCAACCTCAATGAATGAAACGTTATTCATTGATTCAGTCAAACACACTTAACACAATCATGGAATGAATCCAACTGCATTTCATTATTTCACTGACTCAAACTCACCGATTCAATGAATCCAAATGCATCTGTTCATTCAATGTGCAGAGCTTCTCTCACTCATTCAATTTCTTGATCTTACAGCACTCATTCAATCTAACCAAGGGCAATCATTCATTCATTGAATCAAACTTCAACCCTACATTCAATAAATGAAACGTTACTCATTCATTCATTCTCTGGAACGTAACGCAGTCATTCAATGAAACAGATTGTATTCATTCATTGATATAAACTTCAATCGTACAAGCAATGAAACAACTGTTAATCAATTATCGAATGTAACAATCTTAACGCAATAAGTTAATGAATCTAACTCCATTCATTCCTTCAATGAAACCAACTGCACTGTCTGATTCAATGATACCAACTGCACCTGATAACGCAATGTATCGAGCTTCTCTCATTCATCGAATTTCTCGGTCCGCACACACTCATTTGTTGAAACAAACGGCGTTCATTCATTCATTCAATCAAACTTCAATCGTGCATTCAATGAACCAATCAGTATTCATTGATTCAATGAAACAGACTTACCACATTCATTTAAAGAATCCAGCTGCCGTTATTCTTTCAATGTATCAAACTGAACGTACTAATTCAATGAAAGGAACTGGAGGTGTGAATTCAATAAATACAGCTTATTGATACCAATGATAGCAACTGCAGCTGATAATTCAATGAATACAGCTTCTTTCACTCAATCAAGTCCTTTACCTGAATGCACTCGTTCAATGGATCCAACGGCATTCATTCATTCATTGAATCAAACTTCACCCCTAAACAGAGTGTATTCATTCATTTTTTAATAGAAGCTTCAACGTACAGGCAATTAAAAAAACATTCTTCATTTGCCGAGTGAAACAAACTGAACTCATTCTGTTAATGTATTAACTGAATGCATTCTTTCAATAAAACCAACTGCACTCAATGATCCCAACGGTACCTGATAATTCAATGAACAGTGATTCTATCATTCATTGAATTTCTCGATCTTAACACACTCATTTGCTGGAACAAACCACGTTCATTCATTCATTCAATCAAACTTCAATCGTCCATTCAATGAACCAATCTGTATTCATCGATTCAGTGAAACAGACTTACCACATTCATTTAAAGAATCCAACTGCCGTTATTCTTTCAATGTATCAAACTGCACGTACTAATTCAATGAAAAGAACAGAAGGTGTGAATTGAATAAGTACAGCTTCTGTCGTTCATTCAATTTCTAAACCTTATCTCACTCATTCAAAGAAACAATCTGCATTCATTCCTTCATTGCATCAAACTTCAACCGCAACTTCAATGATTGAAACGTTATTCAATGATTCACTGAAACTTACTTAACACAGTCATGTAATGAATACAATTGCATTTCATTCTTTGATTGAATCAAACCCACCGATTCAAGGCATAAAATTGCATCTGTTAATTCAATGTGTAGAGCTCCTCTCACTCATTCAATTTCTTGAGCTTAAAGCATTCATTCAATGGAACCAACGGCAACCAACCATCAACCTTCGACACTACATTCAATGAATGAAACGTTACTCACTGTTCATTGTCTTGAACTTGACACACTCATTCAATGAAACAGACTGTATCCGTTCATTTATTAAAAGAAACTTTAACCGTAGCAGCAATGAAACAACCGTTATAAATTTAACAAGTGCAACAAACTTCACTCATTCAATTAATGAATCGAACGGCATTCAAACTTTCAATGAAAACAACTACACTCGCCGATTCAATGATACCAATTGCACCTGATAATTCAATGAATACAGCTTCTTTCACTCAATCAAATTCTTTATCTTAATACACTCATTGAATGGATCCAAAGGCATTCATTCATTCATTTAATCAAACTTCACCCCTAGATTCAATGATGAAATGTTACTCATTCATTCATTCTCTTGAACGTAAGACACTCATTCAATGAAACAGAGTGTATTCATCCATTTTTTAAAATACAAACTTCAATCGTTCAAGCAATGACACAACCATTATTCATTTGTCAAGTGAAACAAACTTAACTCATTCAGTTGATGAATCTGACTGAATCTAATCATTCTTTCAATAAAAGCAATGCACTTTCCGATTCAATGATACCAACGGTACCTGATAATTCAATGAACAGAGCTTCTCTCAATTATTGAATTTCTCGATCTTAACACACTCATTTGCTGAATCAAACGGCGTTCATTCATTAATTCAATCAAACTTCAATCGTACATTCGATAAACGAAGCAGTATGCATTGATTCAAAGCATCCAACATTTATTTAAAGAATCCAACTGCAGTTATTCTTTCAATGTATCAATCTGCACTAACTAATTCAATGAAAGCAAGTGATTGCTTGAATTTAATGAGTACAGCGTCTATCCTTCATTCAATTTCTCCACCTTAACTCAATCATTCAATGAAACAAACTGCATTCGTTCTTTCATTGCATCAAACTTCAACCGCAACTTCAATGAAAGAAACGTTTTGCATTGATTCAATGAAACATTGTTAACACAGTCATGTAATGAATCCAACTGCATTTCATTCTTTCATTGAATCAAATTCACTGACTCAATGAATCCAACTACATCTATCAATTCAATGCATAGAGCTTCTCTCACTCAACCATATTCTTTATCTTAATGCCCTCATTCAACGGAACCAACGGCATTTATTCATTCATTGAATCAAACTTCAACCCTAGTTTCAATGATTGAAACTTTACTAATTCATTCATTCTCTTGAACTTAAAACACTTATTCAATGAAACAGAGTGTATTCATTCATTTTTAACAGAAGCTTCAACGTACAAGCAATTAAAACACCTTTCTTCATTTGTCGAGTGAAACAAGCTTAACTCATTCAGTTAATGTATTAACTGCATTCATTCTTTCAATAAAACCAACTGCACTCAATGATCCGAATGGTACCTGATAATTCAATGAACAGTGATTCTATCATTCACTGAATTTCTCCATCTTAACACACTCAATTGCTGAAACAAACCACGTTCATTCATTCATTCAATCAAACTTCAATCGTCCATTCAATAAACAAATCAGTATTCATGGATTCAATGAAACAGACTGACCACATTCATGTAAAGAATCCCACTGATGTAATTCTTTCAATGTATCATACTGCACTTACTAATTCAATAAAAGAAACTCAAGGTTCCTTAAGTACAGGTTAATAAGTACAGCACACAGCAATTCAATAAGTACAGCTTCTGTCGTTCATTCACTTTCTAAACCTTAACTCACTCATTCAATGAAACAAACTGCATTCATTCCTTCATTTCATCAAACTTCAACCGCAACTTCAATGAATGAAACGTTATTCATTGATTCAGTCAAACACACTTAACACAATCATGTAATGAATCCAACTGCATTTCATTATTTCACTGAATCAAACTCACCGATTCAATGAATCCAAATGCATCTGTTAATTCAATGTGCAGAGCTTCTCTCACTCATTCAATTTCTTGATCTTACAGCACTCATTCAATCTAACCAAGGGCAATTATTCATTCATTGAATCAAACTTCAACCCTACATTCAATAAATGAAACGTTACTCATTCATTCATTCTCTGGAACGTAACGCAGTCATTCAATGAAACAGATGGTATTCATTCATTGATATAAACTTCAATCGTACAAGCAATGAAACAACTGTTAATCAATTATCGAATGTAACAATCTTAACGCAATAAGTTAATGAATCTAACTCCATTCATTCCTTCAATGAAACCAACTGCACTGTCTGATTCAATGATACCAACTGCACCTGATAATGCTTCTCTCATTCATCGAATTTCTCGATCTTAACACACTCATTTGCTGAAACAAACCACGTTCATTCATTCATTCAATGAAACTTCAATCGTGAATTCATTGATTCAATGAAACAGACTTACCACATTCATTTAAAGAATCCAGCTGCCATTATTCTTTCAATGTATCAAACTGAACTTACTAATTCAATGAAAGGAACTGGAGGTGTGAATTCAATAAGTACAGCTTATTGATACCAATGATACCAACTGCACCTGATAATTCAATGAATACAGCTTCTTTCACTCAATCAAATTCTTTACCTGAATGCACTCATTCAATGGATCCAACGGCATTCATTCATTCATTGACTCAAACTTCACGCCTAGATTCAATGACGAAAAGTTACTCCTTCATTCATTCTCTTGAACGTAACACACTCATTCAATGAAACAGAGTGCATTCATTCATGTTTTAAATAGAAACTTCAATCGTTCAAGCAATGAAACAACCATTATTCATTTGTCAAGTGAAACAAACTTAACTCATTCAGTTGATGAATCTAACTGCATTCATTCTTTCAATAAAAGCAACTGCACTTTCCGATTCAATGAAACCAACTGCATCTGACAATAGAGCTTCTCTCATTCAGCGAATTTCTTTGTCTGAACACACTCATTTGTGGAAACAAACTTCAATCGTACATTCAATAAACGAAGCAGTATTCATTGATTCAATGAAACAGACTTCCCACATTCATTTAAAGCATCCAACAGCACTCATTCTTTCAATGTATCAAAACTGCACTTACTAATTCAATGAAAGGAACTGAAGGTGTGAATTCAATAAGTACAGCTTCTGTCGTTCATTCAAATTCTCCATCTTATCTCACACATTCAATGAAACAAACTGCATTCATTCCTTCATTGCATCAAACTTCAACAGCAACTTCAGTGTTATTCATTGATTCAGTCAAACACACGTAACAAAATCATGTAGTGAATCCAACTGCATTGCATTATTTCACTGAATCAAAATCACCAATTCAATGAATCCAAATGCATCTGTTAATTCAATGTGCAGAGCTTCTCTCACTCATTCAATTTCTTGATCTTACAGCACTCATTCAATCTAACCAAGGGCAATCATTCATTCATTGAATCAAACTTCAACCCTACATTCAATAAATGAAACGTTACTCATTCATTCATTCTCTGGAACTTAACGCAGTCATTCAATGAAACAGACTGTATTCATTCATTGATATAAACTTCAATCGTACAAGCAATGAAACAACTGTTAATCAATTATCGAATGTAACAATCTTAACGCAATAAGTTAATGAATCTAACTCCATTCATTCCTTCAATGAAACCAACTGCACTGTCTGATTCAATGATACCAACTGCACCTGATAACGCAATGTTTCGAGCTTCTCTCATTCATCGAATTTCTCGGTCCGCACACACTCATTTGTTGAAACAAACGGCGTTCATTCATTTATTCAATCAAACTTCAATCGTGCATTCAATGAACCAATCAGTATTCATTGATTCAATGAAACAGACTTACCACATTCATTTAAAGAATCCAGCTGCCGTTATTCTTTCAATGTATCAAACTGAACGTACTAATTCAATGAAAGGAACTGGAGGTGTGAATTCAATAAATACAGCTTATTGATACCAATGATACCAACTGCACCTGATAATTCAATGAATACAGCTTCTTTCACTCAATCAAATTCTTTAACTTAATGCACTCATTCAATGGATCCAACGGCATTCATTCATTCATTGAATCAAACTTCACCCCTAAACAGAGTGTATTCATTCATTTTTTAATAGAAGCTTCAACGTACAAGCAATTAAAAAACCATTCTTCATTTGCCGAGTGAAACAAACTTAACTCATTCTGTTAATGTATTAACTGCATTCATTCTTTCAATAAAACCAACTGCACTCAATGATCCCAACGGTACCTGATAATTCAATGAACAGTGATTCTATCATTCATTGAATTTCTCGATCTTAAAACACTCATTTGCTGGAACAAACCACGTTCATTCATTCATTCAATCAAACTTCAATCGTCCATTCAATGAACCAATCAGTATTCATCGATTCAGTGAAATAGACTTACCACATTCATTTAAAGAATCCAACTACCGTTATTCTTTCAATGTATCAAACTGCACGTACTAATTCAATGAAAAGAACTGAAGGTGTGAAGTGAATAAGTACAGCTTCTGTCGTTCATTCAATTTCTAAACCTTATCTCACTCATTCAAAGAAACAATCTGCATTCATTCCTTCATTGCATCAAACTTCAACCGCAACTTCAATGATTCAATGATTCACTGAAACTTACTTAACACAGTCATGTAATGAATACAATTGCATTTCATTCTTTGATTGAATCAAACCCACCGATTCAAGGCATAAAATTGCATCTGTTAATTCAATGTGTAGAGCTCCTCTCACTCATTCAATTTCTTGAGCTTAAAGCACTCATTCAATGGAACCAACGGCAACCAACCATCAACCTTCGACACTACATTCAATGAATGAAACGTTACTCACTGTACATTGTCTTGAACTTGACACACTCATTCAATGAAACAGACTGTATCCATTCATTCATTAAAAGAAACTTGAATCGTAGCAGCAATGAAACAACCGTTATAAATTTAACAAGTGCAACAAAATTCACTCATTCAGTTAATGAATCGAACCGCATTCAAACTTTCAAAGAAAACAACTACACTCGCCGATTCAATGATACCAATTGCACCTGATAATTCAATGAATACAGCTTCTTCACTCAATCAAATTCTTTAACCTAATGCACTCATTCAATAGATCCAACGGCATTCATTCATTCATTGAATCAAACTTCACCCCTAGATTCAATGAAAAAAAGGTTCCTCATTCATTCATTCTCTTGAACTTAAGACACTCATTCAATGAAACAGAGTGTATTCATCCATTTTTTTAAATACAAACTTCAATCGTTCAAGCAATGAAACAACCATTATTCATTTGTCAAGTGAAACAAACTTAACTCATTCAGTTGATGAATCTAACTGCATTCATTCTTTCAATAAAAGCAACTGCACTTTCCGATTCAATGATACCAACTGCACCTGATAATGCAATGTATAGAGCTTCTCTCATTCGTCGAATTTCTCGATCTTAACACACTCATTTGCTGAAACAAACCACGTTCATTCATTCATTCAATCAAACTTCAATCGTCCATTCAATAAACAAATCAGAATTCATGGATTCAATGAAACAGACTGACCACATTCATTTAAAGAATCCCACTGATGTAATTCTTTCAATGTATCATACTGCACTTACTAATTCAATAAAAGAAACTCAAGGTTCCTTAAGTACAGGTTAATAAGTACAGCAGACAGCAATTCAATAAGTACAGCTTCTGTCGTTCATTCACTTTCTAAACCTTAACTCACTCATTCAATGAAACAAACTGCATTCATTCCTTCATTTCATCAAACTTCAACCGCAACTTCAATGAATGAAACGTTATTCATTGATTCAGTCAAACACACTTAACACAATCATGGAATGAATCCAACTGCATTTCATTATTTCACTGACTCAAACTCACCGATTCAATGAATCCAAATGCATCTGTTCATTCAATGTGCAGAGCTTCTCTCACTCATTCAATTTCTTGATCTTACAGCACTCATTCAATCTAACCAAGGGCAATCATTCATTCATTGAATCAAACTTCAACCCTACATTCAATAAATGAAACGTTACTCATTCATTCATTCTCTGGAACGTAACGCAGTCATTCAATGAAACAGATTGTATTCATTCATTGATATAAACTTCAATCGTACAAGCAATGAAACAACTGTTAATCAATTATCGAATGTAACAATCTTAACGCAATAAGTTAATGAATCTAACTCCATTCATTCCTTCAATGAAACCAACTGTACTGTCTGATTCAATGATACCAACTGCACCTGATAATGCTTCTCTCATTCATCGAATTTCTCGATCTTAACACACTCATTTGCTGAAACAAACCACGTTCATTCATTCATTCAATGAAACTTCAATCGTGAATTCATTGATTCAATGAAACAGACTTACCACATTCATTTAAAGAATCCAGCTGCCATTATTCTTTCAATGTATCAAACTGAACTTACTAATTCAATGAAAGGAACTGGAGGTGTGAATTCAATAAGTACAGCTTATTGATACCAATGATACCAACTGCACCTGATAATTCAATGAATACAGCTTCTTTCACTCAATCAAATTCTTTACCTGAATGCACTCATTCAATGGATCCAACGGCATTCATTCATTCATTGACTCAAACTTCACGCCTAGATTCAATGACGAAAAGTTACTCCTTCATTCATTCTCTTGAACGTAACACACTCATTCAATGAAACAGAGTGCATTCATTCATGTTTTAAATAGAAACTTCAATCGTTCAAGCAATGAAACAACCATTATTCATTTGTCAAGTGAAACAAACTTAACTCATTCAGTTGATGAATCTAACTGCATTCATTCTTTCAATAAAAGCAACTGCACTTTCCGATTCAATGAAACCAACTGCATCTGACAATAGAGCTTCTCTCATTCAGCGAATTTCTTTGTCTGAACACACTCATTTGTGGAAACAAACTTCAATCGTACATTCAATAAACGAAGCAGTATTCATTGATTCAATGAAACAGACTTCCCACATTCATTTAAAGCATCCAACAGCACTCATTCTTTCAATGTATCAAAACTGCACTTACTAATTCAATGAAAGGAACTGAAGGTGTGAATTCAATAAGTACAGCTTCTGTCGTTCATTCAAATTCTCCATCTTATCTCACACATTCAATGAAACAAACTGCATTCATTCCTTCATTGCATCAAACTTCAACAGCAACTTCAGTGTTATTCATTGATTCAGTCAAACACACGTAACAAAATCATGTAGTGAATCCAACTGCATTGCATTATTTCACTGAATCAAAATCACCAATTCAATGAATCCAAATGCATCTGTTAATTCAATGTGCAGAGCTTCTCTCACTCATTCAATTTCTTGATCTTACAGCACTCATTCAATCTAACCAAGGGCAATCATTCATTCATTGAATCAAACTTCAACCCTACATTCAATAAATGAAACGTTACTCATTCATTCATTCTCTGGAACTTAACGCAGTCATTCAATGAAACAGACTGTATTCATTCATTGATATAAACTTCAATCGTACAAGCAATGAAACAACTGTTAATCAATTATCGAATGTAACAATCTTAACGCAATAAGTTAATGAATCTAACTCCATTCATTCCTTCAATGAAACCAACTGCACTGTCTGATTCAATGATACCAACTGCACCTGATAACGCAATGTATCGAGCTTCTCTCATTCATCGAATTTCTCGGTCCGCACACACTCATTTGTTGAAACAAACGGCGTTCATTCATTTATTCAATCAAACTTCAATCGTGCATTCAATGAACCAATCAGTATTCATTGATTCAATGAAACAGACTTACCACATTCATTTAAAGAATCCAGCTGCCGTTATTCTTTCAATGTATCAAACTGAACGTACTAATTCAATGAAAGGAACTGGAGGTGTGAATTCAATAAATACAGCTTATTGATACCAATGATACCAACTGCACCTGATAATTCAATGAATACAGCTTCTTTCACTCAATCAAATTCTTTAACTTAATGCACTCATTCAATGGATCCAACGGCATTCATTCATTCATTGAATCAAACTTCACCCCTAAACAGAGTGTATTCATTCATTTTTTAATAGAAGCTTCAACGTACAAGCAATTAAAAAACCATTCTTCATTTGCCGAGTGAAACAAACTTAACTCATTCTGTTAATGTATTAACTGCATTCATTCTTTCAATAAAACCAACTGCACTCAATGATCCCAACGGTACCTGATAATTCAATGAACAGTGATTCTATCATTCATTGAATTTCTCGATCTTAAAACACTCATTTGCTGGAACAAACCACGTTCATTCATTCATTCAATCAAACTTCAATCGTCCATTCAATGAACCAATCAGTATTCATCGATTCAGTGAAATAGACTTACCACATTCATTTAAAGAATCCAACTACCGTTATTCTTTCAATGTATCAAACTGCACGTACTAATTCAATGAAAAGAACTGAAGGTGTGAAGTGAATAAGTACAGCTTCTGTCGTTCATTCAATTTCTAAACCTTATCTCACTCATTCAAAGAAACAATCTGCATTCATTCCTTCATTGCATCAAACTTCAACCGCAACTTCAATGATTCAATGATTCACTGAAACTTACTTAACACAGTCATGTAATGAATACAATTGCATTTCATTCTTTGATTGAATCAAACCCACCGATTCAAGGCATAAAATTGCATCTGTTAATTCAATGTGTAGAGCTCCTCTCACTCATTCAATTTCTTGAGCTTAAAGCACTCATTCAATGGAACCAACGGCAACCAACCATCAACCTTCGACACTACATTCAATGAATGAAACGTTACTCACTGTACATTGTCTTGAACTTGACACACTCATTCAATGAAACAGACTGTATCCATTCATTCATTAAAAGAAACTTGAATCGTAGCAGCAATGAAACAACCGTTATAAATTTAACAAGTGCAACAAAATTCACTCATTCAGTTAATGAATCGAACCGCATTCAAACTTTCAAAGAAAACAACTACACTCGCCGATTCAATGATACCAATTGCACCTGATAATTCAATGAATACAGCTTCTTCACTCAATCAAATTCTTTAACCTAATGCACTCATTCAATAGATCCAACGGCATTCATTCATTCATTGAATCAAACTTCACCCCTAGATTCAATGAAAAAAAGGTTCCTCATTCATTCATTCTCTTGAACTTAAGACACTCATTCAATGAAACAGAGTGTATTCATCCATTTTTTAAAATAGAAACTTCAATCGTTCAAGCAATGAAACAACCATTATTCATTTGTCAAGTGAAACAAACTTAACTCATTCAGTTGATGAATCTAACTGCATTCATTCTTTCAATAAAAGCAACTGCACTTTCCTATTCAATGATACCAACTGCATCTGATAATGCAATAAATAGAGCTTCTCTCTTTCATCTAATTTCTTTGTCTGAACACACTCACTTGTGGAAACCAACTTCAATCGTACATTCAATAAACGAAGCAGTATTCATTGATTCAATGAAACAGACTTTCCACATTCATTTAAAGCATCCAACAGCACTCATTCTTTCAATGTATCAAAACTGCACTTACTAATTCAATGAAAGGAACTGAAGGTGTGAATTCAATAAGTACAGCTTCTGTCGTTCATTCAAATTCTCCATCTTATCACACACATTCAATGAAACAAACTGCATTCATTCCTTCATTGCATCAAACTTCACCAGCACCTTCAGTGAATGAAACGTTATTCATTGATTCAGTCACACACACGTAACAAAATCATGTAATGAATCCAACTGCATTGCATTATTTCACTGAATCAAAATCACCAATTCAATGAATCCAAATGCATCTGTTAATTCAATGTGCAGAGCTTCACTCACTCATTCAACTTCTTGATCTTACAGCACTCATTCAATCTAAACAATGATTCATTCATTGAATCAAAATTCAACCCTACATTCAATAAATGAAACGTTACTCAATAGTCATTGTCTTGAAATTAACACACTCATTCACTGAAACAGACTGTATTCATTTATTGATATAAACTTCAACCATACAAGCAATGAAACATCTGTTATTCATTTATCGAATGAAACAACCTTATCGCATTAAGTTAATGAATTTAACTCCATTCATTCCTTCAATGAAACCAACTGCACTGTCCGATTCAATGATACCAACTGCACCTGATAATGCAATATATAGATCTTCTCTCATTCATCGAATTTCTCGGTCTGAACACACTCATTTGTTGAAACAAACGGCGTTGATTCATTCATTCAATCAAACTTCAATGAACCAATCAGTATTCATCGATTCAGTGAAACAGACTTACCACATTCATCTAAAGAATCCAACTGCCGTTATTCTTTCAATGTATCGAACTGCACGTACTAATTCAATGAAAGGAACTGAAGGTGTGAAGTGAATAAGTACAGCTTCTGTCGTTCATTCAATTTCTAAACCTTATCTCACTCATTCAAAGAAACAATCTGCATTCATTCCTTCATTGCATCAAACTTCAACCGCAACTTCAATGATTGAAACGTTATTCAATGCTTCACTGAAACTTACTTAACACAGTCATGTAATGAATACAATTGCATTTCATTCTTTGATTGAATCAAACCCACCGAATCAAGGCATAAAATTGCATCTGTTAATTCAATGTGTAGAGCTCCTCTCACTCATTCAATTTCTTGAGCTTAAAGCATTCATTCAATGGAACCAACGGCAACCAACCATCAACCGTCGACACTACATTCAATGAATGAAACGTTACTCACTGTTCATTGTCTTGAACTTGACACACTCATTCAATGAAACAGACTGTATCCATTCATTTATTAAAAGAAACTTCAACCGTAGCAGCAATGAAACAACCGTTATAAATTTAACAAGTGCAACAAACTTCACTCATTCAATTAATGAATCGAACCGCATTCAAACTTTCAAAGAAAACAACTACACTCGCCGATTCAATGATTCCAATTGCACCTGATAATTCAATGAATACAGCTTCTTTCACTCAATCAAATTCTTTAACTTAATGCACTCATTGAATGGATCCAAAGGCATTCATTCATTCATTTAATCAAACTTCACCCCTAGGTTCAATGATGAAATGTTACTCATTCATTCATTCTCTTGAAGTTAAGACACTCATTCAATGAAACAGAGTGTATTCATCCATTTTTTAAAATACAAACTTCAATCGTTCAAGCAATGACACAACCATTATTCATTTGTCAAGTGAAACAAACTTAACTCATTCAGTTGATGAATCTGACTGAATCTAATCATTCTTTCAATAAAAGCAACTGCACTTTCCGATTCAATGATACCAACGGTACCTGATAATTCAATGAACAGAGTTTCTCTCAATTATTGAATTTCTCGATCTTAACACACTCATTTGCTGAATCAAACGGCGTTCATTCATTAATTCAATCAAACTTCAATCGTACATTCGATAAACGAAGCAGTATGCATTGATTCAAAGCATCCAACATTTATTTCAAGAATCCAACTGCAGTTATTCGTTCAATGTATCAATCTGCACTAACTAATTCAATGAAAGCAAGTGATTGCTTGAATTTAATGAGTCCAGCGTCTATCCTTCATTCAATTTCTCCACCTTAACTCAATCATTCAATGAAACAAACTGCATTCGTTCTTTCATTGCATCAAACTTCAACCGCAACTTCAATGAAAGAAACGTTTTGCATTGATTCAATGAAACATTGTTAACACAGTCATGTAATGAATCCAACTGCATTTCATTCTTTCATTGAATCAAATTCACTGACTCAATGAATCCAACTACATCTATCAATTCAATGCATAGAGCTTCTCTCACTCAACCATATTCTTTATCTTAATGCCCTCATTCAACGGAACCAACGGCATTCATTGATTCATTGAATCAAACTTCAACCCTAGTTTCAATGATTGAAACTTTACTAATTCATTCATTCTCTTGAACTTAAAACACTTATTCAATGAAACAGAGTGTATTCATTCATTTTTAATAGAAGCTTCAACGTACAAGCAATTAAAACACCTTTCTTCATTTGTCGAGTGAAATAAACTTAACTCATTCTGTTAATGTATTAACTGCATTCATTCTTTCAATAAAACCAACTGCACTCAATGATCCCAACGGTACCTGATAATTCAATGAACAGTGATTCTATCATTCACTGAAATTCTCCATCTTAACACACTCAATTGCTGAAACAAACCACGTTCATTCATTCATTCAATCAAACTTCAATCGTCCATTCAATAAACAAATCAGTATTCATGGATTCAATGAAACAGACTGACCACATTCATGTAAAGAATCCCACTGATGTAATTCTTTCAATGTATCATACTGCACTTACTAATTCAATAAAAGAAACTCAAGGTTCCTTAAGTACAGGTTAATAAGTACAGCACACAGCAATTCAATAAGTACAGCTTCTGTCGTTCATTCACTTTCTAAACCTTAACTCACTCATTCAATGAAACAAACTGCATTCATTCCTTCATTTCATCAAACTTCAACCGCAACTTCAATGAATGAAACGTTATTCATTGATTCAGTCAAACACACTTAACACAATCATGTAATGAATCCAACTGCATTTCATTATTTCACTGAATCAAACTCACCGATTCAATGAATCCAAATGCATCTGTTAATTCAATGTGCAGAGCTTCTCTCACTCATTCAATTTCTTGATCTTACAGCACTCATTCAATCTAACCATGGGCAATTATTCATTCATTGAATCAAACTTCAACCCTACATTCAATAAATGAAACGTTACTCATTCATTCATTCTCTGGAACGTAACGCAGTCATTCAATGAAACAGATTGTATTCATTCATTGATATAAACTTCAATCGTACAAGCAATGAAACAACTGTTAATCAATTATCGAATGTAACAATCTTAACGCAATAAGTTAATGAATCTAACTCCATTCATTCCTTCAATGAAACCAACTGCACTGTATCGAGCTTCTCTCATTCATCGGATTTCTCGGTCTGAACACACTCATTTGTTGAAACAAACGGCGTTCATTCATTCATTCAATCAAACTTCAATCGTGCATTCAATGAACCAATCAGTATTCATTGATTCAATGAAACAGACTTACCACATTCATTTAAAGAATCCAGCTGCCGTTATCCTTTCAATGTATCAAACTGAACTTACTAATTCAATGAAAGGAACTGGAGGTGTGAATTCAACAAGTTCAGCTTATTGATACCAATGATACCAACTGCACCTGATAATTCAATGAATACAGCTTCTTTCACTCAATCAAATTCTTTATCTTAATGCACTCATTCAATGGATCCAACGGCATTCATTCATTCATTGAATCAAACTTCACCCCATACAGAGTGTATTCATTCATTTTTTAATAGAAGCTTCAACGTACAAGCAATTAAAAAACCATTCTTCATTTGTCGAGTGAAACAAACTTTACTCATTCTGTTAATGTATTAACTGCATTCATTCTTTCAATAAAACCAATTGCACTCAATGATCCCAACGGTACCTGATAATTCAATGAACAGTGATTCTAGCATTCATTGAATTTCTCGATCTTAACACACTCATTTGCTGAAACAAACCACGTTCATTCATTCATTCAATCAAACTTCAATCGTCCATTCAATAAACAAATCAGAATTCATGGATTCAATGAAACAGACTGACCACATTCATTTAAAGAATCCCACTGATGTAATTCTTTCAATGTATCATACTGCACTTACTAATTCAATAAAAGAAACTCAAGGTTCCTTAAGTACAGGTTAATAAGTACAGCACACAGCAATTCAATAAGTACAGCTTCTGTCGTTCATTCACTTTCTAAACCTTAACTCACTCATTCAATGAAACAAACTGCATTCATTCCTTCATTTCATCAAACTTCAACCGCAACTTCAATGAATGAAACGTTATTCATTGATTCAGTCAAACACACTTAACACAATCATGGAATGAATCCAACTGCATTTCATTATTTCACTGACTCAAACTCACCGATTCAATGAATCCAAATGCATCTGTTCATTCAATGTGCAGAGCTTCTCTCACTCATTCAATTTCTTGATCTTACAGCACTCATTCAATCTAACCAAGGGCAATCATTCATTCATTGAATCAAACTTCAACCCTACATTCAATAAATGAAACGTTACTCATTCATTCATTCTCTGGAACGTAACGCAGTCATTCAATGAAACAGATTGTATTCATTCATTGATATAAACTTCAATCGTACAAGCAATGAAACAACTGTTAATCAATTATCGAATGTAACAATCTTAACGCAATAAGTTAATGAATCTAACTCCATTCATTCCTTCAATGAAACCAACTGCACTGTCTGATTCAATGATACCAACTGCACCTGATAACGCAATGTATCGAGCTTCTCTCATTCATCGAATTTCTCGGTCCGCACACACTCATTTGTTGAAACAAACGGCGTTCATTCATTCATTCAATCAAACTTCAATCGTGCATTCAATGAACCAATCAGTATTCATTGATTCAATGAAACAGACTTACCACATTCATTTAAAGAATCCAGCTGCCGTTATTCTTTCAATGTATCAAACTGAACGTACTAATTCAATGAAAAGAACTGGAGGTGTGAATTCAATAAATACAGCTTATTGATACCAATGATACCAACTGCAGCTGATAATTCAATGAATACAGCTTCTTTCACTCAATCAAGTCCTTTACCTGAATGCACTCGTTCAATGGATCCAACGGCATTCATTCATTCATTGAATCAAACTTCACCCCTAAACAGAGTGTATTCATTCATTTTTTAATAGAAGCTTCAACGTACAGGCAATTAAAAAAACATTCTTCATTTGCCGAGTGAAACAAACTGAACTCATTCTGTTAATGTATTAACTGAATGCATTCTTTCAATAAAACCAACTGCACTCAATGATCCCAATGGTACCTGATAATTCAATGAAGAGTGATTCTATCATTCATTGAATTTCTCGATCTTAACACACTCATTTGCTGGAACAAACCACGTTCATTCATTCATTCAATCAAACTTCAATCGTCCATTCAATGAACCAATCTGTATTCATCGATTCAGTGAAACAGACTTACCACATTCATTTAAAGAATCCAACTGCCGTTATTCTTTCAATGTATCAAACTGCACGTACTAATTCAATGAAAAGAACAGAAGGTGTGAATTGAATAAGTACAGCTTCTGTCGTTCATTCAATTTCTAAACCTTATCTCACTCATTCAAAGAAACAATCTGCATTCATTCCTTCATTGCATCAAACTTCAACCGCAACTTCAATGATTGAAACGTTATTCAATGATTCACTGAAACTTACTTAACACAGTCATGTAATGAATACAATTGCATTTCATTCTTTGATTGAATCAAACCCACCGATTCAAGGCATAAAATTGCATCTGTTAATTCAATGTGTAGAGCTCCTCTCACTCATTCAATTTCTTGAGCTTAAAGCATTCATTCAATGGAACCAACGGCAACCAACCATCAACCTTCGACACTACATTCAATGAATGAAACGTTACTCACTGTTCATTGTCTTGAACTTGACACACTCATTCAATGAAACAGACTGTATCCGTTCATTTATTAAAAGAAACTTTAACCGTAGCAGCAATGAAACAACCGTTATAAATTTAACAAGTGCAACAAACTTCACTCATTCAATTAATGAATCGAACGGCATTCAAACTTTCAATGAAAACAACTACACTCGCCGATTCAATGATACCAATTGCACCTGATAATTCAATGAATACAGCTTCTTTCACTCAATCAAATTCTTTATCTTAATACACTCATTGAATGGATCCAAAGGCATTCATTCATTCATTTAATCAAACTTCACCCCTAGATTCAATGATGAAATGTTACTCATTCATTCATTCTCTTGAACGTAAGACACTCATTCAATGAAACAGAGTGTATTCATCCATTTTTTAAAATACAAACTTCAATCGTTCAAGCAATGACACAACCATTATTCATTTGTCAAGTGAAACAAGCTTAACTCATTCAGTTGATGAATCTGACTGAATCTAATCATTCTTTCAATAAAAGCAACTGCACTTTCCGATTCAATGATACCAACGGTACCTGATAATTCAATGAACAGAGCTTCTCTCAATTATTGAATTTCTCGATCTTAACACACTCATTTGCTGAATCAAACGGCGTTCATTCATTAATTCAATCAAACTTCAATCGTACATTCGATAAACGAAGCAGTATGCATTGATTCAAAGCATCCAACATTTATTTAAAGAATCCAACTGCAGTTATTCTTTCAATGTATCAATCTGCACTAACTAATTCAATGAAAGCAAGTGATTGCTTGAATTTAATGAGTACAGCGTCTATCCTTCATTCAATTTCTCCACCTTAACTCAATCATTCAATGAAACAAACTGCATTCGTTCTTTCATTGCATCAAACTTCAACCGCAACTTCAATGAAAGAAACGTTTTGCATTGATTCAATGAAACATTGTTAACACAGTCATGTAATGAATCCAACTGCATTTCATTCTTTCATTGAATCAAATTCACTGACTCAATGAATCCAACTACATCTATCAATTCAATGCATAGAGCTTCTCTCACTCAACCATATTCTTTATCTTAATGCCCTCATTCAACGGAACCAACGGCATTTATTCATTCATTGAATCAAACTTCAACCCTAGTTTCAATGATTGAAACTTTACTAATTCATTCATTCTCTTGAACTTAAAACACTTATTCAATGAAACAGAGTGTATTCATTCATTTTTAACAGAAGCTTCAACGTACAAGCAATTAAAACACCTTTCTTCATTTGTCGAGTGAAACAAGCTTAACTCATTCAGTTAATGTATTAACTGCATTCATTCTTTCAATAAAACCAACTGCACTCAATGATCCGAATGGTACCTGATAATTCAATGAACAGTGATTCTATCATTCACTGAATTTCTCCATCTTAACACACTCAATTGCTGAAACAAACCACGTTCATTCATTCATTCAATCAAACTTCAATCGTCCATTCAATAAACAAATCAGTATTCATGGATTCAATGAAACAGACTGACCACATTCATGTAAAGAATCCCACTGATGTAATTCTTTCAATGTATCATACTGCACTTACTAATTCAATAAAAGAAACTCAAGGTTCCTTAAGTACAGGTTAATAAGTACAGCAGACAGCAATTCAATAAGTACAGCTTCTGTCGTTCATTCACTTTCTAAACCTTAACTCACTCATTCAATGAGACAAACTGCATTCATTCCTTCATTTCATCAAACTTCAACCGCAACTTCAATGAATGAAACGTTATTCATTGATTCAGTCAAACACACTTAACACAATCATGGAATGAATCCAACTGCATTTCATTATTTCACTGAATCAAACTCACCGATTCAATGAATCCAAATGCATCTGTTAATTCAATGTGCAGAGCTTCTCTCACTCATTCAATTTCTTGATCTTACAGCACTCATTCAATCTAACCAAGGGCAATTATTCATTCATTGAATCAAACTTCAACCCTACATTCAATAAATGAAACGTTACTCATTCATTCATTCTCTGGAACGTAACGCAGTCATTCAATGAAACAGATGGTATTCATTCATTGATATAAACTTCAATCGTACAAGCAATGAAACAACTGTTAATCAATTATCAAATGTAAAAATCTTAACGCAATAAGTTAATGAATCTAACTCCATTCATTCCTTCAATGAAACCAACTGCACTGTCTGATTCAATGATACCAACTGCACCTGATAATGCTTCTCTCATTCATCGAATTTCTCGATCTTAACACACTCATTTGCTGAAACAAACCACGTTCATTCATTCATTCAATGAAACTTCAATCGTGAATTCATTGATTCAATGAATACAGCTTCTTTCACTCAATCAAATTCTTTACCTGAATGCACTCATTCAATGGATCCAACGGAATTCATTCATTCATTGACTCAAACTTCACGCCTAGATTCAATGACGAAAAGTTACTCCTTCATTCATTCTCTTGAACGTAACACACTCATTCAATGAAACAGAGTGCATTCATTCATGTTTTAAATATAAACTTCAATCGTTCAAGCAATGAAACAACCATTATTCATTTGTCAAGTGAAACAAACTTAACTCATTCAGTTGATGAATATAACTGCATTCATTCTTTCAATAAAAGCAACTGCACTTTCCGATTCAATGAAACCAACTGCATCTGACAATAGAGCTTCTCTCATTCAGCGAATTTCTTTGTCTGAACACACTCATTTGTGGAAACAAACTTCAATCGTACATTCAATAAACGAAGCAGTATTCATTGATTCAATGAAACAGACTTCCCACATTCATTTAAAGCATCCAACAGCACTCATTCTTTCAATGTATCAAAACTGCACTTACTAATTCAATGAAAGGAACTGAAGGTGTGAATTCAATAAGTACAGCTTCTGTCGTTCATTCAAATTCTCCATCTTATCTCACACATTCAATGAAACAAACTGCATTCATTCCTTCATTGCATCAAACTTCAACAGCAACTTCAGTGTTATTCATTGATTCAGTCAAACACACGTAACAAAATCATGTAGTGAATCCAACTGCATTGCATTATTTCACTGAATCAAAATCACCAATTCAATGAATCCAAATGCATCTGTTAATTCAATGTGCAGAGCTTCTCTCACTCATTCAATTTCTTGATCTTACAGCACTCATTCAATCTAACCAAGGGCAATCATTCATTCATTGAATCAAACTTCAACCCTACATTCAATAAATGAAACGTTACTCATTCATTCATTCTCTGGAACTTAACGCAGTCATTCAATGAAACAGACTGTATTCATTCATTGATATAAACTTCAATCGTACAAGCAATGAAACAACTGTTAATCAATTATCGAATGTAACAATCTTAACGCAATAAGTTAATGAATCTAACTCCATTCATTCCTTCAATGAAACCAACTGCACTGTCTGATTCAATGATACCAACTGCACCTGATAACGCAATGTATCGAGCTTCTCTCATTCATCGAATTTCTCGGTCCGCACACACTCATTTGTTGAAACAAACGGCGTTCATTCATTTATTCAATCAAACTTCAATCGTGCATTCAATGAACCAATCAGTATTCATTGATTCAATGAAACAGACTTACCACATTCATTTAAAGAATCCAACTGCCGTTATTCTTTCAATGTATCAAACTGAACGTACTAATTCAATGAAAGGAACTGGAGGTGTGAATTCAATAAATACAGCTTATTGATACCAATGATACCAACTGCACCTGATAATTCAATGAATACAGCTTCTTTCACTCAATCAAATTCTTTAACTTAATGCACTCATTCAATGGATCCAACGGCATTCATTCATTCATTGAATCAAACTTCACCCCTAAACAGAGTGTATTCATTCATTTTTTAATAGAAGCTTCAACGTACAAGCAATTAAAAAACCATTCTTCATTTGCCGAGTGAAACAAACTTAACTCATTCTGTTAATGTATTAACTGCATTCATTCTTTCAATAAAACCAACTGCACTCAATGATCCCAACGGTACCTGATAATTCAATGAACAGTGATTCTATCATTCATTGAATTTCTCGATCTTAAAACACTCATTTGCTGGAACAAACCACGTTCATTCATTCATTCAATCAAACTTCAATCGTCCATTCAATGAACCAATCAGTATTCATTGATTCAGTGAAATAGACTTACCACATTCATTTAAAGAATCCAACTACCGTTATTCTTTTAATGTATCAAACTGCACGTACTAATTCAATGAAAAGAACTGAAGGTGTGAAGTGAATAAGTACAGCTTCTGTCGTTCATTCAATTTCTAAACCTTATCTCACTCATTCAAAGAAACAATCTGCATTCATTCCTTCATTGCATCAAACTTCAACCGCAACTTCAATGATTGAAACGTTATTCAATGATTCACTGAAACTTACTTAACACAGTCATGTAATGAATACAATTGCATTTCATTCTTTGATTGAATCAAACCCACCGATTCAAGGCATAAAATTGCATCTGTTAATTCAATGTGTAGAGCTCCTCTCACTCATTCAATTTCTTGAGCTTAAAGCACTCATTCAATGGAACCAACGGCAACCAACCATCAACCTTCGACACTACATTCAATGAATGAAACGTTACTCACTGTACATTGTCTTGAACTTGACACACTCATTCAATGAAACAGACTGTATCCATTCATTCATTAAAAGAAACTTGAATCGTAGCAGCAATGAAACAACCGTTATAAATTTAACAAGTGCAACAAAATTCACTCATTCAGTTAATGAATCGAACCGCATTCAAACTTTCAAAGAAAACAACTACACTCGCCGATTCAATGATACCAATTGCACCTGATAATTCAATGAATACAGCTTCTTCACTCAATCAAATTCTTTAACCTAATGCACTCATTCAATAGATCCAACGGCATTCATTCATTCATTGAATCATACTTCACCCCTAGATTCAATGAAAAAAAGGTTCCTCATTCATTCATTCTCTTGAACTTAAGACACTCATTCAATGAAACAGAGTGTATTCATCCATTTTTTTAAATAGAAACTTCAATCGTTCAAGCAATGAAACAACCATTATTCATTTGTCAAGTGAAACAAACTTAACTCATTCAGTTGATGAATCTAACTGCATTCATTCTTTCAATAAAAGCAACTGCACTTTCCGATTCAATGATACCAACTGCATCTGATAATGCAATAAATAGAGATTCTCTCTTTCATCTAATTTCTTTGTCTGAACACACTCACTTGTGGAAACCAACTTCAATCGTACATTCAATAAACGAAGCAGTATTCATTGATTCAATGAAACAGACTTTCCACATTCATTTAAAGCATCCAACAGCACTCATTCTTTCAATGTATCAAAACTGCACTTACTAATTCAATGAAAGGAACTGAAGGTGTGAATTCAATAAGTACAGCTTCTGTCGTTCATTCAAATTCTCCATCTTATCACACACATTCAATGAAACAAACTGCATTCATTCCTTCATTGCATCAAACTTCACCAGCACCTTCAGTGAATGAAACGTTATTCATTGATTCAGTCAAACACACGTAACAAAATCATGTAATGAATCCAACTGCATTGCATTATTTCACTGAATCAAAATCACCAATTCAATGAATCCAAATGCATCTGTTAATTCAATGTGCAGAGCTTCACTCACTCATTCAACTTCTTGATCTTACAGCACTCATTCAATCTAAACAATGATTCATTCATTGAATCAAAATTCAACCCTACATTCAATAAATGAAAAGTTACTCAATAGTCATTGTCTTGAAATTAACACACTCATTTAATTGAACAGACTGTATTCATTTATTGATATAAACTTCAACCGTACAAGCAATGAAACATCTGTTATTCATTTATCGAATGAAACAACCTTATCGCATTAAGTTAATGAATTTAACTCCATTCATTCCTTCAAAGCAACCAACTGCACTGTCCGATTCAATGATACCAACTGCACCTGATAATGCAATATATAGATCTTCTCTCATTCATCGAATTTCTCGGTCTGAACACACTCATTTGTTGAAACAAACGGCGTTCATTCATTCATTCAATCAAACTTCAATGAACCAATCAGTATTCATCGATTCAGTGAAACAGACTTACCACATTCATTTAAAGAATCCAACTGCCGTTATTCTTTCAATGTATCGAACTGCACGTACTAATTCAATGAAAGGAACTGAAGGTGTGAATTGAATAAGTACAGCTTCTGTCGTTCATTCAATTTCTAAACCTTATCTCACTCATTCAAAGAAACAATCTGCATTCATTCCTTCATTGCATCAAACTTCAACCGCAACTTCAATGATTGAAACGTTATTCAATGATTCACTGAAACTTACTTAACACAGTCATGTAATGAATACAATTGCATTTCATTCTTTGATTGAATCAAACCCACCGATTCAAGGCATAAAATTGCATCTGTTAATTCAATGTGTAGAGCTCCTCTCACTCATTCAATTTCTTGAGCTTAAAGCACTCATTCAATGGAACCAACGGCAACCAACCATCAACCTTCGACACTACATTCAATGAATGAAACGTTACTCACTGTTCATTGTCTTGAACTTGACACACTCATTCAATGAAACAGACTGTATCCATTCATTTATTAAAAGAAACTTCAACCGTAGCAGCAATGAAACAACCGTTATAAATTTAACAAGTGCAACAAACTTCACTCATTCAATTAATGAATCGAACCGCATTCAAACTTTCAAAGAAAACAACTACACTCGCCGATTCAATGATACCAATTGCACCTGATAATTCAATGAATACAGCTTCTTTCACTCAATCAAATTCTTTAACTTAATGCACTCATTGAATGGATCCAAAGGCATTCATTCATTCATTTAATCAAACTTCACCCCTAGGTTCAATGATGAAATGTTACTCATTCATTCATTCTCTTGAAGTTAAGACACTCATTCAATGAAACAGAGTGTATTCATCCATTTTTTAAAATACAAACTTCAATCGTTCAAGCAATGACACAACCATTATTCATTTGTCAAGTGAAACAAACTTAACTCATTCAGTTGATGAATCTGACTGAATCTAATCATTCTTTCAATAAAAGCAACTGCACTTTCCGATTCAATGATACCAACGGTACCTGATAATTCAATGAACAGAGTTTCTCTCAATTATTGAATTTCTCGATCTTAACACACTCATTTGCTGAATCAAACGGCGTTCATTCATTAATTCAATCAAACTTCAATCGTACATTCGATAAACGAAGCAGTATGCATTGATTCAAAGCATCCAACATTTATTTCAAGAATCCAACTGCAGTTATTCGTTCAATGTATCAATCTGCACTAACTAATTCAATGAAAGCAAGTGATTGCTTGAATTTAATGAGTCCAGCGTCTATCCTTCATTCAATTTCTCCACCTTAACTCAATCATTCAATGAAACAAACTGCATTCGTTCTTTCATTGCATCAAACTTCAACCGCAACTTCAATGAAAGAAACGTTTTGCATTGATTCAATGAAACATTGTTAACACAGTCATGTAATGAATCCAACTGCATTTCATTCTTTCATTGAATCAAATTCACTGACTCAATGAATCCAACTACATCTATCAATTCAATGCATAGAGCTTCTCTCACTCAACCATATTCTTTATCTTAATGCCCTCATTCAACGGAACCAACGGCAATCATTGATTCATTGAATCAAACTTCAACCCTAGTTTCAATGATTGAAACTTTACTAATTCATTCATTCTCTTGAACTTAAAACACTTATTCAATGAAACAGAGTGTATTCATTCATTTTTAATAGAAGCTTCAACGTACAAGCAATTAAAACACCTTTCTTCATTTGTCGAGTGAAATAAACTTAACTCATTCTGTTAATGTATTAACTGCATTCATTCTTTCAATAAAACCAACTGCACTCAATGATCCCAACGGTACCTGATAATTCAATGAACAGTGATTCTATCATTCACTGAAATTCTCCATCTTAACACACTCAATTGCTGAAACAAACCACGTTCATTCATTCATTCAATCAAACTTCAATCGTCCATTCAATAAACAAATCAGTATTCATGGATTCAATGAAACAGACTGACCACATTCATGTAAAATATCCCACTGATGCAATTCTTTCAATGTATCATACTGCACTTACTAATTCAATAAAAGAAACTCAAGGTTCCTTAAGTACAGGTTAATAAGTACAGCACACAGCAATTCAATAAGTACAGCCTCTGTCGTTCATTCACTTTCTAAACCTTAACTCACTCATTCAATGAAACAAACTGCATTCATTCCTTCATTTCATCAAACTTCAACCGCAACTTCAATGAATGAAACGTTATTCATTGATTCAGTCAAACACACTTAACACAATCATGTAATGAATCCAACTGCATTTCATTATTTCACTGAATCAAACTCACCGATTCAATGAATCCAAATGCATCTGTTAATTCAATGTGCAGAGCTTCTCTCACTCATTCAATTTCTTGATCTTACAGCACTCATTCAATCTAACCAAGGGCAATTATTCATTCATTGAATCAAACTTCAACCCTACATTCAATAAATGAAACGTTACTCATTCATTCATTCTCTGGAACGTAACGCAGTCATTCAATGAAACAGATTGTATTCATTCATTGATATAAACTTCAATCGTACAAGCAATGAAACAACTGTTAATCAATTATCGAATGTAACAATCTTAACGCAATAAGTTAATGAATCTAACTCCATTCATTCCTTCAATGAAACCAACTGCACTGTATCGAGCTTCTCTCATTCATCGGATTTCTCGGTCTGAACACACTCATTTGTTGAAACAAACGGCGTTCATTCATTCATTCAATCAAACTTCAATCGTGCATTCAATGAACCAATCAGTATTCATTGATTCAATGAAACAGACTTACCACATTCATTTAAAGAATCCAGCTGCCGTTATCCTTTCAATGTATCAAACTGAACTTACTAATTCAATGAAAGGAACTGGAGGTGTGAATTCAACAAGTTCAGCTTATTGATACCAATGATACCAACTGCACCTGATAATTCAATGAATACAGCTTCTTTCACTCAATCAAATTCTTTATCTTAATGCACTCATTCAATGGATCCAACGGCATTCATTCATTCATTGAATCAAACTTCACCCCATACAGAGTGTATTCATTCATTTTTTAATAGAAGCTTCAACGTACAAGCAATTAAAAAACCATTCTTCATTTGTCGAGTGAAACAAACTTTACTCATTCTGTTAATGTATTAACTGCATTCATTCTTTCAATAAAACCAATTGTACTCAATGATCCCAACGGTACCTGATAATTCAATGAACAGTGATTCTAGCATTCATTGAATTTCTCGATCTTAACACACTCATTTGCTGAAACAAACCACGTTCATTCATTCATTCAATCAAACTTCAATCGTCCATTCAATAAACAAATCAGAATTCATGGATTCAATGAAACAGACTGACCACATTCATTTAAAGAATCCCACTGATGTAATTCTTTCAATGTATCATACTGCACTTACTAATTCAATAAAAGAAACTCAAGGTTCCTTAAGTACAGGTTAATAAGTACAGCACACAGCAATTCAATAAGTACAGCCTCTGTCGTTCATTCACTTTCTAAACCTTAACTCACTCATTCAATGAAACAAACTGCATTCATTCCTTCATTTCATCAAACTTCAACCGCAACTTCAATGAATGAAACGTTATTCATTGATTCAGTCAAACACACTTAACACAATCATGTAATGAATCCAACTGCATTTCATTATTTCACTGAATCAAACTCACCGATTCAATGAATCCAAATGCATCTGTTAATTCAATGTGCAGAGCTTCTCTCACTCATTCAATTTCTTGATCTTACAGCACTCATTCAATCTAACCAAGGGCAATTATTCATTCATTGAATCAAACTTCAACCCTACATTCAATAAATGAAACGTTACTCATTCATTCATTCTCTGGAACGTAACGCAGTCATTCAATGAAACAGATTGTATTCATTCATTGATATAAACTTCAATCGTACAAGCAATGAAACAACTGTTAATCAATTATCGAATGTAACAATCTTAACGCAATAAGTTAATGAATCTAACTCCATTCATTCCTTCAATGAAACCAACTGCACTGTCTGATTCAATGATACCAACTGCACCTGATAACGCAATGTATCGAGCTTCTCTCATTCATCGAATTTCTCGGTCCGCACACACTCATTTGTTGAAACAAACGGCGTTCATTCATTTATTCAATCAAACTTCAATCGTGCATTCAATGAACCAATCAGTATTCATTGATTCAATGAAACAGACTTACCACATTCATTTAAAGAATCCAACTGCCGTTATTCTTTCAATGTATCAAACTGAACGTACTAATTCAATGAAAGGAACTGGAGGTGTGAATTCAATAAATACAGCTTATTGATACCAATGATACCAACTGCACCTGATAATTCAATGAATACAGCTTCTTTCACTCAATCAAATTCTTTAACTTAATGCACTCATTCAATGGATCCAACGGCATTCATTCATTCATTGAATCAAACTTCACCCCTAAACAGAGTGTATTCATTCATTTTTTAATAGAAGCTTCAACGTACAAGCAATTAAAAAACCATTCTTCATTTGCCGAGTGAAACAAACTTAACTCATTCTGTTAATGTATTAACTGCATTCATTCTTTCAATAAAACCAACTGCACTCAATGATCCCAACGGTACCTGATAATTCAATGAACAGTGATTCTATCATTCATTGAATTTCTCGATCTTAAAACACTCATTTGCTGGAACAAACCACGTTCATTCATTCATTCAATCAAACTTCAATCGTCCATTCAATGAACCAATCAGTATTCATCGATTCAGTGAAATAGACTTACCACATTCATTTAAAGAATCCAACTACCGTTATTCTTTTAATGTATCAAACTGCACGTACTAATTCAATGAAAAGAACTGAAGGTGTGAAGTGAATAAGTACAGCTTCTGTCGTTCATTCAATTTCTAAACCTTATCTCACTCATTCAAAGAAACAATCTGCATTCATTCCTTCATTGCATCAAACTTCAACCGCAACTTCAATGATTGAAACGTTATTCAATGATTCACTGAAACTTACTTAACACAGTCATGTAATGAATACAATTGCATTTCATTCTTTGATTGAATCAAACCCACCGATTCAAGGCATAAAATTGCATCTGTTAATTCAATGTGTAGAGCTCCTCTCACTCATTCAATTTCTTGAGCTGAAAGCACTCATTCAATGGAACCAACGGCAACCAACCATCAACCTTCGACACTACATTCAATGAATGAAACGTTACTCACTGTACATTGTCTTGAACTTGACACACTCATTCAATGAAACAGACTGTATCCATTCATTTATTAAAAGAAACTTCAACCGTAGCAGCAATGAAACAACCGTTATAAATTTAACAAGTGCAACAAACTTCACTCATTCAATTAATGAATCGAACCGCATTCAAACTTTCAAAGAAAACAACTACACTCGCCGATTCAATGATACCAATTGCACCTGATAATTCAATGAATACAGCTTCTTTCACTCAATCAAATTCTTTAACTTAATGCACTCATTGAATGGATCCAAAGGCATTCATTCATTCATTTAATCAAACTTCACCCCTAGGTTCAATGATGAAATGTTACTCATTCATTCATTCTCTTGAAGTTAAGACACTCATTCAATGAAACAGAGTGTATTCATCCATTTTTTAAAATACAAACTTCAATCGTTCAAGCAATGACACAACCATTATTCATTTGTCAAGTGAAACAAACTTAACTCATTCAGTTGATGAATCTGACTGAATCTAATCATTCTTTCAATAAAAGCAACTGCACTTTCCGATTCAATGATACCAACGGTACCTGATAATTCAATGAACAGAGTTTCTCTCAATTATTGAATTTCTCGATCTTAACACACTCATTTGCTGAATCAAACGGCGTTCATTCATTAATTCAATCAAACTTCAATCGTACATTCGATAAACGAAGCAGTATGCATTGATTCAAAGCATCCAACATTTATTTCAAGAATCCAACTGCAGTTATTCGTTCAATGTATCAATCTGCACTAACTAATTCAATGAAAGCAAGTGATTGCTTGAATTTAATGAGTCCAGCGTCTATCCTTCATTCAATTTCTCCACCTTAACTCAATCATTCAATGAAACAAACTGCATTCGTTCTTTCATTGCATCAAACTTCAACCGCAACTTCAATGAAAGAAACGTTTTGCATTGATTCAATGAAACATTGTTAACACAGTCATGTAATGAATCCAACTGCATTTCATTCTTTCATTGAATCAAATTCACTGACTCAATGAATCCAACTACATCTATCAATTCAATGCATAGAGCTTCTCTCACTCAACCATATTCTTTATCTTAATGCCCTCATTCAACGGAACCAACGGCAATCATTGATTCATTGAATCAAACTTCAACCCTAGTTTCAATGATTGAAACTTTACTAATTCATTCATTCTCTTGAACTTAAAACACTTATTCAATGAAACAGAGTGTATTCATTCATTTTTAATAGAAGCTTCAACGTACAAGCAATTAAAACACCTTTCTTCATTTGTCGAGTGAAATAAACTTAACTCATTCTGTTAATGTATTAACTGCATTCATTCTTTCAATAAAACCAACTGCACTCAATGATCCCAACGGTACCTGATAATTCAATGAACAGTGATTCTATCATTCACTGAAATTCTCCATCTTAACACACTCAATTGCTGAAACAAACCACGTTCATTCATTCATTCAATCAAACTTCAATCGTCCATTCAATAAACAAATCAGTATTCATGGATTCAATGAAACAGACTGACCACATTCATGTAAAATATCCCACTGATGCAATTCTTTCAATGTATCATACTGCACTTACTAATTCAATAAAAGAAACTCAAGGTTCCTTAAGTACAGGTTAATAAGTACAGCACACAGCAATTCAATAAGTACAGCCTCTGTCGTTCATTCACTTTCTAAACCTTAACTCACTCATTCAATGAAACAAACTGCATTCATTCCTTCATTTCATCAAACTTCAACCGCAACTTCAATGAATGAAACGTTATTCATTGATTCAGTCAAACACACTTAACACAATCATGTAATGAATCCAACTGCATTTCATTATTTCACTGAATCAAACTCACCGATTCAATGAATCCAAATGCATCTGTTAATTCAATGTGCAGAGCTTCTCTCACTCATTCAATTTCTTGATCTTACAGCACTCATTCAATCTAACCAAGGGCAATTATTCATTCATTGAATCAAACTTCAACCCTACATTCAATAAATGAAACGTTACTCATTCATTCATTCTCTGGAACGTAACGCAGTCATTCAATGAAACAGATTGTATTCATTCATTGATATAAACTTCAATCGTACAAGCAATGAAACAACTGTTAATCAATTATCGAATGTAACAATCTTAACGCAATAAGTTAATGAATCTAACTCCATTCATTCCTTCAATGAAACCAACTGCACTGTATCGAGCTTCTCTCATTCATCGGATTTCTCGGTCTGAACACACTCATTTGTTGAAACAAACGGCGTTCATTCATTCATTCAATCAAACTTCAATCGTGCATTCAATGAACCAATCAGTATTCATTGATTCAATGAAACAGACTTACCACATTCATTTAAAGAATCCAGCTGCCGTTCTCCTTTCAATGTATCAAACTGAACTTACTAATTCAATGAAAGGAACTGGAGGTGTGAATTCAACAAGTTCAGCTTATTGATACCAATGATACCAACTGCACCTGATAATTCAATGAATACAGCTTCTTTCACTCAATCAAATTCTTTATCTTAATGCACTCATTCAATGGATCCAACGGCATTCATTCATTCATTGAATCAAACTTCACCCCATACAGAGTGTATTCATTCATTTTTTAATAGAAGCTTCAACGTACAAGCAATTAAAAAACCATTCTTCATTTGTCGAGTGAAACAAACTTTACTCATTCTGTTAATGTATTAACTGCATTCATTCTTTCAATAAAACCAATTGTACTCAATGATCCCAACGGTACCTGATAATTCAATGAACAGTGATTCTAGCATTCATTGAATTTCTCGATCTTAACACACTCATTTGCTGAAACAAACCACGTTCATTCATTCATTCAATCAAACTTCAATCGTCCATTCAATAAACAAATCAGAATTCATGGATTCAATGAAACAGACTGACCACATTCATTTAAAGAATCCCACTGATGTAATTCTTTCAATGTATCATACTGCACTTACTAATTCAATAAAAGAAACTCAAGGTTCCTTAAGTACAGGTTAATAAGTACAGCACACAGCAATTCAATAAGTACAGCCTCTGTCGTTCATTCACTTTCTAAACCTTAACTCACTCATTCAATGAAACAAACTGCATTCATTCCTTCATTTCATCAAACTTCAACCGCAACTTCAATGAATGAAACGTTATTCATTGATTCAGTCAAACACACTTAACACAATCATGTAATGAATCCAACTGCATTTCATTATTTCACTGAATCAAACTCACCGATTCAATGAATCCAAATGCATCTGTTAATTCAATGTGCAGAGCTTCTCTCACTCATTCAATTTCTTGATCTTACAGCACTCATTCAATCTAACCAAGGGCAATTATTCATTCATTGAATCAAACTTCAACCCTACATTCAATAAATGAAACGTTACTCATTCATTCATTCTCTGGAACGTAACGCAGTCATTCAATGAAACAGATTGTATTCATTCATTGATATAAACTTCAATCGTACAAGCAATGAAACAACTGTTAATCAATTATCGAATGTAACAATCTTAACGCAATAAGTTAATGAATCTAACTCCATTCATTCCTTCAATGAAACCAACTGCACTGTCTGATTCAATGATACCAACTGCACCTGATAACGCAATGTATCGAGCTTCTCTCATTCATCGAATTTCTCGGTCCGCACACACTCATTTGTTGAAACAAACGGCGTTCATTCATTTATTCAATCAAACTTCAATCGTGCATTCAATGAACCAATCAGTATTCATTGATTCAATGAAACAGACTTACCACATTCATTTAAAGAATCCAACTGCCGTTATTCTTTCAATGTATCAAACTGAACGTACTAATTCAATGAAAGGAACTGGAGGTGTGAATTCAATAAATACAGCTTATTGATACCAATGATACCAACTGCACCTGATAATTCAATGAATACAGCTTCTTTCACTCAATCAAATTCTTTAACTTAATGCACTCATTCAATGGATCCAACGGCATTCATTCATTCATTGAATCAAACTTCACCCCTAAACAGAGTGTATTCATTCATTTTTTAATAGAAGCTTCAACGTACAAGCAATTAAAAAACCATTCTTCATTTGCCGAGTGAAACAAACTTAACTCATTCTGTTAATGTATTAACTGCATTCATTCTTTCAATAAAACCAACTGCACTCAATGATCCCAACGGTACCTGATAATTCAATGAACAGTGATTCTATCATTCATTGAATTTCTCGATCTTAAAACACTCATTTGCTGGAACAAACCACGTTCATTCATTCATTCAATCAAACTTCAATCGTCCATTCAATGAACCAATCAGTATTCATCGATTCAGTGAAATAGACTTACCACATTCATTTAAAGAATCCAACTACCGTTATTCTTTTAATGTATCAAACTGCACGTACTAATTCAATGAAAAGAACTGAAGGTGTGAAGTGAATAAGTACAGCTTCTGTCGTTCATTCAATTTCTAAACCTTATCTCACTCATTCAAAGAAACAATCTGCATTCATTCCTTCATTGCATCAAACTTCAACCGCAACTTCAATGATTGAAACGTTATTCAATGATTCACTGAAACTTACTTAACACAGTCATGTAATGAATACAATTGCATTTCATTCTTTGATTAAATCAAACCCACCGATTCAAGGCATAAAATTGCATCTGTTAATTCAATGTGTAGAGCTCCTCTCACTCATTCAATTTCTTGAGCTGAAAGCACTCATTCAATGGAACCAACGGCAACCAACCATCAACCTTCGACACTACATTCAATGAATGAAACGTTACTCACTGTACATTGTCTTGAACTTGACACACTCATTCAATGAAACAGACTGTATCCATTCATTCATTAAAAGAAACTTGAATCGTAGCAGCAATGAAACAACCGTTATAAATTTAACAAGTGCAACAAAATTCACTCATTCAGTTAATGAATCGAACCGCATTCAAACTTTCAAAGAAAACAACTACACTCGCCGATTCAATGATACCAATTGCACCTGATAATTCAATGAATACAGCTTCTTCACTCAATCAAATTCTTTAACCTAATGCACTCATTCAATAGATCCAACGGCATTCATTCATTCATTGAATCATACTTCACCCCTAGATTCAATGAAAAAAAGGTTCCTCATTCATTCATTCTCTTGAACTTAAGACACTCATTCAATGAAACAGAGTGTATTCATCCATTTTTTTAAATAGAAACTTCAATCGTTCAAGCAATGAAACAACCATTATTCATTTGTCAAGTGAAACAAACTTAACTCATTCAGTTGATGAATCTAACTGCATTCATTCTTTCAATAAAAGCAACTGCACTTTCCGATTCAATGATACCAACTGCATCTGATAATGCAATAAATAGAGATTCTCTCTTTCATCTAATTTCTTTGTCTGAACACACTCACTTGTGGAAACCAACTTCAATCGTACATTCAATAAACGAAGCAGTATTCATTGATTCAATGAAACAGACTTTCCACATTCATTTAAAGCATCCAACAGCACTCATTCTTTCAATGTATCAAAACTGCACTTACTAATTCAATGAAAGGAACTGAAGGTGTGAATTCAATAAGTACAGCTTCTGTCGTTCATTCAAATTCTCCATCTTATCACACACATTCAATGAAACAAACTGCATTCATTCCTTCATTGCATCAAACTTCACCAGCACCTTCAGTGAATGAAACGTTATTCATTGATTCAGTCAAACACACGTAACAAAATCATGTAATGAATCCAACTGCATTGCATTATTTCACTGAATCAAAATCACCAATTCAATGAATCCAAATGCATCTGTTAATTCAATGTGCAGAGCTTCACTCACTCATTCAACTTCTTGATCTTACAGCACTCATTCAATCTAAACAATGATTCATTCATTGAATCAAAATTCAACCCTACATTCAATAAATGAAAAGTTACTCAATAGTCATTGTCTTGAAATTAACACACTCATTTAATTGAACAGACTGTATTCATTTATTGATATAAACTTCAACCGTACAAGCAATGAAACATCTGTTATTCATTTATCGAATGAAACAACCTTATCGCATTAAGTTAATGAATTTAACTCCATTCATTCCTTCAAAGCAACCAACTGCACTGTCCGATTCAATGATACCAACTGCACCTGATAATGCAATATATAGATCTTCTCTCATTCATCGAATTTCTCGGTCTGAACACACTCATTTGTTGAAACAAACGGCGTTCATTCATTCATTCAATCAAACTTCAATGAACCAATCAGTATTCATCGATTCAGTGAAACAGACTTACCACATTCATTTAAAGAATCCAACTGCCGTTATTCTTTCAATGTATCGAACTGCACGTACTAATTCAATGAAAGGAACTGAAGGTGTGAATTGAATAAGTACAGCTTCTGTCGTTCATTCAATTTCTAAACCTTATCTCACTCATTCAAAGAAACAATCTGCATTCATTCCTTCATTGCATCAAACTTCAACCGCAACTTCAATGATTGAAACGTTATTCAATGATTCACTGAAACTTACTTAACACAGTCATGTAATGAATACAATTGCATTTCATTCTTTGATTGAATCAAACCCACCGATTCAAGGCATAAAATTGCATCTGTTAATTCAATGTGTAGAGCTCCTCTCACTCATTCAATTTCTTGAGCTTAAAGCACTCATTCAATGGAACCAACGGCAACCAACCATCAACCTTCGACACTACATTCAATGAATGAAACGTTACTCACTGTTCATTGTCTTGAACTTGACACACTCATTCAATGAAACAGACTGTATCCATTCATTTATTAAAAGAAACTTCAACCGTAGCAGCAATGAAACAACCGTTATAAATTTAACAAGTGCAACAAACTTCACTCATTCAATTAATGAATCGAACCGCATTCAAACTTTCAAAGAAAACAACTACACTCGCCGATTCAATGATACCAATTGCACCTGATAATTCAATGAATACAGCTTCTTTCACTCAATCAAATTCTTTAACTTAATGCACTCATTGAATGGATCCAAAGGCATTCATTCATTCATTTAATCAAACTTCACCCCTAGGTTCAATGATGAAATGTTACTCATTCATTCATTCTCTTGAAGTTAAGACACTCATTCAATGAAACAGAGTGTATTCATCCATTTTTTAAAATACAAACTTCAATCGTTCAAGCAATGACACAACCATTATTCATTTGTCAAGTGAAACAAACTTAACTCATTCAGTTGATGAATCTGACTGAATCTAATCATTCTTTCAATAAAAGCAACTGCACTTTCCGATTCAATGATACCAACGGTACCTGATAATTCAATGAACAGAGTTTCTCTCAATTATTGAATTTCTCGATCTTAACACACTCATTTGCTGAATCAAACGGCGTTCATTCATTAATTCAATCAAACTTCAATCGTACATTCGATAAACGAAGCAGTATGCATTGATTCAAAGCATCCAACATTTATTTCAAGAATCCAACTGCAGTTATTCGTTCAATGTATCAATCTGCACTAACTAATTCAATGAAAGCAAGTGATTGCTTGAATTTAATGAGTCCAGCGTCTATCCTTCATTCAATTTCTCCACCTTAACTCAATCATTCAATGAAACAAACTGCATTCGTTCTTTCATTGCATCAAACTTCAACCGCAACTTCAATGAAAGAAACGTTTTGCATTGATTCAATGAAACATTGTTAACACAGTCATGTAATGAATCCAACTGCATTTCATTCTTTCATTGAATCAAATTCACTGACTCAATGAATCCAACTACATCTATCAATTCAATGCATAGAGCTTCTCTCACTCAACCATATTCTTTATCTTAATGCCCTCATTCAACGGAACCAACGGCAATCATTGATTCATTGAATCAAACTTCAACCCTAGTTTCAATGATTGAAACTTTACTAATTCATTCATTCTCTTGAACTTAAAACACTTATTCAATGAAACAGAGTGTATTCATTCATTTTTAATAGAAGCTTCAACGTACAAGCAATTAAAACACCTTTCTTCATTTGTCGAGTGAAATAAACTTAACTCATTCTGTTAATGTATTAACTGCATTCATTCTTTCAATAAAACCAACTGCACTCAATGATCCCAACGGTACCTGATAATTCAATGAACAGTGATTCTATCATTCACTGAAATTCTCCATCTTAACACACTCAATTGCTGAAACAAACCACGTTCATTCATTCATTCAATCAAACTTCAATCGTCCATTCAATAAACAAATCAGTATTCATGGATTCAATGAAACAGACTGACCACATTCATGTAAAATATCCCACTGATGCAATTCTTTCAATGTATCATACTGCACTTACTAATTCAATAAAAGAAACTCAAGGTTCCTTAAGTACAGGTTAATAAGTACAGCACACAGCAATTCAATAAGTACAGCCTCTGTCGTTCATTCACTTTCTAAACCTTAACTCACTCATTCAATGAAACAAACTGCATTCATTCCTTCATTTCATCAAACTTCAACCGCAACTTCAATGAATGAAACGTTATTCATTGATTCAGTCAAACACACTTAACACAATCATGTAATGAATCCAACTGCATTTCATTATTTCACTGAATCAAACTCACCGATTCAATGAATCCAAATGCATCTGTTAATTCAATGTGCAGAGCTTCTCTCACTCATTCAATTTCTTGATCTTACAGCACTCATTCAATCTAACCAAGGGCAATTATTCATTCATTGAATCAAACTTCAACCCTACATTCAATAAATGAAACGTTACTCATTCATTCATTCTCTGGAACGTAACGCAGTCATTCAATGAAACAGATTGTATTCATTCATTGATATAAACTTCAATCGTACAAGCAATGAAACAACTGTTAATCAATTATCGAATGTAACAATCTTAACGCAATAAGTTAATGAATCTAACTCCATTCATTCCTTCAATGAAACCAACTGCACTGTATCGAGCTTCTCTCATTCATCGGATTTCTCGGTCTGAACACACTCATTTGTTGAAACAAACGGCGTTCATTCATTCATTCAATCAAACTTCAATCGTGCATTCAATGAACCAATCAGTATTCATTGATTCAATGAAACAGACTTACCACATTCATTTAAAGAATCCAGCTGCCGTTATCCTTTCAATGTATCAAACTGAACTTACTAATTCAATGAAAGGAACTGGAGGTGTGAATTCAACAAGTTCAGCTTATTGATACCAATGATACCAACTGCACCTGATAATTCAATGAATACAGCTTCTTTCACTCAATCAAATTCTTTATCTTAATGCACTCATTCAATGGATCCAACGGCATTCATTCATTCATTGAATCAAACTTCACCCCATACAGAGTGTATTCATTCATTTTTTAATAGAAGCTTCAACGTACAAGCAATTAAAAAACCATTCTTCATTTGTCGAGTGAAACAAACTTTACTCATTCTGTTAATGTATTAACTGCATTCATTCTTTCAATAAAACCAATTGTACTCAATGATCCCAACGGTACCTGATAATTCAATGAACAGTGATTCTAGCATTCATTGAATTTCTCGATCTTAACACACTCATTTGCTGAAACAAACCACGTTCATTCATTCATTCAATCAAACTTCAATCGTCCATTCAATAAACAAATCAGAATTCATGGATTCAATGAAACAGACTGACCACATTCATTTAAAGAATCCCACTGATGTAATTCTTTCAATGTATCATACTGCACTTACTAATTCAATAAAAGAAACTCAAGGTTCCTTAAGTACAGGTTAATAAGTACAGCACACAGCAATTCAATAAGTACAGCCTCTGTCGTTCATTCACTTTCTAAACCTTAACTCACTCATTCAATGAAACAAACTGCATTCATTCCTTCATTTCATCAAACTTCAACCGCAACTTCAATGAATGAAACGTTATTCATTGATTCAGTCAAACACACTTAACACAATCATGTAATGAATCCAACTGCATTTCATTATTTCACTGAATCAAACTCACCGATTCAATGAATCCAAATGCATCTGTTAATTCAATGTGCAGAGCTTCTCTCACTCATTCAATTTCTTGATCTTACAGCACTCATTCAATCTAACCAAGGGCAATTATTCATTCATTGAATCAAACTTCAACCCTACATTCAATAAATGAAACGTTACTCATTCATTCATTCTCTGGAACGTAACGCAGTCATTCAATGAAACAGATTGTATTCATTCATTGATATAAACTTCAATCGTACAAGCAATGAAACAACTGTTAATCAATTATCGAATGTAACAATCTTAACGCAATAAGTTAATGAATCTAACTCCATTCATTCCTTCAATGAAACCAACTGCACTGTATCGAGCTTCTCTCATTCATCGGATTTCTCGGTCTGAACACACTCATTTGTTGAAACAAACGGCGTTCATTCATTCATTCAATCAAACTTCAATCGTGCATTCAATGAACCAATCAGTATTCATTGATTCAATGAAACAGACTTACCACATTCATTTAAAGAATCCAGCTGCCGTTATCCTTTCAATGTATCAAACTGAACTTACTAATTCAATGAAAGGAACTGGAGGTGTGAATTCAACAAGTTCAGCTTATTGATACCAATGATACCAACTGCACCTGATAATTCAATGAATACAGCTTCTTTCACTCAATCAAATTCTTTATCTTAATGCACTCATTCAATGGATCCAACGGCATTCATTCATTCATTGAATCAAACTTCACCCCATACAGAGTGTATTCATTCATTTTTTAATAGAAGCTTCAACGTACAAGCAATTAAAAAACCATTCTTCATTTGTCGAGTGAAACAAACTTTACTCATTCTGTTAATGTATTAACTGCATTCATTCTTTCAATAAAACCAATTGTACTCAATGATCCCAACGGTACCTGATAATTCAATGAACAGTGATTCTAGCATTCATTGAATTTCTCGATCTTAACACACTCATTTGCTGAAACAAACCACGTTCATTCATTCATTCAATCAAACTTCAATCGTCCATTCAATAAACAAATCAGAATTCATGGATTCAATGAAACAGACTGACCACATTCATTTAAAGAATCCCACTGATGTAATTCTTTCAATGTATCATACTGCACTTACTAATTCAATAAAAGAAACTCAAGGTTCCTTAAGTACAGGTTAATAAGTACAGCAGACAGCAATTCAATAAGTACAGCTTCTGTCGTTCATTCACTTTCTAAACCTTAACTCACTCATTCAATGAGACAAACTGCATTCATTCCTTCATTTCATCAAACTTCAACCGCAACTTCAATGAATGAAACGTTATTCATTGATTCAGTCAAACACACTTAACACAATCATGGAATGAATCCAACTGCATTTCATTATTTCACTGACTCAAACTCACCGATTCAATGAATCCAAATGCATCTGTTAATTCAATGTGCAGAGCTTCTCTCACTCATTCAATTTCTTGATCTTACAGCACTCATTCAATCTAACCAAGGGCAATCATTCATTCATTGAATCAAACTTCAACCCTACATTCAATAAATGAAACGTTACTCATTCATTCATTCTCTGGAACGTAACGCAGTCATTCAATGAAACAGATTGTATTCATTCATTGATATAAACTTCAATCGTACAAGCAATGAAACAACTGTTAATCAATTATCGAATGTAACAATCTTAACGCAATAAGTTAATGAATCTAACTCCATTCATTCCTTCAATGAAACCAACTGCACTGTCTGATTCAATGATACCAACTGCACCTGATAACGCAATGTATCGAGCTTCTCTCATTCATCGAATTTCTCGGTCCGCACACACTCATTTGTTGAAACAAACGGCGTTCATTCATTTATTCAATCAAACTTCAATCGTGCATTCAATGAACCAATCAGTATTCATTGATTCAATGAAACAGACTTACCACATTCATTTAAAGAATCCAGCTGCCGTTATTCTTTCAATGTATCAAACTGAACGTACTAATTCAATGAAAGGAACTGGAGGTGTGAATTCAATAAATACAGCTTATTGATACCAATGATACCAACTGCACCTGATAATTCAATGAATACAGCTTCTTTCACTCAATCAAATTCTTTAACTTAATGCACTCATTCAATGGATCCAACGGCATTCATTCATTCATTGAATCAAACTTCACCCCTAAACAGAGTGTATTCATTCATTTTTTAATAGAAGCTTCAACGTACAAGCAATTAAAAAACCATTCTTCATTTGCCGAGTGAAACAAACTTAACTCATTCTGTTAATGTATTAACTGCATTCATTCTTTCAATAAAACCAACTGCACTGAATGATCCCAACGGTACCTGATAATTCAATGAACAGTGATTCTATCATTCATTGAATTTTTCGATCTTAAAACACTCATTTGCTGGAACAAACCACGTTCATTCATTCATTCAATCAAACTTCAATCGTCCATTCAATGAACCAATCAGTATTCATCGATTCAGTGAAATAGACTTACCACATTCATTTAAAGAATCCAACTACCGTTATTCTTTTAATGTATCAAACTGCACGTACTAATTCAATGAAAAGAACTGAAGGTGTGAAGTGAATAAGTACAGCTTCTGTCGTTCATTCAATTTCTAAACCTTATCTCACTCATTCAAAGAAACAATCTGCATTCATTCCTTCATTGCATCAAACTTCAACCGCAACTTCAATGATTCAATGATTCACTGAAACTTACTTAACACAGTCATGTAATGAATACAATTGCATTTCATTCTTTGATTGAATCAAACCCACCGATTCAAGGCATAAAATTGCATCTGTTAATTCAATGTGTAGAGCTCCTCTCACTCATTCAATTTCTTGAGCTTAAAGCACTCATTCAATGGAACCAACGGCAACCAACCATCAACCTTCGACACTACATTCAATGAATGAAACGTTACTCACTGTACATTGTCTTGAACTTGACACACTCATTCAATGAAACAGACTGTATCCATTCATTCATTAAAAGAAACTTGAATCGTAGCAGCAATGAAACAACCGTTATAAATTTAACAAGTGCAACAAAATTCACTCATTCAGTTAATGAATCGAACCGCATTCAAACTTTCAAAGAAAACAACTACACTCGCCGATTCAATGATACCAATTGCACCTGATAATTCAATGAATACAGCTTCTTCACTCAATCAAATTCTTTAACCTAATGCACTCATTCAATAGATCCAACGGCATTCATTCATTCATTGAATCAAACTTCACCCCTAGATTCAATGAAAAAAAGGTTCCTCATTCATTCATTCTCTTGAACTTAAGACACTCATTCAATGAAACAGAGTGTATTCATCCATTTTTTTAAATAGAAACTTCAATCGTTCAAGCAATGAAACAACCATTATTCATTTGTCAAGTGAAACAAACTTAACTCATTCAGTTGATGAATCTAACTGCATTCATTCTTTCAATAAAAGCAACTGCACTTTCCTATTCAATGATACCAACTGCATCTGATAATGCAATAAATAGAGCTTCTCTCTTTCATCTAATTTCTTTGTCTGAACACACTCACTTGTGGAAACCAACTTCAATCGTACATTCAATAAACGAAGCAGTATTCATTGATTCAATGAAACAGACTTTCCACATTCATTTAAAGCATCCAACAGCACTCATTCTTTCAATGTATCAAAACTGCACTTACTAATTCAATGAAAGGAACTGAAGGTGTGAATTCAATAAGTACAGCTTCTGTCGTTCATTCAAATTCTCCATCTTATCACACACATTCAATGAAACAAACTGCATTCATTCCTTCATTGCATCAAACTTCACCAGCACCTTCAGTGAATGAAACGTTATTCATTGATTCAGTCAAACACACGTAACAAAATCATGTAATGAATCCAACTGCATTGCATTATTTCACTGAATCAAAATCACCAATTCAATGAATCCAAATGCATCTGTTAATTCAATGTGCAGAGCTTCACTCACTCATTCAACTTCTTGATCTTACAGCACTCATTCAATCTAAACAATGATTCATTCATTGAATCAAAATTCAACCCTACATTCAATAAATGAAACGTTACTCAATAGTCATTGTCTTGAAATTAACACACTCATTCACTGAAACAGACTGTATTCATTTATTGACATAAACTTCAACCATACAAGCAATGAAACATCTGTTATTCATTTATCGAATGAAACAACCTTATCGCATTAAGTTAATGAATTTAACTCCATTCATTCCTTCAATGAAACCAACTGCACTGTCCGATTCAATGATACCAACTGCACCTGATAATGCAATATATAGATCTTCTCTCATTCATCGAATTTCTCGGTCTGAACACACTCATTTGTTGAAACAAACGGCGTTCATTCATTCATTCAATCAAACTTCAATGAACCAATCAGTATTCATCGATTCAGTGAAACAGACTTACCACATTCATCTAAAGAATCCAACTGCCGTTATTCTTTCAATGTATCAAACTGCACGTACTAATTCAATGAAAAGAACAGAAGGTGTGAATTGAATAAGTACAGCTTCTGTCGTTCATTCAATTTCTAAACCTTATCTCACTCATTCAAAGAAACAATCTGCATTCATTCCTTCATTGCATCAAACTTCAACCGCAACTTCAATGATTGAAACGTTATTCAATGAATCACTGAAACTTACTTAACACAGTCATGTAATGAATACAATTGCATTTCATTCTTTGATTGAATCAAACCCACCGATTCAAGGCATAAAATTGCATCTGTTAATTCAATGTGTAGAGCTCCTCTCACTCATTCAATTTCTTGAGCTTAAAGCACTCATTCAATGGAACCAACGGCAACCAACCATCAACCTTCGACACTACATTCAATGAATGAAACGTTACTCACTGTTCATTGTCTTGAACTTGACACACTCATTCAATGAAACAGACTGTATCCATTCATTTATTAAAAGAAACTTCAACCGTAGCAGCAATGAAACAACCGTTATAAATTTAACAAGTGCAACAAACTTCACTCATTCAATTAATGAATCGAACCGCATTCAAACTTTCAAAGAAAACAACTACACTCGCCGATTCAATGATACCAATTGCACCTGATAATTCAATGAATACAGCTTCTTTCACTCAATCAAATTCTTTAACTTAATGCACTCATTGAATGGATCCAAAGGCATTCATTCATTCATTTAATCAAACTTCACCCCTAGGTTCAATGATGAAATGTTACTCATTCATTCATTCTCTTGAAGTTAAGACACTCATTCAATGAAACAGAGTGTATTCATCCATTTTTTAAAATACAAACTTCAATCGTTCAAGCAATGACACAACCATTATTCATTTGTCAAGTGAAACAAACTTAACTCATTCAGTTGATGAATCTGACTGAATCTAATCATTCTTTCAATAAAAGCAACTGCACTTTCCGATTCAATGATACCAACGGTACCTGATAATTCAATGAACAGAGTTTCTCTCAATTATTGAATTTCTCGATCTTAACACACTCATTTGCTGAATCAAACGGCGTTCATTCATTAATTCAATCAAACTTCAATCGTACATTCGATAAACGAAGCAGTATGCATTGATTCAAAGCATCCAACATTTATTTCAAGAATCCAACTGCAGTTATTCGTTCAATGTATCAATCTGCACTAACTAATTCAATGAAAGCAAGTGATTGCTTGAATTTAATGAGTCCAGCGTCTATCCTTCATTCAATTTCTCCACCTTAACTCAATCATTCAATGAAACAAACTGCATTCGTTCTTTCATTGCATCAAACTTCAACCGCAACTTCAATGAAAGAAACGTTTTGCATTGATTCAATGAAACATTGTTAACACAGTCATGTAATGAATCCAACTGCATTTCATTCTTTCATTGAATCAAATTCACTGACTCAATGAATCCAACTACATCTATCAATTCAATGCATAGAGCTTCTCTCACTCAACCATATTCTTTATCTTAATGCCCTCATTCAACGGAACCAACGGCATTTATTCATTCATTGAATCAAACTTCAACCCTAGTTTCAATGATTGAAACTTTACTAATTCATTCATTCTCTTGAACTTAAAACACTTATTCAATGAAACAGAGTGTATTCATTCATTTTTAACAGAAGCTTCAACGTACAAGCAATTAAAACACCTTTCTTCATTTGTCGAGTGAAACAAGCTTAACTCATTCAGTTAATGTATTAACTGCATTCATTCTTTCAATAAAACCAACTGCACTCAATGATCCCAACGGTACCTGATAATTCAATGAACAGTGATTCTATCATTCACTGAATTTCTCCATCTTAACACACTCAATTGCTGAAACAAACCACGTTCATTCATTCATTCAATCAAACTTCAATCGTCCATTCAATAAAAAAATCAGTATTCATGGATTCAATGAAACAGACTGACCACATTCATGTAAAGAATCCCACTGATGTAATTCTTTCAATGTATCATACTGCACTTACTAATTCAATAAAAGAAACTCAAGGTTCCTTAAGTACAGGTTAATAAGTACAGCACACAGCAATTCAATAAGTACAGCTTCTGTCGTTCATTCACTTTCTAAACCTTAACTCACTCATTCAATGAAACAAACTGCATTCATTCCTTCATTTCATCAAACTTCAACCGCAACTTCAATGAATGAAACGTTATTCATTGATTCAGTCAAACACACTTAACACAATCATGTAATGAATCCAACTGCATTTCATTATTTCACTGAATCAAACTCACCGATTCAATGAATCCAAATGCATCTGTTAATTCAATGTGCAGAGCTTTTCTCACTCATTCAATTTCTTGATCTTACAGCACTCATTCAATCTAACCATTCATTCATTGAATCAAACATCAACCCTACATTCAATAAATGAAACGTTACTCATTCATTCATTCTCTGGAGCTTAACACACTCATTCAATGAAACAGACTGTATTCATTCATGGATATAAACTTCAAACGTACAAGCAATGAAACAACTGTTAATCAATTATCGAAAGTAACAATCTGAACGCAATAGGTTAATGAATCTAACTCCATTCATTCCTTCAATGAAACCAACTGCACTGTCTGATTCAATGATACCAACTGCACCTGATAATGCTTCTCTCATTCGTCGAATGTCTCGATCTTAACACACTCATTTGCTGAAACAAACCACGTTCATTCATTCATTCAATGAAACTTCAATCGTGAATTCATTGATTCAATGAAACAGACTTACCACATTCATTTAAAGAATCCAGCTGCCGTTATTCTTTCAATGTATCAAACTGAACTTACTAATTCAATGAAAGGAACTGGAGGTGTGAATTCAATAAGTACAGCTTATTGATACCAATGATACCAACTGCACCTGATAATTCAATGAAAACAGCTTCGTTCACTCAATCAAATTCTTTAACTTAATGCACTCATTCAATGGATCCAACGGCATTCATTCATTCATTGAATCAAACTTCACCCCTAGATTCAATGAGGAAACGTTACTGATTCATTCATTCTCTTGAACTTAACACACTCATTCAATGAAACAGAGTGCATTCATTCATTTTTTAAATAGAAACTTCAATCGTTCAAGCAATGAAACAACCATTATTCATTTGTCAAGTGAAACAAACTTAACTCATTCAGTTGATGAATCTAACTGCATTCATTCTTTCAATAAAAGCAACTGCACTTTCCGATTCAATGAAACCAACTGCATCTGATAATGCAATAAATAGAGCTTCTCTCATTCAGCGAATTTCTTTGACTGAACACACTCATTTGTGGAAACAAACTTCAATCGTACATTCAATAAACGAAGCAGTATTCATTGATTCAATGAAACAGACTTCCCACATTCATTTAAAGCATCCAACAGCACTCATTCTTTCAATGTATCAAAACTGCACTTACTAATTCAATGAAAGGAACTGAAGGTGTGAATTCAATAAGTACAGCTTCTGTCGTTCATTCAAATTCTCCATCTTATCTCACACATTCAATGAAACAAACTGCATTCATTCCTTCATTGCATCAAACTTCAACAGCAACTTCAGTGTTATTCAGTGATTCAGTCAAACACACGTAACAAAATCATGTAGTGAATCCAACTGCATTGCATTATTTCACTGAATCAAAATCACCGATTCAATGAATCCAAATGCATCTGTTAATTCAATGTGCAGAGCTTCTCTCACTCATTCAATTTCTTGATCTTACAGCACTCATTCAATCTAACCAAGGGCAATCATTCATTCATTGAATCAAACTTCAACCCTACATTCAATAAATGAAACGTTACTCATTCATTCATTCTCTGGAACTTAACGCAGTCATTCAATGAAACAGACTGTATTCATTCATTGATATAAACTTCAATCGTACAAGCAATGAAACAACTGTTAATCAATTATCGAATGTAACAATCTTAACGCAATAAGTTAATGAATCTAACTCCATTCATTCCTTCAATGAAACCAACTGCACTGTCTGATTCAATGATACCAACTGCACCTGATAACGCAATGTATCGAGCTTCTCTCATTCATCGAATTTCTCGGTCCGCACACACTCATTTGTTGAAACAAACGGCGTTCATTCATTTATTCAATCAAACTTCAATCGTGCATTCAATGAACCAATCAGTATTCATTGATTCAATGAAACAGACTTACCACATTCATTTAAAGAATCCAGCTGCCGTTATTCTTTCAATGTATCAAACTGAACGTACTAATTCAATGAAAGGAACTGGAGGTGTGAATTCAATAAATACAGCTTATTGATACCAATGATACCAACTGCACCTGATAATTCAATGAATACAGCTTCTTTCACTCAATCAAATTCTTTAACTTAATGCACTCATTCAATGGATCCAACGGCATTCATTCATTCATTGAATCAAACTTCACCCCTAAACAGAGTGTATTCATTCATTTTTTAATAGAAGCTTCAACGTACAAGCAATTAAAAAACCATTCTTCATTTGCCGAGTGAAACAAACTTAACTCATTCTGTTAATGTATTAACTGCATTCATTCTTTCAATAAAACCAACTGCACGTACAAGCAATGAAACAACTGTTAATCAATTATCGAAAGTAACAATCTGAACGCAATAAGTTAATGAATCTAACTCCATTCATTCCTTCAATGAAACCAACTGCACTGTCTGATTCAATGATACCAACTGCACCTGAAAATGCTTCTCTCATTCGTCGAATGTCTCGATCTTAACACACTCATTTGCTGAAACAAACCACGTTCATTCATTCATTCAATGAAACTTCAATCGTGAATTCATTGATTCAATGAAACAGACTTACCACATTCATTTAAAGAATCCAGCTGCCGTTATTCTTTCAATGTATCAAACTGAACTTACTAATTCAATGAAAGGAACTGGAGGTGTGAATTCAATAAGTACAGCTTATTGATACCAATGATACCAACTGCACCTGATAATTCAATGAATACAGCTTCTTTCACTCAATCAAATTCTTTAACTTAATGCACTCATTCAATGGATCCAACGGCATTCATTCATTCATTGAATCAAACTTCACCCCTAGATTCAATGATGAAATGTTACTCATTCATTCATTCTCTTGAACTTAAGACACTCATTCAATGAAACAGAGTGTATTCATCCATTTTTTAAAATAGAAACTTCAATCGTTCAAGCAATGAAACAACCATTATTCATTTGTCAAGTGAAACAAACTTAACTCATTCAGTTGATGAATCTAACTGCATTCATTCTTTCAATAAAAGCAACAGCACTTTCCGATTCAATGATACCAACTGCATCTGATAATGCAATAAATAGAGCTTCTCTCTTTCATCTAATTTCTTTGTCTGAACACACTCACTTGTGGAAACCAACTTCAATCGTACATTCAATAAACGATTGAATGAAACAGACTTTCCACATTCATTTAAAGCATCCAACAGCACTCATTCTTTCAATGTATCAAAACTGCACTTACTAATTCAATGAAAGGAACTGAAGGTGTGAATTCAATAAGTACAGCTTCTGTCGTTCATTCAAATTCTCCATCTTATCACACACATTCAATGAAACAAACTGCATTCATTCCTTCATTGCATCAAACTTCACCAGCACCTTCAGTGAATGAAACGTTATTCATTGATTCAGTCAAACACACGTAACAAAATCATGTAATGAATCCAACTGCATTGCATTATTTCACTGAATCAAAATCACCAATTCAATGAATCCAAATGCATCTGTTAATTCAATGTGCAGAGCTTCACTCACTCATTCAACTTCTTGATCTTACAGCACTCATTCAATCTAAACAATGATTCATTCATTGAATCAAAATTCAACCCTACATTCAATAAATGAAACGTTACTCAATAGTCATTGTCTTGAAATTAACACACTCATTCAATTGAACAGACTGTATTCATTTATTGATATAAACTTCAACCGTACAAGCAATGAAACATCTGTTATTCATTTATCGAATGAAACAACCTTATCGCATTAAGTTAATGAATTTAACTCCATTCATTCCTTCAAAGCAACCAACTGCACTGTCCGATTCAATGATACCAACTGCACCTGATAATGCAATATATAGATCTTCTCTCATTCATCGAATTTCTCGGTCTGAACACACTCATTTGTTGAAACAAACGGCGTTCATTCATTCATTCAATCAAACTTCAATGAACCAATCAGTATTCATCGATTCAGTGAAACAGACTTACCACATTCATTTAAAGAATCCAACTGCCGTTATTCTTTCAAAGTATCGAACTGCACGTACTAATTCAATGAAAAGAACTGAAGGTGTGAAGTGAATAAGTACAGCTTCTGTCGTTCATTCAATTTCTAAACCTTATCTCACTCATGCAAAGAAACAATCTGCATTCATTCCTTCATTGCATCAAACTTCAACCGCAACTTCAATGATTGAAACGTTATTCAATGATTCACTGAAACTTACTTAACACAGTCATGTAATGAATACAATTGCATTTCATTCTTTGATTGAATCAAACCCACCGATTCAAGGCGTAAAATTGCATCTGTTAATTCAATGTGTAGAGCTCCTCTCACTCATTCAATTTCTTGAGCTTAAAGCACTCATTCAATGGAACCAACGGCAACCAACCATCAACCTTCGACACTACATTCAATGAATGAAACGTTACTCACTGTTCATTGTCTTGAACTTGACACACTCATTCAATGAAACAGACTGTATCCATTCATTCATTTAAAGAAACTTCAATCGTAGCAGCAATGAAACAACCGTTATAAATTTAACAAGTGCAACAAACTTCACTCATTCAGTTAATGAATCGAACCGCATTCAAACTTTCAAAGAAAACAACTACACTCGCCGATTCAATGATACCAATTGCACCTGATAATTCAATGAATACAGCTTCTTTCACTCAATCAAATTCTTTAACTTAATGCACTCATTCAATGGATCCAACGGAATTCATTCATTCATTGAATCAAACTTCACACCTAGATTCAATGATGAAATGTTACTCATTCATTCATTCTCTTGAACTTAAGACACTCATTCAATGAAACAGAGTGTATTCATCCATTTTTTAAAATACAAACTTCAATCGTTCAAGCAATGAAACAACCATTACTCATTTGTCAAGTGAAACAAACTTAACTCATTCAGTTGATGAATCTAACTGAATCTAATCATTCTTTCAATAAAAGCAACTGCACTTTCCGATTCAATGATACCAACGGTACCTGATAATTCAATGAACAGAGCTTCTCTCAATTATTGAATTTCTCGATCTTAACACACTCATTTGCTGAATCAAACGGCGTTCATTCATTAATTCAATCAAACTTCAATCGTACATTCGATAAACGAAGCAGTATGCATTGATTCAAAGCATCCAACATTTATTTCAAGAATCCAACTGCAGTTATTCTTTCAATGTATCAATCTGCACTAACTAATTCAATGAAAGCAAGTGATTGCTTGAATTTAATGAGTACAGCGTCTAATCCTTCATTCAATTTCTCCACCTTAACTCAATCATTCAATGAAACAAACTGCATTCGTTCTTTCATTGCATCAAACTTCAACCGCAACTTCAATGAAAGAAACGTTTTGCATTGATTCAATGAAACATTGTTAACACAGTCATGTAATGAATCCAACTGCATTTCATTCTTTCATTGAATCAAATTCACTGACTCAATGAATCCAACTACATCTATCAATTCAATGCATAGAGCTTCTCTCACTCAACCATATTCTTTATCTTAATGCCCTCATTCAACGGAACCAACGGCATTCATTCATTGAATCAAACTTCAACCCGAGTTTCAATGATTGAAACTTTACTAATTCATTCATTCTCTTGAACTTAAAACACTTATTCAATGAAACAGAGTGTATTCATTCATTTTTTAATAGAAGCTTCAACGTACAAGCAATTAAAAAACCATTCTTCATTTGTCGAGTGAAACAAACTTAACTCATTCTGTTAATGTATTAACTGCATTCATTCTTTCAATAAAACCAACTGCACTCAATGATCCCAACGGTACCTGATAATTCAATGAACAGTGATTCTATCATTCATTGAATTTCTCGATCTTAACACACACATTTGCTGAAACAAACCACGTTCATTCATTCATTCAATCAAACTTCAATCGTCCATTCAATGAACCAATCAGTATTCATCGATTCAGTGAAACAGACTTACCACATTCATTTAAAGAATCCAACTGCCGTTATTCTTTCAATGTATCAAACTGCACGTACTAATTCAATGAAAGGAACTGAAGGTGTGAATTGAATAAGTACAGCTTCTGTCGTTCATTCAATTTCTAAACCTTATCTCACTCATTCAAAGAAACAATCTGCATTCATTCCTTCATTGCATCAAACTTCAACCGCAACTTCAATGATTGAAACGGTATTCAATGATTCACTGAAACTTACTTAACACAGTCATGTAATGAATACAATTGCATTTCATTCTTTGATTGAATCAAACCCACCGATTCAAGGCATAAAATTGCATCTGTTAATTCAATGTGTAGAGCTCCTCTCACTCATTCAATTTCTTGAGCTTAAAGCACTCATTCAATGGAACCAACGGCAACCAACCATCAACCTTCGACACTACATTCAATGAATGAAACGTTACTCACTGTTCATTGTGTTGAACTTGACACACTCATTCAATGAAACAAACTGTATCCATTCATTCATTAAAAGAAACTTCAATCGTTGCAGCAATGAAACAACCGTTATAAATTTAACAAGTGCAACAAACTTCACTCATTCAATGAATGAATCGAACCGCATTCAAACTTTCAAAGAAAACAACTACACTCGCCGATTCAATGATACCAATTGCACCTGATAATTCAATGAATACAGCTTCTTTCACTCAATCAAATTCTTTAACTTAATGCACTCATTAAATGGATCCAACGGCATTCATTCATTCATTGAATCAAACTTCACCCCTAGATTCAATGATGAAACGTTACTCATTCATACATTCTCTTGAACGTAACACACTCATTCAATGAAACAGAGTGCATTCATTCATTTTTAAATAGAAACTTGAATCGTTCAAGCAATGACACAACCATTATTCATTTCTCAAGTGAAACAAACTTAACTCATTCAGTTAATGAATCTAACTGCATTCATTCTTTCAATAAAAGCAACTGCACTTTCCGATTCAATGATACCAACTGCACCTGATAATGCAATGTATAGAGCTTCTCTCATTCGTCGAATTTCTCGATCTTAACACACTCATTTGCTGAAACAAACCACGTTCATTCATTTATTCAATGAAACTTCAATCGTGAATTCATTGATTCAATGAAACAGACTTACCACATTCATTTAAAGGATCCAGCTGCCGTTATTCTTTCAATGTATCAAACTGAACGTACTAATTCAATGAAAGGAACTGGAGGTGTGAATTCAATAAATACAGCTTATTGATACCAATGATACCAACTGCACCTGATAATTCAATGAATACAGCTTCTTTCACTCAATCAAATTATTTAACTTAATGCACTCATTAAATGGATCCAACGGCATTCATTCATTCATTGAATCAAACTTCACCCCTAGATTCAATGATGAAACGTAACTCATTCATTCATGCTCTTGGACTTAACACACTCATTCAATGAACAGAGAGTATTCATTCATTTTTTAGATACAAACTTCAATCGTTCAAGCAATGAAACAACCATTATTCATTTGTCAAGTGAAACAAACTTAACTCATTCAGTTGATGAATCTAACTGCATTCATTCTTTCAATAAAAGCAACTGCACTTTCCGATTCAATGATACCAACTGCACCTGATAATGCAATAAATAGAGCTTCTCTCATTCATCGAATTTCTTTGTCTGAACACACTCATTGTGGAAACAAACTTCAATCGTACATTCAATAAACGAAGCAGTATTCATTGATTCAATGAAACAGACTTCCTACATTCATTTAAAGCATCCAACAGCACTCATTCTTTCAATGTATCAAAGCTGCACTTACTAATTCAATGAAAGGAACTGAAGGTGTGAATTCAATAAGTACAGCTTCTGTCGTTCATTCAAATTCTCCAACTTATCTCACACATTCAATGAAACAAACTGCATTCATTCCTTCATTTCATCAAATTTCAGCACCAACTTCAGTGAATGAAACGTTATTCATTGATTCAGTCAAACACACGTAAAAAATCATGTAATGAATCCAACTGCATTGCATTATTTCACTGAATCAAAATCACCAATTCAATGAATCCAAATGCATCTGTTAATTCAATGTGCAGAGCTTCTCTCACTCATTCAATTTCTTGATCTTACAGCACTCATTCAATCTAACCAATGATTCATTCATTGAATCAAAATTCAACCCTACATTCAATAAATGAAACGTTACTCAATGATTCATTGTCTTGAAATTAACACACTCATTCAATGAAACAGACTGTATTCATTTATTGACATAAACTTCAACCGTACAAGCAATGAAATATCTGTTATTCATTTATCGAATGAAATAACCTTATCGCATTAAGTTAATGAATTTAACTCCATTCATTCCTTCAATGAAACCAACTGCACTGTCCGATTCAATGATACCAACTGCACCTGATAATGCAATATATAGATCTTCTCTCATTCATCGAATTTCTCGGTCTGAACACACTCATTTGTTGAAACAAACGGCGTTCATTCATTCAATCAAACTTCAATGAACCAATCAGTATTCATCGATTCAGTGAAACAGACTTACCACATTCATTTAAAGAATCCAACTGCCGTTATTCTTTCAATGTATCAAACTGCACGTACTAATTCAATGAAAAGAACTGAAGGTGTGAATTGAATAAGTACAGCTTCTGTCGTTCATTCAATTTCTAAACCTTATCTCACTCATTCAAAGAAACAATCTGCATTCATTCCTTCATTGCATCAAACTTCAACCGCAACTTCAATGATTGAAACGTTATTCAATGATTCACTGAAACTTACTTAACACAGTCATGTAATGAATACAATTGCATTTCATTCTTTGATTGAATCAAACCCACCGATTCAAGGCGTAAAATTGCATCTGTTAATTCAATGTGTAGAGCTCCTCTCACTCATTCAATTTCTTGAGCTTAAAGCACTCATTCAATGGAACCAACGGCAACCAACCATCAACCTTCGACACTACATTCAATGAATGAAACGTTACTCACTGTTCATTGTGTTGAACTTGACACACTCATTCAATGAAACAAACTGTATCCATTCATTCATTAAAAGAAACTTCAATCGTTGCAGCAATGAAACAACCGTTATAAATTTAACAAGTGCAACAAACTTCACTCATTCAATGAATGAATCGAACCGCATTCAAACTTTCAAAGAAAACAACTACACTCGCCGATTCAATGATACCAATTGCACCTGATAATTCAATGAATACAGCTTCTTTCACTCAATCAAATTCTTTAACTTAATGCACTCATTAAATGGATCCAACGGCATTCATTCATTCATTGAATCAAACTTCACCCCTAGATTCAATGATGAAACGTTACTCATTCATACATTCTCTTGAACGTAACACACTCATTCAATGAAACAGAGTGCATTCATTCATTTTTAAATAGAAACTTGAATCGTTCAAGCAATGACACAACCATTATTCATTTCTCAAGTGAAACAAACTTAACTCATTCAGTTAATGAATCTAACTGCATTCATTCTTTCAATAAAAGCAACTGCACTTTCCGATTCAATGATACCAACTGCACCTGATAATGCAATGTATAGAGCTTCTCTCATTCGTCGAATTTCTCGATCTTAACACACTCATTTGCTGAAACAAACCACGTTCATTCATTTATTCAATGAAACTTCAATCGTGAATTCATTGATTCAATGAAACAGACTTACCACATTCATTTAAAGGATCCAGCTGCCGTTATTCTTTCAATGTATCAAACTGAACTTACTAATTCAATGAAAGGAACTGAAGGTGTGAATTCAAAAAGTACAGCTTATTGATGCCAATGATACCAACTGCACCTGATAATTCAATGAATACAGCTTCTTTCACTCAATCAAATTATTTAACTTAATGCACTCATTAAATGGATCCAACGGCATTCATTCATTCATTGAATCAAACTTCACCCCTAGATTCAATGATGAAACGTAACTCATTCATTCATGCTCTTGGACTTAACACACTCATTCAATGAACAGAGAGTATTCATTCATTTTTTAGATACAAACTTCAATCGTTCAAGCAATGAAACAACCATTATTCATTTGTCAAGTGAAACAAACTTAACTCATTCAGTTGATGAATCTAACTGCATTCATTCTTTCAATAAAAGCAACTGCACTTTCGGATTCAATGATACCAACTGCACCTGATAATGCAATAAATAGAGCTTCTCTCATTCATCGAATTTCTTTGTCTGAACACACTCATTGTGGAAACAAACTTCAATCGTACATTCAATAAACGAAGCAGTATTCATTGATTCAATGAAACAGACTTCCTACATTCATTTAAAGCATCCAACAGCACTCATTCTTTCAATGTATCAAAACTGCACTTACTAATTCAATGAAAGGAACTGAAGGTGTGAATTCAATAAGTACAGCTTCTGTCGTTCATTCAAATTCTCCAACTTATCTCACACATTCAATGAAACAAACTGCATTCATTCCTTCATTTCATCAAATTTCAGCACCAACTTCAGTGAATGAAACGTTATTCATTGATTCAGTCAAACACACGTAACAAAATCATGTAATGAATCCAACTGCATTGCATTATTTCACTGAATCAAAATCACCAATTCAATGAATCCAAATGCATCTGTTAATTCAATGTGCAGAGCTTCTCTCACTCATTCAATTTCTTGATCTTACAGCACTCATTCAATCTAACCAATGATTCATTCATTGAATCAAAATTCAACCCTACATTCAATAAATGAAACGTTACTCAATGATTCATTGTCTTGAAATTAACACACTCATTCAATGAAACAGACTGTATTCATTTATTGACATAAACTTCAACCGTACAAGCAATGAAATATCTGTTATTCATTTATCGAATGAAATAACCTTATCGCATTAAGTTAATGAATTTAACTCCATTCATTCCTTCAATGAAACCAACTGCACTGTCCGATTCAATGATACCAACTGCACCTGATAATGCAATATATAGATCTTCTCTCATTCATCGAATTTCTCGGTCTGAACACACTCATTTGTTGAAACAAACGGCGTTCATTCATTCAATCAAACTTCAATGAACCAATCAGTATTCATCGATTCAGTGAAACAGACTTACCACATTCATTTAAAGAATCCAACTGCCGTTATTCTTTCAATGTATCAAACTGCACGTACTAATTCAATGAAAAGAACTGAAGGTGTGAATTGAATAAGTACAGCTTCTGTCGTTCATTCAATTTCTAAACCTTATCTCACTCATTCAAAGAAACAATCTGCATTCATTCCTTCATTGCATCAAACTTCAACCGCAACTTCAATGATTGAAACGTTATTCAATGATTCACTGAAACTTACTTAACACAGTCATGTAATGAATACAATTGCATTTCATTCTTTGATTGAATCAAACCCACCGATTCAAGGCGTAAAATTGCATCTGTTAATTCAATGTGTAGAGCTCCTCTCACTCATTCAATTTCTTGAGCTTAAAGCACTCATTCAATGGAACCAACGGCAACCAACCATCAACCTTCGACACTACATTCAATGAATGAAACGTTACTCACTGTTCATTGTCTTGAACTTGACACACTCATTCAATGAAACAGACTGTATCCATTCATTCATTAAAAGAAACTTCAATCGTTGCAGCAATGAAACAACCGTTATAAATTTAACAAGTGCAACAAACTTCACTCATTCAGTTAATGAATCGAACCGCATTCAAACTTTCAAAGAAAACAACTACACTCGCCGATTCAATGATACCAATTGCACCTGATAATTCAATGAATACAGCTTCTTTCACTCAATCAAATTCTTTAACCTAATGCACTCATTCAATCGATCCAACGGCATTCATTCATTCATTGAATCAAATTTCACCACTAGATTCAATGATGAAACGTTACTCATTCATTCATTCTCTTGAACGTAACACACTCATTCAATGAAACAGAGTGTATTCATCCATTTTTTAAATAGAAACTCATTCAGTTGATGAATCTGACTGAATCTAATCATTCTTTCAATAAAACAACTGCACTTTCCTATTCAATGATACCAACGGTACCTGATAATTCAATGAACAGAGCTTCTCTCAATTATTGAATTTCTCGATCTTAACACACTCATTTGCTGAATCAAACGGCGTTCATTCATTAATTCAATCAAACTTCAATCGTACATTCGATAAACGAAGCAGTATGCATTGATTCAAAGCATCCAACATTTATTTAAAGAATCCAACTGCAGTTATTCTTTCAAAGTATCAATCTGCACTAACTAATTCAATGAAAGCAAGTGATTGCTTGAATTTAATGAGTACAGCGTCTATCCTTCATTCAATTTCTCCACCTTAACTCAATCATTCAATGAAACAAACTGCATTCGTTCTTTCATTGCATCAAACTTCAACCGCAACTTCAATGAAAGAAACGTTTTGCATTGATTCAATGAAACATTGTTAACACAGTCATGTAATGAATCCAACTGCATTTCATTCTTTCATTGAATCAAATTCACTGACTCAATGAATCCAACTACATCTATCAATTCAATGCATAGAGCTTCTCTCACTCAACCATATTCTTTATCTTAATGCCCTCATTCAACGGAACCAACGGCATTCATTCATTGAATCAAACTTCAACCCGAGTTTCAATGATTGAAACTTTACTAATTCATTCATTCTCTTGAACTTAAAACACTTATTCAATGAAACAGAGTGTATTCATTCATTTTTTAATAGAAGCTTCAACGTACAAGCAATTAAAAAACCATTCTTCATTTGTCGAGTGAAACAAACTTAACTCATTCTGTTAATGTATTAACTGCATTCATTCTTTCAATAAAACCAACTGCACTCAATGATCCCAACGGTACCTGATAATTCAATGAACAGTGATTCTATCATTCATTGAATTTCTCGATCTTAACACACACATTTGCTGAAACAAACCACGTTCATTCATTCATTCAATCAAACTTCAATCGTCCATTCAATGAACCAATCAGTATTCATCGATTCAGTGAAACAGACTTACCACATTCATTTAAAGAATCCAACTGCCGTTATTCTTTCAATGTATCAAACTGCACGTACTAATTCAATGAAAGGAACTGAAGGTGTGAATTGAATAAGTACAGCTTCTGTCGTTCATTCAATTTCTAAACCTTATCTCACTCATTCAAAGAAACAATCTGCATTCATTCCTTCATTGCATCAAACTTCAACCGCAACTTCAATGATTGAAACGGTATTCAATGATTCACTGAAACTTACTTAACACAGTCATGTAATGAATACAATTGCATTTCATTCTTTGATTGAATCAAACCCACCGAATCAAGGCATAAAATTGCATCTGTTAATTCAATGTGTAGAGCTCCTCTCACTCATTCAATTTCTTGAGCTTAAAGCACTCATTCAATGGAACCAACGGCAACCAACCATCAACCTTCGACACTACATTCAATGAATGAAACGTTACTCACTGTTCATTGTGTTGAACTTGACACACTCATTCAATGAAACAAACTGTATCCATTCATTCATTAAAAGAAACTTCAATCGTTGCAGCAATGAAACAACCGTTATAAATTTAACAAGTGCAACAAACTTCACTCATTCAATGAATGAATCGAACCGCATTCAAACTTTCAAAGAAAACAACTACACTCGCCGATTCAATGATACCAATTGCACCTGATAATTCAATGAATACAGCTTCTTTCACTCAATCAAATTCTTTAACTTAATGCACTCATTAAATGGATCCAACGGCATTCATTCATTCATTGAATCAAACTTCACCCCTAGATTCAATGATGAAACGTTACTCATTCATACATTCTCTTGAACGTAACACACTCATTCAATGAAACAGAGTGCATTCATTCATTTTTAAATAGAAACTTGAATCGTTCAAGCAATGACACAACCATTATTCATTTCTCAAGTGAAACAAACTTAACTCATTCAGTTAATGAATCTAACTGCATTCATTCTTTCAATAAAAGCAACTGCACTTTCCGATTCAATGATACCAACTGCACCTGATAATGCAATGTATAGAGCTTCTCTCATTCGTCGAATTTCTCGATCTTAACACACTCATTTGCTGAAACAAACCACGTTCATTCATTTATTCAATGAAACTTCAATCGTGAATTCATTGATTCAATGAAACAGACTTACCACATTCATTTAAAGGATCCAGCTGCCGTTATTCTTTCAATGTATCAAACTGAACTTACTAATTCAATGAAAGGAACTGAAGGTGTGAATTCAAAAAGTACAGCTTATTGATGCCAATGATACCAACTGCACCTGATAATTCAATGAATACAGCTTCTTTCACTCAATCAAATTATTTAACTTAATGCACTCATTAAATGGATCCAACGGCATTCATTCATTCATTGAATCAAACTTCACCCCTAGATTCAATGATGAAACGTAACTCATTCATTCATGCTCTTGGACTTAACACACTCATTCAATGAACAGAGAGTATTCATTCATTTTTTAGATACAAACTTCAATCGTTCAAGCAATGAAACAACCATTATTCATTTGTCAAGTGAAACAAACTTAACTCATTCAGTTGATGAATCTAACTGCATTCATTCTTTCAATAAAAGCAACTGCACTTTCCGATTCAATGATACCAACTGCACCTGATAATGCAATAAATAGAGCTTCTCTCATTCATCGAATTTCTTTGTCTGAACACACTCATTGTGGAAACAAACTTCAATCGTACATTCAATAAACGAAGCAGTATTCATTGATTCAATGAAACAGACTTCCTACATTCATTTAAAGCATCCAACAGCACTCATTCTTTCAATGTATCAAAGCTGCACTTACTAATTCAATGAAAGGAACTGAAGGTGTGAATTCAATAAGTACAGCTTCTGTCGTTCATTCAAATTCTCCAACTTATCTCACACATTCAATGAAACAAACTGCATTCATTCCTTCATTTCATCAAATTTCAGCACCAACTTCAGTGAATGAAACGTTATTCATTGATTCAGTCAAACACACGTAAAAAATCATGTAATGAATCCAACTGCATTGCATTATTTCACTGAATCAAAATCACCAATTCAATGAATCCAAATGCATCTGTTAATTCAATGTGCAGAGCTTCTCTCACTCATTCAATTTCTTGATCTTACAGCACTCATTCAATCTAACCAATGATTCATTCATTGAATCAAAATTCAACCCTACATTCAATAAATGAAACGTTACTCAATGATTCATTGTCTTGAAATTAACACACTCATTCAATGAAACAGACTGTATTCATTTATTGACATAAACTTCAACCGTACAAGCAATGAAATATCTGTTATTCATTTATCGAATGAAATAACCTTATCGCATTAAGTTAATGAATTTAACTCCATTCATTCCTTCAATGAAACCAACTGCACTGTCCGATTCAATGATACCAACTGCACCTGATAATGCAATATATAGATCTTCTCTCATTCATCGAATTTCTCGGTCTGAACACACTCATTTGTTGAAACAAACGGCGTTCATTCATTCAATCAAACTTCAATGAACCAATCAGTATTCATCGATTCAGTGAAACAGACTTACCACATTCATTTAAAGAATCCAACTGCCGTTATTCTTTCAATGTATCAAACTGCACGTACTAATTCAATGAAAAGAACTGAAGGTGTGAATTGAATAAGTACAGCTTCTGTCGTTCATTCAATTTCTAAACCTTATCTCACTCATTCAAAGAAACAATCTGCATTCATTCCTTCATTGCATCAAACTTCAACCGCAACTTCAATGATTGAAACGTTATTCAATGATTCACTGAAACTTACTTAACACAGTCATGTAATGAATACAATTGCATTTCATTCTTTGATTGAATCAAACCCACCGATTCAAGGCGTAAAATTGCATCTGTTAATTCAATGTGTAGAGCTCCTCTCACTCATTCAATTTCTTGAGCTTAAAGCACTCATTCAATGGAACCAACGGCAACCAACCATCAACCTTCGACACTACATTCAATGAATGAAACGTTACTCACTGTTCATTGTCTTGAACTTGACACACTCATTCAATGAAACAGACTGTATCCATTCATTCATTAAAAGAAACTTCAATCGTAGCAGCAATGAAACAACCGTTATAAATTTAACAAGTGCAACAAACTTCACTCATTCAGTTAATGAATCGAACCGCATTCAAACTTTCAAAGAAAACAACTACACTCGCCGATTCAATGATACCAATTGCACCTGATAATTCAATGAATACAGCTTCTTTCACTCAATCAAATTCTTTAACCTAATGCACTCATTCAATCGATCCAACGGCATTCATTCATTCATTGAATCAAATTTCACCACTAGATTCAATGATGAAACGTTACTCATTCATTCATTCTCTTGAACGTAACACACTCATTCAATGAAACAGAGTGTATTCATCCAATTTTTAAATAGAAACTCATTCAGTTGATGAATCTGACTGAATCTAATCATTCTTTCAATAAAACAACTGCACTTTCCTATTCAATGATACCAACGGTACCTGATAATTCAATGAACAGAGCTTCTCTCAATTATTGAATTTCTCGATCTTAACACACTCATTTGCTGAATCAAACGGCGTTCATTCATTAATTCAATCAAACTTCAATCGTACATTCGATAAACGAAGCAGTATGCATTGATTCAAAGCATCCAACATTTATTTAAAGAATCCAACTGCAGTTATTCTTTCAAAGTATCAATCTGCACTAACTAATTCAATGAAAGCAAGTGATTGCTTGAATTTAATGAGTACAGCGTCTATCCTTCATTCAATTTCTCCACCTTAACTCAATCATTCAATGAAACAAACTGCATTCGTTCTTTCATTGCATCAAACTTCAACCGCAACTTCAATGAAAGAAACGTTTTGCATTGATTCAATGAAACATTGTTAACACAGTCATGTAATGAATCCAACTGCATTTCATTCTTTCATTGAATCAAATTCACTGACTCAATGAATCCAACTACATCTATCAATTCAATGCATAGAGCTTCTCTCACTCAACCATATTCTTTATCTTAATGCCCTCATTCAACGGAACCAACGGCATTCATTCATTGAATCAAACTTCAACCCGAGTTTCAATGATTGAAACTTTACTAATTCATTCATTCTCTTGAACTTAAAACACTTATTCAATGAAACAGAGTGTATTCATTCATTTTTTAATAGAAGCTTCAACGTACAAGCAATTAAAAAACCATTCTTCATTTGTCGAGTGAAACAAACTTAACTCATTCTGTTAATGTATTAACTGCATTCATTCTTTCAATAAAACCAACTGCACTCAATGATCCCAACGGTACCTGATAATTCAATGAACAGTGATTCTATCATTCATTGAATTTCTCGATCTTAACACACACATTTGCTGAAACAAACCACGTTCATTCATTCATTCAATCAAACTTCAATCGTCCATTCAATGAACCAATCAGTATTCATCGATTCAGTGAAACAGACTTACCACATTCATTTAAAGAATCCAACTGCCGTTATTCTTTCAATGTATCAAACTGCACGTACTAATTCAATGAAAGGAACTGAAGGTGTGAATTGAATAAGTACAGCTTCTGTCGTTCATTCAATTTCTAAACCTTATCTCACTCATTCAAAGAAACAATCTGCATTCATTCCTTCATTGCATCAAACTTCAACCGCAACTTCAATGATTGAAACGGTATTCAATGATTCACTGAAACTTACTTAACACAGTCATGTAATGAATACAATTGCATTTCATTCTTTGATTGAATCAAACCCACCGAATCAAGGCATAAAATTGCATCTGTTAATTCAATGTGTAGAGCTCCTCTCACTCATTCAATTTCTTGAGCTTAAAGCACTCATTCAATGGAACCAACGGCAACCAACCATCAACCTTCGACACTACATTCAATGAATGAAACGTTACTCACTGTTCATTGTGTTGAACTTGACACACTCATTCAATGAAACAAACTGTATCCATTCATTCATTAAAAGAAACTTCAATCGTTGCAGCAATGAAACAACCGTTATAAATTTAACAAGTGCAACAAACTTCACTCATTCAATGAATGAATCGAACCGCATTCAAACTTTCAAAGAAAACAACTACACTCGCCGATTCAATGATACCAATTGCACCTGATAATTCAATGAATACAGCTTCTTTCACTCAATCAAATTCTTTAACTTAATGCACTCATTAAATGGATCCAACGGCATTCATTCATTCATTGAATCAAACTTCACCCCTAGATTCAATGATGAAACGTTACTCATTCATACATTCTCTTGAACGTAACACACTCATTCAATGAAACAGAGTGCATTCATTCATTTTTAAATAGAAACTTGAATCGTTCAAGCAATGACACAACCATTATTCATTTCTCAAGTGAAACAAACTTAACTCATTCAGTTAATGAATCTAACTGCATTCATTCTTTCAATAAAAGCAACTGCACTTTCCGATTCAATGATACCAACTGCACCTGATAATGCAATGTATAGAGCTTCTCTCATTCGTCGAATTTCTCGATCTTAACACACTCATTTGCTGAAACAAACCACGTTCATTCATTTATTCAATGAAACTTCAATCGTGAATTCATTGATTCAATGAAACAGACTTACCACATTCATTTAAAGGATCCAGCTGCCGTTATTCTTTCAATGTATCAAACTGAACTTACTAATTCAATGAAAGGAACTGAAGGTGTGAATTCAAAAAGTACAGCTTATTGATGCCAATGATACCAACTGCACCTGATAATTCAATGAATACAGCTTCTTTCACTCAATCAAATTATTTAACTTAATGCACTCATTAAATGGATCCAACGGCATTCATTCATTCATTGAATCAAACTTCACCCCTAGATTCAATGATGAAACGTAACTCATTCATTCATGCTCTTGGACTTAACACACTCATTCAATGAACAGAGAGTATTCATTCATTTTTTAGATACAAACTTCAATCGTTCAAGCAATGAAACAACCATTATTCATTTGTCAAGTGAAACAAACTTAACTCATTCAGTTGATGAATCTAACTGCATTCATTCTTTCAATAAAAGCAACTGCACTTTCCGATTCAATGATACCAACTGCACCTGATAATGCAATAAATAGAGCTTCTCTCATTCATCGAATTTCTTTGTCTGAACACACTCATTGTGGAAACAAACTTCAATCGTACATTCAATAAACGAAGCAGTATTCATTGATTCAATGAAACAGACTTCCTACATTCATTTAAAGCATCCAACAGCACTCATTCTTTCAATGTATCAAAACTGCACTTACTAATTCAATGAAAGGAACTGAAGGTGTGAATTCAATAAGTACAGCTTCTGTCGTTCATTCAAATTCTCCAACTTATCTCACACATTCAATGAAACAAACTGCATTCATTCCTTCATTTCATCAAATTTCAGCACCAACTTCAGTGAATGAAACGTTATTCATTGATTCAGTCAAACACACGTAAAAAATCATGTAATGAATCCAACTGCATTGCATTATTTCACTGAATCAAAATCACCAATTCAATGAATCCAAATGCATCTGTTAATTCAATGTGCAGAGCTTCTCTCACTCATTCAATTTCTTGATCTTACAGCACTCATTCAATCTAACCAATGATTCATTCATTGAATCAAAATTCAACCCTACATTCAATAAATGAAACGTTACTCAATGATTCATTGTCTTGAAATTAACACACTCATTCAATGAAACAGACTGTATTCATTTATTGACATAAACTTCAACCGTACAAGCAATGAAATATCTGTTATTCATTTATCGAATGAAATAACCTTATCGCATTAAGTTAATGAATTTAACTCCATTCATTCCTTCAATGAAACCAACTGCACTGTCCGATTCAATGATGCCAACTGCACCTGATAATGCAATATATAGATCTTCTCTCATTCATCGAATTTCTCGGTCTGAACACACTCATTTGTTGAAACAAACGGCGTTCATTCATTCAATCAAACTTCAATGAACCAATCAGTATTCATCGATTCAGTGAAACAGACTTACCACATTCATTTAAAGAATCCAACTGCCGTTATTCTTTCAATGTATCAAACTGCACGTACTAATTCAATGAAAAGAACTGAAGGTGTGAATTGAATAAGTACAGCTTCTGTCGTTCATTCAATTTCTAAACCTTATCTCACTCATTCAAAGAAACAATCTGCATTCATTCCTTCATTGCATCAAACTTCAACCGCAACTTCAATGATTGAAACGTTATTCAATGATTCACTGAAACTTACTTAACACAGTCATGTAATGAATACAATTGCATTTCATTCTTTGATTGAATCAAACCCACCGATTCAAGGCGTAAAATTGCATCTGTTAATTCAATGTGTAGAGCTCCTCTCACTCATTCAATTTCTTGAGCTTAAAGCACTCATTCAATGGAACCAACGGCAACCAACCATCAACCTTCGACACTACATTCAATGAATGAAACGTTACTCACTGTTCATTGTCTTGAACTTGACACACTCATTCAATGAAACAGACTGTATCCATTCATTCATTAAAAGAAACTTCAATCGTAGCAGCAATGAAACAACCGTTATAAATTTAACAAGTGCAACAAACTTCACTCATTCAGTTAATGAATCGAACCGCATTCAAACTTTCAAAGAAAACAACTACACTCGCCGATTCAATGATACCAATTGCACCTGATAATTCAATGAATACAGCTTCTTTCACTCAATCAAATTCTTTAACCTAATGCACTCATTCAATCGATCCAACGGCATTCATTCATTCATTGAATCAAATTTCACCACTAGATTCAATGATGAAACGTTACTCATTCATTCATTCTCTTGAACGTAACACACTCATTCAATGAAACAGAGTGTATTCATCCAATTTTTAAATAGAAACTCATTCAGTTGATGAATCTGACTGAATCTAATCATTCTTTCAATAAAACAACTGCACTTTCCTATTCAATGATACCAACGGTACCTGATAATTCAATGAACAGAGCTTCTCTCAATTATTGAATTTCTCGATCTTAACACACTCATTTGCTGAATCAAACGGCGTTCATTCATTAATTCAATCAAACTTCAATCGTACATTCGATAAACGAAGCAGTATGCATTGATTCAAAGCATCCAACATTTATTTAAAGAATCCAACTGCAGTTATTCTTTCAAAGTATCAATCTGCACTAACTAATTCAATGAAAGCAAGTGATTGCTTGAATTTAATGAGTACAGCGTCTATCCTTCATTCAATTTCTCCACCTTAACTCAATCATTCAATGAAACAAACTGCATTCGTTCTTTCATTGCATCAAACTTCAACCGCAACTTCAATGAAAGAAACGTTTTGCATTGATTCAATGAAACATTGTTAACACAGTCATGTAATGAATCCAACTGCATTTCATTCTTTCATTGAATCAAATTCACTGACTCAATGAATCCAACTACATCTATCAATTCAATGCATAGAGCTTCTCTCACTCAACCATATTCTTTATCTTAATGCCCTCATTCAACGGAACCAACGGCATTCATTCATTCATTGAATCAAACTTCAACCCTAGTTTCAATGATTGAAACTTTACTAATTCATTCATTCTCTTGAACTTAAAACACTTATTCAATGAAACAGAGTGTATTCATTCATTTTTTAATAGAAGCTTCAACGTACAAGCAATTAAAAAACCATTCTTCATTTGTCGAGTGAAACAAACTTAACTCATTCTGTTAATGTATTAACTGCATTCAATAAAACCAACTGCACTCAATGATCCCAACGGTACCTGATAATTCAATGAACAGTGATTCTATCATTCATTGAATTTCTCGATCTTAACACACTCATTTGCTGAAACAAACCACGTTCATTCATTCATTCAATCAAACTTCAATCGTCCATTCAATAAACAAATCAGTATTCATGGATTCAATGAAACAGACTGACCACATTCATTTATAGAATCCCACTGATGTAATTATTTCAATGTATCATACTGCACTTACTAATTCAATAAAAGAAACTCAAGGTTCCTGAAGTACAGGTTAATAAGTACAGCAGACAGCGATTCTATAAGTACAGCTTCTGTCGTTCATTCACTTTCTAAACCTTAACTCACTCATTCAATGAAACAAACTGCATCATTCCTTCATTTCATCAAACTTCATCCGCAACTTCAATGAATGAAACGTTATTCATTGTTTCAGTCAAACACACTTAACACAATCATGTAATGAATCCAACTGCATTTCATTATTTCACTGAATCAAACTCACCGATTCAATGAATCCAAATTCATCTGTTAATTCAATGTGCAGAGCTTTTCTCACTCATTCAATTTCTTGATCTTACAGCACTCATTCAATCTAACCATTCATTCATTGAATCAAACATCAACCCTACATTCAATAAATGAAACGTTACTCATTCATTCATTCTCTGGAGCTTAACACACTCATTCAATGAAACAGACTGTATTCATTCATGGATATAAACTTCAATCGTACAAGCAATGAAACAACTGTTAATCAATTATCGAATGTAACAATCTTAACGCAATAAGTTAATGAATCTAACTCCATTCATTCCTTCAATGAAACCAACTGCACTGTCTGATTCAATGATACCAACTGCACCTGAAAATGCTTCTCTCATTCGTCGAATGTCTCGATCTTAACACACTCATTTGCTGAAACAAACCACGTTCATTCATTCATTCAATGAAACTTCAATCGTGAATTCATTGATTCAATGAAACAGACTTACCACATTCATTTAAAGAATCCAGCTGCCGTTATTCTTTCAATGTATCAAACTGAACTTACTAATTCAATGAAAGGAACTGGAGGTGTGAATTCAATAAGTACAGCTTATTGATACCAATGATACCAACTGCACCTGATAATTCAATGAATACAGCTTCTTTCACTCAATCAAATTCTTTAACTTAATGCACTCATTCAATGGATCCAACGGCATTCATTCATTCATTGAATCAAACTTCACCCCTAGATTCAATGAGGAAACGTTACTGATTCATTCATTCTCTTGAACTTAACACACTCATTCAATGAAACAGAGTGCATTCATTCATTTTTTAAATAGAAACTTCAATCGTTCAAGCAATGAAACAACCATTATTCATTTGTCAAGTGAAACAAACTTAACTCATTCAGTTGATGAATCTAACTGCATTCATTCTTTCAATAAAAGCAACTGCACTTTCCGATTCAATGAAACCAACTGCATCTGATAATGCAATAAATAGAGCTTCTCTCATTCAGCGAATTTCTTTGTCTGAACACACTCATTTGTGGAAACAAACTTCAATCGTACATTCAATAAACGAAGCAGTATTCATTGATTCAATGAAACAGACTTCCCACATTCATTTAAAGCATCCAACAGCACTCATTCTTTCAATGTATCAAAACTGAACTTACTAATTCAATGAAAGGAACTGAAGGTGTGAATTCAATAAGTACAGCTTCTGTCGTTCATTCAAATTCTCCATCTTATCTCACACATTCAATGAAACAAACTGCATTCATTCCTTCATTGCATCAAACTTCAACAGCAACTTCAGTGTTATTCAGTGATTCAGTCAAACACACGTAACAAAATCATGTAGTGAATCCAACTGCATTGCATTATTTCACTGAATCAAAATCACCAATTCAATGAATCCAAATGCATCTGTTAATTCAATGTGCAGAGCTTCTCTCACTCATTCAATTTCTTGATCTTACAGCACTCATTCAATCTAACCAAGGGCAATCATTCATTCATTGAATCAAACTTCAACCCTACATTCAATAAATGAAACGTTACTCATTCATTCATTCTCTGGAACTTAACGCAGTCATTCAATGAAACAGACTGTATTCATTCATTGATATAAACTTCAATCGTACAAGCAATGAAACAACTGTTAATCAATTATCGAATGTAACAATCTTAACGCAATAAGTTAATGAATCTAACTCCATTCATTCCTTCAATGAAACCAACTGCACTGTCTGATTCAATGATACCAACTGCACCTGATAACGCAATGTATCGAGCTTCTCTCATTCATCGAATTTCTCGGTCCGCACACACTCATTTGTTGAAACAAACGGCGTTCATTCATTTATTCAATCAAACTTCAATCGTGCATTCAATGAACCAATCAGTATTCATTGATTCAATGAAACAGACTTACCACATTCATTTAAAGAATCCAGCTGCCGTTATTCTTTCAATGTATCAAACTGAACGTACTAATTCAATGAAAGGAACTGGAGGTGTGAATTCAATAAATACAGCTTATTGATACCAATGATACCAACTGCACCTGATAATTCAATGAATACAGCTTCTTTCACTCAATCAAATTCTTTAACTTAATGCACTCATTCAATGGATCCAACGGCATTCATTCATTCATTGAATCAAACTTCACCCCTAAACAGAGTGTATTCATTCATTTTTTAATAGAAGCTTCAACGTACAAGCAATTAAAAAACCATTCTTCATTTGCCGAGTGAAACAAACTTAACTCATTCTGTTAATGTATTAACTGCATTCATTCTTTCAATAAAACCAACTGCACGTACAAGCAATGAAACAACTGTTAATCAATTATCGAAAGTAACAATCTGAACGCAATAAGTTAATGAATCTAACTCCATTCATTCCTTCAATGAAACCAACTGCACTGTCTGATTCAATGATACCAACTGCACCTGAAAATGCTTCTCTCATTCGTCGAATGTCTCGATCTTAACACACTCATTTGCTGAAACAAACCACGTTCATTCATTCAATGAAACTTCAATCGTGAATTCATTGATTCAATGAAACAGACTTACCACATTCATTTAAAGAATCCAGCTGCCGTTATTCTTTCAATGTATCAAACTGAACTTACTAATTCAATGAAAGGAACTGGAGGTGTGAATTCAATAAGTACAGCTTATTGATACCAATGATACCAACTGCACCTGATAATTCAATGAATACAGCTTCTTTCACTCAATCAAATTCTTTAACTTAATGCACTCATTCAATGGATCCAACGGCATTCATTCATTCATTGAATCAAACTTCACCCCTAGATTCAATGATGAAATGTTACTCATTCATTCATTCTCTTGAACTTAAGACACTCATTCAATGAAACAGAGTGTATTCATCCATTTTTTTAAATAGAAACTTCAATCGTTCAAGCAATGAAACAACCATTATTCATTTGTCAAGTGAAACAAACTTAACTCATTCAGTTGATGAATCTAACTGCATTCATTCTTTCAATAAAAGCAACTGCACTTTCCGATTCAATGATACCAACTGCATCTGATAATGCAATAAATAGAGCTTTTCTCTTTCATCTAATTTCTTTGTCTGAACACACTCACTTGTGGAAACCAACTTCAATCGTACATTCAATAAACGAAGCAGTATTCATTGATTCAATGAAACAGACTTTCCACATTCATTTAAAGCATCCAACAGCACTCATTCTTTCAATGTATCAAAACTGCACTTACTAATTCAATGAAAGGAACTGAAGGTGTGAATTCAATAAGTACAGCTTCTGTCGTTCATTCAAATTCTCCATCTTATCACATACATTCAATGAAACAAACTGCATTCATTCCTTCATTGCATCAAACTTCACCAGCACCTTCAGTGAATGAAACGTTATTCATTGATTCAGTCAAACACACGTAACAAAATCATGTAATGAATCCAACTGCATTGCATTATTTCACTGAATCAAAATCACCAATTCAATGAATCCAAATGCATCTGTTAATTCAATGTGCAGAGCTTCACTCACTCATTCAACTTCTTGATCTTACAGCACTCATTCAATCTAAACAATGATTCATTCATTGAATCAAAATTCAACCCTACATTCAATAAATGAAACGTTACTCAATAGTCATTGTCTTGAAATTAACACACTCATTCAATTGAACAGACTGTATTCATTTATTGATATAAACTTCAACCGTACAAGCAATGAAACATCTGTTATTCATTTATCGAATGAAACAACCTTATCGCATTAAGTGAATGAATTTAACTCCATTCATTCCTTCAAAGCAACCAACTGCACTGTCCGATTCAATGATACCAACTGCACCTGATAATGCAATATATAGATCTTCTCTCATTCATCGAATTTCTCGGTCTGAACACACTCATTTGTTGAAACAAACGGCGTTCATTCATTCATTCAATCAAACTTCAATGAACCAATCAGTATTCATCGATTCAGTGAAACAGACTTACCACATTCATTTAAAGAATCCAACTGCCGTTATTCTTTCAATGTATCGAACTGCACGTACTAATTCAATGAAAGGAACTGAAGGTGTGAATTGAATAAGTACAGCTTCTGTCGTTCATTCAATTTCTAAACCTTATCTCACTCATTCAAAGAAACAATCTGCATTCATTCCTTCATTGCATCAAACTTCAACCGCAACTTCAATGATTGAAACGTTATTCAATGATTCACTGAAACTTACTTAACACAGTCATGTAATGAATACAATTGCATTTCATTCTTTGATTGAATCAAACCCACCGATTCAAGGCGTAAAATTGCATCTGTTAATTCAATGTGTAGAGCTCCTCTCACTCATTCAATTTCTTGAGCTTAAAGCACTCATTCAATGGAACCAACGGCAACCAACCATCAACCTTCGACACTACATTCAATGAATGAAACGTTACTCACTGTTCATTGTCTTGAACTTGACACACTCATTCAATGAAACAGACTGTATCCATTCATTCATTAAAAGAAACTTCAATCGTAGCAGCAATGAAACAACCGTTATAAATTTAACAAGTGCAACAAACTTCACTCATTCAGTTAATGAATCGAACCGCATTCAAACTTTCAAAGAAAACAACTACACTCGCCGATTCAATGATACCAATTGCACCTGATAATTCAATGAATACAGCTTCTTTCACTCAATCAAATTCTTTAACTTAATGCACTGATTCAATGGATCCAACGGAATTCATTCATTCATTGAATCAAACTTCACACCTAGATTCAATGATGAAATGTTACTCATTCATTCATTCTCTTGAACTTAAGACACTCATTCAATGAAACAGAGTGTATTCATCCATTTTTTAAAATACAAACTTCAATCGTTCAAGCAATGAAACAACCATTATTCATTTGTCAAGTGAAACAAACTTAACTCATTCAGTTGATGAATCTAACTGAATCTAATCATTCTTTCAATAAAAGCAACTGCACTTTCCGATTCAATGATACCAACGGTACCTGATAATTCAATGAACAGAGCTTCTCTCAATTTTTGAATTTCTCGATCTTAACACACTCATTTGCTGAATCAAACGGCGTTCATTCATTAATTCAATCAAACTTCAATCGTACATTCGATAAACGAAGCAGTATGCATTGATTCAAAGCATCCAACATTTATTTAAAGAATCCAACTGCAGTTATTCTTTCAATGTATCAATCTGCACTAACTAATTCAATGAAAGCAAGTGATTGCTTGAATTTAATGAGTACAGCGTCTAATCCTTCATTCAATTTCTCCACCTTAACTCAATCATTCAATGAAACAAACTGCATTCGTTCTTTCATTGCATCAAACTTCAACCGCAACTTCAATGAAAGAAACGTTTTGCATTGATTCAATGAAACATTGTTAACACAGTCATGTAATGAATCCAACTGCATTTCATTCTTTCATTGAATCAAATTCACTGACTCAATGAATCCAACTACATCTATCAATTCAATGCATAGAGCTTCTCTCACTCAACCATATTCTTTATCTTAATGCCCTCATTCAACGGAACCAACGGCATTCATTCATTGAATCAAACTTCAACCCGAGTATCAATGATTGAAACTTTACTAATTCATTCATTCTCTTGAACTTAAAACACTTATTCAATGAAACAGAGTGTATTCATTCATTTTTTAATAGAAGCTTCAACGTACAAGCAATTAAAAAACCATTCTTCATTTGTCGAGTGAAACAAACTTAACTCATTCTGTTAATGTATTAACTGCATTCATTCTTTCAATAAAACCAACTGCACTCAATGATCCCAACGGTACCTGATAATTCAATGAACAGTGATTCTATCATTCATTGAATTTCTCGATCTTAACACACACATTTGCTGAAACAAACCACGTTCATTCATTCATTCAATCAAACTTCAATCGTCCATTCAATGAACCAATCAGTATTCATCGATTCAGTGAAACAGACTTACCACATTCATTTAAATAATCCAACTGCCGTTATTCTTTCAATGTATCAAACTGCACGTACTAATTCAATGAAAGGAACTGAAGGTGTGAATTGAATAAGTACAGCTTCTGTCGTTCATTCAATTTCTAAACCTTATCTCACTCATTCAAAGAAACAATCTGCATTCATTCCTTCATTGCATCAAACTTCAACCGCAACTTCAATGATTGAAACGGTATTCAATGATTCACTGAAACTTACTTAACACAGTCATGTAATGAATACAATTGCATTTCATTCTTTGATTGAATCAAACACACCGAATCAAGGCATAAAATTGCATCTGTTAATTCAATGTGTAGAGCTCCTCTCACTCATTCAATTTCTTGAGCTTAAAGCACTCATTCAATGGAACCAACGGCAACCAACCATCAACCTTCGACACTACATTCAATGAATGAAACGTTACTCACTGTTCATTGTGTTGAACTTGACACACTCATTCAATGAAACAAACTGTATCCATTCATTCATTAAAAGAAACTTCAATCGTTGCAGCAATGAAACAACCGTTATAAATTTAACAAGTGCAACAAACTTCACTCATTCAATGAATGAATCGAACCGCATTCAAACTTTTAAAGAAAACAACTACACTCGCCGATTCAATGATACCAATTGCACCTGATAATTCAATGAATACAGCTTCTTTCACTCAATCAAATTCTTTAACCTAATGCACTCATTCAATTAATCCAACGGCATTCATTCATTCATTGAATCAAACTTCACCCCTAGATTCAATGATGAAACGTTACTCATTCATACATTCTCTTGAACGTAACACACTCATTCAATGAAACAGAGTGCATTCATTCATTTTTAAATAGAAACTTGAATCGTTCAAGCAATGACACAACCATTATTCATTTCTCAAGTGAAACAAACTTAACTCATTCAGTTAATGAATCTAACTGCATTCATTCTTTCAATAAAAGCAACTGCACTTTCCGATTCAATGATACCAACTGCACCTGATAATGCAATGTATAGAGCTTCTCTCATTCGTCGAATTTCTCGATCTTAACACACTCATTTGCTGAAACAAACCACGTTCATTCATTTATTCAATGAAACTTCAATCGTGAATTCATTGATTCAATGAAACAGACTTACCACATTCATTTAAAGGATCCAGCTGCCGTTATTCTTTCAATGTATCAAACTGAACTTACTAATTCAATGAAAGGAACTGAAGGTGTGAATTCAAGAATTACAGCTTATTGATGCCAATGATACCAACTGCACCTGATAATTCAATGAATACAGCTTCTTTCACTCAATCAAATTATTTAACTTAATGCACTCATTAAATGGATCCAACGGCATTCATTCATTCATTGAATCAAACTTCACCCCTAGATTCAATGATGAAACGTAACTCATTCATTCATGCTCTTGGACTTAACACACTCATTCAATGAACAGAGAGTATTCATTCATTTTTTAGATACAAACTTCAATCGTTCAAGCAATGAAACAACCATTATTCATTTGTCAAGTGAAACAAACTTAACTCATTCAGTTGATGAATCTAACTGCATTCATTCTTTCAATAAAAGCAACTGCACTTTCCGATTCAATGATACCAACTGCACCTGATAATGCAATAAATAGAGCTTCTCTCATTCATCGAATTTCTTTGTCTGAACACACTCATTGTGGAAACAAACTTCAATCGTACATTCAATAAACGAAGCAGTATTCATTGATTCAATGAAACAGACTTCCTACATTCATTTAAAGCATCCAACAGCACTCATTCTTTCAATGTATCAAAACTGCACTTACTAATTCAATGAAAGGAACTGAAGGTGTGAATTCAATAAGTACAGCTTCTGTCGTTCATTCAAATTCTCCATCTTATCTCACACATTCAATGAAACAAACTGCATTCATTCCTTCATTTCATCAAATTTCAGCACCAACTTCAGTGAATGAAACGTTATTCATTGATTCAGTCAAACACACGTAAAAAATCATGTAATGAATCCAACTGCATTGCATTATTTCACTGAATCAAAATCACCAATTCAATGAATCCAAATGCATCTGTTAATTCAATGTGCAGAGCTTCTCTCACTCATTCAATTTCTTGATCTTACAGCACTCATTCAATCTAACCAATGATTCATTCATTGAATCAAAATTCAACCCTACATTCAATAAATGAAACGTTACTCAATGATTCATTGTCTTGAAATTAACACACTCATTCAATGAAACAGACTGTATTCATTTATTGACATAAACTTCAACCGTACAAGCAATGAAATATCTGTTATTCATTTATCGAATGAAATAACCTTATCGCATTAAGTTAATGAATTTAACTCCATTCATTCCTTCAATGAAACCAACTGCACTGTCCGATTCAATGATACCAACTGCACCTGATAATGCAATATATAGATCTTCTCTCATTCATCGAATTTCTCGGTCTGAACACACTCATTTGTTGAAACAAACGGCGTTCATTCATTCAATCAAACTTCAATGAACCAATCAGTATTCATCGATTCAATGAAACAGACTTACCACATTCATTTAAAGAATCCAACTGCCGTTATTCTTTCAATGTATCAAACTGCACGTACTAATTCAATGAAAAGAACTGAAGGTGTGAATTGAATAAGTACAGCTTCTGTCGTTCATTCAATTTCTAAACCTTATCTCACTCATTCAAAGAAACAATCTGCATTCATTCCTTCATTGCATCAAACTTCAACCGCAACTTCAATGATTGAAACGTTATTCAATGATTCACTGAAACTTACTTAACACAGTCATGTAATGAATACAATTGCATTTCATTCTTTGATTGAATCAAACCCACCGATTCAAGGCATAAAATTGCATCTGTTAATTCAATGTGTAGAGCTCCTCTCACTCATTCAATTTCTTGAGCTTAAAGCACTCATTCAATGGAACCAACGGCAACCAACCATCAACCTTCGACACTACATTCAATGAATGAAACGTTACGCACTGTTCATTGTCTTGAACTTGACACACTCATTCAATGAAACAGACTGTATCCATTCATTCATTAAAAGAAACTTCAATCGTTGCAGCAATGAAACAACCGTTATAAATTTAACAAGTGCAACAAACTTCACTCATTCAGTTAATGAATCGAACCGCATTCAAACTTTCAAAGAAAACAACTACACTCGCCGATTCAATGATACCAATTGCACCTGATAATTCAATGAATACAGCTTCTTTCACTCAATCAAATTCTTTAACCTAATGCACTCATTCAATCGATCCAACGGCATTCATTCATTCATTGAATCAAATTTCACCACTAGATTCAATGATGATGCGTAACTCATTCATACATTCTCTTGAACGTAACACACTCATTCAATGAAACAGAGTGTATTCATTCATTTTTTAAATAGAAACTTCAATCGTTCAATCAATGAAACAACCATTATTCATTTGTCAAGTGAAACAAACTTAACTCATTCAGTTGATGAATCTAACTGAATCTAATCATTCTTTCAATAAAAGCAACTGCACTTTCCGATTCAATGATACCAACGGTACCTGATAATTCAATGAACAGAGCTTCTCTCAATTATTGAATTTCTCGATCTTAACACACTCATTTGCTGAATCAAACGGCGTTCATTCATTAATTCAATCAAACTTCAATCGTACATTCGATAAACGAAGCAGTATGCATTGATTCAAAGCATCCAACATTTATTTAAAGAATCCAACTGCAGTTATTCTTTCAATGTATCAATCTGCACTAACTAATTCAATGAAAGCAAGTGATTGCTTGAATTTAATGAGTACAGCGTCTAATCCTTCATTCAATTTCTCCACCTTAACTCAATCATTCAATGAAACAAACTGCATTCGTTCTTTCATTGCATCAAACTTCAACCGCAACTTCAATGAAAGAAACGTTTTGCATTGATTCAATGAAACATTGTTAACACAGTCATGTAATGAATCCAACTGCATTTCATTCTTTCATTGAATCAAATTCACTGACTCAATGAATCCAACTACATCTATCAATTCAATGCATAGAGCTTCTCTCACTCAACCATATTCTTTATCTTAATGCCCTCATTCAACGGAACCAACGGCATTAATTAATCGAATCAAACTTCAACACTAGTTTCAATGATTGAAACTTTACTAATTCATTCATTCTCTTGAATTTAAAACACTTATTCAATGAAACAGAGTGTATTCATTCATTTTTTAATAGAAGCTTCAACGTACAAGCAATTAAAAAACCATTCTTCAATTGTCGAGTGAAACAAAATTAACTCATTCTGTTAATGTATTAACTGCATTCATTCTTTCAATAAAACCAACTGCACTCAATGATCCCAACGGTACCTGATAATTCAATGAACAGTGATTCTATCATTCATTGAATTTCTCGATCTTAACACACACATTTGCTGAAACAAACCACGTTCATTCATTCATTCAATCAAACTTCAATCGTCCATTCAATGAACCAATCAGTATTCATCGATTCAGTGAAACAGACTTACCACATTCATTTAAAGAATCCAACTGCCGTTATTCTTTCAATGTATCAAAACTGCACTTACTAATTCAATGAAAGTAACTGAAGGTGTGAATTCAATAAGTACAGCTTCTGTCGTTCATTCAAATTCTCCATCTTATCTCTCGCATTCAATGAAACAAACTGCATTCATTCCTTCATTGCATCAAACTTCAACAGCAAATTCAGTGAATGAAACGTTATTCATTGATTCAGTCAAACACACGTAACAAAATCATGGAATGAATCCAACTGCATTGCATTATTTCACTGAATCAAAATCTCCAATTCAATGAATCCAAATGCATCTGTTTATGCAATGTGCAGAGCTTCTCTCACTCATTCAATTTGTTGATCTTACAGCACTCATTCAATCTAAACAATGATTCATTCATTGAATCAAAATTCAACCCTACATTCAATAAATGAAACGTTACTCAATGATTCATTGTCTTGAAATTAACACACTCATTCAATGAAACAGACTGTATTCATTTATTGATATAAACTTCAACCGTACAAGCAATGAAACAACTGTTATTTATTTATCGAATGAAACAACCTTATCGCATTAAGTTAATGAATTTGCCTCCATTCATTCCTTCAATGAAACCAACTGCACTGTCCGATTCAATGATACCAACTGCACCTGATAATGCAATCAATAGATCTTCTCTCATTCATTGAATTTCTCGATCTTAAAACACTCATTTGCTGGAACAAACCACGTTCATTCATTCATTCAATCAAACTTCAATCGTCCATTCAATGAACCAATCAGTATTCATCGATGCAGTGAAACAGACTTACCACATTCATTTAAAGAATCCAACTGCCGTTATTCTTTCAATGTATCAAAACTGCACTTACTAATTCAATGAAAAGAGCTGAAGGTGTGAAATGAATTAGTACAGCTTTTGTCGTTCATTCAATTTCTAAACCTTATCTCACTCATTCAAAGAAACAATCTGCATTCATTCCTTCATTGCATCAAACTTCAACCGCAACTTCAATGATTGAAACGTTATTCAATGATTCACTGAAACTTACTTAACACAGTCATGTAATGAATACAATTGCATTTCATTCTTTGATTGAATCAAACCCACCGATTCAAGGCATAAAATTGCATCTGTTAATTCAATGTGTAGAGCTCCTCTCACTCATTCAATTTCTTGAGCTTAAAGCACTCATTCAATGGAACCAACGGCAACCAACCATCAACCTTCGACACTACATTCAATGAATGAAACGTTACTCACTGTTCATTGTCTTGAACTTGACACACTCATTCATAGAAACAAACTGTATCCATTCATTCATTAAATGAAACTTCAATCGTAGCAGCAATGAAACAACCGTTATAAATTTAACAAGTGCAACAAACTTCACTCATTCAGTTAATGAAGCGAACCGCATTCAAACTTTCAAAGAAAACAACTACACTCGCCGATTCAATGATACCAATTGCACCTGATAATTCAATGAATACAGCTTCTTTCACTCAATCAAATTCTTTAACCTAATGCACTCATTCAATCGATCCAACGGCATTCATTCATTCATTGAATCAAACGTCACCCCTAGATTCAATGATGAAACGTTACTCATTCATACATTCTCTTGAACGTAACACACTCATTCAATGAAACAGACTGTATTCATTCATTTTTTAAATAGAAACTTGAATCGTTCAAGCAATGACACAACCATTATTCATTTGTCAAGTGAAACAAACTTAAATCATTCAGTTAATGAATCTAACTGCATTCATTCTTTCAATAAAAGCAACTGCACTTTCCGATTCAATGATACCAACTGCACCTGATAATGCAATGTATAGAGCTTCTCTCATTCGTCGAATTTCTCGATCTTAACACACTCATTTGCTGAAACAAACCACGTTCATTCATTCACTCAATGAAACTTCAATCGTGAATTCATTGATTCAATGAAACAGACTTACCACATTCATTGATAGAATCCAACTGCCGTTATTCTTTCAATGTATCAAACTGCACTTACTAATTCAATGAAAGGAACTGAAGGTGTGAATTCAAAATGTTCAGCTTATTGATACCAATGATACCAACTGCACCTGATAATTCAATGAATACAGCTTCTTTCACTCAATCAAATTCTTTAACTTAATGCACTCATTCAATGGATCCAACGGCATTCATTCATTCATTGAATCAAACTTCACCCCTAGACTCAATGATGAAATGTTACTCATTCATTCATTCTCTTGAACTTAAGACACTCATTCAATGAAACAGAGTGTATTCATCCGTTTTTTTAAATACAAACTTCAATCGTTCAATCAATGACACAAACATTAATCATTTGTCAAGTGAAACAAACTTAACTCATTCATTTGATGAATCTGACTGAATCTAATCATTCTTTCAATAAAAGCAACTGCACTTTCCGATTCAATGATACCAACGGTACCTGATAATTCAATGAACAGAGCTTCTCTCAATTATTGAATTTCTCGATCTTAACACACTCATTTGCTGAATCAAACGGCGTTCATTCAATAATTCAATCAAACATCAATCGTACATTCGATAAACGAAGCAGTATGCATTGATTCAAAGCATCCAACATTTATTTCAAGAATCCAACTGCAGTTATTCTTTCAATGTATCAATCTGCACTAACTAATTCAATGAAAGCAAGTGATTGCTTGAATTTAATGAGTACAGCGTCTATCCTTCATTCAATTTCTCCACCTTAACTCAATCATTCAATGAAACAAACTGCATTCGTTCTTTCATTGCATCAAACTTCAACCGCAACTTCAATGAAAGAAACGTTTTGCATTGATTCAATGAAACATTGTTAACACAGTCATGTAATGAATCCAACTGCATTTCATTCTTTCATTGAATCAAATTCACTGACTCAATGAATCCAACTACATCTATCAATTCAATGCATAGAGCTTCTCTCACTCAACCATATTCTTTATCTTAATGCCCTCATTCAACGGAACCAACGGCATTTATTCATTCATTGAATCAAACTTCAACCCTAGTTTCAATGATTGAAACTTTACTAATTCATTCATTCTCTTGAACTTAAAACACTTATTCAATGAAACAGAGTGTATTCATTCATTTTTTAATAGAAGCTTCAACGTACAAGCAATTAAAAAACCATTCTTCATTTGTCGAGTGAAACAAACTTAACTCATTCTGTTAATGTATTAACTGCATTCATTCTTTCAATAAAACCAACTGCACTCAATGATCCCAACGGTACCTGATAATTCAATGAACAGTGATTCTATCATTCATTGAATTTCTCGATCTTAAAACACTCATTTGCTGGAACAAACCACGTTCATTCATTCATTCAATCAAACTTCAATCGTCCATTCAATGAACCAATCAGTTTTCATCGATTCAGTGAAACAGACTTACCACATTCATTTAAAGAATCCAACTACCGTTATTCTTTCAATGTATCATTCTGCACGTACTAATTCAATGAAAAGAACTGAAGGTGTGAATTGAATAAGTACAGCTTCTGTCGTTCATTCAATTTCTAAACCTTATCTCACTCATTCAAAGAAACAATCTGCATTCATTCCTTCATTGCATCAAACTTCAACCGCAACTTCAATGATTGAAACGTTATTCAATGATTCACTGAAACTTACTTAACACAGTCATGTAATGAATACAATTGCATTTCATTCTTTGATTGAATCAAACCCACCGATTCAAGGCATAAAATTGCATCTGTTAATTCAATGTGTAGAGCTCCTCTCACTCATTCAATTTCTTGAGCTTAAAGCACTCATTCAATGGAACCAACGGCAACCAACCATCAACCTTCGACACTACATTCAATGAATGAAACGTTACTCACTGTACATTGTCTTGAACTTGACACACTCATTCAATGAAACAGACTGTATCCATTCATTCATTAAAAGAAACTTGAATCGTAGCAGCAATGAAACAACCGTTATAAATTTAACAAGTGCAACAAACTTCACTCATTCAGTTAATGAATCGAACCGCATTCAAAATTTCAAAGAAAACAACTACACTCGCCGATTCAATGATACCAATTGCACCTGATAATTCAATGAATACAGCTTCTTTCACTCAATCAAATTCTTTAACCTAATGCACTCATTCAATGGATCCAACGGCATTCATTCATTCATTGAATCAAACTTCACCCCTAGATTCAATGATGAAATGTTACTCATTCATTCATTCTCTTGAACTTAAGACACTCATTCAATGAAACAGAGTGTATTTATCCATTTTTTAAAATAGAAACTTCAATCGTTCAAGCAATGAAACAACCATTATTCATTTGTCAAGTGAAACAAACTTAACTCATTCAGTTGATGAATCTAACTGCATTCATTCTTTCAATAAAAGCAACAGCACTTTCCGATTCAATGATACCAACTGCATCTGATAATGCAATAAATAGAGCTTCTCTCATTCATCGAATTTCTTTGTCTGAACACACTCATTTGTGGAAACCAACTTCAATCGTACATTCAATAAACGAAGCAGTATTCATTGATTCAATGAAACAGACTTCCTACATTCATTTAAAGCATCCAACAGCACTCATTCTTTCAATGTATCAAAACTGCACTTACTAATTCAATGAAAGGAACTGAAGGTGTGAATTCAATAAGTACAGCTTCTGTCGTTCATTCAAATTCTCCATCTTATCTCACACATTCAATGAAACAAACTGCATTCATTCCTTCATTTCATCAAATTTCAGCACCAACTTCAGTGAATGAAACGTTATTCATTGATTCAGTCAAACACACGTAACAAAATCATGTAATGAATCCAACTGCATTGCATTATTTCACTGAATCAAAATCACCAATTCAATGAATCCAAATGCATCTGTTAATTCAATGTGCAGAGCTTCTCTCACTCATTCAATTTCTTGATCTTACAGCACTCATTCAATCTAACCAATGATTCATTCATTGAATCAAAATTCAACCCTACATTCAATAAATGAAACGTTACTCAATGATTCATTGTCTTGAAATTAACACACTCATTCAATGAAACAGACTGTATTCATTTATTGATATAAACTTCAACCGTACAAGCAATGAAATATCTGTTATTCATTTATCGAATGAAATAACCTTATCGCATTAAGTTAATGAATTTAACTCCATTCATTCCTTCAATGAAACCAACTGCACTGTCCGATTCAATGATACCAACTGCACCTGATAATGCAATATATAGATCTTCTCTCATTCATCGAATTTCTCGGTCTGAACACACTCATTTGTTGAAACAAACGGCGTTCATTCATTCAATCAAACTTCAATGAACCAATCAGTATTCATCGATTCAGTGAAACAGACTTACCACATTCATTTAAAGAATCCAACTGCCGTTATTCTTTCAATGTATCAAACTGCACGTACTAATTCAATGAAAAGAACTGAAGGTGTGAATTGAATAAGTACAGCTTCTGTCGTTCATTCAATTTCTAAACCTTATCTCACTCATTCAAAGAAACAATCTGCATTCATTCCTTCATTGCATCAAACTTCAACCGCAACTTCAATGATTGAAACGTTATTCAATGATTCACTGAAACTTACTTAACACAGTCATGTAATGAATACAATTGCATTTCATTCTTTGATTGAATCAAACCCACCGAATCAAGGCATAAAATTGCATCTGTTAACTCAATGTGTAGAGCTCCTCTCACTCATTCAATTTCTTGAGCTTAAAGCACTCATTCAATGGAACCAACGGCAACCAACCATCAACCTTCGACACTACATTCAATGAATGAAACGTTACGCACTGTTCATTGTCTTGAACTTGACACACTCATTCAATGAAACAGACTGTATCCATTCATTCATTAAAAGAAACTTCAATCGTTGCAGCAATGAAACAACCGTTATAAATTTAACAAGTGCAACAAACTTCACTCATTCAGTTAATGAATCGAACCGCATTCAAACTTTCAAACAAAACAACTACACTCGCCGATTCAATGATACCAATTGCACCTGATAATTCAATGAATACAGCTTCTTTCACTCAATCAAATTCTTTAACCTAATGCACTCATTCAATCGATCCAACGGCATTCATTCATTCATTGAATCAAATTTCACCACTAGATTCAATGATGATGCGTAACTCATTCATACATTCTCTTGAACGTAACACACTCATTCAATGAAACAGAGTGTATTCATTCATTTTTTAATTAGAAACTTCAATCGTTCAATCAATGAAACAACCATTATTCATTTGTCAAGTGAAACAAACTTAACTCATTCAGTTGATGAATCTAACTGAATCTAATCATTCTTTCAATAAAAGCAACTGCACTTTCCGATTCAATGATACCAACGGTACCTGATAATTCAATGAACAGAGCTTCTCTCAATTATTGAATTTCTCGATCTTAACACACTCATTTGCTGAATCAAACGGCGTTCATTCATTAATTCAATCAAACTTCAATCGTACATTCGATAAACGAAGCAGTATGCATTGATTCAAAGCATCCAACATTTATTTCAAGAATCCAACTGCAGTTATTCTTTCAATGTATCAATCTGCATTAACTAATTCAATGAAAGCAAGTGATTGCTTGAATTTAATGAGTACAGCGTCTATCCTTCATTCAATTTCTCCACCTTAACTCAATCATTCAATGAAACAAACTGCATTCGTTCTTTCATTGCATCAAACTTCAACCGCAACTTCAATGAAAGAAACGTTTTGCATTGATTCAATGAAACATTGTTAACACAGTCATGTAATGAATCCAACTGCATTTCATTCTTTCATTGAATCAAATTCACTGACTCAATGAATCCAACTACATCTATCAATTCAATGCATAGAGCTTCTCTCACTCAACCATATTCTTTATCTTAATGCCCTCATTCAACGGAACCAACGGCATTTATTCATTCATTGAATCAAACTTCAACCCTAGTTTCAATGATTGAAACTTTACTAATTCATTCATTCTCTTGAACTTAAAACACTTATTCAATGAAACAGAGTGTATTCATTCATTTTTTAATAGAAGCTTCAACGTACAAGCAATTAAAAAACCATTCTTCATTTGTCGAGTGAAACAAACTTAACTCATTCTGTTAATGTATTAACTGCATTCATTCTTTCAATAAAACCAACTGCACTCAATGATCCCAACGGTACCTGATAATTCAATGAACAGTGATTCTATCATTCATTGAATTTCTCGATCTTAAAACACTCATTTGCTGGAACAAACCACGTTCATTCATTCATTCAATCAAACTTCAATCGTCCATTCAATGAACCAATCAGTTTTCATCGATTCAGTGAAACAGACTTACCACATTCATTTAAAGAATCCAACTACCGTCATTCTTTCAATGTATCATTCTGCACGTACTAATTCAATGAAAAGAACTGAAGGTGTGAATTGAATAAGTACAGCTTCTGTCGTTCATTCAATTTCTAAACCTTATCTCACTCATTCAAAGAAACAATCTGCATTCATTCCTTCATTGCATCAAACTTCAACCGCAACTTCAATGATTGAAACGTTATTCAATGATTCACTGAAACTTACTTAACACAGTCATGTAATGAATACAATTGCATTTCATTCTTTGATTGAATCAAACCCACCGAATCAAGGCATAAAATTGCATCTGTTAATTCAATGTGTAGAGCTCCTCTCACTCATTCAATTTCTTGAGCTTAAAGCACTCATTCAATGGAACCAACGGCACCAACCATCAACCTTCGACACTACATTCAATGAATGAAACGTTACTCACTGTACATTGTCTTGAACTTGACACACTCATTCAATGAAACAGACTGTATCCATTCATTCATTAAAAGAAACTTGAATCGTAGCAGCAATGAAACAACCGTTATAAATTTAACAAGTGCAACAAACTTCACTCATTCAGTTAATGAATCGAACCGCATTCAAAATTTCAAAGAAAACAACTACACTCGCCGATTCAATGATACCAATTGCACCTGATAATTCAATGAATACAGCTTCTTTCACTCAATCAAATTCTTTAACCTAATGCACTCATTCAATGGATCCAACGGCATTCATTCATTCATTGAATCAAACTTCACCCCTAGATTCAATGATGAAATGTTACTCATTCATTCATTCTCTTGAACTTAAGACACTCATTCAATGAAACAGAGTGTATTTATCCATTTTTTAAAATAGAAACTTCAATCGTTCAAGCAATGAAACAACCATTATTCATTTGTCAAGTGAAACAAACTTAACTCATTCAGTTGATGAATCTAACTGCATTCATTCTTTCAATAAAAGCAACTGCACTTTCCGATTCAATGATACCAACTGCATCTGATAATGCAATAAATAGAGCTTCTCTCATTCATCGAATTTCTTTGTCTGAACACACTCATTTGTGGAAACCAACTTCAATCGTACATTCAATAAACGAAGCAGTATTCATTGATTCAATGAAACAGACTTCCTACATTCATTTAAAGCATCCAACAGCACTCATTCTTTCAATGTATCAAAACTGCACTTACTAATTCAATGAAAGGAACTGAAGGTGTGAATTCAATAAGTACAGCTTCTGTCGTTCATTCAAATTCTCCATCTTATCTCACACATTCAATGAAACAAACTGCATTCATTCCTTCATTTCATCAAATTTCAGCACCAACTTCAGTGAATGAAACGTTATTCATTGATTCAGTCAAACACACGTAACAAAATCATGTAATGAATCCAACTGCATTGCATTATTTCACTGAATCAAAATCACCAATTCAATGAATCCAAATGCATCTGTTAATTCAATGTGCAGAGCTTCTCTCACTCATTCAATTTCTTGATCTTACAGCACTCATTCAATCTAACCAATGATTCATTCATTGAATCAAAATTCAACCCTACATTCAATAAATGAAACGTTACTCAATGATTCATTGTCTTGAAATTAACACACTCATTCAATGAAACAGACTGTATTCATTTATTGATATAAACTTCAACCGTACAAGCAATGAAATATCTGTTATTCATTTATCGAATGAAATAACCTTATCGCATTAAGTTAATGAATTTAACTCCATTCATTCCTTCAATGAAACCAACTGCACTGTCCGATTCAATGATACCAACTGCACCTGATAATGCAATATATAGATCTTCTCTCATTCATCGAATTTCTCGGTCTGAACACACTCATTTGTTGAAACAAACGGCGTTCATTCATTCAATCAAACTTCAATGAACCAATCAGTATTCATCGATTCAGTGAAACAGACTTACCACATTCATTTAAAGAATCCAACTGCCGTTATTCTTTCAATGTATCAAACTGCACGTACTAATTCAATGAAAAGAACTGAAGGTGTGAATTGAATAAGTACAGCTTCTGTCGTTCATTCAATTTCTAAACCTTATCTCACTCATTCAAAGAAACAATCTGCATTCATTCCTTCATTGCATCAAACTTCAACCGCAACTTCAATGATTGAAACGTTATTCAATGATTCACTGAAACTTACTTAACACAGTCATGTAATGAATACAATTGCATTTCATTCTTTGATTGAATCAAACCCACCGAATCAAGGCATAAAATTGCATCTGTTAATTCAATGTGTAGAGCTCCTCTCACTCATTCAATTTCTTGAGCTTAAAGCACTCATTCAATGGAACCAACGGCAACCAACCATCAACCTTCGACACTACATTCAATGAATGAAACGTTACGCACTGTTCATTGTCTTGAACTTGACACACTCATTCAATGAAACAGACTGTATCCATTCATTCATTAAAAGAAACTTCAATCGTGGCAGCAATGAAACAACCGTTATAAATTTAACAAGTGCAACAAACTTCACTCATTCAGTTAATGAATCGAACCGCATTCAAACTTTCAAAGAAAACAACTACACTCGCCGATTCAATGATACCAATTGCACCTGATAATTCAATGAATACAGCTTCTTTCACTCAATCAAATTCTTTAACCTAATGCACTCATTCAATCGATCCAACGGCATTCATTCATTCATTGAATCAAATTTCACCACTACATTCAATGATGATGCGTAACTCATTCATACATTCTCTTGAACGTAACACACTCATTCAATGAAACAGAGTGTATTCATTCATTTTTTAAATAGAAACTTCAATCGTTCAATCAATGAAATAACCATTATTCATTTGTCAAGTGAAACAAACTTAACTCATTCAGTTGATGAATCTAACTGAATCTAATCATTCTTTCAATAAAAGCAACTGCACTTTCCGATTCAATGATACCAACTGTACCTGATAATTCAATGAACAGAGCTTCTCTCAATTATTGAATTTCTCGATCTTAACACACTCATTTGCTGAATCAAACGGCGTTCATTCATTAATTCAATCAAACTTCAATCGTACATTCGATAAACGAAGCAGTATGCATTGATTCAAAGCATCCAACATTTATTTCAAGAATCCAACTGCAGTTATTCTTTCAATGTATCAATCTGCACTAACTAATTCAATGAAAGCAAGTGATTGCTTGAATTTAATGAGTACAGCGTCTAATCCTTCATTCAATTTCTCCACCTTAACTCAATCATTCAATGAAACAAACTGCATTCGTTCTTTCATTGCATCAAACTTCAACCGCAACTTCAATGAAAGAAACGTTTTGCATTGATTCAATGAAACATTGTTAACACAGTCATGTAACGAATCCAACTGCATTTCATTCTTTCATTGAATCAAATTCACTGACTCAATGAATCCAACTACATCTATCAATTCAATGCATAGAGCTTCTCTCACTCAACCATATTCTTTATCTTAATGCCCTCATTCAACGGAACCAACGGCATTAATTAATCGAATCAAACTTCAACCCGAGTTTCAATGATTGAAACTTTACTAATTCATTCATTCTCTTGAATTTAAAACACTTATTCAATGAAACAGAGTGTATTCATTCATTTTTTAATAGAAGCTTCAACGTACAAGCAATTAAAAAACCATTCTTCAATTGTCGAGTGAAACAAAATTAACTCATTCTGTTAATGTATTAACTGCATTCATTCTTTCAATAAAACCAACTGCACTCAATGATCCCAACGGTACCTGATAATTCAATGAACAGTGATTCTATCATTCATTGAATTTCTCGATCTTAACACACACATTTGCTGAAACAAACCACGTTCATTCATTCATTCAATCAAACTTCAATCGTCCATTCAATGAACCAATCAGTATTCATCGATTCAGTGAAACAGACTTACCACATTCATTTAAAGAATCCAACTGCCGTTATTCTTTCAATGTATCAAAACTGCACTTACTAATTCAATGAAAGTAACTGAAGGTGTGAATTCAATAAGTACAGCTTCTGTCGTTCATTCAAATTCTCCATCTTATCTCTCGCATTCAATGAAACAAACTGCATTCATTCCTTCATTGCATCAAACTTCAACAGCAAATTCAGTGAATTAAACGTTATTCATTGATTCAGTCAAACACACGTAACAAAATCATGGAATGAATCCAACTGCATTGCATTATTTCACTGAATCAAAATCTCCAATTCAATGAATCCAAATGCATCTGTTTATGCAATGTGCAGAGCTTCTCTCACTCATTCAATTTGTTGATCTTACAGCACTCATTCAATCTAAACAATGATTCATTCATTGAATCAAAATTCAACCCTACATTCAATAAATGAAACGTTACTCAATGATTCATTGTCTTGAAATTAACACACTCATTCAATGAAACAGACTGTATTCATTTATTGATATAAACTTCAACCGTACAAGCAATGAAACAACTGTTATTTATTTATCGAATGAAACAACCTTATCGCATTAAGTTAATGAATTTACCTCCATTCATTCCTTCAATGAAACCAACTGCACTGTCCGATTCAATGATACCAACTGCACCTGATAATGCAATCAATAGATCTTCTCTCATTCATCGAATTTCTCGGTCTGAACACACTCATTTGTTGAAACAAACGGCGTTCATTCATTCAATCAATCAAACTTCAATGAACCAATCAGTATTCATCGATTCAGTGAAACAGACTTACCACATTCATTTAAAGAATCCAACTGCCGTTATTCTTTCAATGTATCAAACTGCACGTACTAATTCAATGAAAGGAACTGAAGGTGTGAATTGAATTAGTACAGCTTTTGTCGTTCATTCAATTTCTAAACCTTATCTCACTCATTCAAAGAAACAATCTGCATTCATTCCTTCATTGCATCAAACTTCAACCGCAACTTCAATGATTGAAACGTTATTCAATGATTCACTGAAACTTACTTAACACAGTCATGTAATGAATACAATTGCATTTCATTCTTTGATTGAATCAAACCCACCGATTCAAGGCATAAAATTGCATCTGTTAATTCAATGTGTAGAGCTCCTCTCAATCATTCAATTTCTTGAGCTTAAAGCACTCATTCAATGGAACCAACGGCAACCAACCATCAACCTTCGACACTACATTCAATGAATGAAACGTTACTCACTGTTCATTGTCTTGAACTTGACACACTCATTCAATGAAACAAACTGTATCCATTCATTCATTAAATGAAACTTCAATCGTAGCAGCAATGAAACAACCGTTATAAATTTAACAAGTGCAACAAACTTCACTCATTCAGTTAATGAAGCGAACCGCATTCAAACTTTCAAAGAAAACAACTACACTCGCCGATTCAATGATACCAATTGCACCTGATAATTCAATGAATACAGCTTCTTTCACTCAATCAAATTCTTTAACCTAATGCACTCATTCAATCGATCCAACGGCATTCATTCATTCATTGAATCAAACATCACCCCTAGATTCAATGATGAAACGTTACTCATTCATAAATTCTCTTGAACGTAACACACTCATTCAATGAAACAGACTGTATTCATTCATTTTTTAAATATAAAGTTGAATCGTTCAAGCAATGACACAACCATTATTCATTTGTCAAGTGAAACAAACTTAACTCATTCAGTTAATGAATCTAACTGCATTCATTCTTTCAATAAAAGCAACTGCACTTTCCGATTCAATGATACCAACTGCACCTGATAATGCAATGTATAGAGCTTCTCTCATTCGTCGAATTTCTCGATCTTAACACACTCATTTGCTGAAACAAACCACGTTCATTCATTCACTCAATGAAACTTCAATCGTGAATTCATTGATTCAATGAAACAGACTTACCACATTCATTGATAGAATCCAACTGCCGTTATTCTTTCAATGTATCAAACTGCACTTACTAATTCAATGAAAGGAACTGAAGGTGTGAATTCAAAATGTTCAGCTTATTGATACCAATGATACAAACTGCACCTGATAATTCAATGAATACAGCTTCTTTCACTCAATCAAATTCTTTAACTTAATGGATCCAACGGCATTCATTCATTCATTGAATCAAACTTCACCCCTAGATTCAATGATGAAATGTTACTCATTCATTCATTCTCTTGAACTTAAGACACTCATTCAATGAAACAGAGTGTATTCATCCATTTTATTAAATACAAACTTCAATCGTTCAATCAATGACACAACCATTATTCATTTGTCAAGTGAAACAAACTTAACTCATTCATTTGATGAATCTGACTGAATCTAATCATTCTTTCAATAAAAGCAACTGCACTTTCCGATTCAATGATACCAACGGTACCTGATAATTCAATGAACTTAATTGAACTTCTCTCAATTATTGAATTTCTCGATCTTAACACACTCATTTGCTGAATCAAACGGCGTTCATTCAATAATTCAATCAAACATCAATCGTACATTCGATAAACGAAGCAGTATGCATTGATTCAAAGCATCCAACATTTATTTCAAGAATCCAACTGCAGTTATTCTTTCAATGTATCAATCTGCACTAACTAATTCAATGAAAGCAAGTGATTGCTTGAATTTAATGAGTACAGCGTCTATCCTTCATTCAATTTCTCCACCTTAACTCAATCATTCAATGAAACAAACTGCATTCGTTCTTTCATTGCATCAAACTTCAACCGCAACTTCAATGAAAGAAACGTTTTGCATTGATTCAATGAAACATTGTTAACACAGTCATGTAATGAATCCAACTGCATTTCATTCTTTCATTGAATCAAATTCACTGACTCAATGAATCCAACTACATCTATCAATTCAATGCATAGAGCTTCTCTCACTCAACCATATTCTTTATCTTAATGCCCTCATTCAACGGAACCAACGGCATTTATTCATTCATTGAATCAAACTTCAACCCTAGTTTCAATGATTGAAACTTTACTAATTCATTCATTCTCTTGAACTTAAAACACTTATTCAATGAAACAGAGTGTATTCATTCATTTTTTAATAGAAGCTTCAACGTACAAGCAATTAAAAAACCATTCTTCATTTGTCGAGTGAAACAAACTTAACTCATTCTGTTAATGTATTAACTGCATTCATTCTTTCAATAAAACCAACTGCACTCAATGATCCCAACGGTACCTGATAATTCAATGAACAGTGATTCTATCATTCATTGAATTTCTCGATCTTAAAACACTCATTTGCTGGAACAAACCACGTTCATTCATTCATTCAATCAAACTTCAATCGTCCATTCAATGAACCAATCAGTATTCATCGATGCAGTGAAACAGACTTACCACATTCATTTAAAGAATCCAACTGCCGTTCTTCTTTCAATGTATCAAAACTGCACTTACTAATTCAATGAAAAGAACTGAAGGTGTGAATTGAATTAGTACAGCTTTTGTCGTTCATTCAATTTCTAAACCTTATCTCACTCATTCAAAGAAACAATCTGCATTCATTCCTTCATTGCATCAAACTTCAACCGCAACTTCAATGATTGAAACGTTATTCAATGATTCACTGAAACTTACTTAACACAGTCATGTAATGAATACAATTGCATTTCATTCTTTGATTGAATCAAACCCACCGATTCAAGGCATAAAATTGCATCTGTTAATTCAATGTGTAGAGCTCCTCTCACTCATTCAATTTCTTGAGCTTAAAGCACTCATTCAATGGAACCAACGGCAACCAACCATCAACCTTCGACACTACATTCAATGAATGAAACGTTACTCACTGTACATTGTCTTGAACTTGACACACTCATTCAATGAAACAGACTGTATCCATTCATTCATTAAAAGAAACTTGAATCGTAGCAGCAATGAAACAACCGTTATAAATTTAACAAGTGCAACAAACTTCACTCATTCAGTTAATGAATCGAACCGCATTCAAAATTTCAAAGAAAACAACTACACTCGCCGATTCAATGATACCAATTGCACCTGATAATTCAATGAATACAGCTTCTTTCACTCAATCAAATTCTTTAACCTAATGCACTCATTCAATGGATCCAACGGCATTCATTCATTCATTGAATCAAACTTCACCCCTAGATTCAATGATGAAATGTTACTCATTCATTCATTCTCTTGAACTTAAGACACTCATTCAATGAAACAGAGTGTATTTATCCATTTTTTAAAATAGAAACTTCAATCGTTCAAGCAATGAAACAACCATTATTCATTTGTCAAGTGAAACAAACTTAACTCATTCAGTTGATGAATCTAACTGCATTCATTCTTTCAATAAAAGCAACTGCACTTTCCGATTCAATGATACCAACTGCATCTGATAATGCAATAAATAGAGCTTCTCTCATTCATCGAATTTCTTTGTCTGAACACACTCATTTGTGGAAACCAACTTCAATCGTACATTCAATAAACGAAGCAGTATTCATTGATTCAATGAAACAGACTTCCTACATTCATTTAAAGCATCCAACAGCACTCATTCTTTCAATGTATCAAAACTGCACTTACTAATTCAATGAAAGGAACTGAAGGTGTGAATTCAATAAGTACAGCTTCTGTCGTTCATTCAAATTCTCCATCTTATCTCACACATTCAATGAAACAAACTGCATTCATTCCTTCATTTCATCAAATTTCAGCACCAACTTCAATGAATGAAACGTTATTCATTGATTCAGTCAAACACACGTAACAAAATCATGTAATGAATCCAACTGCATTGCATTATTTCACTGAATCAAAATCACCAATTCAATGAATCCAAATGCATCTGTTAATTCAATGTGCAGAGCTTCTCTCACTCATTCAATTTCTTGATCTTACAGCACTCATTCAATCTAACCAATGATTCATTCATTGAATCAAAATTCAACCCTACATTCAATAAATGAAACGTTACTCAATGATTCATTGTCTTGAAATTAACACACTCATTCAATGAAACAGACTGTATTCATTTATTGATATAAACTTCAACCGTACAAGCAATGAAATATCTGTTATTCATTTATCGAATGAAATAACCTTATCGCATTAAGTTAATGAATTTAACTCCATTCATTCCTTCAATGAAACCAACTGCACTGTCCGATTCAATGATACCAACTGCACCTGATAATGCAATATATAGATCTTCTCTCATTCATCGAATTTCTCGGTCTGAACACACTCATTTGTTGAAACAAACGGCGTTCATTCATTCAATCAAACTTCAATGAACCAATCAGTATTCATCGATTCAGTGAAACAGACTTACCACATTCATTTAAAGAATCCAACTGCCGTTATTCTTTCAATGTATCAAACTGCACGTACTAATTCAATGAAAAGAACTGAAGGTGTGAATTGAATAAGTACAGCTTCTGTCGTTCATTCAATTTCTAAACCTTATCTCACTCATTCAAAGAAACAATCTGCATTCATTCCTTCATTGCATCAAACTTCAACCGCAACTTCAATGATTGAAACGTTATTCAATGATTCACTGAAACTTACTTAACACAGTCATGTAATGAATACAATTGCATTTCATTCTTTGATTGAATCAAACCCACCGAATCAAGGCATAAAATTGCATCTGTTAACTCAATGTGTAGAGCTCCTCTCACTCATTCAATTTCTTGAGCTTAAAGCACTCATTCAATGGAACCAACGGCAACCAACCATCAACCTTCGACACTACATTCAATGAATGAAACGTTACGCACTGTTCATTGTCTTGAACTTGACACACTCATTCAATGAAACAGACTGTATCCATTCATTCATTAAAAGAAACTTCAATCGTTGCAGCAATGAAACAACCGTTATAAATTTAACAAGTGCAACAAACTTCACTCATTCAGTTAATGAATCGAACCGCATTCAAACTTTCAAACAAAACAACTACACTCGCCGATTCAATGATACCAATTGCACCTGATAATTCAATGAATACAGCTTCTTTCACTCAATCAAATTCTTTAACCTAATGCACTCATTCAATCGATCCAACGGCATTCATTCATTCATTGAATCAAATTTCACCACTAGATTCAATGATGATGCGTAACTCATTCATACATTCTCTTGAACGTAACACACTCATTCAATGAAACAGAGTGTATTCATTCATTTTTTAATTAGAAACTTCAATCGTTCAATCAATGAAACAACCATTATTCATTTGTCAAGTGAAACAAACTTAACTCATTCAGTTGATGAATCTAACTGAATCTAATCATTCTTTCAATAAAAGCAACTGCACTTTCCGATTCAATGATACCAACGGTACCTGATAATTCAATGAACAGAGCTTCTCTCAATTATTGAATTTCTCGATCTTAACACACTCATTTGCTGAATCAAACGGCGTTCATTCATTAATTCAATCAAACTTCAATCGTACATTCGATAAACGAAGCAGTATGCATTGATTCAAAGCATCCAACATTTATTTCAAGAATCCAACTGCAGTTATTCTTTCAATGTATCAATCTGCATTAACTAATTCAATGAAAGCAAGTGATTGCTTGAATTTAATGAGTACAGCGTCTATCCTTCATTCAATTTCTCCACCTTAACTCAATCATTCAATGAAACAAACTGCATTCGTTCTTTCATTGCATCAAACTTCAACCGCAACTTCAATGAAAGAAACGTTTTGCATTGATTCAATGAAACATTGTTAACACAGTCATGTAATGAATCCAACTGCATTTCATTCTTTCATTGAATCAAATTCACTGACTCAATGAATCCAACTACATCTATCAATTCAATGCATAGAGCTTCTCTCACTCAACCATATTCTTTATCTTAATGCCCTCATTCAACGGAACCAACGGCATTTATTCATTCATTGAATCAAACTTCAACCCTAGTTTCAATGATTGAAACTTTACTAATTCATTCATTCTCTTGAACTTAAAACACTTATTCAATGAAACAGAGTGTATTCATTCATTTTTTAATAGAAGCTTCAACGTACAAGCAATTAAAAAACCATTCTTCATTTGTCGAGTGAAACAAACTTAACTCATTCTGTTAATGTATTAACTGCATTCATTCTTTCAATAAAACCAACTGCACTCAATGATCCCAACGGTACCTGATAATTCAATGAACAGTGATTCTATCATTCATTGAATTTCTCGATCTTAAAACACTCATTTGCTGGAACAAACCACGTTCATTCATTCATTCAATCAAACTTCAATCGTCCATTCAATGAACCAATCAGTTTTCATCGATTCAGTGAAACAGACTTACCACATTCATTTAAAGAATCCAACTACCGTTATTCTTTCAATGTATCATTCTGCACGTACTAATTCAATGAAAAGAACTGAAGGTGTGAATTGAATAAGTACAGCTTCTGTCGTTCATTCAATTTCTAAACCTTATCTCACTCATTCAAAGAAACAATCTGCATTCATTCCTTCATTGCATCAAACTTCAACCGCAACTTCAATGATTGAAACGTTATTCAATGATTCACTGAAACTTACTTAACACAGTCATGTAATGAATACAATTGCATTTCATTCTTTGATTGAATCAAACCCACCGAATCAAGGCATAAAATTGCATCTGTTAATTCAATGTGTAGAGCTCCTCTCACTCATTCAATTTCTTGAGCTTAAAGCACTCATTCAATGGAACCAACGGCAACCAACCATCAACCTTCGACACTACATTCAATGAATGAAACGTTACTCACTGTACATTGTCTTGAACTTGACACACTCATTCAATGAAACAGACTGTATCCATTCATTCATTAAAAGAAACTTGAATCGTAGCAGCAATGAAACAACCGTTATAAATTTAACAAGTGCAACAAACTTCACTCATTCAGTTAATGAATCGAACCGCATTCAAAATTTCAAAGAAAACAACTACACTCGCCGATTCAATGATACCAATTGCACCTGATAATTCAATGAATACAGCTTCTTTCACTCAATCAAATTCTTTAACCTAATGCACTCATTCAATCGATCCAACGGCATTCATTCATTCATTGAATCAAACTTCACCCCTAGATTCAATGATGAAATGTTACTCATTCATTCATTCTCTTGAACTTAAGACACTCATTCAATGAAACAGAGTGTATTTATCCATTTTTTAAAATAGAAACTTCAATCGTTCAAGCAATGAAACAACCATTATTCATTTGTCAAGTGAAACAAACTTAACTCATTCAGTTGATGAATCTAACTGCATTCATTCTTTCAATAAAAGCAACAGCACTTTCCGATTCAATGATACCAACTGCATCTGATAATGCAATAAATAGAGCTTCTCTCATTCATCGAATTTCTTTGTCTGAACACACTCATTTGTGGAAACCAACTTCAATCGTACATTCAATAAACGAAGCAGTATTCATTGATTCAATGAAACAGACTTCCTACATTCATTTAAAGCATCCAACAGCACTCATTCTTTCAATGTATCAAAACTGCACTTACTAATTCAATGAAAGGAACTGAAGGTGTGAATTCAATAAGTACAGCTTCTGTCGTTCATTCAAATTCTCCATCTTATCTCACACATTCAATGAAACAAACTGCATTCATTCCTTCATTTCATCAAATTTCAGCACCAACTTCAGTGAATGAAACGTTATTCATTGATTCAGTCAAACACACGTAACAAAATCATGTAATGAATCCAACTGCATTGCATTATTTCACTGAATCAAAATCACCAATTCAATGAATCCAAATGCATCTGTTAATTCAATGTGCAGAGCTTCTCTCACTCATTCAATTTCTTGATCTTACAGCACTCATTCAATCTAACCAATGATTCATTCATTGAATCAAAATTCAACCCTACATTCAATAAATGAAACGTTACTCAATGATTCATTGTCTTGAAATTAACACACTCATTCAATGAAACAGACTGTATTCATTTATTGATATAAACTTCAACCGTACAAGCAATGAAATATCTGTTATTCATTTATCGAATGAAATAACCTTATCGCATTAAGTTAATGAATTTAACTCCATTCATTCCTTCAATGAAACCAACTGCACTGTCCGATTCAATGATACCAACTGCACCTGATAATGCAATATATAGATCTTCTCTCATTCATCGAATTTCTCGGTCTGAACACACTCATTTGTTGAAACAAACGGCGTTCATTCATTCAATCAAACTTCAATGAACCAATCAGTATTCATCGATTCAGTGAAACAGACTTACCACATTCATTTAAAGAATCCAACTGCCGTTATTCTTTCAATGTATCAAACTGCACGTACTAATTCAATGAAAAGAACTGAAGGTGTGAATTGAATAAGTACAGCTTCTGTCGTTCATTCAATTTCTAAACCTTATCTCACTCATTCAAAGAAACAATCTGCATTCATTCCTTCATTGCATCAAACTTCAACCGCAACTTCAATGATTGAAACGTTATTCAATGATTCACTGAAACTTACTTAACACAGTCATGTAATGAATACAATTGCATTTCATTCTTTGATTGAATCAAACCCACCGAATCAAGGCATAAAATTGCATCTGTTAACTCAATGTGTAGAGCTCCTCTCACTCATTCAATTTCTTGAGCTTAAAGCACTCATTCAATGGAACCAACGGCAACCAACCATCAACCTTCGACACTACATTCAATGAATGAAACGTTACGCACTGTTCATTGTCTTGAACTTGACACACTCATTCAATGAAACAGACTGTATCCATTCATTCATTAAAAGAAACTTCAATCGTTGCAGCAATGAAACAACCGTTATAAATTTAACAAGTGCAACAAACTTCACTCATTCAGTTAATGAATCGAACCGCATTCAAACTTTCAAACAAAACAACTACACTCGCCGATTCAATGATACCAATTGCACCTGATAATTCAATGAATACAGCTTCTTTCACTCAATCAAATTCTTTAACCTAATGCACTCATTCAATCGATCCAACGGCATTCATTCATTCATTGAATCAAATTTCACCACTAGATTCAATGATGATGCGTAACTCATTCATACATTCTCTTGAACGTAACACACTCATTCAATGAAACAGAGTGTATTCATTCATTTTTTAATTAGAAACTTCAATCGTTCAATCAATGAAACAACCATTATTCATTTGTCAAGTGAAACAAACTTAACTCATTCAGTTGATGAATCTAACTGAATCTAATCATTCTTTCAATAAAAGCAACTGCACTTTCCGATTCAATGATACCAACGGTACCTGATAATTCAATGAACAGAGCTTCTCTCAATTATTGAATTTCTCGATCTTAACACACTCATTTGCTGAATCAAACGGCGTTCATTCATTAATTCAATCAAACTTCAATCGTACATTCGATAAACGAAGCAGTATGCATTGATTCAAAGCATCCAACATTTATTTCAAGAATCCAACTGCAGTTATTCTTTCAATGTATCAATCTGCATTAACTAATTCAATGAAAGCAAGTGATTGCTTGAATTTAATGAGTACAGCGTCTATCCTTCATTCAATTTCTCCACCTTAACTCAATCATTCAATGAAACAAACTGCATTCGTTCTTTCATTGCATCAAACTTCAACCGCAACTTCAATGAAAGAAACGTTTTGCATTGATTCAATGAAACATTGTTAACACAGTCATGTAATGAATCCAACTGCATTTCATTCTTTCATTGAATCAAATTCACTGACTCAATGAATCCAACTACATCTATCAATTCAATGCATAGAGCTTCTCTCACTCAACCATATTCTTTATCTTAATGCCCTCATTCAACGGAACCAACGGCATTTATTCATTCATTGAATCAAACTTCAACCCTAGTTTCAATGATTGAAACTTTACTAATTCATTCATTCTCTTGAACTTAAAACACTTATTCAATGAAACAGAGTGTATTCATTCATTTTTTAATAGAAGCTTCAACGTACAAGCAATTAAAAAACCATTCTTCATTTGTCGAGTGAAACAAACTTAACTCATTCTGTTAATGTATTAACTGCATTCATTCTTTCAATAAAACCAACTGCACTCAATGATCCCAACGGTACCTGATAATTCAATGAACAGTGATTCTATCATTCATTGAATTTCTCGATCTTAAAACACTCATTTGCTGGAACAAACCACGTTCATTCATTCATTCAATCAAACTTCAATCGTCCATTCAATGAACCAATCAGTTTTCATCGATTCAGTGAAACAGACTTACCACATTCATTTAAAGAATCCAACTACAGTTATTCTTTCAATGTATCATTCTGCACGTACTAATTCAATGAAAAGAACTGAAGGTGTGAATTGAATAAGTACAGCTTCTGTCGTTCATTCAATTTCTAAACCTTATCTCACTCATTCAAAGAAACAATCTGCATTCATTCCTTCATTGCATCAAACTTCAACCGCAACTTCAATGATTGAAACGTTATTCAATGATTCACTGAAACTTACTTAACACAGTCATGTAATGAATACAATTGCATTTCATTCTTTGATTGAATCAAACCCACCGATTCAAGGCATAAAATTGCATCTGTTAATTCAATGTGTAGAGCTCCTCTCACTCATTCAATTTCTTGAGCTTAAAGCACTCATTCAATGGAACCAACGGCAACCAACCATCAACCTTCGACACTACATTCAATGAATGAAACGTTACTCACTGTACATTGTCTTGAACTTGACACACTCATTCAATGAAACAGACTGTATCCATTCATTCATTAAAAGAAACTTGAATCGTAGCAGCAATGAAACAACCGTTATAAATTTAACAAGTGCAACAAACTTCACTCATTCAGTTAATGAATCGAACCGCATTCAAAATTTCAAAGAAAACAACTACACTCGCCGATTCAATGATACCAATTGCACCTGATAATTCAATGAATACAGCTTCTTTCACTCAATCAAATTCTTTAACCTAATGCACTCATTCAATCGATCCAACGGCATTCATTCATTCATTGAATCAAACTTCACCCCTAGATTCAATGATGAAATGTTACTCATTCATTCATTCTCTTGAACTTAAGACACTCATTCAATGAAACAGAGTGTATTTATCCATTTTTTAAAATAGAAACTTCAATCGTTCAAGCAATGAAACAACCATTATTCATTTGTCAAGTGAAACAAACTTAACTCATTCAGTTGATGAATCTAACTGCATTCATTCTTTCAATAAAAGCAACAGCACTTTCCGATTCAATGATACCAACTGCATCTGATAATGCAATAAATAGAGCTTCTCTCATTCATCGAATTTCTTTGTCTGAACACACTCATTTGTGGAAACCAACTTCAATCGTACATTCAATAAACGAAGCAGTATTCATTGATTCAATGAAACAGACTTCCTACATTCATTTAAAGCATCCAACAGCACTCATTCTTTCAATGTATCAAAACTGCACTTACTAATTCAATGAAAGGAACTGAAGGTGTGAATTCAATAAGTACAGCTTCTGTCGTTCATTCAAATTCTCCATCTTATCTCACACATTCAATGAAACAAACTGCATTCATTCCTTCATTTCATCAAATTTCAGCACCAACTTCAGTGAATGAAACGTTATTCATTGATTCAGTCAAACACACGTAACAAAATCATGTAATGAATCCAACTGCATTGCATTATTTCACTGAATCAAAATCACCAATTCAATGAATCCAAATGCATCTGTTAATTCAATGTGCAGAGCTTCTCTCACTCATTCAATTTCTTGATCTTACAGCACTCATTCAATCTAACCAATGATTCATTCATTGAATCAAAATTCAACCCTACATTCAATAAATGAAACGTTACTCAATGATTCATTGTCTTGAAATTAACACACTCATTCAATGAAACAGACTGTATTCATTTATTGATATAAACTTCAACCGTACAAGCAATGAAATATCTGTTATTCATTTATCGAATGAAATAACCTTATCGCATTAAGTTAATGAATTTAACTCCATTCATTCCTTCAATGAAACCAACTGCACTGTCCGATTCAATGATACCAACTGCACCTGATAATGCAATATATAGATCTTCTCTCATTCATCGAATTTCTCGGTCTGAACACACTCATTTGTTGAAACAAACGGCGTTCATTCATTCAATCAAACTTCAATGAACCAATCAGTATTCATCGATTCAGTGAAACAGACTTACCACATTCATTTAAAGAATCCAACTGCCGTTATTCTTTCAATGTATCAAACTGCACGTACTAATTCAATGAAAAGAACTGAAGGTGTGAATTGAATAAGTACAGCTTCTGTCGTTCATTCAATTTCTAAACCTTATCTCACTCATTCAAAGAAACAATCTGCATTCATTCCTTCATTGCATCAAACTTCAACCGCAACTTCAATGATTGAAACGTTATTCAATGATTCACTGAAACTTACTTAACACAGTCATGTAATGAATACAATTGCATTTCATTCTTTGATTGAATCAAACCCACCGAATCAAGGCATAAAATTGCATCTGTTAACTCAATGTGTAGAGCTCCTCTCACTCATTCAATTTCTTGAGCTTAAAGCACTCATTCAATGGAACCAACGGCAACCAACCATCAACCTTCGACACTACATTCAATGAATGAAACGTTACGCACTGTTCATTGTCTTGAACTTGACACACTCATTCAATGAAACAGACTGTATCCATTCATTCATTAAAAGAAACTTCAATCGTTGCAGCAATGAAACAACCGTTATAAATTTAACAAGTGCAACAAACTTCACTCATTCAGTTAATGAATCGAACCGCATTCAAACTTTCAAACAAAACAACTACACTCGCCGATTCAATGATACCAATTGCACCTGATAATTCAATGAATACAGCTTCTTTCACTCAATCAAATTCTTTAACCTAATGCACTCATTCAATCGATCCAACGGCATTCATTCATTCATTGAATCAAATTTCACCACTAGATTCAATGATGATGCGTAACTCATTCATACATTCTCTTGAACGTAACACACTCATTCAATGAAACAGAGTGTATTCATTCATTTTTTAATTAGAAACTTCAATCGTTCAATCAATGAAACAACCATTATTCATTTGTCAAGTGAAACAAACTTAACTCATTCAGTTGATGAATCTAACTGAATCTAATCATTCTTTCAATAAAAGCAACTGCACTTTCCGATTCAATGATACCAACGGTACCTGATAATTCAATGAACAGAGCTTCTCTCAATTATTGAATTTCTCGATCTTAACACACTCATTTGCTGAATCAAACGGCGTTCATTCATTAATTCAATCAAACTTCAATCGTACATTCGATAAACGAAGCAGTATGCATTGATTCAAAGCATCCAACATTTATTTCAAGAATCCAACTGCAGTTATTCTTTCAATGTATCAATCTGCATTAACTAATTCAATGAAAGCAAGTGATTGCTTGAATTTAATGAGTCCAGCGTCTATCCTTCATTCAATTTCTCCACCTTAACTCAATCATTCAATGAAACAAACTGCATTCGTTCTTTCATTGCATCAAACTTCAACCGCAACTTCAATGAAAGAAACGTTTTGCATTGATTCAATGAAACATTGTTAACACAGTCATGTAATGAATCCAACTGCATTTCATTCTTTCATTGAATCAAATTCACTGACTCAATGAATCCAACTACATCTATCAATTCAATGCATAGAGCTTCTCTCACTCAACCATATTCTTTATCTTAATGCCCTCATTCAACGGAACCAACGGCATTTATTCATTCATTGAATCAAACTTCAACCCTAGTTTCAATGATTGAAACTTTACTAATTCATTCATTCTCTTGAACTTAAAACACTTATTCAATGAAACAGAGTGTATTCATTCATTTTTTAATAGAAGCTTCAACGTACAAGCAATTAAAACACCTTTCTTCATTTGTCGAGTGAAATAAACTTAACTCATTCTGTTAATGTATTAACTGCATTCATTCTTTCAATAAAACCAACTGCACTCAATGATCCCAACGGTACCTGATAATTCAATGAACAGTGATTCTATCATTCATTGAATTTCTCGATCTTAAAACACTCATTTGCTGGAACAAACCACGTTCATTCATTCATTCAATCAAACTTCAATCGTCCATTCAATGAACCAATCAGTTTTCATCGATTCAGTGAAACAGACTTACCACATTCATTTAAAGAATCCAACTACCGTTATTCTTTCAATGTATCATTCTGCACGTACTAATTCAATGAAAAGAACTGAAGGTGTGAATTGAATAAGTACAGCTTCTGTCGTTCATTCAATTTCTAAACCTTATCTCACTCATTCAAAGAAACAATCTGCATTCATTCCTTCATTGCATCAAACTTCAACCGCAACTTCAATGATTGAAACGTTATTCAATGATTCACTGAAACTTACTTAACACAGTCATGTAATGAATACAATTGCATTTCATTCTTTGATTGAATCAAACCCACCGATTCAAGGCATAAAATTGCATCTGTTAATTCAATGTGTAGAGCTCCTCTCACTCATTCAATTTCTTGAGCTTAAAGCACTCATTCAATGGAACCAACGGCAACCAACCATCAACCTTCGACACTACATTCAATGAATGAAACGTTACTCACTGTACATTGTCTTGAACTTGACACACTCATTCAATGAAACAGACTGTATCCATTCATTCATTAAAAGAAACTTGAATCGTAGCAGCAATGAAACAACCGTTATAAATTTAACAAGTGCAACAAACTTCACTCATTCAGTTAATGAATCGAACCGCATTCAAAATTTCAAAGAAAACAACTACACTCGCCGATTCAATGATACCAATTGCACCTGATAATTCAATGAATACAACTTCTTTCACTCAATCAAATTCTTTAACCTAATGCACTCATTCAATCGATCCAACGGCATTCATTCATTCATTGAATCAAACTTCACCCCTACATTCAATGATGAAATGTTACTCATTCATTCATTCTCTTGAACTTAAGACACTCATTCAATGAAACAGAGTGTATTTATCCATTTTTTAAAATAGAAACTTCAATCGTTCAAGCAATGAAACAACCATTATTCATTTGTCAAGTGAAACAAACTTAACTCATTCAGTTGATGAATCTAACTGCATTCATTCTTTCAATAAAAGCAACAGCACTTTCCGATTCAATGATACCAACTGCATCTGATAATGCAATAAATAGAGCTTCTCTCATTCATCGAATTTCTTTGTCTGAACACACTCATTTGTGGAAACCAACTTCAATCGTACATTCAATAAACGAAGCAGTATTCATTGATTCAATGAAACAGACTTCCTACATTCATTTAAAGCATCCAACAGCACTCATTCTTTCAATGTATCAAAACTGCACTTACTAATTCAATGAAAGGAACTGAAGGTGTGAATTCAATAAGTACAGCTTCTGTCGTTCATTCAAATTCTCCATCTTATCTCACACATTCAATGAAACAAACTGCATTCATTCCTTCATTTCATCAAATTTCAGCACCAACTTCAGTGAATGAAACGTTATTCATTGATTCAGTCAAACACACGTAACAAAATCATGTAATGAATCCAACTGCATTGCATTATTTCACTGAATCAAAATCACCAATTCAATGAATCCAAATGCATCTGTTAATTCAATGTGCAGAGCTTCTCTCACTCATTCAATTTCTTGATCTTACAGCACTCATTCAATCTAACCAATGATTCATTCATTGAATCAAAATTCAACCCTACATTCAATAAATGAAACGTTACTCAATGATTCATTGTCTTGAAATTAACACACTCATTCAATGAAACAGACTGTATTCATTTATTGATATAAACTTCAACCGTACAAGCAATGAAATATCTGTTATTCATTTATCGAATGAAATAACCTTATCGCATTAAGTTAATGAATTTAACTCCATTCATTCCTTCAATGAAACCAACTGCACTGTCCGATTCAATGATACCAACTGCACCTGATAATGCAATATATAGATCTTCTCTCATTCATCGAATTTCTCGGTCTGAACACACTCATTTGTTGAAACAAACGGCGTTCATTCATTCAATCAAACTTCAATGAACCAATCAGTATTCATCGATTCAGTGAAACAGACTTACCACATTCATTTAAAGAATCCAACTGCCGTTATTCTTTCAATGTATCAAACTGCACGTACTAATTCAATGAAAAGAACTGAAGGTGTGAATTGAATAAGTACAGCTTCTGTCGTTCATTCAATTTCTAAACCTTATCTCACTCATTCAAAGAAACAATCTGCATTCATTCCTTCATTGCATCAAACTTCAACCGCAACTTCAATGATTGAAACGTTATTCAATGATTCACTGAAACTTACTTAACACAGTCATGTAATGAATACAATTGCATTTCATTCTTTGATTGAATCAAACCCACCGAATCAAGGCATAAAATTGCATCTGTTAACTCAATGTGTAGAGCTCCTCTCACTCATTCAATTTCTTGAGCTTAAAGCACTCATTCAATGGAACCAACGGCAACCAACCATCAACCTTCGACACTACATTCAATGAATGAAACGTTACGCACTGTTCATTGTCTTGAACTTGACACACTCATTCAATGAAACAGACTGTATCCATTCATTCATTAAAAGAAACTTCAATCGTTGCAGCAATGAAACAACCGTTATAAATTTAACAAGTGCAACAAACTTCACTCATTCAGTTAATGAATCGAACCGCATTCAAACTTTCAAACAAAACAACTACACTCGCCGATTCAATGATACCAATTGCACCTGATAATTCAATGAATACAGCTTCTTTCACTCAATCAAATTCTTTAACCTAATGCACTCATTCAATCGATCCAACGGCATTCATTCATTCATTGAATCAAATTTCACCACTAGATTCAATGATGATGCGTAACTCATTCATACATTCTCTTGAACGTAACACACTCATTCAATGAAACAGAGTGTATTCATTCATTTTTTAATTAGAAACTTCAATCGTTCAATCAATGAAACAACCATTATTCATTTGTCAAGTGAAACAAACTTAACTCATTCAGTTGATGAATCTAACTGAATCTAATCATTCTTTCAATAAAAGCAACTGCACTTTCCGATTCAATGATACCAACGGTACCTGATAATTCAATGAACAGAGCTTCTCTCAATTATTGAATTTCTCGATCTTAACACACTCATTTGCTGAATCAAACGGCGTTCATTCATTAATTCAATCAAACTTCAATCGTACATTCGATAAACGAAGCAGTATGCATTGATTCAAAGCATCCAACATTTATTTCAAGAATCCAACTGCAGTTATTCTTTCAATGTATCAATCTGCATTAACTAATTCAATGAAAGCAAGTGATTGCTTGAATTTAATGAGTACAGCGTCTATCCTTCATTCAATTTCTCCACCTTAACTCAATCATTCAATGAAACAAACTGCATTCGTTCTTTCATTGCATCAAACTTCAACCGCAACTTCAATGAAAGAAACGTTTTGCATTGATTCAATGAAACATTGTTAACACAGTCATGTAATGAATCCAACTGCATTTCATTCTTTCATTGAATCAAATTCACTGACTCAATGAATCCAACTACATCTATCAATTCAATGCATAGAGCTTCTCTCACTCAACCATATTCTTTATCTTAATGCCCTCATTCAACGGAACCAACGGCATTTATTCATTCATTGAATCAAACTTCAACCCTAGTTTCAATGATTGAAACTTTACTAATTCATTCATTCTCTTGAACTTAAAACACTTATTCAATGAAACAGAGTGTATTCATTCATTTTTTAATAGAAGCTTCAACGTACAAGCAATTAAAAAACCATTCTTCATTTGTCGAGTGAAACAAACTTAACTCATTCTGTTAATGTATTAACTGCATTCATTCTTTCAATAAAACCAACTGCACTCAATGATCCCAACGGTACCTGATAATTCAATGAACAGTGATTCTATCATTCATTGAATTTCTCGATCTTAAAACACTCATTTGCTGGAACAAACCACGTTCATTCATTCATTCAATCAAACTTCAATCGTCCATTCAATGAACCAATCAGTTTTCATCGATTCAGTGAAACAGACTTACCACATTCATTTAAAGAATCCAACTACCGTTATTCTTTCAATGTATCATTCTGCACGTACTAATTCAATGAAAAGAACTGAAGGTGTGAATTGAATAAGTACAGCTTCTGTCGTTCATTCAATTTCTAAACCTTATCTCACTCATTCAAAGAAACAATCTGCATTCATTCCTTCATTGCATCAAACTTCAACCGCAACTTCAATGATTGAAACGTTATTCAATGATTCACTGAAACTTACTTAACACAGTCATGTAATGAATACAATTGCATTTCATTCTTTGATTGAATCAAACCCACCGAATCAAGGCATAAAATTGCATCTGTTAATTCAATGTGTAGAGCTCCTCTCACTCATTCAATTTCTTGAGCTTAAAGCACTCATTCAATGGAACCAACGGCAACCAACCATCAACCTTCGACACTACATTCAATGAATGAAACGTTACTCACTGTACATTGTCTTGAACTTGACACACTCATTCAATGAAACAGACTGTATCCATTCATTCATTAAAAGAAACTTGAATCGTAGCAGCAATGAAACAACCGTTATAAATTTAACAAGTGCAACAAACTTCACTCATTCAGTTAATGAATCGAACCGCATTCAAAATTTCAAAGAAAACAACTACACTCGCCGATTCAATGATACCAATTGCACCTGATAATTCAATGAATACAGCTTCTTTCACTCAATCAAATTCTTTAACCTAATGCACTCATTCAATGGATCCAACGGCATTCATTCATTCATTGAATCAAACTTCACCCCTAGATTCAATGATGAAATGTTACTCATTCATTCATTCTCTTGAACTTAAGACACTCATTCAATGAAACAGAGTGTATTTATCCATTTTTTAAAATAGAAACTTCAATCGTTCAAGCAATGAAACAACCATTATTCATTTGTCAAGTGAAACAAACTTAACTCATTCAGTTGATGAATCTAACTGCATTCATTCTTTCAATAAAAGCAACAGCACTTTCCGATTCAATGATACCAACTGCATCTGATAATGCAATAAATAGAGCTTCTCTCATTCATCGAATTTCTTTGTCTGAACACACTCATTTGTGGAAACCAACTTCAATCGTACATTCAATAAACGAAGCAGTATTCATTGATTCAATGAAACAGACTTCCTACATTCATTTAAAGCATCCAACAGCACTCATTCTTTCAATGTATCAAAACTGCACTTACTAATTCAATGAAAGGAACTGAAGGTGTGAATTCAATAAGTACAGCTTCTGTCGTTCATTCAAATTCTCCATCTTATCTCACACATTCAATGAAACAAACTGCATTCATTCCTTCATTTCATCAAATTTCAGCACCAACTTCAGTGAATGAAACGTTATTCATTGATTCAGTCAAACACACGTAACAAAATCATGTAATGAATCCAACTGCATTGCATTATTTCACTGAATCAAAATCACCAATTCAATGAATCCAAATGCATCTGTTAATTCAATGTGCAGAGCTTCTCTCACTCATTCAATTTCTTGATCTTACAGCACTCATTCAATCTAACCAATGATTCATTCATTGAATCAAAATTCAACCCTACATTCAATAAATGAAACGTTACTCAATGATTCATTGTCTTGAAATTAACACACTCATTCAATGAAACAGACTGTATTCATTTATTGATATAAACTTCAACCGTACAAGCAATGAAATATCTGTTATTCATTTATCGAATGAAATAACCTTATCGCATTAAGTTAATGAATTTAACTCCATTCATTCCTTCAATGAAACCAACTGCACTGTCCGATTCAATGATACCAACTGCACCTGATAATGCAATATATAGATCTTCTCTCATTCATCGAATTTCTCGGTCTGAACACACTCATTTGTTGAAACAAACGGCGTTCATTCATTCAATCAAACTTCAATGAACCAATCAGTATTCATCGATTCAGTGAAACAGACTTACCACATTCATTTAAAGAATCCAACTGCCGTTATTCTTTCAAAGTATCAAACTGCACGTACTAATTCAATGAAAAGAACTGAAGGTGTGAATTGAATAAGTACAGCTTCTGTCGTTCATTCAATTTCTAAACCTTATCTCACTCATTCAAAGAAACAATCTGCATTCATTCCTTCATTGCATCAAACTTCAACCGCAACTTCAATGATTGAAACGTTATTCAATGATTCACTGAAACTTACTTAACACAGTCATGTAATGAATACAATTGCATTTCATTCTTTGATTGAATCAAACCCACCGAATCAAGGCATAAAATTGCATTTGTTAACTCAATGTGTAGAGCTCCTCTCACTCATTCAATTTCTTGAGCTTAAAGCACTCATTCAATGGAACCAACGGCAACCAACCATCAACCTTCGACACTACATTCAATGAATGAAACGTTACGCACTGTTCATTGTCTTGAACTTGACACACTCATTCAATGAAACAGACTGTATCCATTCATTCATTAAAAGAAACTTCAATCGTTGCAGCAATGAAACAACCGTTATAAATTTAACAAGTGCAACAAACTTCACTCATTCAGTTAATGAATCGAACCGCATTCAAACTTTCAAAGAAAACAACTACACTCGCCGATTCAATGATACCAATTGCACCTGATAATTCAATGAATACAGCTTCTTTCACTCAATCAAATTCTTTAACCTAATGCACTCATTCAATCGATCCAACGGCATTCATTCATTCATTGAATCAAATTTCACCACTAGATTCAATGATGATGCGTAACTCATTCATACATTCTCTTGAACGTAACACACTCATTCAATGAAATAGAGTGTATTCATTCATTTTTTAAATAGAAACTTCAATCGTTCAATCAATGAAACAACCATTATTCATTTGTCAAGTGAAACAAACTTAACTCATTCAGTTGATGAATCTAACTGAATCTAATCATTCTTTCAATAAAAGCAACTGCACTTTCCGATTCAATGATACCAACGGTACCTGATAATTCAATGAACAGAGCTTCTCTCAATTATTGAATTTCTCGATCTTAACACACTCATTTGCTGAATCAAACGGCGTTCATTCATTAATTCAATCAAACTTCAATCGTACATTCGATAAACGAAGCAGTATGCATTGATTCAAAGCATCCAACATTTATTTCAAGAATCCAACTGCAGTTATTCTTTCAATGTATCAATCTGCATTAACTAATTCAATGAAAGCAAGTGATTGCTTGAATTTAATGAGTACAGCGTCTATCCTTCATTCAATTTCTCCACCTTAACTCAATCATTCAATGAAACAAACTGCATTCGTTCTTTCATTGCATCAAACTTCAACCGCAACTTATATGAAAGAAACGTTTTGCATTGATTCAATGAAACATTGTTAACACAGTCATGTAATGAATCCAACTGCATTTCATTCTTTCATTGAATCAAATTCACTGACTCAATGAATCCAACTACATCTATCAATTCAATGCATAGAGCTTCTCTCACTCAACCATATTCTTTATCTTAATGCCCTCATTCAACGGAACCAACGGCATTTATTCATTCATTGAATCAAACTTCAACCCTAGTTTCAATGATTGAAACTTTACTAATTCATTCATTCTCTTGAACTTAAAACACTTATTCAATGAAACAGAGTGTATTCATTCATTTTTTAATAGAAGCTTCAACGTACAAGCAATTAAAAAACCATTCTTCATTTGTCGAGTGAAACAAACTTAACTCATTCTGTTAATGTATTAACTGCATTCATTCTTTCAATAAAACCAACTGCACTCAATGATCCCAACGGTACCTGATAATTCAATGAACAGTGATTCTATCATTCATTGAATTTCTCGATCTTAAAACACTCATTTGCTGGAACAAACCACGTTCATTCATTCATTCAATCAAACTTCAATCGTCCATTCAATGAACCAATCAGTTTTCATCGATTCAGTGAAACAGAATTACCACATTCATTTAAAGAATCCAACTACCGTTATTCTTTCAATGTATCATTCTGCACGTACTAATTCAATGAAAAGAACTGAAGGTGTGAATTGAATAAGTACAGCTTCTGTCGTTCATTCAATTTCTAAACCTTATCTCACTCATTCAAAGAAACAATCTGCATTCATTCCTTCATTGCATCAAACTTCAACCGCAACTTCAATGATTGAAACGTTATTCAATGATTCACTGAAACTTACTTAACACAGTCATGTAATGAATACAATTGCATTTCATTCTTTGATTGAATCAAACCCACCGATTCAAGGCATAAAATTGCATCTGTTAATTCAATGTGTAGAGCTCCTCTCACTCATTCAATTTCTTGAGCTTAAAGCACTCATTCAATGGAACCAACGGCACCAACCATCAACCTTCGACACTACATTCAATGAATGAAACGTTACTCACTGTACATTGTCTTGAACTTGACACACTCATTCAATGAAACAGACTGTATCCATTCATTCATTAAAAGAAACTTCAATCGTAGCAGCAATGAAACAACCGTTATAAATTTAACAAGTGCAACAAACTTCACTCATTCAGTTAATGAATCGAACCGCATTCAAAATTTCAAAGAAAACAACTACACTCGCCGATTCAATGATACCAATTGCACCTGATAATTCAATGAATACAGCTTCTTTCACTCAATCAAATTCTTTAACCTAATGCACTCATTCAATGGATCCAACGGCATTCATTCATTCATTGAATCAAACTTCACCCCTAGATTCAATGATGAAATGTTACTCATTCATTCATTCTCTTGAACTTAAGACACTCATTCAATGAAACAGAGTGTATTTATCCATTTTTTAAAATAGAAACTTCAATCGTTCAAGCAATGAAACAACCATTATTCATTTGTCAAGTGAAACAAACTTAACTCATTCAGTTGATGAATCTAACTGCATTCATTCTTTCAATAAAAGCAACTGCACTTTCCGATTCAATGATACCAACTGCATCTGATAATGCAATAAATAGAGCTTCTCTCATTCATCGAATTTCTTTGTCTGAACACACTCATTTGTGGAAACCAACTTCAATCGTACATTCAATAAACGAAGCAGTATTCATTGATTCAATGAAACAGACTTCCTACATTCATTTAAAGCATCCAACAGCACTCATTCTTTCAATGTATCAAAACTGCACTTACTAATTCAATGAAAGGAACTGAAGGTGTGAATTCAATAAGTACAGCTTCTGTCGTTCATTCAAATTCTCCATCTTATCTCACACATTCAATGAAACAAACTGCATTCATTCCTTCATTTCATCAAATTTCAGCACCAACTTCAGTGAATGAAACGTTATTCATTGATTCAGTCAAACACACGTAACAAAATCATGTAATGAATCCAACTGCATTGCATTATTTCACTGAATCAAAATCACCAATTCAATGAATCCAAATGCATCTGTTAATTCAATGTGCAGAGCTTCTCTCACTCATTCAATTTCTTGATCTTACAGCACTCATTCAATCTAACCAATGATTCATTCATTGAATCAAAATTCAACCCTACATTCAATAAATGAAACGTTACTCAATGATTCATTGTCTTGAAATTAACACACTCATTCAATGAAACAGATTGTATTCATTTATTGATATAAACTTCAACCGTACAAGCAATGAAATATCTGTTATTCATTTATCGAATGAAATAACCTTATCGCATTAAGTTAATGAATTTAACTCCATTCATTCCTTCAATGAAACCAACTGCACTGTCCGATTCAATGATACCAACTGCACCTGATAATGCAATATATAGATCTTCTCTCATTCATCGAATTTCTCGGTCTGAACACACTCATTTGTTGAAACAAACGGCGTTCATTCATTCAATCAAACTTCAATGAACCAATCAGTATTCATCGATTCAGTGAAACAGACTTACCACATTCATTTAAAGAATCCAACTGCCGTTATTCTTTCAATGTATCAAACTGCACGTACTAATTCAATGAAAAGAACTGAAGGTGTGAATTGAATAAGTACAGCTTCTGTCGTTCATTCAATTTCTAAACCTTATCTCACTCATTCAAAGAAACAATCTGCATTCATTCCTTCATTGCATCAATCTTCAACCGCAACTTCAATGATTGAAACGTTATTCAATGATTCACTGAAACTTACTTAACACAGTCATGTAATGAATACAATTGCATTTCATTCTTTGATTGAATCAAACCCACCGAATCAAGGCATAAAATTGCATCTGTTAATTCAATGTGTAGAGCTCCTCTCACTCATTCAATTTCTTGAGCTTAAAGCACTCATTCAATGGAACCAACGGCAACCAACCATCAACCTTCGACACTACATTCAATGAATGAAACGTTACGCACTGTTCATTGTCTTGAACTTGACACACTCATTCAATGAAACAGACTGTATCCATTCATTCATTAAAAGAAACTTCAATCGTTGCAGCAATGAAACAACCGTTATAAATTTAACAAGTGCAACAAACTTCACTCATTCAGTTAATGAATCGAACCGCATTCAAACTTTCAAAGAAAACAACTACACTCGCCGATTCAATGATACCAATTGCACCTGATAATTCAATGAATACAGCTTCTTTCACTCAATCAAATTCTTTAACCTAATGCACTCATTCAATCGATCCAACGGCATTCATTCATTCATTGAATCAAATTTCACCACTAGATTCAATGATGATGCGTAACTCATTCATACATTCTCTTGAACGTAACACACTCATTCAATGAAATAGAGTGTATTCATTCATTTTTTAAATAGAAACTTCAATCGTTCAATCAATGAAACAACCATTATTCATTTGTCAAGTGAAACAAACTTAACTCATTCAGTTGATGAATCTAACTGAATCTAATCATTCTTTCAATAAAAGCAACTGCACTTTCCGATTCAATGATACCAACGGTACCTGATAATTCAATGAACAGAGCTTCTCTCAATTATTGAATTTCTCGATCTTAACACACTCATTTGCTGAATCAAACGGCGTTCATTCATTAATTCAATCAAACTTCAATCGTACATTCGATAAACGAAGCAGTATGCATTGATTCAAAGCATCCAACATTTATTTCAAGAATCCAACTGCAGTTATTCTTTCAATGTATCAATCTGCACTAACTAATTCAATGAAAGCAAGTGATTGCTTGAATTTAATGAGTACAGCGTCTAATCCTTCATTCAATTTCTCCACCTTAACTCAATCATTCAATGAAACAAACTGCATTCGTTCTTTCATTGCATCAAACTTCAACCGCAACTTCAATGAAAGAAACGTTTTGCATTGATTCAATGAAACATTGTTAACACAGTCATGTAATGAATCCAACTGCATTTCATTCTTTCATTGAATCAAATTCACTGACTCAATGAATCCAACTACATCTATCAATTCAATGCATAGAGCTTCTCTCACTCAACCATATTCTTTATCTTAATGCCCTCATTCAACGGAACCAACGGCATTTATTCATTCATTGAATCAAACTTCAACCCTAGTTTCAATGATTGAAACTTTACTAATTCATTCATTCTCTTGAACTTAAAACACTTATTCAATGAAACAGAGTGTATTCATTCATTTTTTAATAGAAGCTTCAACGTACAAGCAATTAAAAAACCATTCTTCAATTGTCGAGTGAAACAAAATTAACTCATTCTGTTAATGTATTAACTGCATTCATTCTTTCAATAAAACCAACTGCACTCAATGATCCCAACGGTACCTGATAATTCAATGAACAGTGATTCTATCATTCATTGAATTTCTCAATCTTAACACACACATTTGCTGAAACAAACCACGTTCATTCATTCATTCAATCAAACTTCAATCGTCCATTCAATGAACCAATCAGTATTCATCGATTCAGTGAAACAGACTTACCACATTCATTTAAAGAATCCAACTGCCGTTATTCTTTCAATGTATCAAAACTGCACTTACTAATTCAATGAAAGTAACTGAAGGTGTGAATTCAATAAGTACAGCTTCTGTCGTTCATTCAAATTCTCCATCTTATCTCTCGCATTCAATGAAACAAACTGCATTCATTCCTTCATTGCATCAAACTTCAACAGCAAATTCAGTGAATTAAACGTTATTCATTGATTCAGTCAAACACACGTAACAAAATCATGGAATGAATCCAACTGCATTGCATTATTTCACTGAATCAAAATCTCCAATTCAATGAATCCAAATGCATCTGTTTATGCAATGTGCAGAGCTTCTCTCACTCATTCAATTTGTTGATCTTACAGCACTCATTCAATCTAAACAATGATTCATTCATTGAATCAAAATTCAACCCTACATTCAATAAATGAAACGTTACTCAATGATTCATTGTCTTGAAATTAACACACTCATTCAATGAAATAGACTGTATTCATTTATTGATATAAACTTCAACCGTACAAGCAATGAAACAACTGTTATTTATTTATCGAATGAAACAACCTTATCGCATTAAGTTAATGAATTTACCTCCATTCATTCCTTCAATGAAACCAACTGCACTGTCCGATTCAATGATACCAACTGCACCTGATAATGCAATCAATAGATCTTCTCTCATTCATCGAATTTCTCGGTCTGAACACACTCATTTGTTGAAACAAACGGCGTTCATTCATTCAATCAATCAAACTTCAATGAACCAATCAGTATTCATCGATTCAGTGAAACAGACTTACCACATTCATTTAAAGAATCCAACTGCCGTTATTCTTTCAATGTATCAAACTGCACGTACTAATTCAATGAAAGGAACTGAAGGTGTGAATTGAATTAGTACAGCTTTTGTCGTTCATTCAATTTCTAAACCTTATCTCACTCATTCAAAGAAACAATCTGCATTCATTCCTTCATTGCATCAAACTTCAACCGCAACTTCAATGATTGAAACGTTATTCAATGATTCACTGAAACTTACTTAACACAGTCATGTAATGAATACAATTGCATTTCATTCTTTCATTGAATCAAACCCACCGATTCAAGGCATAAAATTGCATCTGTTAATTCAATGTGTAGAGCTCCTCTCAATCATTCAATTTCTTGAGCTTAAAGCACTCATTCAATGGAACCAACGGCAACCAACCATCAACCTTCGACACTACATTCAATGAATGAAACGTTACTCACTGTTCATTGTCTTGAACTTGACACACTCATTCAATGAAACAAACTGTATCCATTCATTCATTAAATGAAACTTCAATCGTAGCAGCAATGAAACAACCGTTATAAATTTAACAAGTGCAACAAACTTCACTCATTCAGTTAATGAAGCGAACCGCATTCAAACTTTCAAAGAAAACAACTACACTCGCCGATTCAATGATACCAATTGCACCTGATAATTCAATGAATACAGCTTCTTTCACTCAATCAAATTCTTTAACCTAATGCACTCATTCAATCGATCCAACGGCATTCATTCATTCATTGAATCAAACATCACCCCTAGATTCAATGATGAAACGTTACTCATTCATAAATTCTCTTGAACGTAACACACTCATTCAATGAAACAGACTGTATTCATTCATTTTTTAAATATAAAGTTGAATCGTTCAAGCAATGACACAACCATTATTCATTTGTCAAGTGAAACAAACTTAACTCATTCAGTTAATGAATCTAACTGCATTCATTCTTTCAATAAAAGCAACTGCACTTTCCGATTCAATGATACCAACTGCACCTGATAATGCAATGTATAGAGCTTCTCTCATTCGTCGAATTTCTCGATCTTAACACACTCATTTGCTGAAACAAACCACGTTCATTCATTCACTCAATGAAACTTCAATCGTGAATTCATTGATTCAATGAAACAGACTTACCACATTCATTGATAGAATCCAACTGCCGTTATTCTTTCAATGTATCAAACTGCACTTACTAATTCAATGAAAGGAACTGAAGGTGTGAATTCAAAATGTTCAGCTTATTGATACCAATGATACCAACTGCACCTGATAATTCAATGAATACAGCTTCTTTCACTCAATCAAATTCTTTAACTTAATGCACTCATTAAATGGATCCAACGGCATTCATTCATTCATTGAATCAAACTTCACCCCTAGATTCAATGATGAAATGTTACTCATTCATTCATTCTCTTGAACTTAAGACACTCATTCAATGAAACAGAGTGTATTCATCCATTTTTTTAAATACAAACTTCAATCGTTCAATCAATGACACAACCATTATTCATTTGTCAAGTGAAACAAACTTAACTCATTCATTTGATGAATCTGACTGAATCTAATCATTCTTTCAATAAAAGCAACTGCACTTTCCGATTCAATGATACCAACGGTACCTGATAATTCAATGAACAGAGCTTCTCTCAATTATTGAATTTCTCGATCTTAACACACTCATTTGCTGAATCAAACGGCGTTCATTCAATAATTCAATCAAACATCAATCGTACATTCGATAAACGAAGCAGTATGCATTGATTCAAAGCATCCAACATTTATTTCAAGAATCCAACTGCAGTTATTCTTTCAATGTATCAATCTGCACTAACTAATTCAATGAAAGCAAGTGATTGCTTGAATTTAATGAGTACAGCGTCTATCCTTCATTCAATTTCTCCACCTTAACTCAATCATTCAATGAAACAAACTGCATTCGTTCTTTCATTGCATCAAACTTCAACCGCAACTTCAATGAAAGAAACGTTTTGCATTGATTCAATGAAACATTGTTAACACAGTCATGTAATGAATCCAACTGCATTTCATTCTTTCATTGAATCAAATTCACTGACTCAATGAATCCAACTACATCTATCAATTCAATGCATAGAGCTTCTCTCACTCAACCATATTCTTTATCTTAATGCCCTCATTCAACGGAACCAACGGCATTTATTCATTCATTGAATCAAACTTCAACCCTAGTTTCAATGATTGAAACTTTACTAATTCATTCATTCTCTTGAACTTAAAACACTTATTCAATGAAACAGAGTGTATTCATTCATTTTTTAATAGAAGCTTCAACGTACAAGCAATTAAAAAACCATTCTTCAATTGTCGAGTGAAACAAAATTAACTCATTCTGTTAATGTATTAACTGCATTCATTCTTTCAATAAAACCAACTGCACTCAATGATCCCAACGGTACCTGATAATTCAATGAACAGTGATTCTATCATTCATTGAATTTCTCGATCTTAACACACACATTTGCTGAAACAAACCACGTTCATTCATTCATTCAATCAAACTTCAATCGTCCATTCAATGAACCAATCAGTATTCATCGATTCAGTGAAACAGACTTACCACATTCATTTAAAGAATCCAACTGCCGTTATTCTTTCAATGTATCAAAACTGCACTTACTAATTCAATGAAAGTAACTGAAGGTGTGAATTCAATAAGTACAGCTTCTGTCGTTCATTCAAATTCTCCATCTTATCTCTCGCATTCAATGAAACAAACTGCATTCATTCCTTCATTGCATCAAACTTCAACAGCAAATTCAGTGAATTAAACGTTATTCATTGATTCAGTCAAACACACGTAACAAAATCATGGAATGAATCCAACTGCATTGCATTATTTCACTGAATCAAAATCTCCAATTCAATGAATCCAAATGCATCTGTTTATGCAATGTGCAGAGCTTCTCTCACTCATTCAATTTGTTGATCTTACAGCACTCATTCAATCTAAACAATGATTCATTCATTGAATCAAAATTCAACCCTACATTCAATCAATGAAACGTTACTCAATGATTCATTGTCTTGAAATTAACACACTCATTCAATGAAACAGACTGTATTCATTTATTGATATAAACTTCAACCGTACAAGCAATGAAACAACTGTTATTTATTTATCGAATGAAACAACCTTATCGCATTAAGTTAATGAATTTACCTCCATTCATTCCTTCAATGAAACCAACTGCACTGTCCGATTCAATGATACCAACTGCACCTGATAATGCAATCAATAGATCTTCTCTCATTCATCGAATTTCTCGGTCTGAACACACTCATTTGTTGAAACAAACGGCGTTCATTCATTCAATCAATCAAACTTCAATGAACCAATCAGTATTCATCGATTCAGTGAAACAGACTTACCACATTCATTTAAAGAATCCAACTGCCGTTATTCTTTCAATGTATCAAACTGCACGCACTAATTCAATGAAAGGAACTGAAGGTGTGAATTGAATTAGTACAGCTTTTGTCGTTCATTCAATTTCTAAACCTTATCTCACTCATTCAAAGAAACAATCTGCATTCATTCCTTCATTGCATCAAACTTCAACCGCAACTTCAATGATTGAAACGTTATTCAATGATTCACTGAAACTTACTTAACACAGTCATGTAATGAATACAATTGCATTTCATTCTTTGATTGAATCAAACCCACCGATTCAAGGCATAAAATTGCATCTGTTAATTCAATGTGTAGAGCTCCTCTCAATCATTCAATTTCTTGAGCTTAAAGCACTCATTCAATGGAACCAACGGCAACCAACCATCAACCTTCGACACTACATTCAATGAATGAAACGTTACTCACTGTTCATTGTCTTGAACTTGACACACTCATTCAATGAAACAAACTGTATCCATTCATTCATTAAATGAAACTGCAATCGTAGCAGCAATGAAACAACCGTTATAAATTTAACAAGTGCAACAAACTTCACTCATTCAGTTAATGAAGCGAACCGCATTCAAACTTTCAAAGAAAACAACTACACTCGCCGATTCAATGATACCAATTGCACCTGATAATTCAATGAATACAGCTTCTTTCACTCAATCAAATTCTTTAACCTAATGCACTCATTCAATCGATCCAACGGCATTCATTCATTCATTGAATCAAACTTCACCCCTAGATTCAATGATGAAACGTTACTCATTCATACATTCTCTTGAACGTAACACACTCATTCAATGAAACAGACTGTATTCATTCATTTTTTAAATATAAAGTTGAATCGTTCAAGCAATGACACAACCATTATTCATTTGTCAAGTGAAACAAACTTAACTCATTCAGTTAATGAATCTAACTGCATTCATTCTTTCAATAAAAGCAACTGCACTTTCCGATTCAATGATACCAACTGCACCTGATAATGCAATGTATAGAGCTTCTCTCATTCGTCGAATTTCTCGATCTTAACACACTCATTTGCTGAAACAAACCACGTTCATTCATTCACTCAATGAAACTTCAATCGTGAATTCATTGATTCAATGAAACAGACTTACCACATTCATTGATAGAATCCAACTGCCGTTATTCTTTCAATGTATCAAACTGCACTTACTAATTCAATGAAAGGAACTGAAGGTGTGAATTCAAAATGTTCAGCTTATTGATACCAATGATACCAACTGCACCTGATAATTCAATGAATACAGCTTCTTTCACTCAATCAAATTCTTTAACTTAATGCACTCATTCAATGGATCCAACGGCATTCATTCATTCATTGAATCAAACTTCACCCCTAGATTCAATGATGAAATGTTACTCATTCATTCATTCTCTTGAACTTAAGACACTCATTCAATGAAACAGAGTGTATTCATCCATTTTATTAAATACAAACTTCAATCGTTCAATCAATGACACAACCATTATTCATTTGTCAAGTGAAACAAACTTAACTCATTCATTTGATGAATCTGACTGAATCTAATCATTCTTTCAATAAAAGCAACTGCACTTTCCGATTCAATGATACCAACGGTACCTGATAATTCAATGAACTTAATTGAACTTCTCTCAATTATTGAATTTCTCGATCTTAACACACTCATTTGCTGAATCAAACGGCGTTCATTCAACAATTCAATCAAACATCAATCGTACATTCGATAAACGAAGCAGTATGCATTGATTCAAAGCATCCAACATTTATTTAAATAATCCAACTGCAGTTATTCTTTCAATGTATCAATCTGCACTAACTAATTCAATGAAAGCAAGTGATTGCTTGAATTTAATGAGTACAGCGTCTATCCTTCATTCAATTTCTCCACCTTAACTCAATCATTCAATGAAACAAACTGCATTCGTTCTTTCATTGCATCAAACTTCAACCGCAACTTCAATGAAAGAAACGTTTTGCATTGATTCAATGAAACATTGTTAACACAGTCATGTAATGAATCCAACTGCATTTCATTCTTTCATTGAATCAAATTCACTGACTCAATGAATCCAACTACATCTATCAATTCAATGCATAGAGCTTCTCTCACTCAACCATATTCTTTATCTTAATGCCCTCATTCAACGGAACCAACGGCATTTATTCATTCATTGAATCAAACTTCAACCCTAGTTTCAATGATTGAAACTTTACTAATTCATTCATTCTCTTGAACTTAAAACACTTATTCAATGAAACAGAGTGTATTCATTCATTTTTTAATAGAAGCTTCAACGTACAAGCAATTAAAAAACCATTCTTCAATTGTCGAGTGAAACAAAATTAACTCATTCTGTTAATGTATTAACTGCATTCATTCTTTCAATAAAACCAACTGCACTCAATGATCCCAACGGTACCTGATAATTCAATGAACAGTGATTCTATCATTCATTGAATTTCTCGATCTTAACACACACATTTGCTGAAACAAACCACGTTCATTCATTCATTCAATCAAACTTCAATCGTCCATTCAATGAACCAATCAGTATTCATCGATTCAGTGAAACAGACTTACCACATTCATTTAAAGAATCCAACTGCCGTTATTCTTTCAATGTATCAAAACTGCACTTACTAATTCAATGAAAGTAACTGAAGGTGTGAATTCAATAAGTACAGCTTCTGTCGTTCATTCAAATTCTCCATCTTATCTCTCGCATTCAATGAAACAAACTGCATTCATTCCTTCATTGCATCAAACTTCAACAGCAAATTCAGTGAATTAAACGTTATTCATTGATTCAGTCAAACACACGTAACAAAATCATGGAATGAATCCAACTGCATTGCATTATTTCACTGAATCAAAATCTCCAATTCAATGAATCCAAATGCATCTGTTTATGCAATGTGCAGAGCTTCTCTCACTCATTCAATTTGTTGATCTTACAGCACTCATTCAATCTAAACAATGATTCATTCATTGAATCAAAATTCAACCCTACATTCAATAAATGAAACGTTACTCAATGATTCATTGTCTTGAAATTAACACACTCATTCAATGAAACAGACTGTATTCATTTATTGATATAAACTTCAACCGTACAAGCAATGAAACAACTGTTATTTATTTATCGAATGAAACAACCTTATCGCATTAAGTTAATGAATTTACCTCCATTCATTCCTTCAATGAAACCAACTGCACTGTCCGATTCAATGATACCAACTGCACCTGATAATGCAATCAATAGATCTTCTCTCATTCATCGAATTTCTCGGTCTGAACACACTCATTTGTTGAAACAAACGGCGTTCATTCATTCAATCAAACTTCAATGAACCAATCAGTATTCATCGATTCAGTGAAACAGACTTACCACATTCATTTAAAGAATCCAACTGCCGTTATTCTTTCAATGTATCAAACTGCACGTACTAATTCAATGAAAAGAACTGAAGGTGTGAATTGAATAAGTACAGCTTCTGTCGTTCATTCAATTTCTAAACCTTATCTCACTCATTCAAAGAAACAATCTGCATTCATTCCTTCATTGCATCAAACTTCAACCGCAACTTCAATGATTGAAACGTTATTCAATGATTCACTGAAACTTACTTAACACAGTCATGTAATGAATACAATTGCATTTCATTCTTTGATTGAATCAAACCCACCGAATCAAGGCATAAAATTGCATCTGTTAACTCAATGTGTAGAGCTCCTCTCACTCATTCAATTTCTTGAGCTTAAAGCACTCATTCAATGGAACAAACGGCAACCAACCATCAACCTTCGACACTACATTCAATGAATGAAACGTTACGCACTGTTCATTGTCTTGAACTTGACACACTCATTCAATGAAACAGACTGTATCCATTCATTCATTAAAAGAAACTTCAATCGTTGCAGCAATGAAACAACCGTTATAAATTTAACAAGTGCAACAAACTTCACTCATTCAGTTAATGAATCGAACCGCATTCAAACTTTCAAACAAAACAACTACACTCGCCGATTCAATGATACCAATTGCACCTGATAATTCAATGAATACAGCTTCTTTCACTCAATCAAATTCTTTAACCTAATGCACTCATTCAATCGATCCAACGGCATTCATTCATTCATTGAATCAAATTTCACCACTAGATTCAATGATGATGCGTAACTCATTCATACATTCTCTTGAACGTAACACACTCATTCAATGAAACAGAGTGTATTCATTCATTTTTTAATTAGAAACTTCAATCGTTCAATCAATGAAACAACCATTATTCATTTGTCAAGTGAAACAAACTTAACTCATTCAGTTGATGAATCTAACTGAATCTAATCATTCTTTCAATAAAAGCAACTGCACTTTCCGATTCAATGATACCAACGGTACCTGATAATTCAATGAACAGAGCTTCTCTCAATTATTGAATTTCTCGATCTTAACACACTCATTTGCTGAATCAAACGGCGTTCATTCATTAATTCAATCAAACTTCAATCGTACATTCGATAAACGAAGCAGTATGCATTGATTCAAAGCATCCAACATTTATTTCAAGAATCCAACTGCAGTTATTCTTTCAATGTATCAATCTGCATTAACTAATTCAATGAAAGCAAGTGATTGCTTGAATTTAATGAGTACAGCGTCTATACTTCATTCAATTTCTCCACCTTAACTCAATCATTCAATGAAACAAACTGCATTCGTTCTTTCATTGCATCAAACTTCAACCGCAACTTCAATGAAAGAAACGTTTTGCATTGATTCAATGAAACATTGTTAACACAGTCATGTAATGAATCCAACTGCATTTCATTCTTTCATTGAATCAAATTCACTGACTCAATGAATCCAACTACATCTATCAATTCAATGCATAGAGCTTCTCTCACTCAACCATATTCTTTATCTTAATGCCCTCATTCAACGGAACCAACGGCATTTATTCATTCATTGAATCAAACTTCAACCCTAGTTTCAATGATTGAAACTTTACTAATTCATTCATTCTCTTGAACTTAAAACACTTATTCAATGAAACAGAGTGTATTCATTCATTTTTTAATAGAAGCTTCAACGTACAAGCAATTAAAAAACCATTCTTCATTTGTCGAGTGAAACAAACTTAACTCATTCTGTTAATGTATTAACTGCATTCATTCTTTCAATAAAACCAACTGCACTCAATGATCCCAACGGTACCTGATAATTCAATGAACAGTGATTCTATCATTCATTGAATTTCTCGATCTTAAAACACTCATTTGCTGGAACAAACCACGTTCATTCATTCATTCAATCAAACTTCAATCGTCCATTCAATGAACCAATCAGTTTTCATCGATTCAGTGAAACAGACTTACCACATTCATTTAAAGAATCCAACTACCGTTATTCTTTCAATGTATCATTCTGCACGTACTAATTCAATGAAAAGAACTGAAGGTGTGAATTGAATAAGTACAGCTTCTGTCGTTCATTCAATTTCTAAACCTTATCTCACTCATTCAAAGAAACAATCTGCATTCATTCCTTCATTGCATCAAACTTCAACCGCAACTTCAATGATTGAAACGTTATTCAATGATTCACTGAAACTTACTTAACACAGTCATGTAATGAATACAATTGCATTTCATTCTTTGATTGAATCAAACCCACCGATTCAAGGCATAAAATTGCATCTGTTAATTCAATGTGTAGAGCTCCTCTCACTCATTCAATTTCTTGAGCTTAAAGCACTCATTCAATGGAACCAACGGCAACCAACCATCAACCTTCGACACTACATTCAATGAATGAAACGTTACTCACTGTACATTGTCTTGAACTTGACACACTCATTCAATGAAACAGACTGTATCCATTCATTCATTAAAAGAAACTTGAATCGTAGCAGCAATGAAACAACCGTTATAAATTTAACAAGTGCAACAAACTTCACTCATTCAGTTAATGAATCGAACCGCATTCAAAATTTCAAAGAAAACAACTACACTCGCCGATTCAATGATACCAATTGCACCTGATAATTCAATGAATACAGCTTCTTTCACTCAATCAAATTCTTTAACCTAATGCACTCATTCAATGGATCCAACGGCATTCATTCATTCATTGAATCAAACTTCACCCCTAGATTCAATGATGAAATGTTACTCATTCATTCATTCTCTTGAACTTAAGACACTCATTCAATGAAACAGAGTGTATTTATCCATTTTTTAAAATAGAAACTTCAATCGTTCAAGCAATGAAACAACCATTATTCATTTGTCAAGTGAAACAAACTTAACTCATTCAGTTGATGAATCTAACTGCATTCATTCTTTCAATAAAAGCAACTGCACTTTCCGATTCAATGATACCAACTGCATCTGATAATGCAATAAATAGAGCTTCTCTCATTCATCGAATTTCTTTGTCTGAACACACTCATTTGTGGAAACCAACTTCAATCGTACATTCAATAAACGAAGCAGTATTCATTGATTCAATGAAACAGACTTCCTACATTCATTTAAAGCATCCAACAGCACTCATTCTTTCAATGTATCAAAACTGCACTTACTAATTCAATGAAAGGAACTGAAGGTGTGAATTCAATAAGTACAGCTTCTGTCGTTCATTCAAATTCTCCATCTTATCTCACACATTCAATGAAACAAACTGCATTCATTCCTTCATTTCATCAAATTTCAGCACCAACTTCAGTGAATGAAACGTTATTCATTGATTCAGTCAAACACACGTAACAAAATCATGTAATGAATCCAACTGCATTGCATTATTTCACTGAATCAAAATCACCAATTCAATGAATCCAAATGCATCTGTTAATTCAATGTGCAGAGCTTCTCTCACTCATTCAATTTCTTGATCTTACAGCACTCATTCAATCTAACCAATGATTCATTCATTGAATCAAAATTCAACCCTACATTCAATAAATGAAACGTTACTCAATGATTCATTGTCTTGAAATTAACACACTCATTCAATGAAACAGACTGTATTCATTTATTGATATAAACTTCAACCGTACAAGCAATGAAATATCTGTTATTCATTTATCGAATGAAATAACCTTATCGCATTAAGTTAATGAATTTAACTCCATTCATTCCTTCAATGAAACCAACTGCACTGTCCGATTCAATGATACCAACTGCACCTGATAATGCAATATATAGATCTTCTCTCATTCATCGAATTTCTCGGTCTGAACACACTCATTTGTTGAAACAAACGGCGTTCATTCATTCAATCAAACTTCAATGAACCAATCAGTATTCATCGATTCAGTGAAACAGACTCATTTAAAGAATCCAACTGCCGTTATTCTTTCAATGTATCAAACTGCACGTACTAATTCAATGAAAAGAACTGAAGGTGTGAATTGAATAAGTACAGCTTCTGTCGTTCATTCAATTTCTAAACCTTATCTCACTCATTCAAAGAAACAATCTGCATTCATTCCTTCATTGCATCAAACTTCAACCGCAACTTCAATGATTGAAACGTTATTCAATGATTCACTGAAACTTACTTAACACAGTCATGTAATGAATACAATTGCATTTCATTCTTTGATTGAATCAAACCCACCGAATCAAGGCATAAAATTGCATCTGTTAACTCAATGTGTAGAGCTCCTCTCACTCATTCAATTTCTTGAGCTTAAAGCACTCATTCAATGGAACCAACGGCAACCAACCATCAACCTTCGACACTACATTCAATGAATGAAACGTTACGCACTGTTCATTGTCTTGAACTTGACACACTCATTCAATGAAACAGACTGTATCCATTCATTCATTAAAAGAAACTTCAATCGTTGCAGCAATGAAACAACCGTTATAAATTTAACAAGTGCAACAAACTTCACTCATTCAGTTAATGAATCGAACCGCATTCAAACTTTCAAAGAAAACAACTACACTCGCCGATTCAATGATACCAATTGCACCTGATAATTCAATGAATACAGCTTCTTTCACTCAATCAAATTCTTTAACCTAATGCACTCATTCAATCGATCCAACGGCATTCATTCATTCATTGAATCAAATTTCACCACTAGATTCAATGATGATGCGTAACTCATTCATACATTCTCTTGAACGTAACACACTCATTCAATGAAACAGAGTGTATTCATTCATTTTTTAATTAGAAACTTCAATCGTTCAATCAATGAAACAACCATTATTCATTTGTCAAGTGAAACAAACTTAACTCATTCAGTTGATGAATCTAACTGAATCTAATCATTCTTTCAATAAAAGCAACTGCACTTTCCGATTCAATGATACCAACGGTACCTGATAATTCAATGAACAGAGCTTCTATCAATTATTGAATTTCTCGATCTTAACACACTCATTTGCTGAATCAAACGGCGTTCATTCATTAATTCAATCAAACTTCAATCGTACATTCGATAAACGAAGCAGTATGCATTGATTCAAAGCATCCAACATTTATTTCAAGAATCCAACTGCAGTTATTCTTTCAATGTATCAATCTGCATTAACTAATTCAATGAAAGCAAGTGATTGCTTGAATTTAATGAGTACAGCGTCTATCCTTCATTCAATTTCTCCACCTTAACTCAATCATTCAATGAAACAAACTGCATTCGTTCTTTCATTGCATCAAACTTCAACCGCAACTTCAATGAAAGAAACGTTTTGCATTGATTCAATGAAACATTGTTAACACAGTCATGTAATGAATCCAACTGCATTTCATTCTTTCATTGAATCAAATTCACTGACTCAATGAATCCAACTACATCTATCAATTCAATGCATAGAGCTTCTCTCACTCAACCATATTCTTTATCTTAATGCCATCATTCAACGGAACCAACGGCATTTATTCATTCATTGAATCAAACTTCAACCCTAGTTTCAATGATTGAAACTTTACTAATTCATTCATTCTCTTGAACTTAAAACACTTATTCAATGAAACAGAGTGTATTCATTCATTTTTTAATAGAAGCTTCAACGTACAAGCAATTAAAAAACCATTCTTCATTTGTCGAGTGAAACAAACTTAACTCATTCTGTTAATGTATTAACTGCATTCATTCTTTCAATAAAACCAACTGCACTCAATGATCCCAACGGTACCTGATAATTCAATGAACAGTGATTCTATCATTCATTGAATTTCTCGATCTTAAAACACTCATTTGCTGGAACAAACCACGTTCATTCATTCATTCAATCAAACTTCAATCGTCCATTCAATGAACCAATCAGTTTTCATCGATTCAGTGAAACAGACTTACCACATTCATTTAAAGAATCCAACTACCGTTATTCTTTCAATGTATCATTCTGCACGTACTAATTCAATGAAAAGAACTGAAGGTGTGAATTGAATAAGTACAGCTTCTGTCGTTCATTCAATTTCTAAACCTTATCTCACTCATTCAAAGAAACAATCTGCATTCATTCCTTCATTGCATCAAACTTCAACCGCAACTTCAATGATTGAAACGTTATTCAATGATTCACTGAAACTTACTTAACACAGTCATGTAATGAATACAATTGCATTTCATTCTTTGATTGAATCAAACCCACCGAATCAAGGCATAAAATTGCATCTGTTAACTCAATGTGTAGAGCTCCTCTCACTCATTCAATTTCTTGAGCTTAAAGCACTCATTCAATGGAACCAACGGCAACCAACCATCAACCTTCGACACTACATTCAATGAATGAAACGTTACGCACTGTTCATTGTCTTGAACTTGACACACTCATTCAATGAAACAGACTGTATCCATTCATTCATTAAAAGAAACTTCAATCGTTGCAGCAATGAAACAACCGTTATAAATTTAACAAGTGCAACAAACTTCACTCATTCAGTTAATGAATCGAACCGCATTCAAACTTTCAAAGAAAACAACTACACTCGCCGATTCAATGATACCAATTGCACCTGATAATTCAATGAATACAGCTTCTTTCACTCAATCAAATTCTTTAACCTAATGCACTCATTCAATCGATCCAACGGCATTCATTCATTCATTGAATCAAATTTCACCACTAGATTCAATGATGATGCGTAACTCATTCATACATTCTCTTGAACGTAACACACTCATTCAATGAAACAGAGTGTATTCATTCATTTTTTAATTAGAAACTTCAATCGTTCAATCAATGAAACAACCATTATTCATTTGTCAAGTGAAACAAACTTAACTCATTCAGTTGATGAATCTAACTGAATCTAATCATTCTTTCAATAAAAGCAACTGCACTTTCCGATTCAATGATACCAACGGTACCTGATAATTCAATGAACAGAGCTTCTATCAATTATTGAATTTCTCGATCTTAACACACTCATTTGCTGAATCAAACGGCGTTCATTCATTAATTCAATCAAACTTCAATCGTACATTCGATAAACGAAGCAGTATGCATTGATTCAAAGCATCCAACATTTATTTCAAGAATCCAACTGCAGTTATTCTTTCAATGTATCAATCTGCATTAACTAATTCAATGAAAGCAAGTGATTGCTTGAATTTAATGAGTACAGCGTCTATCCTTCATTCAATTTCTCCACCTTAACTCAATCATTCAATGAAACAAACTGCATTCGTTCTTTCATTGCATCAAACTTCAACCGCAACTTCAATGAAAGAAACGTTTTGCATTGATTCAATGAAACATTGTTAACACAGTCATGTAATGAATCCAACTGCATTTCATTCTTTCATTGAATCAAATTCACTGACTCAATGAATCCAACTACATCTATCAATTCAATGCATAGAGCTTCTCTCACTCAACCATATTCTTTATCTTAATGCCATCATTCAACGGAACCAACGGCATTTATTCATTCATTGAATCAAACTTCAACCCTAGTTTCAATGATTGAAACTTTACTAATTCATTCATTCTCTTGAACTTAAAACACTTATTCAATGAAACAGAGTGTATTCATTCATTTTTTAATAGAAGCTTCAACGTACAAGCAATTAAAAAACCATTCTTCATTTGTCGAGTGAAACAAACTTAACTCATTCTGTTAATGTATTAACTGCATTCATTCTTTCAATAAAACCAACTGCACTCAATGATCCCAACGGTACCTGATAATTCAATGAACAGTGATTCTATCATTCATTGAATTTCTCGATCTTAAAACACTCATTTGCTGGAACAAACCACGTTCATTCATTCATTCAATCAAACTTCAATCGTCCATTCAATGAACCAATCAGTTTTCATCGATTCAGTGAAACAGACTTACCACATTCATTTAAAGAATCCAACTACCGTTATTCTTTCAATGTATCATTCTGCACGTACTAATTCAATGAAAAGAACTGAAGGTGTGAATTGAATAAGTACAGCTTCTGTCGTTCATTCAATTTCTAAACCTTATCTCACTCATTCAAAGAAACAATCTGCATTCATTCCTTCATTGCATCAAACTTCAACCGCAACTTCAATGATTGAAACGTTACTCAATGATTCACTGAAACTTACTTAACACAGTCATGTAATGAATACAATTGCATTTCATTCTTTGATTGAATCAAACCCACCGATTCAAGGCATAAAATTGCATCTGTTAATTCAATGTGTAGAGCTCCTCTCACTCATTCAATTTCTTGAGCTTAAAGCACTCATTCAATGGAACCAACGGCACCAACCATCAACCTTCGACACTACATTCAATGAATGAAACGTTACTCACTGTACATTGTCTTGAACTTGACACACTCATTCAATGAAACAGACTGTATCCATTCATTCATTAAAACAAACTTGAATCGTAGCAGCAATGAAACAACCGTTATAAATTTAACAAGTGCAACAAACTTCACTCATTCAGTTAATGAATCGAACCGCATTCAAAATTTCAAAGAAAACAACTACACTCGCCGATTCAATGATACCAATTGCACCTGATAATTCAATGAATACAGCTTCTTTCACTCAATCAAATTCTTTAACCTAATGCACTCATTCAATGGATCCAACGGCATTCATTCATTCATTGAATCAAACTTCACCCCTAGATTCAATGATGAAATGTTACTCATTCATTCATTCTCTTGAACTTAAGACACTCATTCAATGAAACAGAGTGTATTTATCCATTTTTTAAAATAGAAACTTCAATCGTTCAAGCAATGAAACAACCATTATTCATTTGTCAAGTGAAACAAACTTAACTCATTCAGTTGATGAATCTAACTGCATTCATTCTTTCAATAAAAGCAACAGCACTTTCCGATTCAATGATACCAACTGCATCTGATAATGCAATAAATAGAGCTTCTCTCATTCATCGAATTTCTTTGTCTGAACACACTCATTTGTGGAAACCAACTTCAATCGTACATTCAATAAACGAAGCAGTATTCATTGATTCAATGAAACAGACTTCCTACATTCATTTAAAGCATCCAACAGCACTCATTCTTTCAATGTATCAAAACTGCACTTACTAATTCAATGAAAGGAACTGAAGGTGTGAATTCAAAATGTTCAGCTTATTGATACCAATGATACCAACTGCACCTGATAATTCAATGAATACAGCTTCTTTCACTCAATCAAATTCTTTAACTTAATGCACTCATTAAATGGATCCAACGGCATTCATTCATTCATTGAATCAAACTTCACCCCTAGATTCAATGATGAAATGTTACTCATTCATTCATTCTCTTGAACTTAAGACACTCATTCAATGAAACAGAGTGTATTCATCCATTTTTTTAAATACAAACTTCAATCGTTCAATCAATGACACAACCATTATTCATTTGTCAAGTGAAACAAACTTAACTCATTCATTTGATGAATCTGACTGAATCTAATCATTCTTTCAATAAAAGCAACTGCACTTTCCGATTCAATGATACCAACGGTACCTGATAATTCAATGAACAGAGCTTCTCTCAATTATTGAATTTCTCGATCTTAACACACTCATTTGCTGAATCAAACGGCGTTCATTCAATAATTCAATCAAACATCAATCGTACATTCGATAAACGAAGCAGTATGCATTGATTCAAAGCATCCAACATTTATTTCAAGAATCCAACTGCAGTTATTCTTTCAATGTATCAATCTGCACTAACTAATTCAATGAAAGCAAGTGATTGCTTGAATTTAATGAGTACAGCGTCTATCCTTCATTCAATTTCTCCACCTTAACTCAATCATTCAATGAAACAAACTGCATTCGTTCTTTCATTGCATCAAACTTCAACCGCAACTTCAATGAAAGAAACGTTTTGCATTGATTCAATGAAACATTGTTAACACAGTCATGTAATGAATCCAACTGCATTTCATTCTTTCATTGAATCAAATTCACTGACTCAATGAATCCAACTACATCTATCAATTCAATGCATAGAGCTTCTCTCACTCAACCATATTCTTTATCTTAATGCCCTCATTCAACGGAACCAACGGCATTTATTCATTCATTGAATCAAACTTCAACCCTAGTTTCAATGATTGAAACTTTACTAATTCATTCATTCTCTTGAACTTAAAACACTTATTCAATGAAACAGAGTGTATTCATTCATTTTTTAATAGAAGCTTCAACGTACAAGCAATTAAAAAACCATTCTTCAATTGTCGAGTGAAACAAAATTAACTCATTCTGTTAATGTATTAACTGCATTCATTCTTTCAATAAAACCAACTGCACTCAATGATCCCAACGGTACCTGATAATTCAATGAACAGTGATTCTATCATTCATTGAATTTCTCGATCTTAACACACACATTTGCTGAAACAAACCACGTTCATTCATTCATTCAATCAAACTTCAATCGTCCATTCAATGAACCAATCAGTATTCATCGATTCAGTGAAACAGACTTACCACATTCATTTAAAGAATCCAACTGCCGTTATTCTTTCAATGTATCAAAACTGCACTTACTAATTCAATGAAAGTAACTGAAGGTGTGAATTCAATAAGTACAGCTTCTGTCGTTCATTCAAATTCTCCATCTTATCTCTCGCATTCAATGAAACAAACTGCATTCATTCCTTCATTGCATCAAACTTCAACAGCAAATTCAGTGAATTAAACGTTATTCATTGATTCAGTCAAACACACGTAACAAAATCATGGAATGAATCCAACTGCATTGCATTATTTCACTGAATCAAAATCTCCAATTCAATGAATCCAAATGCATCTGTTTATGCAATGTGCAGAGCTTCTCTCACTCATTCAATTTGTTGATCTTACAGCACTCATTCAATCTAAACAATGATTCATTCATTGAATCAAAATTCAACCCTACATTCAATCAATGAAACGTTACTCAATGATTCATTGTCTTGAAATTAACACACTCATTCAATGAAACAGACTGTATTCATTTATTGATATAAACTTCAACCGTACAAGCAATGAAACAACTGTTATTTATTTATCGAATGAAACAACCTTATCGCATTAAGTTAATGAATTTACCTCCATTCATTCCTTCAATGAAACCAACTGCACTGTCCGATTCAATGATACCAACTGCACCTGATAATGCAATCAATAGATCTTCTCTCATTCATCGAATTTCTCGGTCTGAACACACTCATTTGTTGAAACAAACGGCGTTCATTCATTCAATCAATCAAACTTCAATGAACCAATCAGTATTCATCGATTCAGTGAAACAGACTTACCACATTCATTTAAAGAATCCAACTGCCGTTATTCTTTCAATGTATCAAACTGCACGCACTAATTCAATGAAAGGAACTGAAGGTGTGAATTGAATTAGTACAGCTTTTGTCGTTCATTCAATTTCTAAACCTTATCTCACTCATTCAAAGAAACAATCTGCATTCATTCCTTCATTGCATCAAACTTCAACCGCAACTTCAATGATTGAAACGTTATTCAATGATTCACTGAAACTTACTTAACACAGTCATGTAATGAATACAATTGCATTTCATTCTTTGATTGAATCAAACCCACCGATTCAAGGCATAAAATTGCATCTGTTAATTCAATGTGTAGAGCTCCTCTCAATCATTCAATTTCTTGAGCTTAAAGCACTCATTCAATGGAACCAACGGCAACCAACCATCAACCTTCGACACTACATTCAATGAATGAAACGTTACTCACTGTTCATTGTCTTGAACTTGACACACTCATTCAATGAAACAAACTGTATCCATTCATTCATTAAATGAAACTGCAATCGTAGCAGCAATGAAACAACCGTTATAAATTTAACAAGTGCAACAAACTTCACTCATTCAGTTAATGAAGCGAACCGCATTCAAACTTTCAAAGAAAACAACTACACTCGCCGATTCAATGATACCAATTGCACCTGATAATTCAATGAATACAGCTTCTTTCACTCAATCAAATTCTTTAACCTAATGCACTCATTCAATCGATCCAACGGCATTCATTCATTCATTGAATCAAACTTCACCCCTAGATTCAATGATGAAACGTTACTCATTCATACATTCTCTTGAACGTAACACACTCATTCAATGAAACAGACTGTATTCATTCATTTTTTAAATATAAAGTTGAATCGTTCAAGCAATGACACAACCATTATTCATTTGTCAAGTGAAACAAACTTAACTCATTCAGTTAATGAATCTAACTGCATTCATTCTTTCAATAAAAGCAACTGCACTTTCCGATTCAATGATACCAACTGCACCTGATAATGCAATGTATAGAGCTTCTCTCATTCGTCGAATTTCTCGATCTTAACACACTCATTTGCTGAAACAAACCACGTTCATTCATTCACTCAATGAAACTTCAATCGTGAATTCATTGATTCAATGAAACAGACTTACCACATTCATTGATAGAATCCAACTGCCGTTATTCTTTCAATGTATCAAACTGCACTTACTAATTCAATGAAAGGAACTGAAGGTGTGAATTCAAAATGTTCAGCTTATTGATACCAATGATACCAACTGCACCTGATAATTCAATGAATACAGCTTCTTTCACTCAATCAAATTCTTTAACTTAATGCACTCATTCAATGGATCCAACGGCATTCATTCATTCATTGAATCAAACTTCACCCCTAGATTCAATGATGAAATGTTACTCATTCATTCATTCTCTTGAACTTAAGACACTCATTCAATGAAACAGAGTGTATTCATCCATTTTATTAAATACAAACTTCAATCGTTCAATCAATGACACAACCATTATTCATTTGTCAAGTGAAACAAACTTAACTCATTCATTTGATGAATCTGACTGAATCTAATCATTCTTTCAATAAAAGCAACTGCACTTTCCGATTCAATGATACCAACGGTACCTGATAATTCAATGAACTTAATTGAACTTCTCTCAATTATTGAATTTCTCGATCTTAACACACTCATTTGCTGAATCAAACGGCGTTCATTCAACAATTCAATCAAACATCAATCGTACATTCGATAAACGAAGCAGTATGCATTGATTCAAAGCATCCAACATTTATTTAAATAATCCAACTGCAGTTATTCTTTCAATGTATCAATCTGCACTAACTAATTCAATGAAAGCAAGTGATTGCTTGAATTTAATGAGTACAGCGTCTATCCTTCATTCAATTTCTCCACCTTAACTCAATCATTCAATGAAACAAACTGCATTCGTTCTTTCATTGCATCAAACTTCAACCGCAACTTCAATGAAAGAAACGTTTTGCATTGATTCAATGAAACATTGTTAACACAGTCATGTAATGAATCCAACTGCATTTCATTCTTTCATTGAATCAAATTCACTGACTCAATGAATCCAACTACATCTATCAATTCAATGCATAGAGCTTCTCTCACTCAACCATATTCTTTATCTTAATGCCCTCATTCAACGGAACCAACGGCATTTATTCATTCATTGAATCAAACTTCAACCCTAGTTTCAATGATTGAAACTTTACTAATTCATTCATTCTCTTGAACTTAAAACACTTATTCAATGAAACAGAGTGTATTCATTCATTTTTTAATAGAAGCTTCAACGTACAAGCAATTAAAAAACCATTCTTCAATTGTCGAGTGAAACAAAATTAACTCATTCTGTTAATGTATTAACTGCATTCATTCTTTCAATAAAACCAACTGCACTCAATGATCCCAACGGTACCTGATAATTCAATGAACAGTGATTCTATCATTCATTGAATTTCTCGATCTTAACACACACATTTGCTGAAACAAACCACGTTCATTCATTCATTCAATCAAACTTCAATCGTCCATTCAATGAACCAATCAGTATTCATCGATTCAGTGAAACAGACTTACCACATTCATTTAAAGAATCCAACTGCCGTTATTCTTTCAATGTATCAAAACTGCACTTACTAATTCAATGAAAGTAACTGAAGGTGTGAATTCAATAAGTACAGCTTCTGTCGTTCATTCAAATTCTCCATCTTATCTCTCGCATTCAATGAAACAAACTGCATTCATTCCTTCATTGCATCAAACTTCAACAGCAAATTCAGTGAATTAAACGTTATTCATTGATTCAGTCAAACACACGTAACAAAATCATGGAATGAATCCAACTGCATTGCATTATTTCACTGAATCAAAATCTCCAATTCAATGAATCCAAATGCATCTGTTTATGCAATGTGCAGAGCTTCTCTCACTCATTCAATTTGTTGATCTTACAGCACTCATTCAATCTAAACAATGATTCATTCATTGAATCAAAATTCAACCCTACATTCAATAAATGAAACGTTACTCAATGATTCATTGTCTTGAAATTAACACACTCATTCAATGAAACAGACTGTATTCATTTATTGATATAAACTTCAACCGTACAAGCAATGAAACAACTGTTATTTATTTATCGAATGAAACAACCTTATCGCATTAAGTTAATGAATTTACCTCCATTCATTCCTTCAATGAAACCAACTGCACTGTCCGATTCAATGATACCAACTGCACCTGATAATGCAATCAATAGATCTTCTCTCATTCATCGAATTTCTCGGTCTGAACACACTCATTTGTTGAAACAAACGGCGTTCATTCATTCAATCAAACTTCAATGAACCAATCAGTATTCATCGATTCAGTGAAACAGACTTACCACATTCATTTAAAGAATCCAACTGCCGTTATTCTTTCAATGTATCAAACTGCACGTACTAATTCAATGAAAAGAACTGAAGGTGTGAATTGAATAAGTACAGCTTCTGTCGTTCATTCAATTTCTAAACCTTATCTCACTCATTCAAAGAAACAATCTGCATTCATTCCTTCATTGCATCAAACTTCAACCGCAACTTCAATGATTGAAACGTTATTCAATGATTCACTGAAACTTACTTAACACAGTCATGTAATGAATACAATTGCATTTCATTCTTTGATTGAATCAAACCCACCGAATCAAGGCATAAAATTGCATCTGTTAACTCAATGTGTAGAGCTCCTCTCACTCATTCAATTTCTTGAGCTTAAAGCACTCATTCAATGGAACAAACGGCAACCAACCATCAACCTTCGACACTACATTCAATGAATGAAACGTTACGCACTGTTCATTGTCTTGAACTTGACACACTCATTCAATGAAACAGACTGTATCCATTCATTCATTAAAAGAAACTTCAATCGTTGCAGCAATGAAACAACCGTTATAAATTTAACAAGTGCAACAAACTTCACTCATTCAGTTAATGAATCGAACCGCATTCAAACTTTCAAACAAAACAACTACACTCGCCGATTCAATGATACCAATTGCACCTGATAATTCAATGAATACAGCTTCTTTCACTCAATCAAATTCTTTAACCTAATGCACTCATTCAATCGATCCAACGGCATTCATTCATTCATTGAATCAAATTTCACCACTAGATTCAATGATGATGCGTAACTCATTCATACATTCTCTTGAACGTAACACACTCATTCAATGAAACAGAGTGTATTCATTCATTTTTTAATTAGAAACTTCAATCGTTCAATCAATGAAACAACCATTATTCATTTGTCAAGTGAAACAAACTTAACTCATTCAGTTGATGAATCTAACTGAATCTAATCATTCTTTCAATAAAAGCAACTGCACTTTCCGATTCAATGATACCAACGGTACCTGATAATTCAATGAACAGAGCTTCTCTCAATTATTGAATTTCTCGATCTTAACACACTCATTTGCTGAATCAAACGGCGTTCATTCATTAATTCAATCAAACTTCAATCGTACATTCGATAAACGAAGCAGTATGCATTGATTCAAAGCATCCAACATTTATTTCAAGAATCCAACTGCAGTTATTCTTTCAATGTATCAATCTGCATTAACTAATTCAATGAAAGCAAGTGATTGCTTGAATTTAATGAGTACAGCGTCTATACTTCATTCAATTTCTCCACCTTAACTCAATCATTCAATGAAACAAACTGCATTCGTTCTTTCATTGCATCAAACTTCAACCGCAACTTCAATGAAAGAAACGTTTTGCATTGATTCAATGAAACATTGTTAACACAGTCATGTAATGAATCCAACTGCATTTCATTCTTTCATTGAATCAAATTCACTGACTCAATGAATCCAACTACATCTATCAATTCAATGCATAGAGCTTCTCTCACTCAACCATATTCTTTATCTTAATGCCCTCATTCAACGGAACCAACGGCATTTATTCATTCATTGAATCAAACTTCAACCCTAGTTTCAATGATTGAAACTTTACTAATTCATTCATTCTCTTGAACTTAAAACACTTATTCAATGAAACAGAGTGTATTCATTCATTTTTTAATAGAAGCTTCAACGTACAAGCAATTAAAAAACCATTCTTCATTTGTCGAGTGAAACAAACTTAACTCATTCTGTTAATGTATTAACTGCATTCATTCTTTCAATAAAACCAACTGCACTCAATGATCCCAACGGTACCTGATAATTCAATGAACAGTGATTCTATCATTCATTGAATTTCTCGATCTTAAAACACTCATTTGCTGGAACAAACCACGTTCATTCATTCATTCAATCAAACTTCAATCGTCCATTCAATGAACCAATCAGTTTTCATCGATTCAGTGAAACAGACTTACCACATTCATTTAAAGAATCCAACTACCGTTATTCTTTCAATGTATCATTCTGCACGTACTAATTCAATGAAAAGAACTGAAGGTGTGAATTGAATAAGTACAGCTTCTGTCGTTCATTCAATTTCTAAACCTTATCTCACTCATTCAAAGAAACAATCTGCATTCATTCCTTCATTGCATCAAACTTCAACCGCAACTTCAATGATTGAAACGTTATTCAATGATTCACTGAAACTTACTTAACACAGTCATGTAATGAATACAATTGCATTTCATTCTTTGATTGAATCAAACCCACCGATTCAAGGCATAAAATTGCATCTGTTAATTCAATGTGTAGAGCTCCTCTCACTCATTCAATTTCTTGAGCTTAAAGCACTCATTCAATGGAACCAACGGCAACCAACCATCAACCTTCGACACTACATTCAATGAATGAAACGTTACTCACTGTACATTGTCTTGAACTTGACACACTCATTCAATGAAACAGACTGTATCCATTCATTCATTAAAAGAAACTTGAATCGTAGCAGCAATGAAACAACCGTTATAAATTTAACAAGTGCAACAAACTTCACTCATTCAGTTAATGAATCGAACCGCATTCAAAATTTCAAAGAAAACAACTACACTCGCCGATTCAATGATACCAATTGCACCTGATAATTCAATGAATACAGCTTCTTTCACTCAATCAAATTCTTTAACCTAATGCACTCATTCAATGGATCCAACGGCATTCATTCATTCATTGAATCAAACTTCACCCCTAGATTCAATGATGAAATGTTACTCATTCATTCATTCTCTTGAACTTAAGACACTCATTCAATGAAACAGAGTGTATTTATCCATTTTTTAAAATAGAAACTTCAATCGTTCAAGCAATGAAACAACCATTATTCATTTGTCAAGTGAAACAAACTTAACTCATTCAGTTGATGAATCTAACTGCATTCATTCTTTCAATAAAAGCAACTGCACTTTCCGATTCAATGATACCAACTGCATCTGATAATGCAATAAATAGAGCTTCTCTCATTCATCGAATTTCTTTGTCTGAACACACTCATTTGTGGAAACCAACTTCAATCGTACATTCAATAAACGAAGCAGTATTCATTGATTCAATGAAACAGACTTCCTACATTCATTTAAAGCATCCAACAGCACTCATTCTTTCAATGTATCAAAACTGCACTTACTAATTCAATGAAAGGAACTGAAGGTGTGAATTCAATAAGTACAGCTTCTGTCGTTCATTCAAATTCTCCATCTTATCTCACACATTCAATGAAACAAACTGCATTCATTCCTTCATTTCATCAAATTTCAGCACCAACTTCAGTGAATGAAACGTTATTCATTGATTCAGTCAAACACACGTAACAAAATCATGTAATGAATCCAACTGCATTGCATTATTTCACTGAATCAAAATCACCAATTCAATGAATCCAAATGCATCTGTTAATTCAATGTGCAGAGCTTCTCTCACTCATTCAATTTCTTGATCTTACAGCACTCATTCAATCTAACCAATGATTCATTCATTGAATCAAAATTCAACCCTACATTCAATAAATGAAACGTTACTCAATGATTCATTGTCTTGAAATTAACACACTCATTCAATGAAACAGACTGTATTCATTTATTGATATAAACTTCAACCGTACAAGCAATGAAATATCTGTTATTCATTTATCGAATGAAATAACCTTATCGCATTAAGTTAATGAATTTAACTCCATTCATTCCTTCAATGAAACCAACTGCACTGTCCGATTCAATGATACCAACTGCACCTGATAATGCAATATATAGATCTTCTCTCATTCATCGAATTTCTCGGTCTGAACACACTCATTTGTTGAAACAAACGGCGTTCATTCATTCAATCAAACTTCAATGAACCAATCAGTATTCATCGATTCAGTGAAACAGACTTACCACATTCATTTAAAGAATCCAACTGCCGTTATTCTTTCAATGTATCAAACTGCACGTACTAATTCAATGAAAAGAACTGAAGGTGTGAATTGAATAAGTACAGCTTCTGTCGTTCATTCAATTTCTAAACCTTATCTCACTCATTCAAAGAAACAATCTGCATTCATTCCTTCATTGCATCAAACTTCAACCGCAACTTCAATGATTGAAACGTTATTCAATGATTCACTGAAACTTACTTAACACAGTCATGTAATGAATACAATTGCATTTCATTCTTTGATTGAATCAAACCCACCGAATCAAGGCATAAAATTGCATCTGTTAACTCAATGTGTAGAGCTCCTCTCACTCATTCAATTTCTTGAGCTTAAAGCACTCATTCAATGGAACCAACGGCAACCAACCATCAACCTTCGACACTACATTCAATGAATGAAACGTTACGCACTGTTCATTGTCTTGAACTTGACACACTCATTCAATGAAACAGACTGTATCCATTCATTCATTAAAAGAAACTTCAATCGTTGCAGCAATGAAACAACCGTTATAAATTTAACAAGTGCAACAAACTTCACTCATTCAGTTAATGAATCGAACCGCATTCAAACTTTCAAAGAAAACAACTACACTCGCCGATTCAATGATACCAATTGCACCTGATAATTCAATGAATACAGCTTCTTTCACTCAATCAAATTCTTTAACCTAATGCACTCATTCAATCGATCCAACGGCATTCATTCATTCATTGAATCAAATTTCACCACTAGATTCAATGATGATGCGTAACTCATTCATACATTCTCTTGAACGTAACACACTCATTCAATGAAACAGAGTGTATTCATTCATTTTTTAATTAGAAACTTCAATCGTTCAATCAATGAAACAACCATTATTCATTTGTCAAGTGAAACAAACTTAACTCATTCAGTTGATGAATCTAACTGAATCTAATCATTCTTTCAATAAAAGCAACTGCACTTTCCGATTCAATGATACCAACGGTACCTGATAATTCAATGAACAGAGCTTCTATCAATTATTGAATTTCTCGATCTTAACACACTCATTTGCTGAATCAAACGGCGTTCATTCATTAATTCAATCAAACTTCAATCGTACATTCGATAAACGAAGCAGTATGCATTGATTCAAAGCATCCAACATTTATTTCAAGAATCCAACTGCAGTTATTCTTTCAATGTATCAATCTGCATTAACTAATTCAATGAAAGCAAGTGATTGCTTGAATTTAATGAGTACAGCGTCTATCCTTCATTCAATTTCTCCACCTTAACTCAATCATTCAATGAAACAAACTGCATTCGTTCTTTCATTGCATCAAACTTCAACCGCAACTTCAATGAAAGAAACGTTTTGCATTGATTCAATGAAACATTGTTAACACAGTCATGTAATGAATCCAACTGCATTTCATTCTTTCATTGAATCAAATTCACTGACTCAATGAATCCAACTACATCTATCAATTCAATGCATAGAGCTTCTCTCACTCAACCATATTCTTTATCTTAATGCCATCATTCAACGGAACCAACGGCATTTATTCATTCATTGAATCAAACTTCAACCCTAGTTTCAATGATTGAAACTTTACTAATTCATTCATTCTCTTGAACTTAAAACACTTATTCAATGAAACAGAGTGTATTCATTCATTTTTTAATAGAAGCTTCAACGTACAAGCAATTAAAAAACCATTCTTCATTTGTCGAGTGAAACAAACTTAACTCATTCTGTTAATGTATTAACTGCATTCATTCTTTCAATAAAACCAACTGCACTCAATGATCCCAACGGTACCTGATAATTCAATGAACAGTGATTCTATCATTCATTGAATTTCTCGATCTTAAAACACTCATTTGCTGGAACAAACCACGTTCATTCATTCATTCAATCAAACTTCAATCGTCCATTCAATGAACCAATCAGTTTTCATCGATTCAGTGAAACAGACTTACCACATTCATTTAAAGAATCCAACTACCGTTATTCTTTCAATGTATCATTCTGCACGTACTAATTCAATGAAAAGAACTGAAGGTGTGAATTGAATAAGTACAGCTTCTGTCGTTCATTCAATTTCTAAACCTTATCTCACTCATTCAAAGAAACAATCTGCATTCATTCCTTCATTGCATCAAACTTCAACCGCAACTTCAATGATTGAAACGTTATTCAATGATTCACTGAAACTTACTTAACACAGTCATGTAATGAATACAATTGCATTTCATTCTTTGATTGAATCAAACCCACCGAATCAAGGCATAAAATTGCATCTGTTAACTCAATGTGTAGAGCTCCTCTCACTCATTCAATTTCTTGAGCTTAAAGCACTCATTCAATGGAACCAACGGCAACCAACCATCAACCTTCGACACTACATTCAATGAATGAAACGTTACGCACTGTTCATTGTCTTGAACTTGACACACTCATTCAATGAAACAGACTGTATCCATTCATTCATTAAAAGAAACTTCAATCGTTGCAGCAATGAAACAACCGTTATAAATTTAACAAGTGCAACAAACTTCACTCATTCAGTTAATGAATCGAACCGCATTCAAACTTTCAAAGAAAACAACTACACTCGCCGATTCAATGATACCAATTGCACCTGATAATTCAATGAATACAGCTTCTTTCACTCAATCAAATTCTTTAACCTAATGCACTCATTCAATCGATCCAACGGCATTCATTCATTCATTGAATCAAATTTCACCACTAGATTCAATGATGATGCGTAACTCATTCATACATTCTCTTGAACGTAACACACTCATTCAATGAAACAGAGTGTATTCATTCATTTTTTAATTAGAAACTTCAATCGTTCAATCAATGAAACAACCATTATTCATTTGTCAAGTGAAACAAACTTAACTCATTCAGTTGATGAATCTAACTGAATCTAATCATTCTTTCAATAAAAGCAACTGCACTTTCCGATTCAATGATACCAACGGTACCTGATAATTCAATGAACAGAGCTTCTATCAATTATTGAATTTCTCGATCTTAACACACTCATTTGCTGAATCAAACGGCGTTCATTCATTAATTCAATCAAACTTCAATCGTACATTCGATAAACGAAGCAGTATGCATTGATTCAAAGCATCCAACATTTATTTCAAGAATCCAACTGCAGTTATTCTTTCAATGTATCAATCTGCATTAACTAATTCAATGAAAGCAAGTGATTGCTTGAATTTAATGAGTACAGCGTCTATCCTTCATTCAATTTCTCCACCTTAACTCAATCATTCAATGAAACAAACTGCATTCGTTCTTTCATTGCATCAAACTTCAACCGCAACTTCAATGAAAGAAACGTTTTGCATTGATTCAATGAAACATTGTTAACACAGTCATGTAATGAATCCAACTGCATTTCATTCTTTCATTGAATCAAATTCACTGACTCAATGAATCCAACTACATCTATCAATTCAATGCATAGAGCTTCTCTCACTCAACCATATTCTTTATCTTAATGCCATCATTCAACGGAACCAACGGCATTTATTCATTCATTGAATCAAACTTCAACCCTAGTTTCAATGATTGAAACTTTACTAATTCATTCATTCTCTTGAACTTAAAACACTTATTCAATGAAACAGAGTGTATTCATTCATTTTTTAATAGAAGCTTCAACGTACAAGCAATTAAAAAACCATTCTTCATTTGTCGAGTGAAACAAACTTAACTCATTCTGTTAATGTATTAACTGCATTCATTCTTTCAATAAAACCAACTGCACTCAATGATCCCAACGGTACCTGATAATTCAATGAACAGTGATTCTATCATTCATTGAATTTCTCGATCTTAAAACACTCATTTGCTGGAACAAACCACGTTCATTCATTCATTCAATCAAACTTCAATCGTCCATTCAATGAACCAATCAGTTTTCATCGATTCAGTGAAACAGACTTACCACATTCATTTAAAGAATCCAACTACCGTTATTCTTTCAATGTATCATTCTGCACGTACTAATTCAATGAAAAGAACTGAAGGTGTGAATTGAATAAGTACAGCTTCTGTCGTTCATTCAATTTCTAAACCTTATCTCACTCATTCAAAGAAACAATCTGCATTCATTCCTTCATTGCATCAAACTTCAACCGCAACTTCAATGATTGAAACGTTACTCAATGATTCACTGAAACTTACTTAACACAGTCATGTAATGAATACAATTGCATTTCATTCTTTGATTGAATCAAACCCACCGATTCAAGGCATAAAATTGCATCTGTTAATTCAATGTGTAGAGCTCCTCTCACTCATTCAATTTCTTGAGCTTAAAGCACTCATTCAATGGAACCAACGGCACCAACCATCAACCTTCGACACTACATTCAATGAATGAAACGTTACTCACTGTACATTGTCTTGAACTTGACACACTCATTCAATGAAACAGACTGTATCCATTCATTCATTAAAACAAACTTGAATCGTAGCAGCAATGAAACAACCGTTATAAATTTAACAAGTGCAACAAACTTCACTCATTCAGTTAATGAATCGAACCGCATTCAAAATTTCAAAGAAAACAACTACACTCGCCGATTCAATGATACCAATTGCACCTGATAATTCAATGAATACAGCTTCTTTCACTCAATCAAATTCTTTAACCTAATGCACTCATTCAATGGATCCAACGGCATTCATTCATTCATTGAATCAAACTTCACCCCTAGATTCAATGATGAAATGTTACTCATTCATTCATTCTCTTGAACTTAAGACACTCATTCAATGAAACAGAGTGTATTTATCCATTTTTTAAAATAGAAACTTCAATCGTTCAAGCAATGAAACAACCATTATTCATTTGTCAAGTGAAACAAACTTAACTCATTCAGTTGATGAATCTAACTGCATTCATTCTTTCAATAAAAGCAACAGCACTTTCCGATTCAATGATACCAACTGCATCTGATAATGCAATAAATAGAGCTTCTCTCATTCATCGAATTTCTTTGTCTGAACACACTCATTTGTGGAAACCAACTTCAATCGTACATTCAATAAACGAAGCAGTATTCATTGATTCAATGAAACAGACTTCCTACATTCATTTAAAGCATCCAACAGCACTCATTCTTTCAATGTATCAAAACTGCACTTACTAATTCAATGAAAGGAACTGAAGGTGTGAATTCAATAAGTACAGCTTCTGTCGTTCATTCAAATTCTCCATCTTATCTCACACATTCAATGAAACAAACTGCATTCATTCCTTCATTTCATCAAATTTCAGCACCAACTTCAGTGAATGAAACGTTATTCATTGATTCAGTCAAACACACGTAACAAAATCATGTAATGAATCCAACTGCATTGCATTATTTCACTGAATCAAAATCACCAATTCAATGAATCCAAATGCATCTGTTAATTCAATGTGCAGAGCTTCTCTCACTCATTCAATTTCTTGATCTTACAGCACTCATTCAATCTAACCAATGATTCATTCATTGAATCAAAATTCAACCCTACATTCAATAAATGAAACGTTACTCAATGATTCATTGTCTTGAAATTAACACACTCATTCAATGAAACAGACTGTATTCATTTATTGATATAAACTTCAACCGTACAAGCAATGAAATATCTGTTATTCATTTATCGAATGAAATAACCTTATCGCATTAAGTTAATGAATTTAACTCCATTCATTCCTTCAATGAAACCAACTGCACTGTCCGATTCAATGATACCAACTGCACCTGATAATGCAATCAATAGATCTTCTCTCATTCATCGAATTTCTCGGTCTGAACACACTCATTTGTTGAAACAAACGGCGTTCATTCATTCAATCAAACTTCAATGAACCAATCAGTATTCATCGATTCAGTGAAACAGACTTACCACATTCATTTAAAGAATCCAACTGCCGTTATTCTTTCAATGTATCAAACTGCACGTACTAATTCAATGAAAAGAACTGAAGGTGTGAATTGAATAAGTACAGCTTCTGTCGTTCATTCAATTTCTAAACCTTATCTCACTCATTCAAAGAAACAATCTGCATTCATTCCTTCATTGCATCAATCTTCAACCGCAACTTCAATGATTGAAACGTTATTCAATGATTCACTGAAACTTACTTAACACAGTCATGTAATGAATACAATTGCATTTCATTCTTTGATTGAATCAAACCCACCGAATCAAGGCATCAAATTGCATCTGTTAATTCAATGTGTAGAGGTCCTCTCACTCATTCAATTTCTTGAGCTTAAAGCACTCATTCAATGGAACCAACGGCAACCAACCATCAACCTTCGACACTACATTCAATGAATGAAACGTTACGCACTGTTCATTGTCTTGAACTTGACACACTCATTCAATGAAACAGACTGTATCCATTCATTCATTAAAAGAAACTTCAATCGTTGCAGCAATGAAACAACCGTTATAAATTTAACAAGTGCAACAAACTTCACTCATTCAGTTAATGAATCGAACCGCATTCAAACTTTCAAAGAAAACAACTACACTCGCCGATTCAATGATACCAATTGCACCTGATAATTCAATGAATACAGCTTCTTTCACTCAATCAAATTCTTTAACCTAATGCACTCATTCAATCGATCCAACGGCATTCATTCATTCATTGAATCAAATTTCACCACTAGATTCAATGATGATGCGTAACTCATTCATACATTCTCTTGAACGTAACACACTCATTCAATGAAACAGAGTGTATTCATTCATTTTTTAAATAGAAACTTCAATCGTTCAATCAATGAAACAACCATTATTCATTTGTCAAGTGAAACAAACTTAACTCATTCAGTTGATGAATCTAACTGAATCTAATCATTCTTTCAATAAAAGCAACTGCACTTTCCGATTCAATGATACCAACGGTACCTGATAATTCAATGAACAGAGCTTCTCTCAATTATTGAATTTCTCGATCTTAACACACTCATTTGCTGAATCAAACGGCGTTCATTCATTAATTCAATCAAACTTCAATCGTACATTCGATAAACGAAGCAGTATGCATTGATTCAAAGCATCCAACATTTATTTCAAGAATCCAACTGCAGTTATTCTTTCAATGTATCAATCTGCACTAACTAATTCAATGAAAGCAAGTGATTGCTTGAATTTAATGAGTACAGCGTCTAATCCTTCATTCAATTTCTCCACCTTAACTCAATCATTCAATGAAACAAACTGCATTCGTTCTTTCATTGCATCAAACTTCAACCGCAACTTCAATGAAAGAAACGTTTTGCATTGATTCAATGAAACATTGTTAACACAGTCATGTAATGAATCCAACTGCATTTCATTCTTTCATTGAATCAAATTCACTGACTCAATGAATCCAACTACATCTATCAATTCAATGCATAGAGCTTCTCTCACTCAACCATATTCTTTATCTTAATGCCCTCATTCAAGGGAACCAACGGCATTCATTAATCGAATCAAACTTCAACCCGAGTTTCAATGATTGAAACTTTACTAATTCATTCATTCTCTTGAATTTAAAACACTTATTCAATGAAACAGAGTGTATTCATTCATTTTTTAATAGAAGCTTCAACGTACAAGCAATTAAAAAACCATTCTTCAATTGTCGAGTGAAACAAAATTAACTCATTCTGTTAATGTATTAACTGCATTCATTCTTTCAATAAAACCAACTGCACTCAATGATCCCAACGGTACCTGATAATTCAATGAACAGTGATTCTATCATTCATTGAATTTCTCAATCTTAACACACACATTTGCTGAAACAAACCACGTTCATTCATTCATTCAATCAAACTTCAATCGTCCATTCAATGAACCAATCAGTATTCATCGATTCAGTGAAACAGACTTACCACATTCATTTAAAGAATCCAACTGCCGTTATTCTTTCAATGTATCAAAACTGCACTTACTAATTCAATGAAAGTAACTGAAGGTGTGAATTCAATAAGTACAGCTTCTGTCGTTCATTCAAATTCTCCATCTTATCTCTCGCATTCAATGAAACAAACTGCATTCATTCCTTCATTGCATCAAACTTCAACAGCAAATTCAGTGAATTAAACGTTATTCATTGATTCAGTCAAACACACGTAACAAAATCATGGAATGAATCCAACTGCATTGCATTATTTCACTGAATCAAAATCTCCAATTCAATGAATCCAAATGCATCTGTTTATGCAATGTGCAGAGCTTCTCTCACTCATTCAATTTGTTGATCTTACAGCACTCATTCAATCTAAACAATGATTCATTCATTGAATCAAAATTCAACCCTACATTCAATAAATGAAACGTTACTCAATGATTCATTGTCTTGAAATTAACACACTCATTCAATGAAACAGACTGTATTCATTTATTGATATAAACTTCAACCGTACAAGCAATGAAACAACTGTTATTTATTTATCGAATGAAACAACCTTATCGCATTAAGTTAATGAATTTACCTCCATTCATTCCTTCAATGAAACCAACTGCACTGTCCGATTCAATGATACCAACTGCACCTGATAATGCAATCAATAGATCTTCTCTCATTCATCGAATTTCTCGGTCTGAACACACTCATTTGTTGAAACAAACGGCGTTCATTCATTCAATCAATCAAACTTCAATGAACCAATCAGTATTCATCGATTCAGTGAAACAGACTTACCACATTCATTTAAAGAATCCAACTGCCGTTATTCTTTCAATGTATCAAACTGCACGTACTAATTCAATGAAAGGAACTGAAGGTGTGAATTGAATTAGTACAGCTTTTGTCGTTCATTCAATTTCTAAACCTTATCTCACTCATTCAAAGAAACAATCTGCATTCATTCCTTCATTGCATCAAACTTCAACCGCAACTTCAATGATTGAAACGTTATTCAATGATTCACTGAAACTTACTTAACACAGTCATGTAATGAATACAATTGCATTTCATTCTTTGATTGAATCAAACCCACCGATTCAAGGCATAAAATTGCATCTGTTAATTCAATGTGTAGAGCTCCTCTCAATCATTCAATTTCTTGAGCTTAAAGCACTCATTCAATGGAACCAACGGCAACCAACCATCAACCTTCGACACTACATTCAATGAATGAAAAGTTACTCACTGTTCATTGTCTTGAACTTGACACACTCATTCAATGAAACAAACTGTATCCATTCATTCATTAAATGAAACTTCAATCGTAGCAGCAATGAAACAACCGTTATAAATTTAACAAGTGCAACAAACTTCACTCATTCAGTTAATGAAGCGAACCGCATTCAAACTTTCAAAGAAAACAACTACACTCGCCGATTCAATGATACCAATTGCACCTGATAATTCAATGAATACAGCTTCTTTCACTCAATCAAATTCTTTAACCTAATGCACTCATTGAATCGATCCAACGGCATTCATTCATTCATTGAATCAAACATCACCCCTAGATTCAATGATGAAACGTTACTCATTCATAAATTCTCTTGAACGTAACACACTCATTCAATGAAACAGACTGTATTCATTCATTTTTTAAATATAAAGTTGAATCGTTCAAGCAATGACACAACCATTATTCATTTGTCAAGTGAAACAAACTTAACTCATTCAGTTAATGAATCTAACTGCATTCATTCTTTCAATAAAAGCAACTGCACTTTCCGATTCAATGATACCAACTGCACCTGATAATGCAATGTATAGAGCTTCTCTCATTCGTCGAATTTCTCGATCTTAACACACTCATTTGCTGAAACAAACCACGTTCATTCATTCACTCAATGAAACTTCAATCGTGAATTCATTGATTCAATGAAACAGACTTACCACATTCATTGATAGAATCCAACTGCCGTTATTCTTTCAATGTATCAAACTGCACTTACTAATTCAATGAAAGGAACTGAAGGTGTGAATTCAAAATGTTCAGCTTATTGATACCAATGATACCAACTGCACCTGATAATTCAATGAATACAGCTTCTTTCACTCAATCAAATTCTTTAACTTAATGCACTCATTAAATGGATCCAACGGCATTCATTCATTCATTGAATCAAACTTCACCCCTAGATTCAATGATGAAATGTTACTCATTCATTCATTCTCTTGAACTTAAGACACTCATTCAATGAAACAGAGTGTATTCATCCATTTTTTTAAATACAAACTTCAATCGTTCAATCAATGACACAACCATTATTCATTTGTCAAGTGAAACAAACTTAACTCATTCATTTGATGAATCTGACTGAATCTAATCATTCTTTCAATAAAAGCAACTGCACTTTCCGATTCAATGATACCAACGGTACCTGATAATTCAATGAACAGAGCTTCTCTCAATTATTGAATTTCTCGATCTTAACACACTCATTTGCTGAATCAAACGGCGTTCATTCAATAATTCAATCAAACATCAATCGTACATTCGATAAACGAAGCAGTATGCATTGATTCAAAGCATCCAACATTTATTTCAAGAATCCAACTGCAGTTATTCTTTCAATGTATCAATCTGCACTAACTAATTCAATGAAAGCAAGTGATTGCTTGAATTTAATGAGTACAGCGTCTATCCTTCATTCAATTTCTCCACCTTAACTCAATCATTCAATGAAACAAACTGCATTCGTTCTTTCATTGCATCAAACTTCAACCGCAACTTCAATGAAAGAAACGTTTTGCATTGATTCAATGAAACATTGTTAACACAGTCATGTAATGAATCCAACTGCATTTCATTCTTTCATTGAATCAAATTCACTGACTCAATGAATCCAACTACATCTATCAATTCAATGCATAGAGCTTCTCTCACTCAACCATATTCTTTATCTTAATGCCCTCATTCAACGGAACCAACGGCATTTATTCATTCATTGAATCAAACTTCAACCCTAGTTTCAATGATTGAAACTTTACTAATTCATTCATTCTCTTGAACTTAAAACACTTATTCAATGAAACAGAGTGTATTCATTCATTTTTTAATAGAAGCTTCAACGTACAAGCAATTAAAAAACCATTCTTCAATTGTCGAGTGAAACAAAATTAACTCATTCTGTTAATGTATTAACTGCATTCATTCTTTCAATAAAACCAACTGCACTCAATGATCCCAACGGTACCTGATAATTCAATGAACAGTGATTCTATCATTCATTGAATTTCTCGATCTTAACACACACATTTGCTGAAACAAACCACGTTCATTCATTCATTCAATCAAACTTCAATCGTCCATTCAATGAACCAATCAGTATTCATCGATTCAGTGAAACAGACTTACCACATTCATTTAAAGAATCCAACTGCCGTTATTCTTTCAATGTATCAAAACTGCACTTACTAATTCAATGAAAGTAACTGAAGGTGTGAATTCAATAAGTACAGCTTCTGTCGTTCATTCAAATTCTCCATCTTATCTCTCGCATTCAATGAAACAAACTGCATTCATTCCTTCATTGCATCAAACTTCAACAGCAAATTCAGTGAATTAAACGTTATTCATTGATTCAGTCAAACACACGTAACAAAATCATGGAATGAATCCAACTGCATTGCATTATTTCACTGAATCAAAATCTCCAATTCAATGAATCCAAATGCATCTGTTTATGCAATGTGCAGAGCTTCTCTCACTCATTCAATTTGTTGATCTTACAGCACTCATTCAATCTAAACAATGATTCATTCATTGAATCAAAATTCAACCTTACATTCAATCAATGAAACGTTACTCAATGATTCATTGTCTTGAAATTAACACACTCATTCAATGAAACAGACTGTATTCATTTATTGATATAAACTTCAACCGTACAAGCAATGAAACAACTGTTATTTATTTATCGAATGAAACAACCTTATCGCATTAAGTTAATGAATTTACCTCCATTCATTCCTTCAATGAAACCAACTGCACTGTCCGATTCAATGATACCAACTGCACCTGATAATGCAATCAATAGATCTTCTCTCATTCATCGAATTTCTCGGTCTGAACACACTCATTTGTTGAAACAAACGGCGTTCATTCATTCAATCAATCAAACTTCAATGAACCAATCAGTATTCATCGATTCAGTGAAACAGACTTACCACATTCATTTAAAGAATCCAACTGCCGTTATTCTTTCAATGTATCAAACTGCACGCACTAATTCAATGAAAGGAACTGAAGGTGTGAATTGAATTAGTACAGCTTTTGTCGTTCATTCAATTTCTAAACCTTATCTCACTCATTCAAAGAAACAATCTGCATTCATTCCTTCATTGCATCAAACTTCAACCGCAACTTCAATGATTGAAACGTTATTCAATGATTCACTGAAACTTACTTAACACAGTCATGTAATGAATACAATTGCATTTCATTCTTTGATTGAATCAAACCCACCGATTCAAGGCATAAAATTGCATCTGTTAATTCAATGTGTAGAGCTCCTCTCAATCATTCAATTTCTTGAGCTTAAAGCACTCATTCAATGGAACCAACGGCAACCAACCATCAACCTTCGACACTACATTCAATGAATGAAACGTTACTCACTGTTCATTGTCTTGAACTTGACACACTCATTCAATGAAACAAACTGTATCCATTCATTCATTAAATGAAACTTCAATCGTAGCAGCAATGAAACAACCGTTATAAATTTAACAAGTGCAACAAACTTCACTCATTCAGTTAATGAAGCGAACCGCATTCAAACTTTCAAAGAAAACAACTACACTCGCCGATTCAATGATACCAATTGCACCTGATAATTCAATGAATACAGCTTCTTTCACTCAATCAAATTCTTTAACCTAATGCACTCATTGAATCGATCCAACGGCATTCATTCATTCATTGAATCAAACTTCACCCCTAGATTCAATGATGAAACGTTACTCATTCATACATTCTCTTGAACGTAACACACTCATTCAATGAAACAGACTGTATTCATTCATTTTTTAAATATAAAGTTGAATCGTTCAAGCAATGACACAACCATTATTCATTTGTCAAGTGAAACAAACTTAACTCATTCAGTTAATGAATCTAACTGCATTCATTCTTTCAATAAAAGCAACTGCACTTTCCGATTCAATGATACCAACTGCACCTGATAATGCAATGTATAGAGCTTCTCTCATTCGTCGAATTTCTCGATCTTAACACACTCATTTGCTGAAACAAACCACGTTCATTCATTCACTCAATGAAACTTCAATCGTGAATTCATTGATTCAATGAAACAGACTTACCACATTCATTGATAGAATCCAACTGCCGTTATTCTTTCAATGTATCAAACTGCACTTACTAATTCAATGAAAGGAACTGAAGGTGTGAATTCAAAATGTTCAGCTTATTGATACCAATGATACCAACTGCACCTGATAATTCAATGAATACAGCTTCTTTCACTCAATCAAATTCTTTAACTTAATGCACTCATTCAATGGATCCAACGGCATTCATTCATTCATTGAATCAAACTTCACCCCTAGATTCAATGATGAAATGTTACTCATTCATTCATTCTCTTGAACTTAAGACACTCATTCAATGAAACAGAGTGTATTCATCCATTTTATTAAATACAAACTTCAATCGTTCAATCAATGACACAACCATTATTCATTTGTCAAGTGAAACAAACTTAACTCATTCATTTGATGAATCTGACTGAATCTAATCATTCTTTCAATAAAAGCAACTGCACTTTCCGATTCAATGATACCAACGGTACCTGATAATTCAATGAACTTAATTGAACTTCTCTCAATTATTGAATTTCTCGATCTTAACACACTCATTTGCTGAATCAAACGGCGTTCATTCAATAATTCAATCAAACATCAATCGTACATTCGATAAACGAAGCAGTATGCATTGATTCAAAGCATCCAACATTTATTTCAAGAATCCAACTGCAGTTATTCTTTCAATGTATCAATCTGCACTAACTAATTCAATGAAAGCAAGTGATTGCTTGAATTTAATGAGTACAGCGTCTATCCTTCATTCAATTTCTCCACCTTAACTCAATCATTCAATGAAACAAACTGCATTCGTTCTTTCATTGCATCAAACTTCAACCGCAACTTCAATGAAAGAAACGTTTTGCATTGATTCAATGAAACATTGTTAACACAGTCATGTAATGAATCCAACTGCATTTCATTCTTTCATTGAATCAAATTCACTGACTCAATGAATCCAACTACATCTATCAATTCAATGCATAGAGCTTCTCTCACTCAACCATATTCTTTATCTTAATGCCCTCATTCAACGGAACCAACGGCATTTATTCATTCATTGAATCAAACTTCAACCCTAGTTTCAATGATTGAAACTTTACTAATTCATTCATTCTCTTGAACTTAAAACACTTATTCAATGAAACAGAGTGTATTCATTCATTTTTTAATAGAAGCTTCAACGTACAAGCAATTAAAAAACCATTCTTCATTTGTCGAGTGAAACAAACTTAACTCATTCTGTTAATGTATTAACTGCATTCATTCTTTCAAGAAAACCAACTGCAATCCCAACGGTACCTGATAATTCAATGAACAGTGATTCTATCATTCATTGAATTTCTCGATCTTAAAACACTCATTTGCTGGAACAAACCACGTTCATTCATTCATTCAATCAAACTTCAATCGTCCATTCAATGAACCAATCAGTATTCATCGATGCAGTGAAACAGACTTACCACATTCATTTAAAGAATCCAACTGCCGTTCTTCTTTCAATGTATCAAAACTGCACTTACTAATTCAATGAAAAGAACTGAAGGTGTGAATTGAATTAGTACAGCTTTTGTCGTTCATTCAATTTCTAAACCTTATCTCACTCATTCAAAGTAACAATCTGCATTCATTCCTTCATTGCATCAAACTTCAACCGCAACTTCAATGATTGAAACGTTATTCAATGATTCACTGAAACTTACTTAACACAGTCGTAATGAATACAATTGCATTTCATTCTTTGATTGAATCAAACCCACCGATTCAAGGCATAAAATTGCATCTGTTAATTCAATGTGTAGAGCTCCTCTCACTCATTCAATTTCTTGAGCTTAAAGCACTCATTCAATGGAACCAACGGCAACCAACCATCAACCTTCGACACTACATTCAATGAATGAAACGTTACTCACTGTTCATTGTCTTGAACTTGACACACTCATTCAATGAAACAAACTGTATCCATTCATTCATTAAATGAAACTTCAATCGTAGCAGCAATGAAACAACCGTTATAAATTTAACAAGTGCAACAAACTTCACTCATTCAGTTAATGAAGCGAACCGCATTCAAACTTTCAAAGAAAACAACTACACTCGCCGATTCAATGATACCAATTGCACCTGATAATTCAATGAATACAGCTTCTTTCACTCAATCAAATTCTTTAACCTAATGCACTCATTCAATCGATCCAACGGCATTCATTCATTCATTGAATCAAACTTCACCCCTAGATTCAATGATGAAACGTTACTCATTCATACATTCTCTTGAACGTAACACACTCATTCAATGAAACAGACTGTATTCATTCATTTTTTAAATAGAAACTTGAATCGTTCAAGCAATGACACAACCATTATTCATTTGTCAAGTGAAACAAACTTAACTCATTCAGTTAATGAATCTAACTGCATTCATTCTTTCAATAAAAGCAACTGCACTTTCCGATTCAATGATACCAACTGCACCTGATAATGCAATGTATAGAGCTTCTCTCATTCGTCGAATTTCTCGATCTTAACACACTCATTTGCTGAAACAAACCACGTTCATTCATTCACTCAATGAAACTTCAATCGTGAATTCATTGATTCAATGAAACAGACTTACCACATTCATTGATAGAATCCAACTGCCGTTATTCTTTCAATGTATCAAACTGCACTTACTAATTCAATGAAAGGAACTGAAGGTGTGAATTCAAAATGTTCAGCTTATTGATACCAATGATACCAACTGCACCTGATAATTCAATGAATACAGCTTCTTTCACTCAATCAAATTCTTTAACTTAATGCACTCATTAAATGGATCCAACGGCATTCATTCATTCATTGAATCAAACTTCACCCCTAGATTCAATGATGAAATGTTACTCATTCATTCATTCTCTTGAACTTAAGACACTCATTCAATGAAACAGAGTGTATTCATCCATTTTTTAAAATACAAACTTCAATCGTTCAATCAATGACACAACCATTATTCATTTGTCAAGTGAAACAAACTTAACTCATTCATTTGATGAATCTGACTGAATCTAATCATTCTTTCAATAAAAGCAACTGCACTTTCCGATTCAATGATACCAACGGTACCTGATAATTCAATGAACAGAGCTTCTCTCAATTATTGAATTTCTCGATCTTAACACACTCATTTGCTGAATCAAACGGCGTTCATTCAATAATTCAATCAAACATCAATCGTACATTCGATAAACGAAGCAGTATGCATTGATTCAAAGCATCCAACATTTATTTCAAGAATCCAACTGCAGTTATTCTTTCAATGTATCAATCTGCACTAACTAATTCAATGAAAGCAAGTGATTGCTTGAATTTAATGAGTACAGCGTCTATCCTTCATTCAATTTCTCCACCTTAACTCAATCATTCAATGAAACAAACTGCATTCGTTCTTTCATTGCATCAAACTTCAACCGCAACTTCAATGAAAGAAACGTTTTGCATTGATTCAATGAAACATTGTTAACACAGTCATGTAATGAATCCAACTGCATTTCATTCTTTCATTGAATCAAATTCACTGACTCAATGAATCCAACTACATCTATCAATTCAATGCATAGAGCTTCTCTCACTCAACCATATTCTTTATCTTAATGCCCTCATTCAACGGAACCAACGGCATTTATTCATTCATTGAATCAAACTTCAACCCTAGTTTCAATGATTGAAACTTTACTAATTCATTCATTCTCTTGAACTTAAAACACTTATTCAATGAAACAGAGTGTATTCATTCATTTTTTAATAGAAGCTTCAACGTACAAGCAATTAAAAAACCATTCTTCATTTGTCGAGTGAAACAAGCTTAACTCATTCTGTTAATGCATTCATTCTTTCAATAAAACCAACTGCACTCAATGATCCCAACGGTACCTGATAATTCAATGAACAGTGATTCTATCATTCATTGAATTTCTCGATCTTAACACACACATTTGCTGAAACAAACCACGTTCATTCATTCATTCAATCAAACTTCAATCGTCCATTCAATGAACCAATCAGTATTCATCGATTCAGTGAAACAGACTTACCACATTCATTTAAAGAATCCAACTGCCGTTATTCTTTCAATGTATCAAAACTGCACTTACTAATTCAATGAAAGTAACTGAAGGTGTGAATTCAATAAGTACAGCTTCTGTCGTTCATTCAAATTCTCCATCTTATCTCTCGCATTCAATGAAACAAACTGCATTCATTCCTTCATTGCATCAAACTTCAACAGCAAATTCAGTGAATTAAACGTTATTCATTGATTCAGTCAAACACACGTAACAAAATCATGGAATGAATCCAACTGCATTGCATTATTTCACTGAATCAAAATCTCCAATTCAATGAATCCAAATGCATCTGTTTATGCAATGTGCAGAGCTTCTCTCACTCATTCAATTTGTTGATCTTACAGCACTCATTCAATCTAAACAATGATTCATTCATTGAATCAAAATTCAACCCTACATTCAATAAATGAAACGTTACTCAATGATTCATTGTCTTGAAATTAACACACTCATTCACTGAAACAGACTGTATTCATTTATTGATATAAACTTCAACCGTACAAGCAATGAAACAACTGTTATTTATTTATCGAATGAAACAACCTTATCGCATTAAGTTAATGAATTTACCTCCATTCATTCCTTCAATGAAACCAACTGCACTGTCCGATTCAATGATACCAACTGCACCTGATAATGCAATCAATAGATCTTCTCTCATTCATCGAATTTCTCGGTCTGAACACACTCATTTGTTGAAACAAACGGCGTTCATTCATTCAATCAATCAAACTTCAATGAACCAATCAGTATTCATCGATTCAGTGAAACAAACTTACCACATTCATTTAAAGAATCCAACTGCCGTTATTCTTTCAATGTATCAAACTGCACGCACTAATTCAATGAAAGGAACTGAAGGTGTGAATTGAATTAGTACAGCTTTTGTCGTTCATTCAATTTCTAAACCTTATCTCACTCATTCAAAGAAACAATCTGCATTCATTCCTTCATTGCATCAAACTTCAACCGCAACTTCAATGATTGAAACGTTATTCAATGATTCACTGAAACTTACTTAACACAGTCATGTAATGAATACAATTGCATTTCATTCTTTGATTGAATCAAACCCACCGATTCAAGGCATAAAATTGCATCTGTTAATTCAATGTGTAGAGCTCCTCTCAATCATTCAATTTCTTGAGCTTAAAGCACTCATTCAATGGAACCAACGGCAACCAACCATCAACCTTCGACACTACATTCAATGAATGAAACGTTACTCACTGTTCATTGTCTTGAACTTGACACACTCATTCAATGAAACAAACTGTATCCATTCATTCATTAAATGAAACTTCAATCGTAGCAGCAATGAAACAACCGTTATAAATTTAACAAGTGCAACAAACTTCACTCATTCAGTTAATGAAGCGAACCGCATTCAAACTTTCAAAGAAAACAACTACACTCGCCGATTCAATGATACCAATTGCACCTGATAATTCAATGAATACAGCTTCTTTCACTCAATCAAATTCTTTAACCTAATGCACTCATTGAATCGATCCAACGGCATTCATTCATTCATTGAATCAAACATCACCCCTAGATTCAATGATGAAACGTTACTCATTCATAAATTCTCTTGAACGTAACACACTCATTCAATGAAACAGACTGTATTCATTCATTTTTTAAATATAAAGTTGAATCGTTCAAGCAATGACACAACCATTATTCATTTGTCAAGTGAAACAAACTTAACTCATTCAGTTAATGAATCTAACTGCATTCATTCTTTCAATAAAAGCAACTGCACTTTCCGATTCAATGATACCAACTGCACCTGATAATGCAATGTATAGAGCTTCTCTCATTCGTCGAATTTCTCGATCTTAACACACTCATTTGCTGAAACAAACCACGTTCATTCATTCACTCAATGAAACTTCAATCGTGAATTCATTGATTCAATGAAACAGACTTACCACATTCATTGATAGAATCCAACTGCCGTTATTCTTTCAATGTATCAAACTGCACTTACTAATTCAATGAAAGGAACTGAAGGTGTGAATTCAAAATGTTCAGCTTATTGATACCAATGATACCAACTGCACCTGATAATTCAATGAATACAGCTTCTTTCACTCAATCAAATTCTTTAACTTAATGCACTCATTAAATGGATCCAACGGCATTCATTCATTCATTGAATCAAACTTCACCCCTAGATTCAATGATGAAATGTTACTCATTCATTCATTCTCTTGAACTTAAGACACTCATTCAATGAAACAGAGTGTATTCATCCATTTTATTAAATACAAACTTCAATCGTTCAATCAATGACACAACCATTATTCATTTGTCAAGTGAAACAAACTTAACTCATTCATTTGATGAATCTGACTGAATCTAATCATTCTTTCAATAAAAGCAACTGCACTTTCCGATTCAATGATACCAACGGTACCTGATAATTCAATGAACTTAATTGAACTTCTCTCAATTATTGAATTTCTCGATCTTAACACACTCATTTGCTGAATCAAACGGCGTTCATTCAATAATTCAATCAAACATCAATCGTACATTCGATAAACGAAGCAGTATGCATTGATTCAAAGCATCCAACATTTATTTCAAGAATCCAACTGCAGTTATTCTTTCAATGTATCAATCTGCACTAACTAATTCAATGAAAGCAAGTGATTGCTTGAATTTAATGAGTACAGCGTCTATCCTTCATTCAATTTCTCCACCTTAACTCAATCATTCAATGAAACAAACTGCATTCGTTCTTTCATTGCATCAAACTTCAACCGCAACTTCAATGAAAGAAACGTTTTGCATTGATTCAATGAAACATTGTTAACACAGTCATGTAATGAATCCAACTGCATTTCATTCTTTCATTGAATCAAATTCACTGACTCAATGAATCCAACTACATCTATCAATTCAATGCATAGAGCTTCTCTCACTCAACCATATTCTTTATCTTAATGCCCTCATTCAACGGAACCAACGGCATTTATTCATTCATTGAATCAAACTTCAACCCTAGTTTCAATGATTGAAACTTTACTAATTCATTCATTCTCTTGAACTTAAAACACTTATTCAATGAAACAGAGTGTATTCATTCATTTTTTAATAGAAGCTTCAACGTACAAGCAATTAAAAAACCATTCTTCATTTGTCGAGTGAAACAAACTTAACTCATTCTGTTAATGTATTAACTGCATTCATTCTTTCAATAAAACCAACTGCACTCAATGATCCCAACGGTACCTGATAATTCAATGAACAGTGATTCTATCATTCATTGAATTTCTCGATCTTAAAACACTCATTTGCTGGAACAAACCACGTTCATTCATTCATTCAATCAAACTTCAATCGTCCATTCAATGAACCAATCAGTATTCATCGATGCAGTGAAACAGACTTACCACATTCATTTAAAGAATCCAACTGCCGTTCTTCTTTCAATGTATCAAAACTGCACTTACTAATTCAATGAAAAGAACTGAAGGTGTGAATTGAATTAGTACAGCTTTTGTCGTTCATTCAATTTCTAAACCTTATCTCACTCATTCAAAGAAACAATCTGCATTCATTCCTTCATTGCATCAAACTTCAACCGCAACTTCAATGATTGAAACGTTATTCAATGATTCACTGAAACTTACTTAACACAGTCATGTAATGAATACAATTGCATTTCATTCTTTGATTGAATCAAACCCACCGATTCAAGGCATAAAATTGCATCTGTTAATTCAATGTGTAGAGCTCCTCTCACTCATTCAATTTCTTGAGCTTAAAGCACTCATTCAATGGAACCAACGGCAACCAACCATCAACCTTCGACACTACATTCAATGAATGAAACGTTACTCACTGTTCATTGTCTTGAACTTGACACACTCATTCAATGAAACAAACTGTATCCATTCATTCATTAAATGAAACTTCAATCGTAGCAGCAATGAAACAACCGTTATAAATTTAACAAGTGCAACAAACTTCACTCATTCAGTTAATGAAGCGAACCGCATTCAAACTTTCAAAGAAAACAACTACACTCGCCGATTCAATGATACCAATTGCACCTGATAATTCAATGAATACAGCTTCTTTCACTCAATCAAATTCTTTAACCTAATGCACTCATTCAATCGATCCAACGGCATTCATTCATTCATTGAATCAAACTTCACCCCTAGATTCAATGATGAAACGTTACTCATTCATACATTCTCTTGAACGTAACACACTCATTCAATGAAACAGACTGTATTCATTCATTTTTTAAATAGAAACTTGAATCGTTCAAGCAATGACACAACCATTATTCATTTGTCAAGTGAAACAAACTTAACTCATTCAGTTAATGAATCTAACTGCATTCATTCTTTCAATAAAAGCAACTGCACTTTCCGATTCAATGATACCAACTGCACCTGATAATGCAATGTATAGAGCTTCTCTCATTCGTCGAATTTCTCGATCTTAACACACTCATTTGCTGAAACAAACCACGTTCATTCATTCACTCAATGAAACTTCAATCGTGAATTCATTGATTCAATGAAACAGACTTACCACATTCATTGATAGAATCCAACTGCCGTTATTCTTTCAATGTATCAAACTGCACTTACTAATTCAATGAAAGGAACTGAAGATGTGAATTCAAAATGTTCAGCTTATTGATACCAATGATACCAACTGCACCTGATAATTCAATGAATACAGCTTCTTTCACTCAATCAAATTCTTTAACTTAATGCACTCATTAAATGGATCCAACGGCATTCATTCATTCATTGAATCAAACTTCACCCCTACATTCAATGATGAAATGTTACTCATTCATTCATTCTCTTGAACTTAAGACACTCATTCAATGAAACAGAGTGTATTCATCCATTTTATTAAATACAAACTTCAATCGTTCAATCAATGACACAACCATTATTCATTTGTCAAGGGAAACAAACTTAACTCATTCATTTGATGAATCTGACTGAATCTAATCATTCTTTCAATAAAAGCAACTGCACTTTCCGATTCAATGATACCAACGGTACCTGATAATTCAATGAACAGAGCTTCTCTCAATTATTGAATTTCTCGATCTTAACACACTCATTTGCTGAATCAAACGGCGTTCATTCATTAATTCAATCAAACTTCAATCGTACATTCGATAAACGAAGCAGTATGCATTGATTCAAAGCATCCAACATTTATTTAAAGAATCCAACTGCAGTTATTCTTTCAATGTATCAATCTGCACTAACTAATTCAATGAAAGCAAGTGATTGCTTGAATTTAATGAGTACAGCGTCTAATCCTTCATTCAATTTCTCCACCTTAACTCAATCATTCAATGAAACAAACTGCATTCGTTCTTTCATTGCATCAAACTTCAACCGCAACTTCAATGAAAGAAACGTTTTGCATTGATTCAATGAAACATTGTTAACACAGTCATGTAATGAATCCAACTGCATTTCATTCTTTCATTGAATCAAATTCACTGACTCAATGAATCCAACTACATCTATCAATTCAATGCATAGAGCTTCTCTCACTCAACCATATTCTTTATCTTAATGCCCTCATTCAACGGAACCAACGGCATTTATTCATTCATTGAATCAAACTTCAACCCTAGTTTCAATGATTGAAACTTTACTAATTCATTCATTCTCTTGAACTTAAAACACTTATTCAATGAAACAGAGTGTATTCATTCATTTTTTAATAGAAGCTTCAACGTACAAGCAATTAAAAAACCATTCTTCATTTGTCGAGTGAAACAAAATTAACTCATTCTGTTAATGTATTAACTGCATTCATTCTTTCAATAAAACCAACTGCACTCAATGATCCCAACGGTACCTGATAATTCAATGAACAGTGATTCTATCATTCATTGAATTTCTCGATCTTAAAACACTCATTTGCTGGAACAAACCACGTTCATTCATTCATTCAATCAAACTTCAATCGTCCATTCAATGAACCAATCAGTTTTCATCGATTCAGTGAAACAGACTTACCACATTCATTTAAAGAATCCAACTACCGTTATTCTTTCAATGTATCATTCTGCACGTACTAATTCAATGAAAAGAACTGAAGGTGTGAATTGAATAAGTACAGCTTCTGTCGTTCATTCAATTTCTAAACCTTATCTCACTCATTCAAAGAAACAATCTGCATTCATTCCTTCATTGCATCAAACTTCAACCGCAACTTCAATGATTGAAACGTTATTCAATGATTCACTGAAACTTACTTAACACAGTCATGTAATGAATACAATTGCATTTCATTCTTTGATTGAATCAAACCCACCGATTCAAGGCATAAAATTGCATCTGTTAATTCAATGTGTAGAGCTCCTCTCACTCATTCAATTTCTTGAGCTTAAAGCACTCATTCAATGGAACCAACGGCAACCAACCATCAACCTTCGACACTACATTCAATGAATGAAACGTTACTCACTGTTCATTGTCTTGAACTTGACACACTCATTCAATGAAACAAACTGTATCCATTCATTCATTAAATGAAACTTGAATCGTAGCAGCAATGAAACAACCGTTATAAATTTAACAAGTGCAACAAACTTCACTCATTCAGTTAATGAAGCGAACCGCATTCAAACTTTCAAAGAAAACAACTACACTCGCCGATTCAATGATACCAATTGCACCTGATAATTCAATGAATACAGCTTCTTTCACTCAATCAAATTCTTTAACCTAATGCACTCATTCAATCGATCCAACGGCATTCATTCATTCATTGAATCAAACTTCACCCCTAGATTCAATGATGAAACGTTACTCATTCATACATTCTCTTGAACGTAACACACTCATTCAATGAAACAGACTGTATTCATTCATTTTTTAAATAGAAACTTGAATCGTTCAAGCAATGACACAACCATTATTCATTTGTCAAGTGAAACAAACTTAACTCATTCAGTTAATGAATCTAACTGCATTCATTCTTTCAATAAAAGCAACTGCACTTTCCGATTCAATGATACCAACTGCACCTGATAATGCAATGTATAGAGCTTCTCTCATTCGTCGAATTTCTCGATCTTAACACACTCATTTGCTGAAACAAACCACGTTCATTCATTCACTCAATGAAACTTCAATCGTGAATTCATTGATTCAATGAAACAGACTTACCACATTCATTGATAGAATCCAACTGCCGTTATTCTTTCAATGTATCAAACTGCACTTACTAATTCAATGAAAGGAACTGAAGATGTGAATTCAAAATGTTCAGCTTATTGATACCAATGATACCAACTGCACCTGATAATTCAATGAATACAGCTTCTTTCACTCAATCAAATTCTTTAACTTAATGCACTCATTAAATGGATCCAACGGCATTCATTCATTCATTGAATCAAACTTCACCCCTACATTCAATGATGAAATGTTACTCATTCATTCATTCTCTTGAACTTAAGACACTCATTCAATGAAACAGAGTGTATTCATCCATTTTATTAAATACAAACTTCAATCGTTCAATCAATGACACAACCATTATTCATTTGTCAAGTGAAACAAACTTAACTCATTCATTTGATGAATCTGACTGAATCTAATCATTCTTTCAATAAAAGCAACTGCACTTTCCGATTCAATGATACCAACGGTACCTGATAATTCAATGAACAGAGCTTCTCTCAATTATTGAATTTCTCGATCTTAACACACTCATTTGCTGAATCAAACGGCGTTCATTCATTAATTCAATCAAACTTCAATCGTACATTCGATAAACGAAGCAGTATGCATTGATTCAAAGCATCCAACATTTATTTAAATAATCCAACTGCAGTTATTCTTTCAATGTATCAATCTGCACTAACTAATTCAATGAAAGCAAGTGATTGCTTGAATTTAATGAGTACAGCGTCTAATCCTTCATTCAATTTCTCCACCTTAACTCAATCATTCAATGAAACAAACTGCATTCGTTCTTTCATTGCATCAAACTTCAACCGCAACTTCAATGAAAGAAACGTTTTGCATTGATTCAATGAAACATTGTTAACACAGTCATGTAATGAATCCAACTGCATTTCATTCTTTCATTGAATCAAATTCACTGACTCAATGAATCCAACTACATCTATCAATTCAATGCATAGAGCTTCTCTCACTCAACCATATTCTTTATCTTAATGCCCTCATTCAACGGAACCAACGGCATTTATTCATTCATTGAATCAAACTTCAACCCTAGTTTCAATGATTGAAACTTTACTAATTCATTCATTCTCTTGAACTTAAAACACTTATTCAATGAAACAGAGTGTATTCATTCATTTTTTAATAGAAGCTTCAACGTACAAGCAATTAAAAAACCATTCTTCATTTTTCGAGTGAAACAAACTTAACTCATTCTGTTAATGTATTAACTGCATTCATTCTTTCAATAAAACCAACTGCACTCAATGATCCCAACGGTACCTGATAATTCAATGAACAGTGATTCTATCATTCATTGAATTTCTCGATCTTAAAACACTCATTTGCTGGAACAAACCACGTTCATTCATTCATTCAATCAAACTTCAATCGTCCATTCAATGAACCAATCAGTATTCATCGATGCAGTGAAACAGACTTACCACATTCATTTAAAGAATCCAACTGCCGTTCTTCTTTCAATGTATCAAAACTGCACTTACTAATTCAATGAAAAGAACTGAAGGTGTGAATTGAATTAGTACAGCTTTTGTCGTTCATTCAATTTCTAAACCTTATCTCACTCATTCAAAGAAACAATCTGCATTCATTCCTTCATTGCATCAAACTTCAACCGCAACTTCAATGATTGAAACGTTATTCAATGATTCACTGAAACTTACTTAACACAGTCATGTAATGAATACAATTGCATTTCATTCTTTGATTGAATCAAACCCACCGATTCAAGGCATAAAATTGCATCTGTTAATTCAATGTGTAGAGCTCCTCTCACTCATTCAATTTCTTGAGCTTAAAGCACTCATTCAATGGAACCAACGGCAACCAACCATCAACCTTCGACACTACATTCAATGAATGAAACGTTACTCACTGTTCATTGTCTTCACTTGACACACTCATTCAATGAAACAAACTGTATCCATTCATTCATTAAATGAAACTTCAATCGTAGCAGCAATGAAACAACCGTTATAAATTTAACAAGTGCAACAAACTTCACTCATTCAGTTAATGAAGCGAACCGCATTCAAACTTTCAAAGAAAACAACTACACTCGCCGATTCAATGATACCAATTGCACCTGATAATTCAATGAATACAGCTTCTTTCACTCAATCAAATTCTTTAACCTAATGCACTCATTCAATCGATCCAACGGCATTCATTCATTCATTGAATCAAACTTCACCCCTAGATTCAATGATGAAACGTTACTCATTCATACATTCTCTTGAACGTAACACACTCATTCAATGAAACAGACTGTATTCATTCATTTTTTAAATAGAAACTTGAATCGTTCAAGCAATGACACAACCATTATTCATTTGTCAAGTGAAACAAACTTAACTCATTCAGTTAATGAATCTAACTGCATTCATTCTTTCAATAAAAGCAACTGCACTTTCCAATTCAATGATACCAACTGCACCTGATAATGCAATGTATAGAGCTTCTCTCATTCGTCGAATTTCTCGATCTTAACACACTCATTTGCTGAAACAAACCACGTTCATTCATTCACTCAATGAAACTTCAATCGTGAATTCATTGATTCAATGAAACAGACTTACCACATTCATTGATAGAATCCAACTGCCGTTATTCTTTCAATGTATCAAACAGCACTTACTAATTCAATGAAAGGAACTGAAGGTGTGAATTCAAAATGTTCAGCTTATTGATACCAATGATACCAACTGCACCTGATAATTCAATGAATACAGCTTCTTTCACTCAATCAAATTCTTTAACTTAATGCACTCATTAAATGGATCCAACGGCATTCATTCATTCATTGAATCAAACTTCACCCCTACATTCAATGATGAAATGTTACTCATTCATTCATTCTCTTGAACTTAAGACACTCATTCAATGAAACAGAGTGTATTCATCCATTTTATTAAATACAAACTTCAATCGTTCAATCAATGACACAACCATTATTCATTTGTCAAGTGAAACAAACTTAACTCATTCATTTGATGAATCTGACTGAATCTAATCATTCTTTCAATAAAAGCAACTGCACTTTCCGATTCAATGATACCAACGGTACCTGATAATTCAATGAACAGAGCTTCTCTCAATTATTGAATTTCTCGATCTTAACACACTCATTTGCTGAATCAAACGGCGTTCATTCATTAATTCAATCAAACTTCAATCGTACATTCGATAAACGAAGCAGTATGCATTGATTCAAAGCATCCAACATTTATTTAAAGAATCCAACTGCAGTTATTCTTTCAATGTATCAATCTGCACTAACTAATTCAATGAAAGCAAGTGATTGCTTGAATTTAATGAGTACAGCGTCTAATCCTTCATTCAATTTCTCCACCTTAACTCAATCATTCAATGAAACAAACTGCATTCGTTCTTTCATTGCATCAAACTTCAACCGCAACTTCAATGAAAGAAACGTTTTGCATTGATTCAATGAAACATTGTTAACACAGTCATGTAATGAATCCAACTGCATTTCATTCTTTCATTGAATCAAATTCACTGACTCAATGAATCCAACTACATCTATCAATTCAATGCATAGAGCTTCTCTCACTCAACCATATTCTTTATCTTAATGCCCTCATTCAACGGAACCAACGGCATTTATTCATTCATTGAATCAAACTTCAACCCTAGTTTCAATGATTGAAACTTTACTAATTCATTCATTCTCTTGAACTTAAAACACTTATTCAATGAAACAGAGTGTATTCATTCATTTTTTAATAGAAGCTTCAACGTACAAGCAATTAAAAAACCATTCTTCATTTGTCGAGTGAAACAAAATTAACTCATTCTGTTAATGTATTAACTGCATTCATTCTTTCAATAAAACCAACTGCACTCAATGATCCCAACGGTACCTGATAATTCAATGAACAGTGATTCTATCATTCATTGAATTTCTCGATCTTAAAACACTCATTTGCTGGAACAAACCACGTTCATTCATTCATTCAATCAAACTTCAATCGTCCATTCAATGAACCAATCAGTTTTCATCGATTCAGTGAAACAGACTTACCACATTCATTTAAAGAATCCAACTACCGTTATTCTTTCAATGTATCATTCTGCACGTACTAATTCAATGAAAAGAACTGAAGGTGTGAATTGAATAAGTACAGCTTCTGTCGTTCATTCAATTTCTAAACCTTATCTCACTCATTCAAAGAAACAATCTGCATTCATTCCTTCATTGCATCAAACTTCAACCGCAACTTCAATGATTGAAACGTTATTCAATGATTCACTGAAACTTACTTAACACAGTCATGTAATGAATACAATTGCATTTCATTCTTTGATTGAATCAAACCCACCGATTCAAGGCATAAAATTGCATCTGTTAATTCAATGTGTAGAGCTCCTCTCACTCATTCAATTTCTTGAGCTTAAAGCACTCATTCAATGGAACCAACGGCAACCAACCATCAACCTTCGACACTACATTCAATGAATGAAACGTTACTCACTGTACATTGTCTTGAACTTGACACACTCATTCAATGAAACAGACTGTATCCATTCATTCATTAAAACAAACTTGAATCGTAGCAGCAATGAAACAACCGTTATAAATTTAACAAGTGCAACAAACTTCACTCATTCAGTTAATGAATCGAACCGCATTCAAAATTTCAAAGAAAACAACTACACTCGCCGATTCAATGATACCAATTGCACCTGATAATTCAATGAATACAACTTCTTTCACTCAATCAAATTCTTTAACCTAATGCACTCATTCAATCGATCCAACGGCATTCATTCATTCATTGAATCAAACTTCACCCCTAGATTCAATGATGAAATGTTACTCATTCATTCATTCTCTTGAACTTAAGACACTCATTCAATGAAACAGAGTGTATTCATCCATTTTTTAAAATAGAAACTTCAATCGTTCAAGCAATGAAACAACCATTATTCATTTGTCAAGTGAAACAAACTTAACTCATTCAGTTGATGAATCTAACTGCATTCATTCTTTCAATAAAAGCAACAGCACTTTCCGATTCAATGATACCAACTGCATCTGATAATGCAATAAATAGAGCTTCTCTCATTCATCGAATTTCTTTGTCTGAACACACTCATTTGTGGAAACCAACTTCAATCGTACATTCAATAAACGAAGCAGTATTCATTGATTCAATGAAACAGACTTCCTACATTCATTTAAAGCATCCAACAGCACTCATTCTTTCAATGTATCAAAACTGCACTTACTAATTCAATGAAAGGAACTGAAGGTGTGAATTCAATAAGTACAGCTTCTGTCGTTCATTCAAATTCTCCATCTTATCTCACACATTCAATGAAACAAACTGCATTCATTCCTTCATTTCATCAAATTTCAGCACCAACTTCAGTGAATGAAACGTTATTCATTGATTCAGTCAAACACACGTAACAAAATCATGTAATGAATCCAACTGCATTGCATTATTTCACTGAATCAAAATCACCAATTCAATGAATCCAAATGCATCTGTTAATTCAATGTGCAGAGCTTCTCTCACTCATTCAATTTCTTGATCTTACAGCACTCATTCAATCTAACCAATGATTCATTCATTGAATCAAAATTCAACCCTACATTCAATAAATGAAACGTTACTCAATGATTCATTGTCTTGAAATTAACACACTCATTCAATGAAACAGACTGTATTCATTTATTGATATAAACTTCAACCGTACAAGCAATGAAATATCTGTTATTCATTTATCGAATGAAATAACCTTATCGCATTAAGTTAATGAATTTAACTCCATTCATTCCTTCAATGAAACCAACTGCACTGTCCGATTCAATGATACCAACTGCACCTGATAATGCAATATATAGATCTTCTCTCATTCATCGAATTTCTCGGTCTGAACACACTCATTTGTTGAAACAAACGGCGTTCATTCATTCAATCAAACTTCAATGAACCAATCAGTATTCATCGATTCAGTGAAACAGACTTACCACATTCATTTAAAGAATCCAACTGCCGTTATTCTTTCAATGTATCAAACTGCACGTACTAATTCAATGAAAAGAACTGAAGGTGTGAATTGAATAAGTACAGCTTCTGTCGTTCATTCAATTTCTAAACCTTATCTCACTCATTCAAAGAAACAATCTGCATTCATTCCTTCATTGCATCAAACTTCAACCGCAACTTCAATGATTGAAACGTTATTCAATGATTCACTGAAACTTACTTAACACAGTCATGTAATGAATACAATTGCATTTCATTCTTTGATTGAATCAAACCCACCGAATCAAGGCATAAAATTGCATCTGTTAATTCAATGTGTAGAGCTCCTCTCACTCATTCAATTTCTTGAGCTTAAAGCACTCATTCAATGGAACCAACGGCAACCAACCATCAACCTTCGACACTACATTCAATGAATGAAACGTTACGCACTGTTCATTGTCTTGAACTTGACACACTCATTCAATGAAACAGACTGTATCCATTCATTCATTAAAAGAAACTTCAATCGTGGCAGCAATGAAACAACCGTTATAAATTTAACAAGTGCAACAAACTTCACTCATTCAGTTAATGAATCGAACCGCATTCAAACTTTCAAAGAAAACAACTACACTCGCCGATTCAATGATACCAATTGCACCTGATAATTCAATGAATACAGCTTCTTTCACTCAATCAAATTCTTTAACCTAATGCACTCATTCAATCGATCCAACGGCATTCATTCATTCATTGAATCAAATTTCACCACTAGATTCAATGATGATGCGTAACTCATTCATACATTCTCTTGAACGTAACACACTCATTCAATGAAACAGAGTGTATTCATTCATTTTTTAAATAGAAACTTCAATCGTTCAATCAATGAAACAACCATTATTCATTTGTCAAGTGAAACAAACTTAACTCATTCAGTTGATGAATCTAACTGAATCTAATCATTCTTTCAATAAAAGCAACTGCACTTTCCGATTCAATGATACCAACGGTACCTGATAATTCAATGAACAGAGCTTCTCTCAATTATTGAATTTCTCGATCTTAACACACTCATTTGCTGAATCAAACGGCGTTCATTCATTAATTCAATCAAACTTCAATCGTACATTCGATAAACGAAGCAGTATGCATTGATTCAAAGCATCCAACATTTATTTAAAGAATCCAACTGCAGTTATTCTTTCAATGTATCAATCTGCACTAACTAATTCAATGAAAGCAAGTGATTGCTTGAATTTAATGAGTACAGCGTCTAATCCTTCATTCAATTTCTCCACCTTAACTCAATCATTCAATGAAACAAACTGCATTCGTTCTTTCATTGCATCAAACTTCAACCGCAACTTCAATGAAAGAAACGTTTTGCATTGATTCAATGAAACATTGTTAACACAGTCATGTAATGAATCCAACTGCATTTCATTCTTTCATTGAATCAAATTCACTGACTCAATGAATCCAACTACATCTATCAATTCAATGCATAGAGCTTCTCTCACTCAACCATATTCTTTATCTTAATGCCCTCATTCAACGGAACCAACGGCATTAATTAATCGAATCAAACTTCAACCCGAGTTTCAATGATTGAAACTTTACTAATTAATTCATTCTCTTGAATTTAAAACACTTATTCAATGAAACAGAGTGTATTCATTCATTCTTTAATAGAAGCTTCAACGTACAAGCAATTAAAAAACCATTCTTCAATTGTCGAGTGAAACAAAATTAACTCATTCTGTTAATGTATTAACTGCATTCATTCTTTCAATAAAACCAACTGCACTCAATGATCCCAACGGTACCTGATAATTCAATGAACAGTGATTCTATCATTCATTGAATTTCTCGATCTTAAAACACTCATTTGCTGGAACAAACCACGTTCATTCATTCATTCAATCAAACTTCAATCGTCCATTCAATGAACCAATCAGTATTCATCGATGCAGTGAAACAGACTTACCACATTCATTTAAAGAATCCAACTGCCGTTATTCTTTCAATGTATCAAAACTGCACTTACTAATTCAATGAAAGTAACTGAAGGTGTGAATTCAATAAGTACAGCTTCTGTCGTTCATTCAAATTCTCCATCTTATCTCTCGCATTCAATGAAACAAACTGCATTCATTCCTTCATTGCATCAAACTTCAACAGCAAATTCAGTGAATTAAACGTTATTCATTGATTCAGTCAAACACACGTAACAAAATCATGGAATGAATCCAACTGCATTGCATTATTTCACTGAATCAAAATCTCCAATTCAATGAATCCAAATGCATCAGTTAATGCAATGTGCAGAGCTTCTCTCACTCATTCAATTTGTTGATCTTACAGCACTCATTCAATCTAAACAATGATTCATTCATTGAATCAAAATTCAACCCTACATTCAATAAATGAAACGTTACTCAATGATTCATTGTCTTGAAATTAACACACTCATTCAATGAAACAGACTGTATTCATTTATTGATATAAACTTCAACCGTACAAGCAATGAAACAACTGTTATTTATTTATCGAATGAAACAACCTTATCGCATTAAGTTAATGAATTTACCTCCATTCATTCCTTCAATGAAACCAACTGCACTGTCCGATTCAATGATACCAACTGCACCTGATAATGCAATCAATAGATCTTCTCTCATTCATCGAATTTCTCGGTCTGAACACACTCATTTGTTGAAACAAACGGCGTTCATTCATTCAATCAATCAAACTTCAATGAACCAATCAGTATTCATCGATTCAGTGAAACAGACTTACCACATTCATTTAAAGAATCCAACTGCCGTTATTCTTTCAATGTATCAAACTGCACGTACTAATTCAATGAAAAGAACTGAAGGTGTGAATTGAATTAGTACAGCTTTTGTCGTTCATTCAATTTCTAAACCTTATCTCACTCATTCAAAGAAACAATCTGCATTCATTCCTTCATTGCATCAAACTTCAACCGCAACTTCAATGATTGAAACGTTATTCAATGATTCACTGAAACTTACTTAACACAGTCATGTAATGAATACAATTGCATTTCATTCTTTGATTGAATCAAACCCACCGATTCAAGGCATAAAATTGCATCTGTTAATTCAATGTGTAGAGCTCCTCTCACTCATTCAATTTCTTGAGCTTAAAGCACTCATTCAATGGAACCAACGGCAACCAACCATCAACCTTCGACACTACATTCAATGAATGAAACGTTACTCACTGTTCATTGTCTTGAACTTGACACACTCATTCAATGAAACAAACTGTATCCATTCATTCATTAAATGAAACTTCAATCGTAGCAGCAATGAAACAACCGTTATAAATTTAACAAGTGCAACAAACTTCACTCATTCAGTTAATGAAGCGAACCGCATTCAAACTTTCAAAGAAAACAACTACACTCGCCGATTCAATGATTCCAATTGCACCTGATAATTCAATGAATACAGCTTCTTTCACTCAATCAAATTCTTTAACCTAATGCACTCATTCAATCGATCCAACGGCATTCATTCATTCATTGAATCAAACTTCACCCCTAGATTCAATGATGAAACGTTACTCATTCATACATTCTCTTGAACGTAACACACTCATTCAATGAAACAGACTGTATTCATTCATTTTTTAAATAGAAACTTGAATCGTTCAAGCAATGACACAACCATTATTCATTTGTCAAGTGAAACAAACTTAACTCATTCAGTTAATGAATCTAACTGCATTCATTCTTTCAATAAAAGCAACTGCACTTTCCGATTCAATGATACCAACTGCACCTGATAATGCAATGTATAGAGCTTCTCTCATTCGTCGAATTTCTCGATCTTAACACACTCATTTGCTGAAACAAACCACGTTCATTCATTCACTCAATGAAACTTCAATCGTGAATTCATTGATTCAATGAAACAGACTTACCACATTCATTGATAGAATCCAACTGCCGTTATTCTTTCAATGTATCAAACTGCACTTACTAATTCAATGAAAGGAACTGAAGGTGTGAATTCAAAATGTTCAGCTTATTGATACCAATGATACCAACTGCACCTGATAATTCAATGAATACAGCTTCTTTCACTCAATCAAATTCTTTAACTTAATGCACTCATTAAATGGATCCAACGGCATGCATTCATTCATTGAATCAAACTTCACCCCTACATTCAATGATGAAATGTTACTCATTCATTCATTCTCTTGAACTTAAGACACTCATTCAATGAAACAGAGTGTATTCATCCATTTTATTAAATACAAACTTCAATCGTTCAATCAATGACACAACCATTATTCATTTGTCAAGTGAAACAAACTTAACTCATTCATTTGATGAATCTGACTGAATCTAATCATTCTTTCAATAAAAGCAACTGCACTTTCCGATTCAATGATACCAACGGTACCTGATAATTCAATGAACAGAGCTTCTCTCAATTATTGAATTTCTCGATCTTAACACACTCATTTGCTGAATCAAACGGCGTTCATTCATTAATTCAATCAAACTTCAATCGTACATTCGATAAACGAAGCAGTATGCATTGATTCAAAGCATCCAACATTTATTTAAATAATCCAACTGCAGTTATTCTTTCAATGTATCAATCTGCACTAACTAATTCAATGAAAGCAAGTGATTGCTTGAATTTAATGAGTACAGCGTCTAATCCTTCATTCAATTTCTCCACCTTAACTCAATCATTCAATGAAACAAACTGCATTCGTTCTTTCATTGCATCAAACTTCAACCGCAACTTCAATGAAAGAAACGTTTTGCATTGATTCAATGAAACATTGTTAACACAGTCATGTAATGAATCCAACTGCATTTCATTCTTTCATTGAATCAAATTCACTGACTCAATGAATCCAACTACATCTATCAATTCAATGCATAGAGCTTCTCTCACTCAACCATATTCTTTATCTTAATGCCCTCATTCAACGGAACCAACGGCATTTATTCATTCATTGAATCAAACTTCAACCCTAGTTTCAATGATTGAAACTTTACTAATTCATTCATTCTCTTGAACTTAAAACACTTATTCAATGAAACAGAGTGTATTCATTCATTTTTTAATAGAAGCTTCAACGTACAAGCAATTAAAAAACCATTCTTCATTTGTCGAGTGAAACAAAATTAACTCATTCTGTTAATGTATTAACTGCATTCATTCTTTCAATAAAACCAACTGCACTCAATGATCCCAACGGTACCTGATAATTCAATGAACAGTGATTCTATCATTCATTGAATTTCTCGATCTTAAAACACTCATTTGCTGGAACAAACCACGTTCATTCATTCATTCAATCAAACTTCAATCGTCCATTCAATGAACCAATCAGTTTTCATCGATTCAGTGAAACAGACTTACCACATTCATTTAAAGAATCCAACTACCGTTATTCTTTCAATGTATCATTCTGCACGTACTAATTCAATGAAAAGAACTGAAGGTGTGAATTGAATAAGTACAGCTTCTGTCGTTCATTCAATTTCTAAACCTTATCTCACTCATTCAAAGAAACAATCTGCATTCATTCCTTCATTGCATCAAACTTCAACCGCAACTTCAATGATTGAAACGTTATTCAATGATTCACTGAAACTTACTTAACACAGTCATGTAATGAATACAATTGCATTTCATTCTTTGATTGAATCAAACCCACCGATTCAAGGCATAAAATTGCATCTGTTAATTCAATGTGTAGAGCTCCTCTCACTCATTCAATTTCTTGAGCTTAAAGCACTCATTCAATGGAACCAACGGCAACCAACCATCAACCTTCGACACTACATTCAATGAATGAAACGTTACTCACTGTACATTGTCTTGAACTTGACACACTCATTCAATGAAACAGACTGTATCCATTCATTCATTAAAAGAAACTTGAATCGTAGCAGCAATGAAACAACCGTTATAAATTTAACAAGTGCAACAAACTTCACTCATTCAGTTAATGAATCGAACCGCATTCAAAATTTCAAAGAAAACAACTACACTCGCCGATTCAATGATACCAATTGCACCTGATAATTCAATGAATACAACTTCTTTCACTCAATCAAATTCTTTAACCTAATGCACTCATTCAATCGATCCAACGGCATTCATTCATTCATTGAATCAAACTTCACCCCTAGATTCAATGATGAAATGTTACTCATTCATTCATTCTCTTGAACTTAAGACACTCATTCAATGAAACAGAGTGTATTTATCCATTTTTTAAAATAGAAACTTCAATCGTTCAAGCAATGAAACAACCATTATTCATTTGTCAAGTGAAACAAACTTAACTCATTCAGTTGATGAATCTAACTGCATTCATTCTTTCAATAAAAGCAACAGCACTTTCCGATTCAATGATACCAACTGCATCTGATAATGCAATAAATAGAGCTTCTCTCATTCATCGAATTTCTTTGTCTGAACACACTCATTTGTGGAAACCAACTTCAATCGTACATTCAATAAACGAAGCAGTATTCATTGATTCAATGAAACAGACTTCCTACATTCATTTAAAGCATCCAACAGCACTCATTCTTTCAATGTATCAAAACTGCACTTACTAATTCAATGAAAGGAACTGAAGGTGTGAATTCAATAAGTACAGCTTCTGTCGTTCATTCAAATTCTCCATCTTATCTCACACATTCAATGAAACAAACTGCATTCATTCCTTCATTTCATCAAATTTCAGCACCAACTTCAGTGAATGAAACGTTATTCATTGATTCAGTCAAACACACGTAACAAAATCATGTAATGAATCCAACTGCATTGCATTATTGCACTGAATCAAAATCACCAATTCAATGAATCCAAATGCATCTGTTAATTCAATGTGCAGAGCTTCTCTCACTCATTCAATTTCTTGATCTTACAGCACTCATTCAATCTAACCAATGATTCATTCATTGAATCAAAATTCAACCCTACATTCAATAAATGAAACGTTACTCAATGATTCATTGTCTTGAAATTAACACACTCATTCAATGAAACAGACTGTATTCATTTATTGATATAAACTTCAACCGTACAAGCAATGAAATATCTGTTATTCATTTATCGAATGAAATAACCTTATCGCATTAAGTTAATGAATTTAACTCCATTCATTCCTTCAATGAAACCAACTGCACTGTCCGATTCAATGATACCAACTGCACCTGATAATGCAATATATAGATCTTCTCTCATTCATCGAATTTCTCGGTCTGAACACACTCATTTGTTGAAACAAACGGCGTTCATTCATTCAATCAAACTTCAATGAACCAATCAGTATTCATCGATTCAGTGAAACAGACTTACCACATTCATTTAAAGAATCCAACTGCCGTTATTCTTTCAATGTATCAAACTGCACGTACTAATTCAATGAAAAGAACTGAAGGTGTGAATTGAATAAGTACAGCTTCTGTCGTTCATTCAATTTCTAAACCTTATCTCACTCATTCAAAGAAACAATCTGCATTCATTCCTTCATTGCATCAAACTTCAACCGCAACTTCAATGATTGAAACGTTATTCAATGATTCACTGAAACTTACTTAACACAGTCATGTAATGAATACAATTGCATTTCATTCTTTGATTGAATCAAACCCACCGAATCAAGGCATAAAATTGCATCTGTTAATTCAATGTGTAGAGCTCCTCTCACTCATTCAATTTCTTGAGCTTAAAGCACTCATTCAATGGAACCAACGGCAACCAACCATCAACCTTCGACACTACATTCAATGAATGAAACGTTACGCACTGTTCATTGTCTTGAACTTGACACACTCATTCAATGAAACAGACTGTATCCATTCATTCATTAAAAGAAACTTCAATCGTGGCAGCAATGAAACAACCGTTATAAATTTAACAAGTGCAACAAACTTCACTCATTCAGTTAATGAATCGAACCGCATTCAAACTTTCAAAGAAAACAACTACACTCGCCGATTCAATGATACCAATTGCACCTGATAATTCAATGAATACAGCTTCTTTCACTCAATCAAATTCTTTAACCTAATGCACTCATTCAATCGATCCAACGGCATTCATTCATTCATTGAATCAAATTTCACCACTAGATTCAATGATGATGCGTAACTCATTCATACATTCTCTTGAACGTAACACACTCATTCAATGAAACAGAGTGTATTCATTCATTTTTTAAATAGAAACTTCAATCGTTCAATCAATGAAACAACCATTATTCATTTGTCAAGTGAAACAAACTTAACTCATTCAGTTGATGAATCTAACTGAATCTAATCATTCTTTCAATAAAAGCAACTGCACTTTCCGATTCAATGATACCAACGGTACCTGATAATTCAATGAACAGAGCTTCTCTCAATTATTGAATTTCTCGATCTTAACACACTCATTTGCTGAATCAAACGGCGTTCATTCATTAATTCAATCAAACTTCAATCGTACATTCGATAAACGAAGCAGTATGCATTGATTCAAAGCATCCAACATTTATTTAAATAATCCAACTGCAGTTATTCTTTCAATGTATCAATCTGCACTAACTAATTCAATGAAAGCAAGTGATTGCTTGAATTTAATGAGTACAGCGTCTAATCCTTCATTCAATTTCTCCACCTTAACTCAATCATTCAATGAAACAAACTGCATTCGTTCTTTCATTGCATCAAACTTCAACCGCAACTTCAATGAAAGAAACGTTTTGCATTGATTCAATGAAACATTGTTAACACAGTCATGTAATGAATCCAACTGCATTTCATTCTTTCATTGAATCAAATTCACTGACTCAATGAATCCAACTACATCTATCAATTCAATGCATAGAGCTTCTCTCACTCAACCATATTCTTTATCTTAATGCCCTCATTCAACGGAACCAACGGCATTAATTAATCGAATCAAACTTCAACCCGAGTTTCAATGATTGAAACTTTACTAATTAATTCATTCTCTTGAATTTAAAACACTTATTCAATGAAACAGAGTGTATTCATTCATTCTTTAATAGAAGCTTCAACGTACAAGCAATTAAAAAACCATTCTTCAATTGTCGAGTGAAACAAAATTAACTCATTCTGTTAATGTATTAACTGCATTCATTCTTTCAATAAAACCAACTGCACTCAATGATCCCAACGGTACCTGATAATTCAATGAACAGTGATTCTATCATTCATTGAATTTCTCGATCTTAAAACACTCATTTGCTGGAACAAACCACGTTCATTCATTCATTCAATCAAACTTCAATCGTCCATTCAATGAACCAATCAGTATTCATCGATGCAGTGAAACAGACTTACCACATTCATTTAAAGAATCCAACTGCCGTTATTCTTTCAATGTATCAAAACTGCACTTACTAATTCAATGAAAGTAACTGAAGGTGTGAATTCAATAAGTACAGCTTCTGTCGTTCATTCAAATTCTCCATCTTATCTCTCGCATTCAATGAAACAAACTGCATTCATTCCTTCATTGCATCAAACTTCAACAGCAAATTCAGTGAATTAAACGTTATTCATTGATTCAGTCAAACACACGTAACAAAATCATGGAATGAATCCAACTGCATTGCATTATTTCACTGAATCAAAATCTCCAATTCAATGAATCCAAATGCATCAGTTAATGCGATGTGCAGAGCTTCTCTCACTCATTCAATTTGTTGATCTTACAGCACTCATTCAATCTAAACAATGATTCATTCATTGAATCAAAATTCAACCCTACATTCAATAAATGAAACGTTACTCAATGATTCATTGTCTTGAAATTAACACACTCATTCAATGAAACAGACTGTATTCATTTATTGATATAAACTTCAACCGTACAAGCAATGAAACAACTGTTATTTATTTATCGAATGAAACAACCTTATCGCATTAAGTTAATGAATTTACCTCCATTCATTCCTTCAATGAAACCAACTGCACTGTCCGATTCAATGATACCAACTGCACCTGATAATGCAATCAATAGATCTTCTCTCATTCATCGAATTTCTCGGTCTGAACACACTCATTTGTTGAAACAAACGGCGTTCATTCATTCAATCAATCAAACTTCAATGAACCAATCAGTATTCATCGATTCAGTGAAACAGACTTACCACATTCATTTAAAGAATCCAACTGCCGTTATTCTTTCAATGTATCAAACTGCACGTACTAATTCAATGAAAAGAACTGAAGGTGTGAATTGAATTAGTACAGCTTTTGTCGTTCATTCAATTTCTAAACCTTATCTCACTCATTCAAAGAAACAATCTGCATTCATTCCTTCATTGCATCAAACTTCAACCGCAACTTCAATGATTGAAACGTTATTCAATGATTCACTGAAACTTACTTAACACAGTCATGTAATGAATACAATTGCATTTCATTCTTTGATTGAATCAAACCCACCGATTCAAGGCATAAAATTGCATCTGTTAATTCAATGTGTAGAGCTCCTCTCACTCATTCAATTTCTTGAGCTTAAAGCACTCATTCAATGGAACCAACGGCAACCAACCATCAACCTTCGACACTACATTCAATGAATGAAACGTTACTCACTGTTCATTGTCTTGAACTTGACACACTCATTCAATGAAACAAACTGTATCCATTCATTCATTAAATGAAACTTCAATCGTAGCAGCAATGAAACAACCGTTATAAATTTAACAAGTGCAACAAACTTCACTCATTCAGTTAATGAAGCGAACCGCATTCAAACTTTCAAAGAAAACAACTACACTCGCCGATTCAATGATACCAATTGCACCTGATAATTCAATGAATACAGCTTCTTTCACTCAATCAAATTCTTTAACCTAATGCACTCATTCAATCGATCCAACGGCATTCATTCATTCATTGAATCAAACTTCACCCCTAGATTCAATGATGAAACGTTACTCATTCATACATTCTCTTGAACGTAACACACTCATTCAATGAAACAGACTGTATTCATTCATTTTTTAAATAGAAACTTGAATCGTTCAAGCAAAGACACAACCATTATTCATTTGTCAAGTGAAACAAACTTAACTCATTCAGTTAATGAATCTAACTGCATTCATTCTTTCAATAAAAGCAACTGCACTTTCCGATTCAATGATACCAACTGCACCTGATAATGCAATGTATAGAGCTTCTCTCATTCGTCGAATTTCTCGATCTTAACACACTCATTTGCTGAAACAAACCACGTTCATTCATTCACTCAATGAAACTTCAATCGTGAATTCATTGATTCAATGAAACAGACTTACCACATTCATTGATAGAATCCAACTGCCGTTATTCTTTCAATGTATCAAACTGCACTTACTAATTCAATGAAAGGAACTGAAGGTGTGAATTCAAAATGTTCCGCTTATTGATACCAATGATACCAACTGCACCTGATAATTCAATGAATACAGCTTCTTTCACTCAATCAAATTCTTTAACTTAATGCACTCATTAAATGGATCCAACGGAATTCATTCATTCATTGAATCAAACTTCACCCCTAGATTCAATGATGAAATGTTACTCATTCATTCATTCTCTTGAACTTAAGACACTCATTCAATGAAACAGAGTGTATTCATCCATTTTTTTAAATACAAACTTCAATCGTTCAATCAATGACACAACCATTATTCATTTGTCAAGTGAAACAAACTTAACTCATTCATTTGATGAATCTGACTGAATCTAATCATTCTTTCAATAAAAGCAACTGCACTTTCCGATTCAATGATACCAACGGTACCTGACAATTCAATGAACAGAGCTTCTCTCAATTATTGAATTTCTCGATCTTAACACACTCATTTGCTGAATCAAACGGCGTTCATTCAATAATTCAATCAAACATCAATCGTACATTCGATAAACGAAGCAGTATGCATTGATTCAAAGCATCCAACATTTATTTCAAGAATCCAACTGCAGTTATTCTTTCAATGTATCAATCTGCACTAACTAATTCAATGAAAGCAAGTGATTGCTTGAATTTAATGAGTACAGCGTCTATCCTTCATTCAATTTCTCCACCTTAACTCAATCATTCAATGAAACAAACTGCATTCGTTCTTTCATTGCATCAAACTTCAACCGCAACTTCAATGAAAGAAACGTTTTGCATTGATTCAATGAAACATTGTTAACACAGTCATGTAATGAATCCAACTGCATTTCATTCTTTCATTGAATCAAATTCACTGACTCAATGAATCCAGCTACATCTATCAATTCAATGCATAGAGCTTCTCTCACTCAACCATATTCTTTATCTTAATGCCCTCATTCAACGGAACCAACGGCATTTATTCATTCATTGAATCAAACTTCAACCCTAGTTTCAATGATTGAAACTTTACTAATTCATTCATTCTCTTGAACTTAAAACACTTATTCAATGAAACAGAGTGTATTCATTCATTTTTTAATAGAAGCTTCAACGTACAAGCAATTAAAAAACCATTCTTCAATTGTCGAGTGAAACAAAATTAACTCATTCTGTTAATGTATTAACTGCATTCATTCTTTCAATAAAACCAACTGCACTCAATGATCCCAACGGTACCTGATAATTCAATGAACAGTGATTCTATCATTCATTGAATTTCTCGATCTTAACACACACATTTGCTGAAACAAACCACGTTCATTCATTCATTCAATCAAACTTCAATCGTCCATTCAATGAACCAATCAGTATTCATCGATTCAGTGAAACAGACTTACCACATTCATTTAAAGAATCCAACTGCCGTTATTCTTTCAATGTATCAAACTGCACGTACTAATTCAATGAAAAGAACTGAAGGTGTGAATTGAATTAGTACAGCTTTTGTCGTTCATTCAATTTCTAAACCTTATCTCACTCATTCAAAGAAACAATCTGCATTCATTCCTTCATTGCATCAAACTTCAACCGCAACTTCAATGATTGAAACGTTATTCAATGATTCACTGAAACTTACTTAACACAGTCATGTAATGAATACAATTGCATTTCATTCTTTGATTGAATCAAACCCACCGATTCAAGGCATAAAATTGCATCTGTTAATTCAATGTGTAGAGCTCCTCTCACTCATTCAATTTCTTGAGCTTAAAGCACTCATTCAATGGAACCAACGGCAACCAACCATCAACCTTCGACACTACATTCAATGAATGAAACGTTACTCACTGTTCATTGTCTTGAACTTGACACACTCATTCAATGAAACAAACTGTATCCATTCATTCATTAAATGAAACTTCAATCGTAGCAGCAATGAAACAACCGTTATAAATTTAACAAGTGCAACAAACTTCACTCATTCAGTTAATGAAGCGAACCGCATTCAAACTTTCAAACAAAACAACTACACTCGCCGATTCAATGATACCAATTGCACCTGATAATTCAATGAATACAGCTTCTTTCACTCAATCAAATTCTTTAACCTAATGCACTCATTCAATCGATCCAACGGCATTCATTCATTCATTGAATCAAACTTCACCCCTAGATTCAATGATGAAACGTTACTCATTCATACATTCTCTTGAACGTAACACACTCATTCAATGAAACAGACTGTATTCATTCATTTTTTAAATAGAAACTTGAATCGTTCAAGCAATGACACAACCATTATTCATTTGTCAAGTGAAACAAACTTAACTCATTCAGTTAATGAATCTAACTGCATTCATTCTTTCAATAAAAGCAACTGCACTTTCCGATTCAATGATACCAACTGCACCTGATAATGCAATGTATAGAGCTTCTCTCATTCGTCGAATTTCTTGATCTTAACACACTCATTTGCTGAAACAAACCACGTTCATTCATTCACTCAATGAAACTTCAATCGTGAATTCATTGATTCAATGAAACAGACTTACCACATTCATTGATAGAATCCAACTGCCGTTATTCTTTCAATGTATCAAACTGCACTTACTAATTCAATGAAAGGAACTGAAGGTGTGAATTCAAAATGTTCAGCTTATTGATACCAATGATACCAACTGCACCTGATAATTCAATGAATACAGCTTCTTTCACTCAATCAAATTCTTTAACTTAATGCACTCATTCAATGGATCCAACGGCATTCATTCATTCATTTGATGAATCTGACTGAATCTAATCATTCTTTCAATAAAAGCAACTGCACTTTCCGATTCAATGATACCAACGGTACCTGATAATTCAATGAACAGAGCTTCTCTCAATTATTGAATTTCTCGATCTTAACACACTCATTTGCTGAATCAAACGGCGTTCATTCAATAATTCAATCAAACATCAATCGTACATTCGATAAACGAAGCAGTATGCATTGATTCAAAGCATCCAACATTTATTTCAAGAATCCAACTGCAGTTATTCTTTCAATGTATCAATCTGCACTAACTAATTCAATGAAAGCAAGTGATTGCTTGAATTTAATGAGTACAGCGTCTATCCTTCATTCAATTTCTCCACCTTAACTCAATCATTCAATGAAACAAACTGCATTCGTTCTTTCATTGCATCAAACTTCAACCGCAACTTCAATGAAAGAAACGTTTTGCATTGATTCAATGAAACATTGTTAACACAGTCATGTAATGAATCCAACTGCATTTCATTCTTTCATTGAATCAAATTCACTGACTCAATGAATCCAACTACATCTATCAATTCAATGCATAGAGCTTCTCTCACTCAACCATATTCTTTATCTTAATGCCCTCATTCAACGGAACCAACGGCATTTATTCATTCATTGAATCAAACTTCAACCCTAGTTTCAATGATTGAAACTTTACTAATTCATTCATTCTCTTGAACTTAAAACACTTATTCAATGAAACAGAGTGTATTCATTCATTTTTTAATAGAAGCTTCAACGTACAAGCAATTAAAAAACCATTCTTCATTTGTCGAGTGAAACAAAATTAACTCATTCTGTTAATGTATTAACTGCATTCATTCTTTCAATAAAACCAACTGCACTCAATGATCCCAACGGTACCTGATAATTCAATGAACAGTGATTCTATCATTCATTGAATTTCTCGATCTTAAAACACTCATTTGCTGGAACAAACCACGTTCATTCATTCATTCAATCAAACTTCAATCGTCCATTCAATGAACCAATCAGTTTTCATCGATTCAGTGAAACAGACTTACCACATTCATTTAAAGAATCCAACTACCGTTATTCTTTCAATGTATCATTCTGCACGTACTAATTCAATGAAAAGAACTGAAGGTGTGAATTGAATAAGTACAGCTTCTGTCGTTCATTCAATTTCTAAACCTTATCTCACTCATTCAAAGAAACAATCTGCATTCATTCCTTCATTGCATCAAACTTCAACCGCAACTTCAATGATTGAAACGTTATTCAATGATTCACTGAAACTTACTTAACACAGTCATGTAATGAATACAATTGCATTTCATTCTTTGATTGAATCAAACCCACCGATTCAAGGCATAAAATTGCATCTGTTAATTCAATGTGTAGAGCTCCTCTCACTCATTCAATTTCTTGAGCTTAAAGCACTCATTCAATGGAACCAACGGCAACCAACCATCAACCTTCGACACTACATTCAATGAATGAAACGTTACTCACTGTACATTGTCTTGAACTTGACACACTCATTCAATGAAACAGACTGTATCCATTCATTCATTAAAAGAAACTTGAATCGTAGCAGCAATGAAACAACCGTTATAAATTTAACAAGTGCAACAAACTTCACTCATTCAGTTAATGAATCGAACCGCATTCAAAATTTCAAAGAAAACAACTACACTCGCCGATTCAATGATACCAATTGCACCTGATAATTCAATGAATACAGCTTCTTTCACTCAATCAAATTCTTTAACCTAATGCACTCATTCAATCGATCCAACGGCATTCATTCATTCATTGAATCAAACTTCACCCCTAGATTCAATGATGAAATGTTACTCATTCATTCATTCTCTTGAACTTAAGACACTCATTCAATGAAACAGAGTGTATTCATCCATTTTTTAAAATAGAAACTTCAATCGTTCAAGCAATGAAACAACCATTATTCATTTGTCAAGTGAAACAAACTTAACTCATTCAGTTGATGAATCTAACTGCATTCATTCTTTCAATAAAAGCAACAGCACTTTCCGATTCAATGATACCAACTGCATCTGATAATGCAATAAATAGAGCTTCTCTCATTCATCGAATTTCTTTGTCTGAACACACTCATTTGTGGAAACCAACTTCAATCGTACATTCAATAAACGAAGCAGTATTCATTGATTCAATGAAACAGACTTCCTACATTCATTTAAAGCATCCAACAGCACTCATTCTTTCAATGTATCAAAACTGCACTTACTAATTCAATGAAAGGAACTGAAGGTGTGAATTCAATAAGTACAGCTTCTGTCGTTCATTCAAATTCTCCATCTTATCTCACACATTCAATGAAACAAACTGCATTCATTCCTTCATTTCATCAAATTTCAGCACCAACTTCAGTGAATGAAACGTTATTCATTGATTCAGTCAAACACACGTAACAAAATCATGTAATGAATCCAACTGCATTGCATTATTTCACTGAATCAAAATCACCAATTCAATGAATCCAAATGCATCTGTTAATTCAATGTGCAGAGCTTCTCTCACTCATTCAATTTCTTGATCTTACAGCACTCATTCAATCTAACCAATGATTCATTCATTGAATCAAAATTCAACCCTACATTCAATAAATGAAACGTTACTCAATGATTCATTGTCTTGAAATTAACACACTCATTCAATGAAACAGACTGTATTCATTTATTGATATAAACTTCAACCGTGCAAGCAATGAAATATCTGTTATTCATTTATCGAATGAAATAACCTTATCGCATTAAGTTAATGAATTTAACTCCATTCATTCCTTCAATGAAACCAACTGCACTGTCCGATTCAATGATACCAACTGCACCTGATAATGCAATATATAGATCTTCTCTCATTCATCGAATTTCTCGGTCTGAACACACTCATTTGTTGAAACAAACGGCGTTCATTCATTCAATCAATCAAACTTCAATGAACCAATCAGTATTCATCGATTCAGTGAAACAGACTTACCACATTCATTTAAAGAATCCAACTGCCGTTATTCTTTCAATGTATCAAACTGCACGTACTAATTCAATGAAAAGAACTGAAGGTGTGAATTGAATAAGTACAGCTTCTGTCGTTCATTCAATTTCTAAACCTTATCTCACTCATTCAAAGAAACAATCTGCATTCATTCCTTCATTGCATCAAACTTCAACCGCAACTTCAATGATTGAAACGTTATTCAATGATTCACTGAAACTTACTTAACACAGTCATGTAATGAATACAATTGCATTTCATTCTTTGATTGAATCAAACCCACCGAATCAAGGCATAAAATTGCATCTGTTAATTCAATGTGTAGAGCTCCTCTCACTCATTCAATTTCTTGAGCTTAAAGCACTCATTCAATGGAACCAACGGCAACCAACCATCAACCTTCGACACTACATTCAATGAATGAAACGTTACGCACTGTTCATTGTCTTGAACTTGACACACTCATTCAATGAAACAGACTGTATCCATTCATTCATTAAAAGAAACTTCAATCGTGGCAGCAATGAAACAACCGTTATAAATTTAACAAGTGCAACAAACTTCACTCATTCAGTTAATGAATCGAACCGCATTCAAACTTTCAAAGAAAACAACTACACTCGCCGATTCAATGATACCAATTGCACCTGATAATTCAATGAATACAGCTTCTTTCACTCAATCAAATTCTTTAACCTAATGCATTCATTCAATCGATCCAACGGCATTCATTCATTCATTGAATCAAATTTCACCACTAGATTCAATGATGATGCGTAACTCATTCATACATTCTCTTGAACGTAACACACTCATTCAATGAAACAGAGTGTATTCATTCATTTTTTAAATAGAAACTTCAATCGTTCAATCAATGAAACAACCATTATTCATTTGTCAAGTGAAACAAACTTAACTCATTCAGTTGATGAATCTAACTGAATCTAATCATTCTTTCAATAAAAGCAACTGCACTTTCCGATTCAATGATACCAACGGTACCTGATAATTCAATGAACAGAGCTTCTCTCAATTATTGAATTTCTCGATCTTAACACACTCATTTGCTGAATCAAACGGCGTTCATTCATTAATTCAATCAAACTTCAATCGTACATTCGATAAACGAAGCAGTATGCATTGATTCAAAGCATCCAACATTTATTTAAAGAATCCAACTGCAGTTATTCTTTCAATGTATCAATCTGCACTAACTAATTCAATGAAAGCAAGTGATTGCTTGAATTTAATGAGTACAGCGTCTAATCCTTCATTCAATTTCTCCACCTTAACTCAATCATTCAATGAAACAAACTGCATTCGTTCTTTCATTGCATCAAACTTCAACCGCAACTTCAATGAAAGAAACGTTTTGCATTGATTCAATGAAACATTGTTAACACAGTCATGTAATGAATCCAACTGCATTTCATTCTTTCATTGAATCAAATTCACTGACTCAATGAATCCAACTACATCTATCAATTCAATGCATAGAGCTTCTCTCACTCAACCATATTCTTTATCTTAATGCCCTCATTCAACGGAACCAACGGCATTAATTAATCGAATCAAACTTCAACCCGAGTTTCAATGATTGAAACTTTACTAATTAATTCATTCTCTTGAATTTAAAACACTTATTCAATGAAACAGAGTGTATTCATTCATTCTTTAATAGAAGCTTCAACGTACAAGCAATTAAAAAACCATTCTTCAATTGTCGAGTGAAACAAAATTAACTCATTCTGTTAATGTATTAACTGCATTCATTCTTTCAATAAAACCAACTGCACTCAATGATCCCAACGGTACCTGATAATTCAATGAACAGTGATTCTATCATTCATTGAATTTCTCGATCTTAAAACACTCATTTGCTGGAACAAACCACGTTCATTCATTCATTCAATCAAACTTCAATCGTCCATTCAATGAACCAATCAGTATTCATCGATGCAGTGAAACAGACTTACCACATTCATTTAAAGAATCCAACTGCCGTTATTCTTTCAATGTATCAAAACTGCACTTACTAATTCAATGAAAGTAACTGAAGGTGTGAATTCAATAAGTACAGCTTCTGTCGTTCATTCAAATTCTCCATCTTATCTCTCGCATTCAATGAAACAAACTGCATTCATTCCTTCATTGCATCAAACTTCAACAGCAAATTCAGTGAATTAAACGTTATTCATTGATTCAGTCAAACACACGTAACAAAATCATGGAATGAATCCAACTGCATTGCATTATTTCACTGAATCAAAATCTCCAATTCAATGAATCCAAATGCATCAGTTAATGCAATGTGCAGAGCTTCTCTCACTCATTCAATTTGTTGATCTTACAGCACTCATTCAATCTAAACAATGATTCATTCATTGAATCAAAATTCAACCCTACATTCAATAAATGAAACGTTACTCAATGATTCATTGTCTTGAAATTAACACACTCATTCAATGAAACAGACTGTATTCATTTATTGATATAAACTTCAACCGTACAAGCAATGAAACAACTGTTATTTATTTATCGAATGAAACAACCTTATCGCATTAAGTTAATGAATTTACCTCCATTCATTCCTTCAATGAAACCAACTGCACTGTCCGATTCAATGATACCAACTGCACCTGATAATGCAATCAATAGATCTTCTCTCATTCATCGAATTTCTCGGTCTGAACACACTCATTTGTTGAAACAAACGGCGTTCATTCATTCAATCAATCAAACTTCAATGAACCAATCAGTATTCATCGATTCAGTGAAACAGACTTACCACATTCATTTAAAGAATCCAACTGCCGTTATTCTTTCAATGTATCAAACTGCACGTACTAATTCAATGAAAAGAACTGAAGGTGTGAATTGAATTAGTACAGCTTTTGTCGTTCATTCAATTTCTAAACCTTATCTCACTCATTCAAAGAAACAATCTGCATTCATTCCTTCATTGCATCAAACTTCAACCGCAACTTCAATGATTGAAACGTTATTCAATGATTCACTGAAACTTACTTAACACAGTCATGTAATGAATACAATTGCATTTCATTCTTTGATTGAATCAAACCCACCGATTCAAGGCATAAAATTGCATCTGTTAATTCAATGTGTAGAGCTCCTCTCACTCATTCAATTTCTTGAGCTTAAAGCACTCATTCAATGGAACCAACGGCAACCAACCATCAACCTTCGACACTACATTCAATGAATGAAACGTTACTCACTGTTCATTGTCTTGAACTTGACACACTCATTCAATGAAACAAACTGTATCCATTCATTCATTAAATGAAACTTCAATCGTAGCAGCAATGAAACAACCGTTATAAATTTAACAAGTGCAACAAACTTCACTCATTCAGTTAATGAAGCGAACCGCATTCAAACTTTCAAAGAAAACAACTACACTCGCCGATTCAATGATACCAATTGCACCTGATAATTCAATGAATACAGCTTCTTTCACTCAATCAAATTCTTTAACCTAATGCACTCATTCAATCGATCCAACGGCATTCATTCATTCATTGAATCAAACTTCACCCCTAGATTCAATGATGAAACGTTACTCATTCATACATTCTCTTGAACGTAACACACTCATTCAATGAAACAGACTGTATTCATTCATTTTTTAAATAGAAACTTGAATCGTTCAAGCAATGACACAACCATTATTCATTTGTCAAGTGAAACAAACTTAACTCATTCAGTTAATGAATCTAACTGCATTCATTCTTTCAATAAAAGCAACTGCACTTTCCGATTCAATGATACCAACTGCACCTGATAATGCAATGTAGAGAGCTTCTCTCATTCGTCGAATTTCTCGATCTTAACACACTCATTTGCTGAAACAAACCACGTTCATTCATTCACTCAATGAAACTTCAATCGTGAATTCATTGATTCAATGAAACAGACTTACCACATTCATTGATAGAATCCAACTGCCGTTATTCTTTCAATGTATCAAACTGCACTTACTAATTCAATGAAAGGAACTGAAGGTGTGAATTCAAAATGTTCAGCTTATTGATACCAATGATACCAACTGCACCTGATAATTCAATGAATACAGCTTCTTTCACTCAATCAAATTCTTTAACTTAATGCACTCATTCAATGGATCCAACGGCATTCATTCATTCATTTGATGAATCTGACTGAATCTAATCATTCTTTCAATAAAAGCAACTGCACTTTCCGATTCAATGATACCAACGGTACCTGATAATTCAATGAACAGAGCTTCTCTCAATTATTGAATTTCTCGATCTTAACACACTCATTTGCTGAATCAAACGGCGTTCATTCAATAATTCAATCAAACATCAATCGTACATTCGATAAACGAAGCAGTATGCATTGATTCAAAGCATCCAACATTTATTTCAAGAATCCAACTGCAGTTATTCTTTCAATGTATCAATCTGCACTAACTAATTCAATGAAAGCAAGTGATTGCTTGAATTTAATGAGTACAGCGTCTATCCTTCATTCAATTTCTCCACCTTAACTCAATCATTCAATGAAACAAACTGCATTCGTTCTTTCATTGCATCAAACTTCAACCGCAACTTCAATGAAAGAAACGTTTTGCATTGATTCAATGAAACATTGTTAACACAGTCATGTAATGAATCCAACTGCATTTCATTCTTTCATTGAATCAAATTCACTGACTCAATGAATCCAACTACATCTATCAATTCAATGCATAGAGCTTCTCTCACTCAACCATATTTTTTATCTTAATGCCCTCATTCAACGGAACCAACGGCATTTATTCATTCATTGAATCAAACTTCAACCCTAGTTTCAATGATTGAAACTTTACTAATTCATTCATTCTCTTGAACTTAAAACACTTATTCAATGAAACAGAGTGTATTCATTCATTTTTTAATAGAAGCTTCAACGTACAAGCAATTAAAAAACCATTCTTCATTTGTCGAGTGAAACAAACTTAACTCATTCTGTTAATGTATTAACTGCATTCATTCTTTCAATAAAACCAACTGCACTCAATGATCCCAACGGTACCTGATAATTCAATGAACAGTGATTCTATCATTCATTGAATTTCTCGATCTTAAAACACTCATTTGCTGGAACAAACCACGTTCATTCATTCATTCAATCAAACTTCAATCGTCCATTCAATGAACCAATCAGTATTCATCGATGCAGTGAAACAGACTTACCACATTCATTTAAAGAATCCAACTGCCGTTCTTCTTTCAATGTATCAAAACTGCACTTACTAATTCAATGAAAAGAACTGAAGGTGTGAATTCAATAAGTACAGCTTCTGTCGTTCATTCAAATTCTCCATCTTATCTCTCGCATTCAATGAAACAAACTGCATTCATTCCTTCATTGCATCAAACTTCAACAGCAAATTCAGTGAATTAAACGTTATTCATTGATTCAGTCAAACACACGTAACAAAATCATGGAATGAATCCAACTGCATTGCATTATTTCACTGAATCAAAATCTCCAATTCAATGAATCCAAATGCATCTGTTTATGCAATGTGCAGAGCTTCTCTCACTCATTCAATTTGTTGATCTTACAGCACTCATTCAATCTAAACAATGATTCATTCATTGAATCAAAATTCAACCCTACATTCAAAAAATGAAACGTTACTCAATGATTCATTGTCTTGAAATTAACACACTCATTCAATGAAACAGACTGTATTCATTTATTGATATAAACTTCAACCGTACAAGCAATGAAACAACTGTTATTTATTTATCGAATGAAACAACCTTATCGCATTAAGTTAATGAATTTACCTCCATTCATTCCTTCAATGAAACCAACTGCACTGTCCGATTCAATGATACCAACTGCACCTGATAATGCAATCAATAGATCTTCTCTCATTCATCGAATTTCTCGGTCTGAACACACTCATTTGTTGAAACAAACGGCGTTCATTCATTCAATCAATCAAACTTCAATGAACCAATCAGTATTCATCGATTCAGTGAAACAAACTTACCACATTCATTTAAAGAATCCAACTGCCGTTATTCTTTCAATGTATCAAACTGCACGCACTAATTCAATGAAAGGAACTGAAGGTGTGAATTGAATTAGTACAGCTTTTGTCGTTCATTCAATTTCTAAACCTTATCTCACTCATTCAAAGAAACAATCTGCATTCATTCCTTCATTGCATCAAACTTCAACCGCAACTTCAATGATTGAAACGTTATTCAATGATTCACTGAAACTTACTTAACACAGTCATGTAATGAATACAATTGCATTTCATTCTTTGATTGAATCAAACCCACCGATTCAAGGCATAAAATTGCATCTGTTAATTCAATGTGTAGAGCTCCTCTCAATCATTCAATTTCTTGAGCTTAAAGCACTCATTCAATGGAACCAACGGCAACCAACCATCAACCTTCGACACTACATTCAATGAATGAAACGTTACTCACTGTTCATTGTCTTGAACTTGACACACTCATTCAATGAAACAAACTGTATCCATTCATTCATTAAATGAAACTTCAATCGTAGCAGCAATGAAACAACCGTTATAAATTTAACAAGTGCAACAAACTTCACTCATTCAGTTAATGAAGCGAACCGCATTCAAACTTTCAAAGAAAACAACTACACTCGCCGATTCAATGATACCAATTGCACCTGATAATTCAATGAATACAGCTTCTTTCACTCAATCAAATTCTTTAACCTAATGCACTCATTCAATCGATCCAACGGCATTCATTCATTCATTGAATCAAACTTCACCCCTAGATTCAATGATGAAACGTTACTCATTCATAAATTCTCTTGAACGTAACACACTCATTCAATGAAACAGACTGTATTCATTCATTTTTTAAATATAAAGTTGAATCGTTCAAGCAATGACACAACCATTATTCATTTGTCAAGTGAAACAAACTTAACTCATTCAGTTAATGAATCTAACTGCATTCATTCTTTCAATAAAAGCAACTGCACTTTCCGATTCAATGATACCAACTGCACCTGATAATGCAATGTATAGAGCTTCTCTCATTCGTCGAATTTCTCGATCTTAACACACTCATTTGCTGAAACAAACCACGTTCATTCATTCACTCAATGAAACTTCAATCGTGAATTCATTGATTCAATGAAACAGACTTACCACATTCATTGATAGAATCCAACTGCCGTTATTCTTTCAATGTATCAAACTGCACTTACTAATTCAATGAAAGGAACTGAAGGTGTGAATTCAAAATGTTCCGCTTATTGATACCAATGATACCAACTGCACCTGATAATTCAATGAATACAGCTTCTTTCACTCAATCAAATTCTTTAACTTAATGCACTCATTAAATGGATCCAACGGCATTCATTCATTCATTGAATCAAACTTCACCCCTAGATTCAATGATGAAATGTTACTCATTCATTCATTCTCTTGAACTTAAGACACTCATTCAATGAAACAGAGTGTATTCATCCATTTTTTTAAATACAAACTTCAATCGTTCAATCAATGACACAACCATTATTCATTTGTCAAGTGAAACAAACTTAACTCATTCATTTGATGAATCTGACTGAATCTAATCATTCTTTCAATAAAAGCAACTGCACTTTCCGATTCAATGATACCAACGGTACCTGATAATTCAATGAACAGAGCTTCTCTCAATTATTGAATTTCTCGATCTTAACACACTCATTTGCTGAATCAAACGGCGTTCATTCAATAATTCAATCAAACATCAATCGTACATTCGATAAACGAAGCAGTATGCATTGATTCAAAGCATCCAACATTTATTTCAAGAATCCAACTGCAGTTATTCTTTCAATGTATCAATCTGCACTAACTAATTCAATGAAAGCAAGTGATTGCTTGAATTTAATGAGTACAGCGTCTATCCTTCATTCAATTTCTCCACCTTAACTCAATCATTCAATGAAACAAACTGCATTCGTTCTTTCATTGCATCAAACTTCAACCGCAACTTCAATGAAAGAAACGTTTTGCATTGATTCAATGAAACATTGTTAACACAGTCATGTAATGAATCCAACTGCATTTCATTCTTTCATTGAATCAAATTCACTGACTCAATGAATCCAACTACATCTATCAATTCAATGCATAGAGCTTCTCTCACTCAACCATATTTTTTATCTTAATGCCCTCATTCAACGGAACCAACGGCATTTATTCATTCATTGAATCAAACTTCAACCCTAGTTTCAATGATTGAAACTTTACTAATTCATTCATTCTCTTGAACTTAAAACACTTATTCAATGAAACAGAGTGTATTCATTCATTTTTTAATAGAAGCTTCAACGTACAAGCAATTAAAAAACCATTCTTCATTTGTCGAGTGAAACAAACTTAACTCATTCTGTTAATGTATTAACTGCATTCATTCTTTCAATAAAACCAACTGCACTCAATGATCCCAACGGTACCTGATAATTCAATGAACAGTGATTCTATCATTCATTGAATTTCTCGATCTTAAAACACTCATTTGCTGGAACAAACCACGTTCATTCATTCATTCAATCAAACTTCAATCGTCCATTCAATGAACCAATCAGTATTCATCGATGCAGTGAAACAGACTTACCACATTCATTTAAAGAATCCAACTGCCGTTCTTCTTTCAATGTATCAAAACTGCACTTACTAATTCAATGAAAAGAACTGAAGGTGTGAATTGAATTAGTACAGCTTTTGTCGTTCATTCAATTTCTAAACCTTATCTCACTCATTCAAAGAAACAATCTGCATTCATTCCTTCATTGCATCAAACTTCAACCGCAACTTCAATGATTGAAACGTTATTCAATGATTCACTGAAACTTACTTAACACAGTCATGTAATGAATACAATTGCATTTCATTCTTTGATTGAATCAAACCCACCGATTCAAGGCATAAAATTGCATCTGTTAATTCAATGTGTAGAGCTCCTCTCACTCATTCAATTTCTTGAGCTTAAAGCACTCATTCAATGGAACCAACGGCAACCAACCATCAACCTTCGACACTACATTCAATGAATGAAACGTTACTCACTGTTCATTGTCTTGAACTTGACACACTCATTCAATGAAACAAACTGTATCCATTCATTCTTTAAATGAAACTTGAATCGTAGCAGCAATGAAACAACCGTTATAAATTTAACAAGTGCAACAAACTTCACTCATTCAGTTAATGAAGCGAACCGCATTCAAACTTTCAAAGAAAACAACTACACTCGCCGATTCAATGATACCAATTGCACCTGATAATTCAATGAATACAGCTTCTTTCACTCAATCAAATTCTTTAACCTAATGCACTCATTCAATCGATCCAACGGCATTCATTCATTCATTGAATCAAACTTCACCCCTAGATTCAATGATGAAACGTTACTCATTCATACATTCTCTTGAACGTAACACACTCATTCAATGAAACAGACTGTATTCATTCATTTTTTAAATAGAAACTTGAATCGTTCAAGCAATGACACAACCATTATTCATTTGTCAAGTGAAACAAACTTAACTCATTCAGTTAATGAATCTAACTGCATTCATTCTTTCAATAAAAGCAACTGCACTTTCCGATTCAATGATACCAACTGCACCTGATAATGCAATGTATAGAGCTTCTCTCATTCGTCGAATTTCTCGATCTTAACACACTCATTTGCTGAAACAAACCACGTTCATTCATTCACTCAATGAAACTTCAATCGTGAATTCATTGATTCAATGAAACAGACTTATCACATTCATTGATAGAATCCAACTGCCGTTATTCTTTCAATGTATCAAACTGCACTTACTAATTCAATGAAAGGAACTGAAGGTGTGAATTCAAAATGTTCCGCTTATTGATACCAATGATACCAACTGCACCTGATAATTCAATGAATACAGCTTCTTTCACTCAATCAAATTCTTTAACTTAATGCACTCATTAAATGGATCCAACGGCATTCATTCATTCATTGAATCAAACTTCACCCCTAGATTCAATGATGAAATGTTACTCATTCATTCATTCTCTTGAACTTAAGACACTCATTCAATGAAACAGAGTGTATTCATCCATTTTTTTAAATACAAACTTCAATCGTTCAATCAATGACACAACCATTATTCATTTGTCAAGTGAAACAAACTTAACTCATTCATTTGATGAATCTGACTGAATCTAATCATTCTTTCAATAAAAGCAACTGCACTTTCCGATTCAATGATACCAACGGTACCTGATAATTCAATGAACAGAGCTTCTCTCAATTATTGAATTTCTCGATCTTAACACACTCATTTGCTGAATCAAACGGCGTTCATTCAATAATTCAATCAAACATCAATCGTACATTCGATAAACGAAGCAGTATGCATTGATTCAAAGCATCCAACATTTATTTCAAGAATCCAACTGCAGTTATTCTTTCAATGTATCAATCTGCACTAACTAATTCAATGAAAGCAAGTGATTGCTTGAATTTAATGAGTACAGCGTCTATCCTTCATTCAATTTCTCCACCTTAACTCAATCATTCAATGAAACAAACTGCATTCGTTCTTTCATTGCATCAAACTTCAACCGCAACTTCAATGAAAGAAACGTTTTGCATTGATTCAATGAAACATTGTTAACACAGTCATGTAATGAATCCAACTGCATTTCATTCTTTCATTGAATCAAATTCACTGACTCAATGAATCCAACTACATCTATCAATTCAATGCATAGAGCTTCTCTCACTCAACCATATTTTTTATCTTAATGCCCTCATTCAACGGAACCAACGGCATTTATTCATTCATTGAATCAAACTTCAACCCTAGTTTCAATGATTGAAACTTTACTAATTCATTCATTCTCTTGAACTTAAAACACTTATTCAATGAAACAGAGTGTATTCATTCATTTTTTAATAGAAGCTTCAACGTACAAGCAATTAAAAAACCATTCTTCATTTGTCGAGTGAAACAAACTTAACTCATTCTGTTAATGTATTAACTGCATTCATTCTTTCAATAAAACCAACTGCACTCAATGATCCCAACGGTACCTGATAATTCAATGAACAGTGATTCTATCATTCATTGAATTTCTCGATCTTAAAACACTCATTTGCTGGAACAAACCACGTTCATTCATTCATTCAATCAAACTTCAATCGTCCATTCAATGAACCAATCAGTATTCATCGATTCAGTGAAACAGACTTACCACATTCATTTAAAGAATCCAACTGCCGTTCTTCTTTCAATGTATCAAAACTGCACTTACTAATTCAATGAAAAGAACTGAAGGTGTGAATTGAATTAGTACAGCTTTTGTCGTTCATTCAATTTCTAAACCTTATCTCACTCATTCAAAGAAACAATCTGCATTCATTCCTTCATTGCATCAAACTTCAACCGCAACTTCAATGATTGAAACGTTATTCAATGATTCACTGAAACTTACTTAACACAGTCATGTAATGAATACAATTGCATTTCATTCTTTGATTGAATCAAACCCACCGATTCAAGGCATAAAATTGCATCTGTTAATTCAATGTGTAGAGCTCCTCTCACTCATTCAATTTCTTGAGCTTAAAGCACTCATTCAATGGAACCAACGGCAACCAACCATCAACCTTCGACACTACATTCAATGAATGAAACGTTACTCACTGTTCATTGTCTTGAACTTGACACACTCATTCAATGAAACAAACTGTATCCATTCATTCATTAAATGAAACTTCAATCGTAGCAGCAATGAAACAACCGTTATAAATTTAACAAGTGCAACAAACTTCACTCATTCAGTTAATGAAGCGAACCGCATTCAAACTTTCAAAGAAAACAACTACACTCGCCGATTCAATGATACCAATTGCACCTGATAATTCAATGAATACAGCTTCTTTCACTCAATCAAATTCTTTAACCTAATGCACGCATTCAATCGATCCAACGGCATTCATTCATTCATTGAATCAAACTTCACCCCTAGATTCAATGATGAAACGTTACTCATTCATACATTCTCTTGAACGTAACACACTCATTCAATGAAACAGACTGTATTCATTCATTTTTTAAATAGAAACTTGAATCGTTCAAGCAATGACACAACCATTATTCATTTGTCAAGTGAAACAAACTTAACTCATTCAGTTAATGAATCTAACTGCATTCATTCTTTCAATAAAAGCAACTGCACTTTCCGATTCAATGATACCAACTGCACCTGATAATGCAATGTATAGAGCTTCTCTCATTCGTCGAATTTCTCGATCTTAACACACTCATTTGCTGAAACAAACCACGTTCATTCATTCACTCAATGAAACTTCAATCGTGAATTCATTGATTCAATGAAACAGACTTACCACATTCATTGATAGAATCCAACTGCCGTTATTCTTTCAATGTATCAAACTGCACTTACTAATTCAATGAAAGGAACTGAAGGTGTGAATTCAAAATGTTCAGCTTATTGATACCAATGATACCAACTGCACCTGATAATTCAATGAATACAGCTTCTTTCACTCAATCAAATTCTTTAACTTAATGCACTCATTAAATGGATCCAACGGCATTCATTCATTCATTGAATCAAACTTCACCCCTAGATTCAATGATGAAATGTTACTCATTCATTCATTCTGTTGAACTTAAGACACTCATTCAATGAAACAGAGTGTATTCATCCATTTTTTTAAATACAAACTTCAATCGTTCAATCAATGACACAACCATTATTCATTTGTCAAGTGAAACAAACTTAACTCATTCATTTGATGAATCTGACTGAATCTAATCATTCTTTCAATAAAAGCAACTGCACTTTCCGATTCAATGATACCAACGGTACCTGATAATTCAATGAACAGAGCTTCTCTCAATTATTGAATTTCTCGATCTTAACACACTCATTTGCTGAATCAAACGGCGTTCATTCAATAATTCAATCAAACATCAATCGTACATTCGATAAACGAAGCAGTATGCATTGATTCAAAGCATCCAACATTTATTTCAAGAATCCAACTGCAGTTATTCTTTCAATGTATCAATCTGCACTAACTAATTCAATGAAAGCAAGTGATTGCTTGAATTTAATGAGTACAGCGTCTATCCTTCATTCAATTTCTCCACCTTAACTCAATCATTCAATGAAACAAACTGCATTCGTTCTTTCATTGCATCAAACTTCAACCGCAACTTCAATGAAAGAAACGTTTTGCATTGATTCAATGAAACATTGTTAACACAGTCATGTAATGAATCCAACTGCATTTCATTCTTTCATTGAATCAAATTCACTGACTCAATGAATCCAACTACATCTATCAATTCAATGCATAGAGCTTCTCTCACTCAACCATATTTTTTATCTTAATGCCCTCATTCAACGGAACCAACGGCATTTATTCATTCATTGAATCAAACTTCAACCCTAGTTTCAATGATTGAAACTTTACTAATTCATTCATTCTCTTGAACTTAAAACACTTATTCAATGAAACAGAGTGTATTCATTCATTTTTTAATAGAAGCTTCAACGTACAAGCAATTAAAAAACCATTCTTCAATTGTCGAGTGAAACAAAATTAACTCATTCTGTTAATGTATTAACTGCATTCATTCTTTCAATAAAACCAACTGCACTCAATGATCCCAACGGTACCTGATAATTCAATGAACAGTGATTCTATCATTCATTGAATTTCTCGATCTTAAAACACTCATTTGCTGGAACAAACCACGTTCATTCATTCATTCAATCAAACTTCAATCGTCCATTCAATGAACCAATCAGTATTCATCGATGCAGTGAAACAGACTTACCACATTCATTTAAAGAATCCAACTGCCGTTCTTCTTTCAATGTATCAAAACTGCACTTACTAATTCAATGAAAAGAACTGAAGGTGTGAATTGAATTAGTACAGCTTTTGTCGTTCATTCAATTTCTAAACCTTATCTCACTCATTCAAAGAAACAATCTGCATTCATTCCTTCATTGCATCAAACTTCAACCGCAACTTCAATGATTGAAACGTTATTCAATGATTCACTGAAACTTACTTAACACAGTCATGTAATGAATACAATTGCATTTCATTCTTTGATTGAATCAAACCCACCGATTCAAGGCATAAAATTGCATCTGTTAATTCAATGTGTAGAGCTCCTCTCACTCATTCAATTTCTTGAGCTTAAAGCACTCATTCAATGGAACCAACGGCAACCAACCATCAACCTTCGACACTACATTCAATGAATGAAACGTTACTCACTGTTCATTGTCTTGAACTTGACACACTCATTCAATGAAACAAACTGTATCCATTCATTCATTAAATGAAACTTGAATCGTAGCAGCAATGAAACAACCGTTATAAATTTAACAAGTGCAACAAACTTCACTCATTCAGTTAATGAAGCGAACCGCATTCAAACTTTCAAAGAAAACAACTACACTCGCCGATTCAATGATACCAATTGCACCTGATAATTCAATGAATACAGCTTCTTTCACTCAATCAAATTCTTTAACCTAATGCACTCATTCAATCGATCCAACGGCATTCATTCATTCATTGAATCAAACTTCACCCCTAGATTCAATGATGAAACGTTACTCATTCATACATTCTCTTGAACGTAACACACTCATTCAATGAAACAGACTGTATTCATTCATTTTTTAAATAGAAACTTGAATCGTTCAAGCAATGACACAACCATTATTCATTTGTCAAGTGAAACAAACTTAACTCATTCAGTTAATGAATCTAACTGCATTCATTCTTTCAATAAAAGCAACTGCACTTTCCGATTCAATGATACCAACTGCACCTGATAATGCAATGTATAGAGCTTCTCTCATTCGTCGAATTTCTCGATCTTAACACACTCATTTGCTGAAACAAACCACGTTCATTCATTCACTCAATGAAACTTCAATCGTGAATTCATTGATTCAATGAAACAGACTTATCACATTCATTGATAGAATCCAACTGCCGTTATTCTTTCAATGTATCAAACTGCACTTACTAATTCAATGAAAGGAACTGAAGGTGTGAATTCAAAATGTTCCGCTTATTGATACCAATGATACCAACTGCACCTGATAATTCAATGAATACAGCTTCTTTCACTCAATCAAATTCTTTAACTTAATGCACTCATTAAATGGATCCAACGGCATTCATTCATTCATTGAATCAAACTTCACCCCTAGATTCAATGATGAAATGTTACGCATTCATTCATTCTCTTGAACTTAAGACACTCATTCAATGAAACAGAGTGTATTCATCCATTTTTTTAAATACAAACTTCAATCGTTCAATCAATGACACAACCATTATTCATTTGTCAAGTGAAACAAACTTAACTCATTCATTTGATGAATCTGACTGAATCTAATCATTCTTTCAATAAAAGCAACTGCACTTTCCGATTCAATGATACCAACGGTACCTGATAATTCAATGAACAGAGCTTCTCTCAATTATTGAATTTCTCGATCTTAACACACTCATTTGCTGAATCAAACGGCGTTCATTCAATAATTCAATCAAACATCAATCGTACATTCGATAAACGAAGCAGTATGCATTGATTCAAAGCATCCAACATTTATTTCAAGAATCCAACTGCAGTTATTCTTTCAATGTATCAATCTGCACTAACTAATTCAATGAAAGCAAGTGATTGCTTGAATTTAATGAGTACAGCGTCTATCCTTCATTCAATTTCTCCACCTTAACTCAATCATTCAATGAAACAAACTGCATTCGTTCTTTCATTGCATCAAACTTCAACCGCAACTTCAATGAAAGAAACGTTTTGCATTGATTCAATGAAACATTGTTAACACAGTCATGTAATGAATCCAACTGCATTTCATTCTTTCATTGAATCAAATTCACTGACTCAATGAATCCAACTACATCTATCAATTCAATGCATAGAGCTTCTCTCACTCAACCATATTTTTTATCTTAATGCCCTCATTCAACGGAACCAACGGCATTTATTCATTCATTGAATCAAACTTCAACCCTAGTTTCAATGATTGAAACTTTACTAATTCATTCATTCTCTTGAACTTAAAACACTTATTCAATGAAACAGAGTGTATTCATTCATTTTTTAATAGAAGCTTCAACGTACAAGCAATTAAAAAACCATTCTTCATTTGTCGAGTGAAACAAACTTAACTCATTCTGTTAATGTATTAACTGCATTCATTCTTTCAATAAAACCAACTGCACTCAATGATCCCAACGGTACCTGATAATTCAATGAACAGTGATTCTATCATTCATTGAATTTCTCGATCTTAAAACACTCATTTGCTGGAACAAACCACGTTCATTCATTCATTCAATCAAACTTCAATCGTCCATTCAATGAACCAATCAGTATTCATCGATTCAGTGAAACAGACTTACCACATTCATTTAAAGAATCCAACTGCCGTTCTTCTTTCAATGTATCAAAACTGCACTTACTAATTCAATGAAAAGAACTGAAGGTGTGAATTGAATTAGTACAGCTTTTGTCGTTCATTCAATTTCTAAACCTTATCTCACTCATTCAAAGAAACAATCTGCATTCATTCCTTCATTGCATCAAACTTCAACCGCAACTTCAATGATTGAAACGTTATTCAATGATTCACTGAAACTTACTTAACACAGTCATGTAATGAATACAATTGCATTTCATTCTTTGATTGAATCAAACCCACCGATTCAAGGCATAAAATTGCATCTGTTAATTCAATGTGTAGAGCTCCTCTCACTCATTCAATTTCTTGAGCTTAAAGCACTCATTCAATGGAACCAACGGCAACCAACCATCAACCTTCGACACTACATTCAATGAATGAAACGTTACTCACTGTTCATTGTCTTGAACTTGACACACTCATTCAATGAAACAAACTGTATCCATTCATTCATTAAATGAAACTTCAATCGTAGCAGCAATGAAACAACCGTTATAAATTTAACAAGTGCAACAAACTTCACTCATTCAGTTAATGAAGCGAACCGCATTCAAACTTTCAAAGAAAACAACTACACTCGCCGATTCAATGATACCAATTGCACCTGATAATTCAATGAATACAGCTTCTTTCACTCAATCAAATTCTTTAACCTAATGCACGCATTCAATCGATCCAACGGCATTCATTCATTCATTGAATCAAACTTCACCCCTAGATTCAATGATGAAACGTTACTCATTCATACATTCTCTTGAACGTAACACACTCATTCAATGAAACAGACTGTATTCATTCATTTTTTAAATAGAAACTTGAATCGTTCAAGCAATGACACAACCATTATTCATTTGTCAAGTGAAACAAACTTAACTCATTCAGTTAATGAATCTAACTGCATTCATTCTTTCAATAAAAGCAACTGCACTTTCCGATTCAATGATACCAACTGCACCTGATAATGCAATGTATAGAGCTTCTCTCATTCGTCGAATTTCTCGATCTTAACACACTCATTTGCTGAAACAAACCACGTTCGTTCATTCACTCAATGAAACTTCAATCGTGAATTCATTGATTCAATGAAACAGACTTACCACATTCATTGATAGAATCCAACTGCCGTTATTCTTTCAATGTATCAAACTGCACTTACTAATTCAATGAAAGGAACTGAAGGTGTGAATTCAAAATGTTCAGCTTATTGATACCAATGATACCAACTGCACCTGATAATTCAATGAATACAGCTTCTTTCACTCAATCAAATTCTTTAACTTAATGCACTCATTAAATGGATCCAACGGCATTCATTCATTCATTGAATCAAACTTCACCCCTAGATTCAATGATGAAATGTTACTCATTCATTCATTCTCTTGAACTTAAGACACTCATTCAATGAAACAGAGTGTATTCATCCATTTTTTTAAATACAAACTTCAATCGTTCAATCAATGACACAACCATTATTCATTTGTCAAGTGAAACAAACTTAACTCATTCATTTGATGAATCTGACTGAATCTAATCATTCTTTCAATAAAAGCAACTGCACTTTCCGATTCAATGATACCAACGGTACCTGATAATTCAATGAACAGAGCTTCTCTCAATTATTGAATTTCTCGATCTTAACACACTCATTTGCTGAATCAAACGGCGTTCATTCAATAATTCAATCAAACATCAATCGTACATTCGATAAACGAAGCAGTATGCATTGATTCAAAGCATCCAACATTTATTTCAAGAATCCAACTGCAGTTATTCTTTCAATGTATCAATCTGCACTAACTAATTCAATGAAAGCAAGTGATTGCTTGAATTTAATGAGTACAGCGTCTATCCTTCATTCAATTTCTCCACCTTAACTCAATCATTCAATGAAACAAACTGCATTCGTTCTTTCATTGCATCAAACTTCAACCGCAACTTCAATGAAAGAAACGTTTTGCATTGATTCAATGAAACATTGTTAACACAGTCATGTAATGAATCCAACTGCATTTCATTCTTTCATTGAATCAAATTCACTGACTCAATGAATCCAACTACATCTATCAATTCAATGCATAGAGCTTCTCTCACTCAACCATATTCTTTATCTTAATGCCCTCATTCAACGGAACCAACGGCATTTATTCATTCATTGAATCAAACTTCAACCCTAGTTTCAATGATTGAAACTTTACTAATTCATTCATTCTCTTGAACTTAAAACACTTATTCAATGAAACAGAGTGTATTCATTCATTTTTTAATAGAAGCTTCAACGTACAAGCAATTAAAAAACCATTCTTCAATTGTCGAGTGAAACAAAATTAACTCATTCTGTTAATGTATTAACTGCATTCATTCTTTCAATAAAACCAACTGCACTCAATGATCCCAACGGTACCTGATAATTCAATGAACAGTGATTCTATCATTCATTGAATTTCTCGATCTTAACACACACATTTGCTGAAACAAACCACGTTCATTCATTCATTCAATCAAACTTCAATCGTCCATTCAATGAACCAATCAGTATTCATCGATTCAGTGAAACAGACTTACCACATTCATTTAAAGAATCCAACTGCCGTTATTCTTTCAATGTATCAAAACTGCACTTACTAATTCAATGAAAGTAACTGAAGGTGTGAATTGAATAAGTACAGCTTCTGTCGTTCATTCAAATTCTCCATCTTATCTCTCGCATTCAATGAAACAAACTGCATTCATTCCTTCATTGCATCAAACTTCAACAGCAAATTCAGTGAATTAAACGTTATTCATTGATTCAGTCAAACACACGTAACAAAATCATGGAATGAATCCAACTGCATTGCATTATTTCACTGAATCAAAATCTCCAATTCAATGAATCCAAATGCATCTGTTTATGCAATGTGCAGAGCTTCTCTCACTCATTCAATTTGTTGATCTTACAGCACTCATTCAATCTAAACAATGATTCATTCATTGAATCAAAATTCAACCCTACATTCAAAAAATGAAACGTTACTCAATGATTCATTGTCTTGAAATTAACACACTCATTCAATGAAACAGACTGTATTCATTTATTGATATAAACTTCAACCGTACAAGCAATGAAACAACTGTTATTTATTTATCGAATGAAACAACCTTATCGCATTAAGTTAATGAATTTACCTCCATTCATTCCTTCAATGAAACCAACTGCACTGTCCGATTCAATGATACCAACTGCACCTGATAATGCAATCAATAGATCTTCTCTCATTCATCGAATTTCTCGGTCTGAACACACTCATTTGTTGAAACAAAAGGCGTTCATTCATTCAATCAATCAAACTTCAATGAACCAATCAGTATTCATCGATTCAGTGAAACAAACTTACCACATTCATTTAAAGAATCCAACTGCCGTTATTCTTTCAATGTATCAAACTGCACGCACTAATTCAATGAAAGGAACTGAAGGTGTGAATTGAATTAGTACAGCTTTTGTCGTTCATTCAATTTCTAAACCTTATCTCACTCATTCAAAGAAACAATCTGCATTCATTCCTTCATTGCATCAAACTTCAACCGCAACTTCAATGATTGAAACGTTATTCAATGATTCACTGAAACTTACTTAACACAGTCATGTAATGAATACAATTGCATTTCATTCTTTGATTGAATCAAACCCACCGATTCAAGGCATAAAATTGCATCTGTTAATTCAATGTGTAGAGCTCCTCTCAATCATTCAATTTCTTGAGCTTAAAGCACTCATTCAATGGAACCAACGGCAACCAACCATCAACCTTCGACACTACATTCAATGAATGAAACGTTACTCACTGTTCATTGTCTTGAACTTGACACACTCATTCAATGAAACAAACTGTATCCATTCATTCATTAAATGAAACTTCAATCGTAGCAGCAATGAAACAACCGTTATAAATTTAACAAGTGCAACAAACTTCACTCATTCAGTTAATGAAGCGAACCGCATTCAAACTTTCAAAGAAAACAACTACACTCGCCGATTCAATGATACCAATTGCACCTGATAATTCAATGAATACAGCTTCTTTCACTCAATCAAATTCTTTAACCTAATGCACTCATTCAATCGATCCAACGGCATTCATTCATTCATTGAATCAAACTTCACCCCTAGATTCAATGATGAAACGTTACTCATTCATAAATTCTCTTGAACGTAACACACTCATTCAATGAAACAGACTGTATTCATTCATTTTTTAAATATAAAGTTGAATCGTTCAAGCAATGACACAACCATTATTCATTTGTCAAGTGAAACAAACTTAACTCATTCAGTTAATGAATCTAACTGCATTCATTCTTTCAATAAAAGCAACTGCACTTTCCGATTCAATGATACCAACTGCACCTGATAATGCAATGTATAGAGCTTCTCTCATTCGTCGAATTTCTCGATCTTAACACACTCATTTGCTGAAACAAACCACGTTCATTCATTCACTCAATGAAACTTCAATCGTGAATTCATTGATTCAATGAAACAGACTTACCACATTCATTGATAGAATCCAACTGCCGTTATTCTTTCAATGTATCAAACTGCACTTACTAATTCAATGAAAGGAACTGAAGGTGTGAATTCAAAATGTTCCGCTTATTGATACCAATGATACCAACTGCACCTGATAATTCAATGAATACAGCTTCTTTCACTCAATCAAATTCTTTAACTTAATGCACTCATTAAATGGATCCAACGGCATTCATTCATTCATTGAATCAAACTTCACCCCTAGATTCAATGATGAAATGTTACTCATTCATTCATTCTCTTGAACTTAAGACACTCATTCAATGAAACAGAGTGTATTCATCCATTTTTTTAAATACAAACTTCAATCGTTCAATCAATGACACAACCATTATTCATTTGTCAAGTGAAACAAACTTAACTCATTCATTTGATGAATCTGACTGAATCTAATCATTCTTTCAATAAAAGCAACTGCACTTTCCGATTCAATGATACCAACGGTACCTGATAATTCAATGAACAGAGCTTCTCTCAATTATTGAATTTCTCGATCTTAACACACTCATTTGCTGAATCAAACGGCGTTCATTCAATAATTCAATCAAACATCAATCGTACATTCGATAAACGAAGCAGTATGCATTGATTCAAAGCATCCAACATTTATTTCAAGAATCCAACTGCAGTTATTCTTTCAATGTATCAATCTGCACTAACTAATTCAATGAAAGCAAGTGATTGCTTGAATTTAATGAGTACAGCGTCTATCCTTCATTCAATTTCTCCACCTTAACTCAATCATTCAATGAAACAAACTGCATTCGTTCTTTCATTGCATCAAACTTCAACCGCAACTTCAATGAAAGAAACGTTTTGCATTGATTCAATGAAACATTGTTAACACAGTCATGTAATGAATCCAACTGCATTTCATTCTTTCATTGAATCAAATTCACTGACTCAATGAATCCAACTACATCTATCAATTCAATGCATAGAGCTTCTCTCACTCAACCATATTTTTTATCTTAATGCCCTCATTCAACGGAACCAACGGCATTTATTCATTCATTGAATCAAACTTCAACCCTAGTTTCAATGATTGAAACTTTACTAATTCATTCATTCTCTTGAACTTAAAACACTTATTCAATGAAACAGAGTGTATTCATTCATTTTTTAATAGAAGCTTCAACGTACAAGCAATTAAAAAACCATTCTTCATTTGTCGAGTGAAACAAACTTAACTCATTCTGTTAATGTATTAACTGCATTCATTCTTTCAATAAAACCAACTGCACTCAATGATCCCAACGGTACCTGATAATTCAATGAACAGTGATTCTATCATTCATTGAATTTCTCGATCTTAAAACACTCATTTGCTGGAACAAACCACGTTCATTCATTCATTCAATCAAACTTCAATCGTCCATTCAATGAACCAATCAGTATTCATCGATGCAGTGAAACAGACTTACCACATTCATTTAAAGAATCCAACTGCCGTTCTTCTTTCAATGTATCAAAACTGCACTTACTAATTCAATGAAAAGAACTGAAGGTGTGAATTGAATTAGTACAGCTTTTGTCGTTCATTCAATTTCTAAACCTTATCTCACTCATTCAAAGAAACAATCTGCATTCATTCCTTCATTGCATCAAACTTCAACCGCAACTTCAATGATTGAAACGTTATTCAATGATTCACTGAAACTTACTTAACACAGTCATGTAATGAATACAATTGCATTTCATTCTTTGATTGAATCAAACCCACCGATTCAAGGCATAAAATTGCATCTGTTAATTCAATGTGTAGAGCTCCTCTCACTCATTCAATTTCTTGAGCTTAAAGCACTCATTCAATGGAACCAACGGCAACCAACCATCAACCTTCGACACTACATTCAATGAATGAAACGTTACTCACTGTTCATTGTCTTGAACTTGACACACTCATTCAATGAAACAAACTGTATCCATTCATTCATTAAATGAAACTTCAATCGTAGCAGCAATGAAACAACCGTTATAAATTTAACAAGTGCAACAAACTTCACTCATTCAGTTAATGAAGCGAACCGCATTCAAACTTTCAAAGAAAACAACTACACTCGCCGATTCAATGATACCAATTGCACCTGATAATTCAATGAATACAGCTTCTTTCACTCAATCAAATTCTTTAACCTAATGCACTCATTCAATCGATCCAACGGCATTCATTCATTCATTGAATCAAACTTCACCCCTAGATTCAATGATGAAACGTTACTCATTCATACATTCTCTTGAACGTAACACACTCATTCAATGAAACAGACTGTATTCATTCATTTTTTAAATAGAAACTTGAATCGTTCAAGCAATGACACAACCATTATTCATTTGTCAAGTGAAACAAACTTAACTCATTCAGTTAATGAATCTAACTGCATTCATTCTTTCAATAAAAGCAACTGCACTTTCCGATTCAATGATACCAACTGCACCTGATAATGCAATGTATAGAGCTTCTCTCATTCGTCGAATTTCTCGATCTTAACACACTCATTTGCTGAAACAAACCACGTTCATTCATTCACTCAATGAAACTTCAATCGTGAATTCATTGATTCGATGAAACAGACTTATCACATTCATTGATAGAATCCAACTGCCGTTATTCTTTCAATGTATCAAACTGCACTTACTAATTCAATGAAAGGAACTGAAGGTGTGAATTCAAAATGTTCCGCTTATTGATACCAATGATACCAACTGCACCTGATAATTCAATGAATACAGCTTCTTTCACTCAATCAAATTCTTTAACTTAATGCACTCATTAAATGGATCCAACGGCATTCATTCATTCATTGAATCAAACTTCACCCCTAGATTCAATGATGAAATGTTACTCATTCATTCATTCTCTTGAACTTAAGACACTCATTCAATGAAACAGAGTGTATTCATCCATTTTTTTAAATACAAACTTCAATCGTTCAATCAATGACACAACCATTATTCATTTGTCAAGTGAAACAAACTTAACTCATTCATTTGATGAATCTGACTGAATCTAATCATTCTTTCAATAAAAGCAACTGCACTTTCCGATTCAATGATACCAACGGTACCTGATAATTCAATGAACAGAGCTTCTCTCAATTATTGAATTTCTCGATCTTAACACACTCATTTGCTGAATCAAACGGCGTTCATTCAATAATTCAATCAAACATCAATCGTACATTCGATAAACGAAGCAGTATGCATTGATTCAAAGCATCCAACATTTATTTCAAGAATCCAACTGCAGTTATTCTTTCAATGTATCAATCTGCACTAACTAATTCAATGAAAGCAAGTGATTGCTTGAATTTAATGAGTACAGCGTCTATCCTTCATTCAATTTCTCCACCTTAACTGCATTCGTTCTTTCATTGCATCAAACTTCAACCGCAACTTCAATGAAAGAAACGTTTTGCATTGATTCAATGAAACATTGTTAACACAGTCATGTAATGAATCCAACTGCATTTCATTCTTTCATTGAATCAAATTCACTGACTCAATGAATCCAACTACATCTATCAATTCAATGCATAGAGCTTCTCTCACTCAACCATATTCTTTATCTTAATGCCCTCATTCAACGGAACCAACGGCATTTATTCATTCATTGAATCAAACTTCAACCCTAGTTTCAATGATTGAAACTTTACTAATTCATTCATTCTCTTGAAATTAAAACACTTATTCAATGAAACAGAGTGTATTCATTCATTTTTTAATAGAAGCTTCAACGTACAAGCAATTAAAAAACCATTCTTCATTTGTCGAGTGAAACAAACTTAACTCATTTTGTTAATGTATTAACTGCATTCATTCTTTCAATAAAACCAACTGCACTCAATGATCCCAACGGTACCTGATAATTCAATGAACAGTGATTCTATCATTCATTGAATTTCTCGATCTTAAAACACTCATTTGCTGGAACAAACCACGTTCATTCATTCATTCAATCAAACTTCAATCGTCCATTCAATGAACCAATCAGTATTCATCGATGCAGTGAAACAGACTTACCACATTCATTTAAAGAATCCAACTGCCGTTATTCTTTCAATGTATCAAAACTGCACTTACTAATTCAATGAAAGTAACTGAAGGTGTGAATTCAATAAGTACAGCTTCTGTCGTTCATTCAAATTCTCCATCTTATCTCTCGCATTCAATGAAACAAACTGCATTCATTCCTTCATTGCATCAAACTTCAACAGCAAATTCAGTGAATTAAACATTATTCATTGATTCAGTCAAACACACGTAACAAAATCATGGAATGAATCCAACTGCATTGCATTATTTCACTGAATCAAAATCTCCAATTCAATGAATCCAAATGCATCAGTTAATGCAATGTGCAGAGCTTCTCTCACTCATTCAATTTGTTGATCTTACAGCACTCATTCAATCTAAACAATGATTCATTCATTGAATCAAAATTCAACCCTACATTCAATAAATGAAACGTTACTCAATGATTCATTGTCTTGAAATTAACACACTCATTCAATGAAACAGACTGTATTCATTTATTGATATAAACTTCAACCGTACAAGCAATGAAACAACTGTTATTTATTTATCGAATGAAACAACCTTATCGCATTAAGTTAATGAATTTACCTCCATTCATTCCTTCAATGAAACCAACTGCACTGTCCGATTCAATGATACCAACTGCACCTGATAATGCAATCGATAGATCTTCTCTCATTCATCGAATTTCTCGGTCTGAACACACTCATTTGTTGAAACAAACGGCGTTCATTCATTCAATCAATCAAACTTCAATGAACCAATCAGTATTCATCGATTCAGTGAAACAGACTTACCACATTCATTTAAAGAATCCAACTGCCGTTATTCTTTCAATGTATCAAACTGCACGTACTAATTCAATGAAAAGAACTGAAGGTGTGAATTGAATTAGTACAGCTTTTGTCGTTCATTCAATTTCTAAACCTTATCTCACTCATTCAAAGAAACAATCTGCATTCATTCCTTCATTGCATCAAACTTCAACCGCAACTTCAATGATTGAAACGTTATTCAATGATTCACTGAAACTTACTTAACACAGTCATGTAATGAATACAATTGCATTTCATTCTTTGATTGAATCAAACCCACCGATTCAAGGCATAAAATTGCATCTGTTAATTCAATGTGTAGAGCTCCTCTCACTCATTCAATTTCTTGAGCTTAAAGCACTCATTCAATGGAACCAACGGCAACCAACCATCAACCTTCGACACTACATTCAATGAATGAACCGTTACTCACTGTTCATTGTCTTGAACTTGACACACTCATTCAATGAAACAAACTGTATCCATTCATTCATTAAATGAAACTTCAATCGTAGCAGCAATGAAACAACCGTTATAAATTTAACAAGTGCAACAAACTTCACTCATTCAGTTAATGAAGCGAACCGCATTCAAGCTTTCAAAGAAAACAACTACACTCGCCGATTCAATGATACCAATTGCACCTGATAATTCAATGAATACAGCTTCTTTCACTCAATCAAATTCTTTAACCTAATGCATTCATTCAATCGATCCAACGGCATTCATTCATTCATTGAATCAAACTTCACCCCTAGATTCAATGATGAAACGTTACTCATTCATACATTCTCTTGAACGTAACACACTCATTCAATGAAACAGACTGTATTCATTTATTTTTTAAATAGAAACTTGAATCGTTCAAGCAATGACACAACCATTATTCATTTGTCAAGTGAAACAAACTTAACTCATTCAGTTAATGAATCTAACTGCATTCATTCTTTCAATAAAAGCAACTGCACTTTCCGATTCAATGATACCAACTGCACCTGATAATGCAATGTATAGAGCTTCTCTCATTCGTCGAATTTCTCGATCTTAACACACTCATTTGCTTAAACAAACCACGTTCATTCATTCACTCAATGAAACTTCAATCGTGAATTCATTGATTCAATGAAACAGACTTACCACATTCATTTAAAGGATCCAGCTGCCGTTATTCTTTCAATGTATCAAACTGAACTTACTAATTCAATGAAAGGAACTGAAGGTGTGAATTCAAGAAGTACAGCTTATTGATGCCAATGATACCAACTGCACCTGATAATTCAATGAATACAGCTTCTTTCACTCAATCAAATTATTTAACTTAATGCACTCATTAAATGGATCCAACGGCATTCATTCATTCATTGAATCAAACTTCACCCCTAGATTCAATGATGAAACGTAACTCATTCATTCATGCTCTTGGACTTAACACACTCATTCAATGAACAGAGAGTATTCATTCATTTTTTAGATACAAACTTCAATCGTTCAAGCAATGAAACAACCATTATTCATTTGTCAAGTGAAACAAACTTAACTCATTCAGTTGATGAATCTAACTGCATTCATTCTTTCAATAAAAGCAACTGCACTTTCCGATTCAATGATACCAACTGCACCTGATAATGCAATAAATAGAGCTTCTCTCATTCATCGAATTTCTTTGTCTGAACACACTCATTGTGGAAACAAACTTCAATCGTACATTCAATAAACGAAGCAGTATTCATTGATTCAATGAAACAGACTTCCTACATTCATTTAAAGCATCCAACAGCACTCATTCTTTCAATGTATCAAAACTGCACTTACTAATTCAATGAAAGGAACTGAAGGTGTGAATTCAATAAGTACAGCTTCTGTCGTTCATTCAAATTCTCCATCTTATCTCACACATTCAATGAAACAAACTGCATTCATTCCTTCATTTCATCAAATTTCAGCACCAACTTCAGTGAATGAAACGTTATTCATTGATTCAGTCAAACACACGTAAAAAATCATGTGATGAATCCAACTGCATTGCATTATTTCACTGAATCAAAATAACCAATTCAATGAATCCAAATGCATCTGTTAATTCAATGTGCAGAGCTTCTCTCACTCATTCAATTTCTTGATCTTACAGCACTCATTCAATCTAACCAATGATTCATTCATTGAATCAAAATTTAACACTACATTCAATAAATGAAACGTTACTCAATGATTCATTGTCTTGAAATTAACACACTCATTCAATGAAACAGACTGTATTCATTTATTGACATAAACTTCAACCGTACAAGCAATGAAATATCTGTTATTCATTTATCGAATGAAATAACCTTATCGCATTAAGTTAATGAATTTAACTCCATTCATTCCTTCAATGAAACCAACTGCACTGTCCGATTCAATGATACCAACTGCACCTGATAATGCAATATATAGATCTTCTCTCATTCATCGAATTTCTCGGTCTGAACACACTCATTTGTTGAAACAAACGGCGTTCATTCATTCATTCAATCAAACTTCAATGAACCAATCAGTATTCATCGATTCAGTGAAACAGACTTACCACATTCATTTAAAGAATCCAACTGCCGTTATTCTTTCAATGTATCAAACTGCACGTACTAATTCAATGAAAAGAACTGAAGGTGTGAATTGAATAAGTACAGCTTCTGTCGTTCATTCAATTTCTAAACCTTATCTCACTCATTCAAAGAAACAATCTGCATTCATTCCTTCATTGCATCAAACTTCAACCGCAACTTCAATGATTGAAACGTTATTCAATGATTCACTGAAACTTACTTAACACAGTCATGTAATGAATACAATTGCATTTCATTCTTTGATTGAATCAAACCCACCGAATCAAGGCATAAAATTGCATCTGTTAATTCAATGTGTAGAGCTCCTCTCGCTCATTCAATTTCTTGAGCTTAAAGCACTCATTCAATGGAACCAACGGCAACCAACCATCAACCTTCGACACTACATTCAATGAATGAAACGTTACGCACTGTTCATTGTCTTGAACTTGACACACTCATTCAATGAAACAGACTGTATCCATTCATTCATTAAAAGAAACTTCAATCGTTGCAGCAATGAAACAACCGTTATAAATTTAACAAGTGCAACAAACTTCACTCATTCAGTTAATGAATCGAACCGCATTCAAACTTTCAAAGAAAACAACTACACTCGCCGATTCAATGATACCAATTGCACCTCATAATTCAATGAATACAGCTTCTTTCACTCAATCAAATTCTTTAACCTAATGCACTCATTCAATCGATCCAACGGCATTCATTCATTCATTGAATCAAATTTCACCACTAGATTCAATGATGATGCGTAACTCATTCATACATTCTCTTGAACGTAACACACTCATTCAATGAAACAGAGTGTATTCATTCATTTTTTAAATAGAAACTTCAATCGTTCAATCAATGAAACAACCATTATTCATTTGTCAAGTGAAACAAACTTAACTCATTCAGTTGATGAATCTAACTGAATCTAATCATTCTTTCAATAAAAGCAACTGCACTTTCCGATTCAATGATACCAACGGTACCTGATAATTCAATGAACAGAGCTTCTCTCAATTATTGAATTTCTCGATCTTAACACACTCATTTGCTGAATCAAACGGCGTTCATTCATTAATTCAATCAAACTTCAATCGTACATTCGATAAACGAAGCAGTATGCATTGATTCAAAGCATCCAACATTTATTTAAATAATCCAACTGCAGTTATTCTTTCAATGTATCAATCTGCACTAACTAATTCAATGAAAGCAAGTGATTGCTTGAATTTAATGAGTACAGCGTCTAATCCTTCATTCAATTTCTCCACCTTAACTCAATCATTCAATGAAACAAACTGCATTCGTTCTTTCATTGCATCAAACTTCAACCGCAACTTCAATGAAAGAAACGTTTTGCATTGATTCAATGAAACATTGTTAACACAGTCATGTAATGAATCCAACTGCATTTCATTCTTTCATTGAATCAAATTCACTGACTCAATGAATCCAACTACATCTATCAATTCAATGCATAGAGCTTCTCTCACTCAACCATATTCTTTATCTTAATGCCCTCATTCAACGGAACCAACGGCATTAATTAATCGAATCAAACTTCAACCCGAGTTTCAATGATTGAAACTTTACTAATTAATTCATTCTCTTGAATTTAAAACACTTATTCAATGAAACAGAGTGTATTCATTCATTTTTTAATAGAAGCTTCAACGTACAAGCAATTAAAAAACCATTCTTCAATTGTCGAGTGAAACAAAATTAACTCATTCTGTTAATGTATTAACTGCATTCATTCTTTCAATAAAACCAACTGCACTCAATGATCCCAACGGTACCTGATAATTCAATGAACAGTGATTCTATCATTCATTGAATTTCTCGATCTTAAAACACTCATTTGCTGGAACAAACCACGTTCATTCATTCATTCAATCAAACTTCAATCGTCCATTCAATGAACCAATCAGTATTCATCGATGCAGTGAAACAGACTTACCACATTCATTTAAAGAATCCAACTGCCGTTATTCTTTCAATGTATCAAAACTGCACTTACTAAGTCAATGAAAGTAACTGAAGGTGTGAATTCAATAAGTACAGCTTCTGTCGTTCATTCAAATTCTCCATCTTATCTCTCGCATTCAATGAAACAAACTGCATTCATTCCTTCATTGCATCAAACTTCAACAGCAAATTCAGTGAATTAAACGTTATTCATTGATTCAGTCAAACACACGTAACAAAATCATGGAATGAATCCAACTGCATTGCATTATTTCACTGAATCAAAATCTCCAATTCAATGAATCCAAATGCATCAGTTAATGCAATGTGCAGAGCTTCTCTCACTCATTCAATTTGTTGATCTTACAGCACTCATTCAATCTAAACAATGATTCATTCATTGAATCAAAATTCAACCCTACATTCAATAAATGAAACGTTACTCAATAGTCATTGTCTTGAAATTAACACACTCATTCACTGAAACAGACTGTATTCATTTATTGATATAAACTTCAACCGTACAATCAATGAAACATCTGTTATTCATTTATCGAATGAAACAACCTTATCGCATTAAGTTAATGAATTTAACTCCATTCATTCCTTCAAAGCAACCAACTGCACTGTCCGATTCAATGATACCAACTGCACCTGATAATGCAATCAATAGATCTTCTCTCATTCATCGAATTTCTCGGTCTGAACACACTCATTTGTTGAAACAAACCACGTTCATTCATTCATTCAATGAAACTTCAATCGTGAATTCATTGATTCAATGAAACAGACTTACCACATTCATTTAAAGAATCCAGCTGCCGTTATTCTTTCAATGTATCAAACTGAACTTACTAATTCAATGAAAGGAACTGGAGGTGTGAATTCAATAAGTACAGCTTATTGATACCAATGATACCAACTGCACCTGATAATTCAATGAATACAGCTTCTTTCACTCAATCAAATTCTTTAACTTAATGCACTCATTCAATGGATCCAACGGCATTCATTCATTCATTGAATCAAACTTCACCCCTAGATTCAATGATGAAATGTTACTCATTCATTCATTCTGTTGAACTTAAGACACTCATTCAATGAAACAGAGTGTATTCATCCGTTTTTTTAAATACAAACTTCAATCGTTCAATCAATGACACAACCATTAATCATTTGTCAAGTGAAACAAACTTAACTCATTCATTTGATGAATCTGACTGAATCTAATCATTCTTTCAATAAAAGCAACTGCACTTTCCGATTCAATGATACCAACGGTACCTGATAATTCAATGAACAGAGCTTCTCTCAATTATTGAATTTCTCGAACTTAACACACTCATTTGCTGAATCAAACGGCGTTCATTCAATAATTCAATCAAACATCAATCGTACATTCGATAAACGAAGCAGTATGCATTGATTCAAAGCATCCAACATTTATTTCAAGAATCCAACTGCAGTTATTCTTTCAATGTATCAATCTGCACTAACTAATTCAATGAAAGCAAGTGATTGCTTGAATTTAATGAGTACAGCGTCTATCCTTCATTCAATTTCTCCACCTTAACTCAATCATTCAATGAAACAAACTGCATTCGTTCTTTCATTGCATCAAACTTCAACCGCAACTTCAATGAAAGAAACGTTTTTCATTGATTCAATGAAACATTGTTAACACAGTCATGTAATGAATCCAACTGCATTTCATTCTTTCATTGAATCAAATTCACTGACTCAATGAATCCAACTACATCTATCAATTCAATGCATAGAGCTTCTCTCACTCAACCATATTCTTTATCTTAATGCCCTCATTCAACGGAACCAACGGCATTTATTCATTCATTGAATCAAACTTCAACCCTAGTTTCAATGATTGAAACTTTACTAATTCATTCATTCTCTTGAACTTAAAACACTTATTCAATGAAACAGAGTGTATTCATTCATTTTTTAATAGAAGCTTCAACGTACAAGCAATTAAAAAACCATTCTTCATTTGTCGAGTGAAACAAACTTAACTCATTCTGTTAATGTATTAACTGCATTCATTCTTTCAATAAAACCAACTGCACTCAATGATCCCAACGGTACCTGATAATTCAATGAACAGTGATTCTATCATTCATTGAATTTCTCGATCTTAAAACACTCATTTGCTGAAACAAACCACGTTCATTCATTCATTCAATCAAACTTCAATCGTCCATTCAATGAACCAATCAGTATTCATCGATGCAGTGAAACAGACTTACCACATTCATTTAAAGAATCCAACTGCCGTTATTCTTTCAATGTATCAAAACTGCACTTACTAATTCAATGAAAGTAACTGAAGGTGTGAATTCAATAAGTACAGCTTCTGTCGTTCATTCAAATTCTCCATCTTATCTCTCGCATTCAATGAAACAAACTGCATTCATTCCTTCATTGCATCAAACTTCAACAGCAAATTCAGTGAATTAAACATTATTCATTGATTCAGTCAAACACACGTAACAAAATCATGGAATGAATCCAACTGCATTGCATTATTTCACTGAATCAAAATCTCCAATTCAATGAATCCAAATGCATCAGTTAATGCAATGTGCAGAGCTTCTCTCACTCATTCAATTTGTTGATCTTACAGCACTCATTCAATCTAAACAATGATTCATTCATTGAATCAAAATTCAACCCTACATTCAATAAATGAAACGTTACTCAATGATTCATTGTCTTGAAATTAACACACTCATTCAATGAAACAGACTGTATTCATTTATTGATATAAACTTCAACCGTACAAGCAATGAAACAACTGTTATTTATTTATCGAATGAAACAACCTTATCGCATTAAGTTAATGAATTTACCTCCATTCATTCCTTCAATGAAACCAACTGCACTGTCCGAATCAATGATACCAACTGCACCTGATAATGCAATCAATAGATCTTCTCTCATTCATCGAATTTCTCGGTCTGAACACACTCATTTGTTGAAACAAACGGCGTTCATTCATTCAATCAATCAAACTTCAATGAACCAATCAGTATTCATCGATTCAGTGAAACAGACTTACCACACTCATTTAAAGAATCCAACTGCCGTTATTCTTTCAATGTATCAAACTGCACGTACTAATTCAATGAAAAGAACTGAAGGTGTGAATTGAATTAGTACAGCTTTTGTCGTTCATTCAATTTCTAAACCTTATCTCACTCATTCAAAGAAACAATCTGCATTCATTCCTTCATTGCATCAAACTTCAACCGCAACTTCAATGATTGAAACGTTATTCAATGATTCACTGAAACTTACTTAACACAGTCATGTAATGAATACAATTGCATTTCATTCTTTGATTGAATCAAACCCACCGATTCAAGGCATAAAATTGCATCTGTTAATTCAATGTGTAGAGCTCCTCTCACTCATTCAATTTCTTGAGCTTAAAGCACTCATTCAATGGAACCAACGGCAACCAACCATCAACCTTCGACACTACATTCAATGAATGAAACGTTACTCACTGTTCATTGTCTTGAACTTGACACACTCATTCAATGAAACAAACTGTATCCATTCATTCATTAAATGAAACTTCAATCGTAGCAGCAATGAAACAACCGTTATAAATTTAACAAGTGCAACAAACTTCACTCATTCAGTTAATGAAGCGAACCGCATTCAAACTTTCAAAGAAAACAACTACACTCGCCGATTCAATGATACCAATTGCACCTGATAATTCAATGAATACAGCTTCTTTCACTCAATCAAATTCTTTAACCTAATGCACTCATTCAATCGATCCAACGGCATTCATTCATTCATTGAATCAAACGTCACCCCTAGATTCAATGATGAAACGTTACTCATTCATACATTCTCTTGAACGTAACACACTCATTCAATGAAACAGACTGTATTCATTCATTTTTTAAATAGAAACTTGAATCGTTCAAGCAATGACACAACCATTATTCATTTGTCAAGTGAAACAAACTTAACTCATTCAGTTAATGAATCTAACTGCATTCATTCTTTCAATAAAAGCAACTGCACTTTCCGATTCAATGATACCAACTGCACCTGATAATGCAATGTATAGAGCTTCTCTCATTCGTCGAATTTCTCGATCTTAACACACTCATTTGCTGAAACAAACCACGTTCATTCATTCACTCAATGAAACTTCAATCGTGAATTCATTGATTCAATGAAACAGACTTACCACATTCATTGATAGAATCCAACTGCCGTTATTCTTTCAATGTATCAAACTGCACTTACTAATTCAATGAAAGGAACTGAAGGTGTGAATTCAAAATGTTCAGCTTATTGATACCAATGATACCAACTGCACCTGATAATTCAATGAATACAGCTTCTTTCACTCAATCAAATTCTTTAACTTAATGCACTCATTAAATGGATCCAACGGCATTCATTCATTCATTGAATCAAACTTCACCCCTAGATTCAATGATGAAATGTTACTCATTCATTCATTCTCTTGAACTTAAGACACTCATTCAATGAAACAGAGTGTATTCATCCATTTTTTTAAATACAAACTTCAATCGTTCAATCAATGACACAACCATTATTCATTTGTCAAGTGAAACAAACTTAACTCATTCATTTGATGAATCTGACTGAATCTAATCATTCTTTCAATAAAAGCAACTGCACTTTCCGATTCAATGATACCAACGGTACCTGATAATTCAATGAACAGAGCTTCTCTCAATTATTGAATTTCTCGATCTTAACACACTCATTTGCTGAATCAAACGGCGTTCATTCATTAATTCAATCAAACATCAATCGTACATTCGATAAACGAAGCAGTATGCATTGATTCAAAGCATCCAACATTTATTTCAAGAATCCAACTGCAGTTATTCTTTCAATGTATCAATCTGCACTAACTAATTCAATGAAAGCAAGTGATTGCTTGAATTTAATGAGTACAGCGTCTATCCTTCATTCAATTTCTCCACCTTAACTCAATCATTCAATGAAACAAACTGCATTCGTTCTTTCATTGCATCAAACTTCAACCGCAACTTCAATGAAAGAAACGTTTTGCATTGATTCAATGAAACATTGTTAACACAGTCATGTAATGAATCCAACTGCATTTCATTCTTTCATTGAATCAAATTCACTGACTCAATGAATCCAACTACATCTATCAATTCAATGCATAGAGCTTCTCTCACTCAACCATATTCTTTATCTTAATGCCCTCATTCAACGGAACCAACGGCATTTATTCATTCATTGAATCAAACTTCAACCCTAGTTTCAATGATTGAAACTTTACTAATTCATTCATTCTCTTGAACTTAAAACACTTATTCAATGAAACAGAGTGTATTCATTCATTTTTTAATAGAAGCTTCAACGTACAAGCAATTAAAAAACCATTCTTCATTTGTCGAGTGAAACAAACTTAACTCATTCTGTTAATGTATTAACTGCATTCATTCTTTCAATAAAACCAACTGCACTCAATGATCCCAACGGTACCTGATAATTCAATGAACAGTGATTCTATCATTCATTGAATTTCTCGATCTTAAAACACTCATTTGCTGGAACAAACCACGTTCATTCATTCATTCAATCAAACTTCAATCGTCCATTCAATGAACCAATCAGTATTCATCGATGCAGTGAAACAGACTTACCACATTCATTTAAAGAATCCAACTGCCGTTATTCTTTCAATGTATCAAAACTGCACTTACTAATTCAATGAAAGTAAGTGAAGGTGTGAATTCAATAAGTACAGCTTCTGTCGTTCATTCAAATTCTCCATCTTATCTCTCGCATTCAATGAAACAAACTGCATTCATTCCTTCATTGCATCAAACTTCAACAGCAAATTCAGTGAATTAAACATTATTCATTGATTCAGTCAAACACACGTAACAAAATCATGGAATGAATCCAACTGCATTGCATTATTTCACTGAATCAAAATCTCCAATTCAATGAATCCAAATGCATCAGTTAATGCAATGTGCAGAGCTTCTCTCACTCATTCAATTTGTTGATCTTACAGCACTCATTCAATCTAAACAATGATTCATTCATTGAATCAAAATTCAACCCTACATTCAATAAATGAAACGTTACTCAATGATTCATTGTCTTGAAATTAACACACTCATTCAATGAAACAGACTGTATTCATTTATTGATATAAACTTCAACCGTACAAGCAATGAAACAACTGTTATTTATTTATCGAATGAAACAACCTTATCGCATTAAGTTAATGAATTTACCTCCATTCATTCCTTCAATGAAACCAACTGCACTGTCCGATTCAATGATACCAACTGCACCTGATAATGCAATCAATAGATCTTCTCTCATTCATCGAATTTCTCGGTCTGAACACACTCATTTGTTGAAACAAACGGCGTTCATTCATTCAATCAATCAAACTTCAATGAACCAATCAGTATTCATCGATTCAGTGAAACAGACTTACCACACTCATTTAAAGAATCCAACTGCCGTTATTCTTTCAATGTATCAAACTGCACGTACTAATTCAATGAAAAGAACTGAAGGTGTGAATTGAATTAGTACAGCTTTTGTCGTTCATTCAATTTCTAAACCTTATCTCACTCATTCAAAGAAACAATCTGCATTCATTCCTTCATTGCATCAAACTTCAACCGCAACTTCAATGATTGAAACGTTATTCAATGATTCACTGAAACTTACTTAACACAGTCATGTAATGAATACAATTGCATTTCATTCTTTGATTGAATCAAACCCACCGATTCAAGGCATAAAATTACATCTGTTAATTCAATGTGTAGAGCTCCTCTCACTCATTCAATTTCTTGAGCTTAAAGCACTCATTCAATGGAACCAACGGCAACCAACCATCAACCTTCGACACTACATTCAATGAATGAAACGTTACTCACTGTTCATTGTCTTGAACTTGACACACTCATTCAATGAAACAAACTGTATCCATTCATTCATTAAATGAAACTTCAATCGTAGCAGCAATGAAACAACCGTTATAAATTTAACAAGTGCAACAAACTTCACTCATTCAGTTAATGAAGCGAACCGCATTCAAACTTTCAAAGAAAACAACTACACTCGCCGATTCAATGATACCAATTGCACCTGATAATTCAATGAATACAGCTTCTTTCACTCAATCAAATTCTTTAACCTAATGCACTCATTCAATCGATCCAACGGCATACATTCATTCATTGAATCAAACTTCACCCCTACATTCAATGATGAAACGTTACTCATTCATACATTCTCTTGAACGTAACACACTCATTCAATGAAACAGACTGTATTCATTCATTTTTTAAATAGAAACTTGAATCGTTCAAGCAATGACACAACCATTATTCATTTGTCAAGTGAAACAAACTTAACTCATTCAGTTAATGAATCTAACTGCATTCATTCTTTCAATAAAAGCAACTGCACTTTCCGATTCAATGATACCAACTGCACCTGATAATGCAATGTATAGAGCTTCTCTCATTCGTCGAATTTCTCGATCTTAACACACTCATTTGCTGAAACAAACCACGTTCATTCATTCACTCAATGAAACTTCAATCGTGAATTCATTGATTCAATGAAACAGACTTACCACATTCATTGATAGAATCCAACTGCCGTTATTCTTTCAATGTATCAAACTGCACTTACTAATTCAATGAAAGGAACTGAAGGTGTGAATTCAAAATGTTCAGCTTATTGATACCAATGATACCAACTGCACCTGATAATTCAATGAATACAGCTTCTTTCACTCAATCAAATTCTTTAACTTAATGCACTCATTAAATGGATCCAACGGCATTCATTCATTCATTGAATCAAACTTCACCCCTACATTCAATGATGAAATGTTACTCATTCATTCATTCTCTTGAACTTAAGACACTCATTCAATGAAACAGAGTGTATTCATCCATTTTTTTAAATACAAACTTCAATCGTTCAATCAATGACACAACCATTATTCATTTGTCAAGTGAAACAAACTTAACTCATTCATTTGATGAATCTGACTGAATCTAATCATTCTTTCAATAAAAGCAACTGCACTTTCCGATTCAATGATACCAACGGTACCTGATAATTCAATGAACAGAGCTTCTCTCAATTATTGAATTTCTCGATCTTAACACACTCATTTGCTGAATCAAACGGCGTTCATTCATTAATTCAATCAAACTTCAATCGTACATTCGATAAACGAAGCAGTATGCATTGATTCAAAGCATCCAACATTTATTTAAATAATCCAACTGCAGTTATTCTTTCAATGTATCAATCTACACTAACTAATTCAATGAAAGCAAGTGATTGCTTGAATTTAATGAGTACAGCGTCTAATCCTTCATTCAATTTCTCCACCTTAACTCAATCATTCAATGAAACAAACTGCATTCGTTCTTTCATTGCATCAAACTTCAACCGCAACTTCAATGAAAGAAACGTTTTGCATTGATTCAATGAAACATTGTTAACACAGTCATGTAATGAATCCAACTGCATTTCATTCTTTCATTGAATCAAATTCACTGACTCAATGAATCCAACTACATCTATCAATTCAATGCATAGAGCTTCTCTCACTCAACCATATTCTTTATCTTAATGCCCTCATTCACCGGAACCAACGGCATTTATTCATTCATTGAATCAAACTTCAACCCTAGTTTCAATGATTGAAACTTTACTAATTCATTCATTCTCTTGAACTTAAAACACTTATTCAATGAAACAGAGTGTATTCATTCATTTTTTAATAGAAGCTTCAACGTACAAGCAATTAAAAAACCATTCTTCATTTGTCGAGTGAAACAAAATTAACTCATTCTGTTAATGTATTAACTGCATTCATTCTTTCAATAAAACCAACTGCACTCAATGATCCCAACGGTACCTGATAATTCAATGAACAGTGATTCTATCATTCATTGAATTTCTCGATCTTAAAACACTCATTTGCTGGAACAAACCACGTTCATTCATTCATTCAATCAAACTTCAATCGTCCATTCAATGAACCAATCAGTTTTCATCGATTCAGTGAAACAGACTTACCACATTCATTTAAAGAATCCAACTACCGTTATTCTTTCAATGTATCATTCTGCACGTACTAATTCAATGAAAAGAACTGAAGGTGTGAATTGAATAAGTACAGCTTCTGTCGTTCATTCAATTTCTAAACCTTATCTCACTCATTCAAAGAAACAATCTGCATTCATTCCTTCATTGCATCAAACTTCAACCGCAACTTCAATGATTGAAACGTTATTCAATGATTCACTGAAACTTACTTAACACAGTCATGTAATGAATACAATTGCATTTCATTCTTTGATTGAATCAAACCCACCGATTCAAGGCATAAAATTGCATCTGTTAATTCAATGTGTAGAGCTCCTCTCACTCATTCAATTTCTTGAGCTTAAAGCACTCATTCAATGGAACCAACGGCAACCAACCATCAACCTTCGACACTACATTCAATGAATGAAACGTTACTCACTGTACATTGTCTTGAACTTGACACACTCATTCAATGAAACAGACTGTATCCATTCATTCATTAAAAGAAACTTGAATCGTAGCAGCAATGAAACAACCGTTATAAATTTAACAAGTGCAACAAACTTCACTCATTCAGTTAATGAATCGAACCGCATTCAAAATTTCAAAGAAAACAACTACACTCGCCGATTCAATGATACCAATTGCACCTGATAATTCAATGAATACAACTTCTTTCACTCAATCAAATTCTTTAACCTAATGCACTCATTCAATCGATCCAACGGCATTCATTCATTCATTGAATCAAACTTCACCCCTAGATTCAATGATGAAATGTTACTCATTCATTCATTCTCTTGAACTTAAGACACTCATTCAATGAAACAGAGTGTATTCATCCATTTTTTAAAATAGAAACTTCAATCGTTCAAGCAATGAAACAACCATTATTCATTTGTCAAGTGAAACAAACTTAACTCATTCAGTTGATGAATCTAACTGCATTCATTCTTTCAATAAAAGCAACTGCACTTTCCGATTCAATGATACCAACTGCATCTGATAATGCAATAAATAGAGCTTCTCTCATTCATCGAATTTCTTTGTCTGAACACACTCATTTGTGGAAACCAACTTCAATCGTACATTCAATAAACGAAGCAGTATTCATTGATTCAATGAAACAGACTTCCTACATTCATTTAAAGCATCCAACAGCACTCATTCTTTCAATGTATCAAAACTGCACTTACTAATTCAATGAAAGGAACTGAAGGTGTGAATTCAATAAGTACAGCTTCTGTCGTTCATTCAAATTCTCCATCTTATCTCACACATTCAATGAAACAAACTGCATTCATTCCTTCATTTCATCAAATTTCAGCACCAACTTCAGTGAATGAAACGTTATTCATTGATTCAGTCAAACACACGTAACAAAATCATGTAATGAATCCAACTGCATTGCATTATTTCACTGAATCAAAATCACCAATTCAATGAATCCAAATGCATCTGTTAATTCAATGTGCAGAGCTTCTCTCACTCATTCAATTTCTTGATCTTACAGCACTCATTCAATCTAACCAATGATTCATTCATTGAATCAAAATTCAACCCTACATTCAATAAATGAAACGTTACTCAATGATTCATTGTCTTGAAATTAACACACTCATTCAATGAAACAGACTGTATTCATTTATTGATATAAACTTCAACCGTACAAGCAATGAAATATCTGTTATTCATTTATCGAATGAAATAACCTTATCGCATTAAGTTAATGAATTTAACTCCATTCATTCCTTCAATGAAACCAACTGCACTGTCCGATTCAATGATACCAACTGCACCTGATAATGCAATATATAGATCTTCTCTCATTCATCGAATTTCTCGGTCTGAACACACTCATTTGTTGAAACAAACGGCGTTCATTCATTCAATCAAACTTCAATGAACCAATCAGTATTCATCGATTCAGTGAAACAGACTTACCACATTCATTTAAAGAATCCAACTGCCGTTATTCTTTCAATGTATCAAACTGCACGTACTAATTCAATGAAAAGAACTGAAGGTGTGAATTGAATAAGTACAGCTTCTGTCGTTCATTCAATTTCTAAACCTTATCTCACTCATTCAAAGAAACAATCTGCATTCATTCCTTCATTGCATCAAACTTCAACCGCAACTTCAATGATTGAAACGTTATTCAATGATTCACTGAAACTTACTTAACACAGTCATGTAATGAATACAATTGCATTTCATTCTTTGATTGAATCAAACCCACCGAATCAAGGCATAAAATTGCATCTGTTAATTCAATGTGTAGAGCTCCTCTCACTCATTCAATTTCTTGAGCTTAAAGCACTCATTCAATGGAACCAACGGCAACCAACCATCAACCTTCGACACTACATTCAATGAATGAAACGTTACGCACTGTTCATTGTCTTGAACTTGACACACTCATTCAATGAAACAGACTGTATCCATTCATTCATTAAAAGAAACTTCAATCGTGGCAGCAATGAAACAACCGTTATAAATTTAACAAGTGCAACAAACTTCACTCATTCAGTTAATGAATCGAACCGCATTCAAACTTTCAAAGAAAACAACTACACTCGCCGATTCAATGATACCAATTGCACCTGATAATTCAATGAATACAGCTTCTTTCACTCAATCAAATTCTTTAACCTAATGCACTCATTCAATCGATCCAACGGCATTCATTCATTCATTGAATCAAATTTCACCACTAGATTCAATGATGATGCGTAACTCATTCATACATTCTCTTGAACGTAACACACTCATTCAATGAAACAGAGTGTATTCATTCATTTTTTAAATAGAAACTTCAATCGTTCAATCAATGAAACAACCATTATTCATTTGTCAAGTGAAACAAACTTAACTCATTCAGTTGATGAATCTAACTGAATCTAATCATTCTTTCAATAAAAGCAACTGCACTTTCCGATTCAATGATACCAACGGTACCTGATAATTCAATGAACAGAGCTTCTCTCAATTATTGAATTTCTCGATCTTAACACACTCATTTGCTGAATCAAACGGCGTTCATTCATTAATTCAATCAAACTTCAATCGTACATTCGATAAACGAAGCAGTATGCATTGATTCAAAGCATCCAACATTTATTTAAAGAATCCAACTGCAGTTATTCTTTCAATGTATCAATCTGCACTAACTAATTCAATGAAAGCAAGTGATTGCTTGAATTTAATGAGTACAGCGTCTAATCCTTCATTCAATTTCTCCACCTTAACTCAATCATTCAATGAAACAAACTGCATTCGTTCTTTCATTGCATCAAACTTCAACCGCAACTTCAATGAAAGAAACGGTTTGCATTGATTCAATGAAACATTGTTAACACAGTCATGTAATGAATCCAACTGCATTTCATTCTTTCATTGAATCAAATTCACTGACTCAATGAATCCAACTACATCTATCAATTCAATGCATAGAGCTTCTCTCACTCAACCATATTCTTTATCTTAATGCCCTCATTCAACGGAACCAACGGCATTAATTAATCGAATCAAACTTCAACCCGACTTTCAATGATTGAAACTTTACTAATTAATTCATTCTCTTGAATTTAAAACACTTATTCAATGAAACAGAGTGTATTCATTCATTCTTTAATAGAAGCTTCAACGTACAAGCAATTAAAAAACCATTCTTCAATTGTCGAGTGAAACAAAATTAACTCATTCTGTTAATGTATTAACTGCATTCATTCTTTCAATAAAACCAACTGCACTCAATGATCCCAACGGTACCTGATAATTCAATGAACAGTGATTCTATCATTCATTGAATTTCTCGATCTTAAAACACTCATTTGCTGGAACAAACCACGTTCATTCATTCATTCAATCAAACTTCAATCGTCCATTCAATGAACCAATCAGTATTCATCGATGCAGTGAAACAGACTTACCACATTCATTTAAAGAATCCAACTGCCGTTATTCTTTCAATGTATCAAAACTGCACTTACTAATTCAATGAAAGTAACTGAAGGTGTGAATTCAATAAGTACAGCTTCTGTCGTTCATTCAAATTCTCCATCTTATCTCTCGCATTCAATGAAACAAACTGCATTCATTCCTTCATTGCATCAAACTTCAACAGCAAATTCAGTGAATTAAACGTTATTCATTGATTCAGTCAAACACACGTAACAAAATCATGGAATGAATCCAACTGCATTGCATTATTTCACTGAATCAAAATCTCCAATTCAATGAATCCAAATGCATCAGTTAATGCAATGTGCAGAGCTTCTCTCACTCATTCAATTTGTTGATCTTACAGCACTCATTCAATCTAAACAATGATTCATTCATTGAATCAAAATTCAACCCTACATTCAATAAATGAAACGTTACTCAATGATTCATTGTCTTGAAATTAACACACTCATTCAATGAAACAGACTGTATTCATTTATTGATATAAACTTCAACCGTACAAGCAATGAAACAACTGTTATTTATTTATCGAATGAAACAACCTTATCGCATTAAGTTAATGAATTTACCTCCATTCATTCCTTCAATGAAACCAACTGCACTGTCCGATTCAATGATACCAACTGCACCTGATAATGCAATCAATAGATCTTCTCTCATTCATCGAATTTCTCGGTCTGAACACACTCATTTGTTGAAACAAACGGCGTTCATTCATTCAATCAATCAAACTTCAATGAACCAATCAGTATTCATCGATTCAGTGAAACAGACTTACCACATTCATTTAAAGAATCCAACTGCCGTTATTCTTTCAATGTATCAAACTGCACGTACTAATTCAATGAAAAGAACTGAAGGTGTGAATTGAATTAGTACAGCTTTTGTCGTTCATTCAATTTCTAAACCTTATCTCACTCATTCAAAGAAACAATCTGCATTCATTCCTTCATTGCATCAAACTTCAACCGCAACTTCAATGATTGAAACGTTATTCAATGATTCACTGAAACTTACTTAACACAGTCATGTAATGAATACAATTGCATTTCATTCTTTGATTGAATCAAACCCACCGATTCAAGGCATAAAATTGCATCTGTTAATTCAATGTGTAGAGCTCCTCTCACTCATTCAATTTCTTGAGCTTAAAGCACTCATTCAATGGAACCAACGGCAACCAACCATCAACCTTCGACACTACATTCAATGAATGAACCGTTACTCACTGTTCATTGTCTTGAACTTGACACACTCATTCAATGAAACAAACTGTATCCATTCATTCATTAAATGAAACTTCAATCGTAGCAGCAATGAAACAACCGTTATAAATTTAACAAGTGCAACAAACTTCACTCATTCAGTTAATGAAGCGAACCGCATTCAAACTTTCAAAGAAAACAACTACACTCGCCGATTCAATGATACCAATTGCACCTGATAATTCAATGAATACAGCTTCTTTCACTCAATCAAATTCTTTAACCTAATGCACTCATTCAATCGATCCAACGGCATTCATTCATTCATTGAATCAAACTTCACCCCTAGATTCAATGATGAAACGTTACTCATTCATACATTCTCTTGAACGTAACACACTCATTCAATGAAACAGACTGTATTCATTCATTTTTTAAATAGAAACTTGAATCGTTCAAGCAAAGACACAACCATTATTCATTTGTCAAGTGAAACAAACTTAACTCATTCAGTTAATGAATCTAACTGCATTCATTCTTTCAATAAAAGCAACTGCACTTTCCGATTCAATGATACCAACTGCACCTGATAATGCAATGTATAGAGCTTCTCTCATTCGTCGAATTTCTCGATCTTAACACACTCATTTGCTGAAACAAACCACGTTCATTCATTCACTCAATGAAACTTCAATCGTGAATTCATTGATTCAATGAAACAGACTTACCACATTCATTGATAGAATCCAACTGCCGTTATTCTTTCAATGTATCAAACTGCACTTACTAATTCAATGAAAGGAACTGAAGGTGTGAATTCAAAATGTTCCGCTTATTGATACCAATGATACCAACTGCACCTGATAATTCAATGAATACAGCTTCTTTCACTCAATCAAATTCTTTAACTTAATGCACTCATTAAATGGATCCAACGGAATTCATTCATTCATTGAATCAAACTTCACCCCTAGATTCAATGATGAAATGTTACTCATTCATTCATTCTCTTGAACTTAAGACACTCATTCAATGAAACAGAGTGTATTCATCCATTTTTTTAAATACAAACTTCAATCGTTCAATCAATGACACAACCATTATTCATTTGTCAAGTGAAACAAACTTAACTCATTCATTTGATGAATCTGACTGAATCTAATCATTCTTTCAATAAAAGCAACTGCACTTTCCGATTCAATGATACCAACGGTACCTGATAATTCAATGAACAGAGCTTCTCTCAATTATTGAATTTCTCGATCTTAACACACTCATTTGCTGAATCAAACGGCGTTCATTCAATAATTCAATCAAACATCAATCGTACATTCGATAAACGAAGCAGTATGCATTGATTCAAAGCATCCAACATTTATTTCAAGAATCCAACTGCAGTTATTCTTTCAATGTATCAATCTGCACTAACTAATTCAATGAAAGCAAGTGATTGCTTGAATTTAATGAGTACAGCGTCTATCCTTCATTCAATTTCTCCACCTTAACTCAATCATTCAATGAAACAAACTGCATTCGTTCTTTCATTGCATCAAACTTCAACCGCAACTTCAATGAAAGAAACGTTTTGCATTGATTCAATGAAACATTGTTAACACAGTCATGTAATGAATCCAACTGCATTTCATTCTTTCATTGAATCAAATTCACTGACTCAATGAATCCAGCTACATCTATCAATTCAATGCATAGAGCTTCTCTCACTCAACCATATTCTTTATCTTAATGCCCTCATTCAACGGAACCAACGGCATTTATTCATTCATTGAATCAAACTTCAACCCTAGTTTCAATGATTGAAACTTTACTAATTCATTCATTCTCTTGAACTTAAAACACTTATTCAATGAAACAGAGTGTATTCATTCATTTTTTAATAGAAGCTTCAACGTACAAGCAATTAAAAAACCATTCTTCAATTGTCGAGTGAAACAAAATTAACTCATTCTGTTAATGTATTAACTGCATTCATTCTTTCAATAAAACCAACTGCACTCAATGATCCCAACGGTACCTGATAATTCAATGAACAGTGATTCTATCATTCATTGAATTTCTCGATCTTAACACACACATTTGCTGAAACAAACCACGTTCATTCATTCATTCAATCAAACTTCAATCGTCCATTCAATGAACCAATCAGTATTCATCGATTCAGTGAAACAGACTTACCACATTCATTTAAAGAATCCAACTGCCGTTATTCTTTCAATGTATCAAACTGCACGTACTAATTCAATGAAAAGAACTGAAGGTGTGAATTGAATTAGTACAGCTTTTGTCGTTCATTCAATTTCTAAACCTTATCTCACTCATTCAAAGAAACAATCTGCATTCATTCCTTCATTGCATCAAACTTCAACCGCAACTTCAATGATTGAAACGTTATTCAATGATTCACTGAAACTTACTTAACACAGTCATGTAATGAATACAATTGCATTTCATTCTTTGATTGAATCAAACCCACCGATTCAAGGCATAAAATTGCATCTGTTAATTCAATGTGTAGAGCTCCTCTCACTCATTCAATTTCTTGAGCTTAAAGCACTCATTCAATGGAACCAACGGCAACCAACCATCAACCTTCGACACTACATTCAATGAATGAAACGTTACTCACTGTTCATTGTCTTGAACTTGACACACTCATTCAATGAAACAAACTGTATCCATTCATTCATTAAATGAAACTTCAATCGTAGCAGCAATGAAACAACCGTTATAAATTTAACAAGTGCAACAAACTTCACTCATTCAGTTAATGAAGCGAACCGCATTCAAACTTTCAAAGAAAACAACTACACTCGCCGATTCAATGATACCAATTGCACCTGATAATTCAATGAATACAGCTTCTTTCACTCAATCAAATTCTTTAACCTAATGCACTCATTCAATCGATCCAACGGCATTCATTCATTCATTGAATCAAACTTCACCCCTAGATTCAATGATGAAACGTTACTCATTCATACATTCTCTTGAACGTAACACACTCATTCAATGAAACAGACTGTATTCATTCATTTTTTAAATAGAAACTTGAATCGTTCAAGCAATGACACAACCATTATTCATTTGTCAAGTGAAACAAACTTAACTCATTCAGTTAATGAATCTAACTGCATTCATTCTTTCAATAAAAGCAACTGCACTTTCCGATTCAATGATACCAACTGCACCTGATAATGCAATGTATAGAGCTTCTCTCATTCGTCGAATTTCTCGATCTTAACACACTCATTTGCTGAAACAAACCACGTTCATTCATTCACTCAATGAAACTTCAATCGTGAATTCATTGATTCAATGAAACAGACTTACCACATTCATTGATAGAATCCAACTGCCGTTATTCTTTCAATGTATCAAACTGCACTTACTAATTCAATGAAAGGAACTGAAGGTGTGAATTCAAAATGTTCAGCTTATTGATACCAATGATACCAACTGCACCTGATAATTCAATGAATACAGCTTCTTTCACTCAATCAAATTCTTTAACTTAATGCACTCATTCAATGGATCCAACGGCATTCATTCATTCATTTGATGAATCTGACTGAATCTAATCATTCTTTCAATAAAAGCAACTGCACTTTCCGATTCAATGATACCAACGGTACCTGATAATTCAATGAACAGAGCTTCTCTCAATTATTGAATTTCTCGATCTTAACACACTCATTTGCTGAATCAAACGGCGTTCATTCAATAATTCAATCAAACATCAATCGTACATTCGATAAACGAAGCAGTATGCATTGATTCAAAGCATCCAACATTTATTTCAAGAATCCAACTGCAGTTATTCTTTCAATGTATCAATCTGCACTAACTAATTCAATGAAAGCAAGTGATTGCTTGAATTTAATGAGTACAGCGTCTATCCTTCATTCAATTTCTCCACCTTAACTCAATCATTCAATGAAACAAACTGCATTCGTTCTTTCATTGCATCAAACTTCAACCGCAACTTCAATGAAAGAAACGTTTTGCATTGATTCAATGAAACATTGTTAACACAGTCATGTAATGAATCCAACTGCATTTCATTCTTTCATTGAATCAAATTCACTGACTCAATGAATCCAACTACATCTATCAATTCAATGCATAGAGCTTCTCTCACTCAACCATATTCTTTATCTTAATGCCCTCATTCAACGGAACCAACGGCATTTATTCATTCATTGAATCAAACTTCAACCCTAGTTTCAATGATTGAAACTTTACTAATTCATTCATTCTCTTGAACTTAAAACACTTATTCAATGAAACAGAGTGTATTCATTCATTTTTTAATAGAAGCTTCAACGTACAAGCAATTAAAAAACCATTCTTCATTTGTCGAGTGAAACAAAATTAACTCATTCTGTTAATGTATTAACTGCATTCATTCTTTCAATAAAACCAACTGCACTCAATGATCCCAACGGTACCTGATAATTCAATGAACAGTGATTCTATCATTCATTGAATTTCTCGATCTTAAAACACTCATTTGCTGGAACAAACCACGTTCATTCATTCATTCAATCAAACTTCAATCGTCCATTCAATGAACCAATCAGTTTTCATCGATTCAGTGAAACAGACTTACCACATTCATTTAAAGAATCCAACTACCGTTATTCTTTCAATGTATCATTCTGCACGTACTAATTCAATGAAAAGAACTGAAGGTGTGAATTGAATAAGTACAGCTTCTGTCGTTCATTCAATTTCTAAACCTTATCTCACTCATTCAAAGAAACAATCTGCATTCATTCCTTCATTGCATCAAACTTCAACCGCAACTTCAATGATTGAAACGTTATTCAATGATTCACTGAAACTTACTTAACACAGTCATGTAATGAATACAATTGCATTTCATTCTTTGATTGAATCAAACCCACCGATTCAAGGCATAAAATTGCATCTGTTAATTCAATGTGTAGAGCTCCTCTCACTCATTCAATTTCTTGAGCTTAAAGCACTCATTCAATGGAACCAACGGCAACCAACCATCAACCTTCGACACTACATTCAATGAATGAAACGTTACTCACTGTACATTGTCTTGAACTTGACACACTCATTCAATGAAACAGACTGTATCCATTCATTCATTAAAAGAAACTTGAATCGTAGCAGCAATGAAACAACCGTTATAAATTTAACAAGTGCAACAAACTTCACTCATTCAGTTAATGAATCGAACCGCATTCAAAATTTCAAAGAAAACAACTACACTCGCCGATTCAATGATACCAATTGCACCTGATAATTCAATGAATACAGCTTCTTTCACTCAATCAAATTCTTTAACCTAATGCACTCATTCAATCGATCCAACGGCATTCATTCATTCATTGAATCAAACTTCACCCCTAGATTCAATGATGAAATGTTACTCATTCATTCATTCTCTTGAACTTAAGACACTCATTCAATGAAACAGAGTGTATTCATCCATTTTTTAAAATAGAAACTTCAATCGTTCAAGCAATGAAACAACCATTATTCATTTGTCAAGTGAAACAAACTTAACTCATTCAGTTGATGAATCTAACTGCATTCATTCTTTCAATAAAAGCAACAGCACTTTCCGATTCAATGATACCAACTGCATCTGATAATGCAATAAATAGAGCTTCTCTCATTCATCGAATTTCTTTGTCTGAACACACTCATTTGTGGAAACCAACTTCAATCGTACATTCAATAAACGAAGCAGTATTCATTGATTCAATGAAACAGACTTCCTACATTCATTTAAAGCATCCAACAGCACTCATTCTTTCAATGTATCAAAACTGCACTTACTAATTCAATGAAAGGAACTGAAGGTGTGAATTCAATAAGTACAGCTTCTGTCGTTCATTCAAATTCTCCATCTTATCTCACACATTCAATGAAACAAACTGCATTCATTCCTTCATTTCATCAAATTTCAGCACCAACTTCAGTGAATGAAACGTTATTCATTGATTCAGTCAAACACACGTAACAAAATCATGTAATGAATCCAACTGCATTGCATTATTTCACTGAATCAAAATCACCAATTCAATGAATCCAAATGCATCTGTTAATTCAATGTGCAGAGCTTCTCTCACTCATTCAATTTGTTGATCTTACAGCACTCATTCAATCTAACCAATGATTCATTCATTGAATCAAAATTCAACCCTACATTCAATAAATGAAACGTTACTCAATGATTCATTGTCTTGAAATTAACACACTCATTCAATGAAACAGACTGTATTCATTTATTGATATAAACTTCAACCGTGCAAGCAATGAAATATCTGTTATTCATTTATCGAATGAAATAACCTTATCGCATTAAGTTAATGAATTTAACTCCATTCATTCCTTCAATGAAACCAACTGCACTGTCCGATTCAATGATACCAACTGCACCTGATAATGCAATATATAGATCTTCTCTCATTCATCGAATTTCTCGGTCTGAACACACTCATTTGTTGAAACAAACGGCGTTCATTCATTCAATCAATCAAACTTCAATGAACCAATCAGTATTCATCGATTCAGTGAAACAGACTTACCACATTCATTTAAAGAATCCAACTGCCGTTATTCTTTCAATGTATCAAACTGCACGTACTAATTCAATGAAAAGAACTGAAGGTGTGAATTGAATAAGTACAGCTTCTGTCGTTCATTCAATTTCTAAACCTTATCTCACTCATTCAAAGAAACAATCTGCATTCATTCCTTCATTGCATCAAACTTCAACCGCAACTTCAATGATTGAAACGTTATTCAATGATTCACTGAAACTTACTTAACACAGTCATGTAATGAATACAATTGCATTTCATTCTTTGATTGAATCAAACCCACCGAATCAAGGCATAAAATTGCATCTGTTAATTCAATGTGTAGAGCTCCTCTCACTCATTCAATTTCTTGAGCTTAAAGCACTCATTCAATGGAACCAACGGCAACCAACCATCAACCTTCGACACTACATTCAATGAATGAAACGTTACGCACTGTTCATTGTCTTGAACTTGACACACTCATTCAATGAAACAGACTGTATCCATTCATTCATTAAAAGAAACTTCAATCGTGGCAGCAATGAAACAACCGTTATAAATTTAACAAGTGCAACAAACTTCACTCATTCAGTTAATGAATCGAACCGCATTCAAACTTTCAAAGAAAACAACTACACTCGCCGATTCAATGATACCAATTGCACCTGATAATTCAATGAATACAGCTTCTTTCACTCAATCAAATTCTTTAACCTAATGCATTCATTCAATCGATCCAACGGCATTCATTCATTCATTGAATCAAATTTCACCACTAGATTCAATGATGATGCGTAACTCATTCATACATTCTCTTGAACGTAACACACTCATTCAATGAAACAGAGTGTATTCATTCATTTTTTAAATAGAAACTTCAATCGTTCAATCAATGAAACAACCATTATTCATTTGTCAAGTGAAACAAACTTAACTCATTCAGTTGATGAATCTAACTGAATCTAATCATTCTTTCAATAAAAGCAACTGCACTTTCCGATTCAATGATACCAACGGTACCTGATAATTCAATGAACAGAGCTTCTCTCAATTATTGAATTTCTCGATCTTAACACACTCATTTGCTGAATCAAACGGCGTTCATTCATTAATTCAATCAAACTTCAATCGTACATTCGATAAACGAAGCAGTATGCATTGATTCAAAGCATCCAACATTTATTTAAAGAATCCAACTGCAGTTATTCTTTCAATGTATCAATCTGCACTAACTAATTCAATGAAAGCAAGTGATTGCTTGAATTTAATGAGTACAGCGTCTAATCCTTCATTCAATTTCTCCACCTTAACTCAATCATTCAATGAAACAAACTGCATTCGTTCTTTCATTGCATCAAACTTCAACCGCAACTTCAATGAAAGAAACGTTTTGCATTGATTCAATGAAACATTGTTAACACAGTCATGTAATGAATCCAACTGCATTTCATTCTTTCATTGAATCAAATTCACTTACTCAATGAATCCAACTACATCTATCAATTCAATGCATAGAGCTTCTCTCACTCAACCATATTCTTTATCTTAATGCCCTCATTCAACGGAACCAACGGCATTAATTAATCGAATCAAACTTCAACCCGAGTTTCAATGATTGAAACTTTACTAATTAATTCATTCTCTTGAATTTAAAACACTTATTCAATGAAACAGAGTGTATTCATTCATTCTTTAATAGAAGCTTCAACGTACAAGCAATTAAAAAACCATTCTTCAATTGTCGAGTGAAACAAAATTAACTCATTCTGTTAATGTATTAACTGCATTCATTCTTTCAATAAAACCAACTGCACTCAATGATCCCAACGGTACCTGATAATTCAATGAACAGTGATTCTATCATTCATTGAATTTCTCGATCTTAAAACACTCATTTGCTGGAACAAACCACGTTCATTCATTCATTCAATCAAACTTCAATCGTCCATTCAATGAACCAATCAGTATTCATCGATGCAGTGAAACAGACTTACCACATTCATTTAAAGAATCCAACTGCCGTTATTCTTTCAATGTATCAAAACTGCACTTACTAATTCAATGAAAGTAACTGAAGGTGTGAATTCAATAAGTACAGCTTCTGTCGTTCATTCAAATTCTCCATCTTATCTCTCGCATTCAATGAAACAAACTGCATTCATTCCTTCATTGCATCAAACTTCAACAGCAAATTCAGTGAATTAAACGTTATTCATTGATTCAGTCAAACACACGTAACAAAATCATGGAATGAATCCAACTGCATTGCATTATTTCACTGAATCAAAATCTCCAATTCAATGAATCCAAATGCATCAGTTAATGCAATGTGCAGAGCTTCTCTCACTCATTCAATTTGTTGATCTTACAGCACTCATTCAATCTAAACAATGATTCATTCATTGAATCAAAATTCAACCCTACATTCAATAAATGAAACGTTACTCAATGATTCATTGTCTTGAAATTAACACACTCATTCAATGAAACAGACTGTATTCATTTATTGATATAAACTTCAACCGTACAAGCAATGAAACAACTGTTATTTATTTATCGAATGAAACAACCTTATCGCATTAAGTTAATGAATTTACCTCCATTCATTCCTTCAATGAAACCAACTGCACTGTCCGATTCAATGATACCAACTGCACCTGATAATGCAATCAATAGATCTTCTCTCATTCATCGAATTTCTCGGTCTGAACACACTCATTTGTTGAAACAAACGGCGTTCATTCATTCAATCAATCAAACTTCAATGAACCAATCAGTATTCATCGATTCAGTGAAACAGACTTACCACATTCATTTAAAGAATCCAACTGCCGTTATTCTTTCAATGTATCAAACTGCACGTACTAATTCAATGAAAAGAACTGAAGGTGTGAATTGAATTAGTACAGCTTTTGTCGTTCATTCAATTTCTAAACCTTATCTCACTCATTCAAAGAAACAATCTGCATTCATTCCTTCATTGCATCAAACTTCAACCGCAACTTCAATGATTGAAACGTTATTCAATGATTCACTGAAACTTACTTAACACAGTCATGTAATGAATACAATTGCATTTCATTCTTTGATTGAATCAAACCCACCGATTCAAGGCATAAAATTGCATCTGTTAATTCAATGTGTAGAGCTCCTCTCACTCATTCAATTTCTTGAGCTTAAAGCACTCATTCAATGGAACCAACGGCAACCAACCATCAACCTTCGACACTACATTCAATGAATGAAACGTTACTCACTGTTCATTGTCTTGAACTTGACACACTCATTCAATGAAACAAACTGTATCCATTCATTCATTAAATGAAACTTCAATCGTAGCAGCAATGAAACAACCGTTATAAATTTAACAAGTGCAACAAACTTCACTCATTCAGTTAATGAAGCGAACCGCATTCAAACTTTCAAAGAAAACAACTACACTCGCCGATTCAATGATACCAATTGCACCTGATAATTCAATGAATACAGCTTCTTTCACTCAATCAAATTCTTTAACCTAATGCACTCATTCAATCGATCCAACGGCATTCATTCATTCATTGAATCAAACTTCACCCCTAGATTCAATGATGAAACGTTACTCATTCATACATTCTCTTGAACGTAACACACTCATTCAATGAAACAGACTGTATTCATTCATTTTTTAAATAGAAACTTGAATCGTTCAAGCAATGACACAACCATTATTCATTTGTCAAGTGAAACAAACTTAACTCATTCAGTTAATGAATCTAACTGCATTCATTCTTTCAATAAAAGCAACTGCACTTTCCGATTCAATGATACCAACTGCACCTGATAATGCAATGTATAGAGCTTCTCTCATTCGTCGAATTTCTCGATCTTAACACACTCATTTGCTGAAACAAACCACGTTCATTCATTCACTCAATGAAACTTCAATCGTGAATTCATTGATTCAATGAAACAGACTTACCACATTCATTGATAGAATCCAACTGCCGTTATTCTTTCAATGTATCAAACTGCACTTACTAATTCAATGAAAGGAACTGAAGGTGTGAATTCAAAATGTTCAGCTTATTGATACCAATGATACCAACTGCACCTGATAATTCAATGAATACAGCTTCTTTCACTCAATCAAATTCTTTAACTTAATGCACTCATTCAATGGATCCAACGGCATTCATTCATTCATTTGATGAATCTGACTGAATCTAATCATTCTTTCAATAAAAGCAACTGCACTTTCCGATTCAATGATACCAACGGTACCTGATAATTCAATGAACAGAGCTTCTCTCAATTATTGAATTTCTCGATCTTAACACACTCATTTGCTGAATCAAACGGCGTTCATTCAATAATTCAATCAAACATCAATCGTACATTCGATAAACGAAGCAGTATGCATTGATTCAAAGCATCCAACATTTATTTCAAGAATCCAACTGCAGTTATTCTTTCAATGTATCAATCTGCACTAACTAATTCAATGAAAGCAAGTGATTGCTTGAATTTAATGAGTACAGCGTCTATCCTTCATTCAATTTCTCCACCTTAACTCAATCATTCAATGAAACAAACTGCATTCGTTCTTTCATTGCATCAAACTTCAACCGCAACTTCAATGAAAGAAACGTTTTGCATTGATTCAATGAAACATTGTTAACACAGTCATGTAATGAATCCAACTGCATTTCATTCTTTCATTGAATCAAATTCACTGACTCAATGAATCCAACTACATCTATCAATTCAATGCATAGAGCTTCTCTCACTCAACCATATTCTTTATCTTAATGCCCTCATTCAACGGAACCAACGACATTTATTCATTCATTGAATCAAACTTCAACCCTAGTTTCAATGATTGAAACTTTACTAATTCATTCATTCTCTTGAACTTAAAACACTTATTCAATGAAACAGAGTGTATTCATTCATTTTTTAATAGAAGCTTCAACGTACAAGCAATTAAAAAACCATTCTTCATTTGTCGAGTGAAACAAGCTTAACTCATTCTGTTAATGCATTCATTCTTTCAATAAAACCAACTGCACTCAATGATCCCAACGGTACCTGATAATTCAATGAACAGTGATTCTATCATTCATTGAATTTCTCGATCTTAAAACACTCATTTGCTGGAACAAACCACGTTCATTCATTCATTCAATCAAACTTCAATCGTCCATTCAATGAACCAATCAGTATTCATCGATGCAGTGAAACAGACTTACCACATTCATTTAAAGAATCCAACTGCCGTTATTCTTTCAATGTATCAAAACTGCACTTACTAATTCAATGAAAGTAACTGAAGGTGTGAATTCAATAAGTACAGCTTCTGTCGTTCATTCAAATTCTCCATCTTATCTCTCGCATTCAATGAAACAAACTGCATTCATTCCTTCATTGCATCAAACTTCAACAGCAAATTCAGTGAATTAAACATTATTCATTGATTCAGTCAAACACACGTAACAAAATCATGGAGTGAATCCAACTGCATTGCATTATTTCACTGAATCAAAATCTCCAATTCAATGAATCCAAATGCATCAGTTAATGCAATGTGCAGAGCTTCTCTCACTCATTCAATTTGTTGATCTTACAGCACTCATTCAATCTAAACAATGATTCATTCATTGAATCAAAATTCAACCCTACATTCAATAAATGAAACGTTACTCAATGATTCATTGTCTTGAAATTAACACACTCATTCAATGAAACAGACTGTATTCATTTATTGATATAAACTTCAACCGTACAAGCAATGAAACAACTGTTATTTATTTATCGAATGAAACAACCTTATCGCATTAAGTTAATGAATTTACCTCCATTCATTCCTTCAATGAAACCAACTGCACTGTCCGATTCAATGATACCAACTGCACCTGATAATGCAATCAATAGATCTTCTCTCATTCATCGAATTTCTCGGTCTGAACACACTCATTTGTTGAAACAAACGGCGTTCATTCATTCAATCAATCAAACTTCAATGAACCAATCAGTATTCATCGATTCAGTGAAACAGACTTACCACACTCATTTAAAGAATCCAACTGCCGTTATTCTTTCAATGTATCAAACTGCACGTACTAATTCAATGAAAAGAACTGAAGGTGTGAATTGAATTAGTACAGCTTTTGTCGTTCATTCAATTTCTAAACCTTATCTCACTCATTCAAAGAAACAATCTGCATTCATTCCTTCATTGCATCAAACTTCAACCGCAACTTCAATGATTGAAACGTTATTCAAAGATTCACTGAAACTTACTTAACACAGTCATGTAATGAATACAATTGCATTTCATTCTTTGATTGAATCAAACCCACCGATTCAAGGCATAAAATTGCATCTGTTAATTCAATGTGTAGAGCTCCTCTCACTCATTCAATTTCTTGAGCTTAAAGCACTCATTCAATGGAACCAACGGCAACCAACCATCAACCTTCGACACTACATTCAATGAATGAACCGTTACTCACTGTTCATTGTCTTGAACTTGACACACTCATTCAATGAAACAAACTGTATCCATTCATTCATTAAATGAAACTTGAATCGTAGCAGCAATGAAACAACCGTTATAAATTTAACAAGTGCAACAAACTTCACTCATTCAGTTAATGAAGCGAACCGCATTCAAACTTTCAAAGAAAACAACTACACTCGCCGATTCAATGATACCAATTGCACCTGATAATTCAATGAATACAGCTTCTTTCACTCAATCAAATTCTTTAACCTAATGCACTCATTCAATCGATCCAACGGCATTCATTCATTCATTGAATCAAACTTCACCCCTAGATTCAATGATGAAACGTTACTCATTCATACATTCTCTTGAACGTAACACACTCATTCAATGAAACAGACTGTATTCATTCATTTTTTAAATAGAAACTTGAATCGTTCAAGCAATGACACAACCATTATTCATTTGTCAAGTGAAACAAACTTAACTCATTCAGTTAATGAATCTAACTGCATTCATTCTTTCAATAAAAGCAACTGCACTTTCCGATTCAATGATACCAACTGCACCTGATAATGCAATGTATAGAGCTTCTCTCATTCGTCGAATTTCTCGATCTTAACACACTCATTTGCTGAAACAAACCACGTTCATTCATTCACTCAATGAAACTTCAATCGTGAATTCATTGATTCAATGAAACAGACTTACCACATTCATTGATAGAATCCAACTGCCGTTATTCTTTCAATGTATCAAACTGCACTTACTAATTCAATGAAAGGAACTGAAGGTGTGAATTCAAAATGTTCAGCTTATTGATACCAATGATACCAACTGCACCTGATAATTCAATGAATACAGCTTCTTTCACTCAATCAAATTCTTTAACTTAATGCACTCATTCAATGGATCCAACGGCATTCATTCATTCATTTGATGAATCTGACTGAATCTAATCATTCTTTCAATAAAAGCAACTGCACTTTCCGATTCAATGATACCAACGGTACCTGATAATTCAATGAACAGAGCTTCTCTCAATTATTGAATTTCTCGATCTTAACACACTCATTTGCTGAATCAAACGGCGTTCATTCAATAATTCAATCAAACATCAATCGTACATTCGATAAACGAAGCAGTATGCATTGATTCAAAGCATCCAACATTTATTTCAAGAATCCAACTGCAGTTATTCTTTCAATGTATCAATCTGCACTAACTAATTCAATGAAAGCAAGTGATTGCTTGAATTTAATGAGTACAGCGTCTATCCTTCATTCAATTTCTCCACCTTAACTCAATCATTCAATGAAACAAACTGCATTCGTTCTTTCATTGCATCAAACTTCAACCGCAACTTCAATGAAAGAAACGTTTTGCATTGATTCAATGAAACATTGTTAACACAGTCATGTAATGAATCCAACTGCATTTCATTCTTTCATTGAATCAAATTCACTGACTCAATGAATCCAACTACATCTATCAATTCAATGCATAGAGCTTCTCTCACTCAACCATATTCTTTATCTTAATGCCCTCATTCAACGGAACCAACGGCATTTATTCATTCATTGAATCAAACTTCAACCCTAGTTTCAATGATTGAAACTTTACTAATTCATTCATTCTCTTGAACTTAAAACACTTATTCAATGAAACAGAGTGTATTCATTCATTTTTTAATAGAAGCTTCAACGTACAAGCAATTAAAAAACCATTCTTCATTTGTCGAGTGAAACAAAATTAACTCATTCTGTTAATGTATTAACTGCATTCATTCTTTCAATAAAACCAACTGCACTCAATGATCCCAACGGTACCTGATAATTCAATGAACAGTGATTCTATCATTCATTGAATTTCTCGATCTTAAAACACTCATTTGCTGGAACAAACCACGTTCATTCATTCATTCAATCAAACTTCAATCGTCCATTCAATGAACCAATCAGTTTTCATCGATTCAGTGAAACAGACTTACCACATTCATTTAAAGAATCCAACTACCGTTATTCTTTCAATGTATCATTCTGCACGTACTAATTCAATGAAAAGAACTGAAGGTGTGAATTGAATAAGTACAGCTTCTGTCGTTCATTCAATTTCTAAACCTTATCTCACTCATTCAAAGAAACAATCTGCATTCATTCCTTCATTGCATCAAACTTCAACCGCAACTTCAATGATTGAAACGTTATTCAATGATTCACTGAAACTTACTTAACACAGTCATGTAATGAATACAATTGCATTTCATTCTTTGATTGAATCAAACCCACCGATTCAAGGCATAAAATTGCATCTGTTAATTCAATGTGTAGAGCTCCTCTCACTCATTCAATTTCTTGAGCTTAAAGCACTCATTCAATGGAACCAACGGCAACCAACCATCAACCTTCGACACTACATTCAATGAATGAAACGTTACTCACTGTTCATTGTCTTCACTTGACACACTCATTCAATGAAACAAACTGTATCCATTCATTCATTAAATGAAACTTCAATCGTAGCAGCAATGAAACAACCGTTATAAATTTAACAAGTGCAACAAACTTCACTCATTCAGTTAATGAAGCGAACCGCATTCAAACTTTCAAAGAAAACAACTACACTCGCCGATTCAATGATACCAATTGCACCTGATAATTCAATGAATACAGCTTCTTTCACTCAATCAAATTCTTTAACCTAATGCACTCATTCAATCGATCCAACGGCATTCATTCATTCATTGAATCAAACTTCACCCCTAGATTCAATGATGAAACGTTACTCATTCATACATTCTCTTGAACGTAACACACTCATTCAATGAAACAGACTGTATTCATTCATTTTTTAAATAGAAACTTGAATCGTTCAAGCAATGACACAACCATTATTCATTTGTCAAGTGAAACAAACTTAACTCATTCAGTTAATGAATCTAACTGCATTCATTCTTTCAATAAAAGCAACTGCACTTTCCAATTCAATGATACCAACTGCACCTGATAATGCAATGTATAGAGCTTCTCTCATTCGTCGAATTTCTCGATCTTAACACACTCATTTGCTGAAACAAACCACGTTCATTCATTCACTCAATGAAACTTCAATCGTGAATTCATTGATTCAATGAAACAGACTTAACACATTCATTGATAGAATCCAACTGCCGTTATTCTTTCAATGTATCAAACAGCACTTACTAATTCAATGAAAGGAACTGAAGGTGTGAATTCAAAATGTTCAGCTTATTGATACCAATGATACCAACTGCACCTGATAATTCAATGAATACAGCTTCTTTCACTCAATCAAATTCTTTAACTTAATGCACTCATTAAATGGATCCAACGGCATTCATTCATTCATTGAATCAAACTTCACCCCTACATTCAATGATGAAATGTTACTCATTCATTCATTCTCTTGAACTTAAGACACTCATTCAATGAAACAGAGTGTATTCATCCATTTTATTAAATACAAACTTCAATCGTTCAATCAATGACACAACCATTATTCATTTGTCAAGTGAAACAAACTTAACTCATTCATTTGATGAATCTGACTGAATCTAATCATTCTTTCAATAAAAGCAACTGCACTTTCCGATTCAATGATACCAACGGTACCTGATAATTCAATGAACAGAGCTTCTCTCAATTATTGAATTTCTCGATCTTAACACACTCATTTGCTGAATCAAACGGCGTTCATTCATTAATTCAATCAAACTTCAATCGTACATTCGATAAACGAAGCAGTATGCATTGATTCAAAGCATCCAACATTTATTTAAATAATCCAACTGCAGTTATTCTTTCAATGTATCAATCTGCACTAACTAATTCAATGAAAGCAAGTGATTGCTTGAATTTAATGAGTACAGCGTCTAATCCTTCATTCAATTTCTCCACCTTAACTCAATCATTCAATGAAACAAACTGCATTCGTTCTTTCATTGCATCAAACTTCAACCGCAACTTCAATGAAAGAAACGTTTTGCATTGATTCAATGAAACATTGTTAACACAGTCATGTAATGAATCCAACTGCATTTCATTCTTTCATTGAATCAAATTCACTGACTCAATGAATCCAACTACATCTATCAATTCAATGCATAGAGCTTCTCTCACTCAACCATATTCTTTATCTTAATGCCCTCATTCAACGGAACCAACGGCATTTATTCATTCATTGAATCAAACTTCAACCCTAGTTTCAATGATTGAAACTTTACTAATTCATTCATTCTCTTGAACTTAAAACACTTATTCAATGAAACAGAGTGTATTCATTCATTTTTTAATAGAAGCTTCAACGTACAAGCAATTAAAAAACCATTCTTCATTTGTCGAGTGAAACAAGCTTAACTCATTCTGTTAATGCATTCATTCTTTCAATAAAACCAACTGCACTCAATGATCCCAACGGTACCTGATAATTCAATGAACAGTGATTCTATCATTCATTGAATTTCTCGATCTTAAAACACTCATTTGCTGGAACAAACCACGTTCATTCATTCATTCAATCAAACTTCAATCGTCCATTCAATGAACCAATCAGTATTCATCGATGCAGTGAAACAGACTTACCACATTCATTTAAAGAATCCAACTGCCGTTATTCTTTCAATGTATCAAAACTGCACTTACTAATTCAATGAAAGTAACTGAAGGTGTGAATTCAATAAGTACAGCTTCTGTCGTTCATTCAAATTCTCCATCTTATCTCTCGCATTCAATGAAACAAACTGCATTCATTCCTTCATTGCATCAAACTTCAACAGCAAATTCAGTGAATTAAACATTATTCATTGATTCAGTCAAACACACGTAACAAAATCATGGAATGAATCCAACTGCATTGCATTATTTCACTGAATCAAAATCTCCAATTCAATGAATCCAAATGCATCAGTTAATGCAATGTGCAGAGCTTCTCTCACTCATTCAATTTGTTGATCTTACAGCACTCATTCAATCTAAACAATGATTCATTCATTGAATCAAAATTCAACCCTACATTCAATAAATGAAACGTTACTCAATGATTCATTGTCTTGAAATTAACACACTCATTCAATGAAACAGACTGTATTCATTTATTGATATAAACTTCAACCGTACAAGCAATGAAACAACTGTTATTTATTTATCGAATGAAACAACCTTATCGCATTAAGTTAATGAATTTACCTCCATTCATTCCTTCAATGAAACCAACTGCACTGTCCGATTCAATGATACCAACTGCACCTGATAATGCAATCAATAGATCTTCTCTCATTCATCGAATTTCTCGGTCTGAACACACTCATTTGTTGAAACAAACGGCGTTCATTCATTCAATCAATCAAACTTCAATGAACCAATCAGTATTCATCGATTCAGTGAAACAGACTTACCACACTCATTTAAAGAATCCAACTGCCGTTATTCTTTCAATGTATCAAACTGCACGTACTAATTCAATGAAAAGAACTGAAGGTGTGAATTGAATTAGTACAGCTTTTGTCGTTCATTCAATTTCTAAACCTTATCTCACTCATTCAAAGAAACAATCTGCATTCATTCCTTCATTGCATCAAACTTCAACCGCAACTTCAATGATTGAAACGTTATTCAAAGATTCACTGAAACTTACTTAACACAGTCATGTAATGAATACAATTGCATTTCATTCTTTGATTGAATCAAACCCACCGATTCAAGGCATAAAATTGCATCTGTTAATTCAATGTGTAGAGCTCCTCTCACTCATTCAATTTCTTGAGCTTAAAGCACTCATTCAATGGAACCAACGGCAACCAACCATCAACCTTCGACACTACATTCAATGAATGAACCGTTACTCACTGTTCATTGTCTTGAACTTGACACACTCATTCAATGAAACAAACTGTATCCATTCATTCATTAAATGAAACTTGAATCGTAGCAGCAATGAAACAACCGTTATAAATTTAACAAGTGCAACAAACTTCACTCATTCAGTTAATGAAGCGAACCGCATTCAAACTTTCAAAGAAAACAACTACACTCGCCGATTCAATGATACCAATTGCACCTGATAATTCAATGAATACAGCTTCTTTCACTCAATCAAATTCTTTAACCTAATGCACTCATTCAATCGATCCAACGGCATTCATTCATTCATTGAATCAAACTTCACCCCTAGATTCAATGATGAAACGTTACTCATTCATACATTCTCTTGAACGTAACACACTCATTCAATGAAACAGACTGTATTCATTCATTTTTTAAATAGAAACTTGAATCGTTCAAGCAATGACACAACCATTATTCATTTGTCAAGTGAAACAAACTTAACTCATTCAGTTAATGAATCTAACTGCATTCATTCTTTCAATAAAAGCAACTGCACTTTCCGATTCAATGATACCAACTGCACCTGATAATGCAATGTATAGAGCTTCTCTCATTCGTCGAATTTCTCGATCTTAACACACTCATTTGCTGAAACAAACCACGTTCATTCATTCACTCAATGAAACTTCAATCGTGAATTCATTGATTCAATGAAACAGACTTACCACATTCATTGATAGAATCCAACTGCCGTTATTCTTTCAATGTATCAAACTGCACTTACTAATTCAATGAAAGGAACTGAAGGTGTGAATTCAAAATGTTCAGCTTATTGATACCAATGATACCAACTGCACCTGATAATTCAATGAATACAGCTTCTTTCACTCAATCAAATTCTTTAACTTAATGCACTCATTCAATGGATCCAACGGCATTCATTCATTCATTTGATGAATCTGACTGAATCTAATCATTCTTTCAATAAAAGCAACTGCACTTTCCGATTCAATGATACCAACGGTACCTGATAATTCAATGAACAGAGCTTCTCTCAATTATTGAATTTCTCGATCTTAACACACTCATTTGCTGAATCAAACGGCGTTCATTCAATAATTCAATCAAACATCAATCGTACATTCGATAAACGAAGCAGTATGCATTGATTCAAAGCATCCAACATTTATTTCAAGAATCCAACTGCAGTTATTCTTTCAATGTATCAATCTGCACTAACTAATTCAATGAAAGCAAGTGATTGCTTGAATTTAATGAGTACAGCGTCTATCCTTCATTCAATTTCTCCACCTTAACTCAATCATTCAATGAAACAAACTGCATTCGTTCTTTCATTGCATCAAACTTCAACCGCAACTTCAATGAAAGAAACGTTTTGCATTGATTCAATGAAACATTGTTAACACAGTCATGTAATGAATCCAACTGCATTTCATTCTTTCATTGAATCAAATTCACTGACTCAATGAATCCAACTACATCTATCAATTCAATGCATAGAGCTTCTCTCACTCAACCATATTCTTTATCTTAATGCCCTCATTCAACGGAACCAACGGCATTTATTCATTCATTGAATCAAACTTCAACCCTAGTTTCAATGATTGAAACTTTACTAATTCATTCATTCTCTTGAACTTAAAACACTTATTCAATGAAACAGAGTGTATTCATTCATTTTTTAATAGAAGCTTCAACGTACAAGCAATTAAAAAACCATTCTTCATTTGTCGAGTGAAACAAAATTAACTCATTCTGTTAATGTATTAACTGCATTCATTCTTTCAATAAAACCAACTGCACTCAATGATCCCAACGGTACCTGATAATTCAATGAACAGTGATTCTATCATTCATTGAATTTCTCGATCTTAAAACACTCATTTGCTGGAACAAACCACGTTCATTCATTCATTCAATCAAACTTCAATCGTCCATTCAATGAACCAATCAGTTTTCATCGATTCAGTGAAACAGACTTACCACATTCATTTAAAGAATCCAACTACCGTTATTCTTTCAATGTATCATTCTGCACGTACTAATTCAATGAAAAGAACTGAAGGTGTGAATTGAATAAGTACAGCTTCTGTCGTTCATTCAATTTCTAAACCTTATCTCACTCATTCAAAGAAACAATCTGCATTCATTCCTTCATTGCATCAAACTTCAACCGCAACTTCAATGATTGAAACGTTATTCAATGATTCACTGAAACTTACTTAACACAGTCATGTAATGAATACAATTGCATTTCATTCTTTGATTGAATCAAACCCACCGATTCAAGGCATAAAATTGCATCTGTTAATTCAATGTGTAGAGCTCCTCTCACTCATTCAATTTCTTGAGCTTAAAGCACTCATTCAATGGAACCAACGGCAACCAACCATCAACCTTCGACACTACATTCAATGAATGAAACGTTACTCACTGTTCATTGTCTTCACTTGACACACTCATTCAATGAAACAAACTGTATCCATTCATTCATTAAATGAAACTTCAATCGTAGCAGCAATGAAACAACCGTTATAAATTTAACAAGTGCAACAAACTTCACTCATTCAGTTAATGAAGCGAACCGCATTCAAACTTTCAAAGAAAACAACTACACTCGCCGATTCAATGATACCAATTGCACCTGATAATTCAATGAATACAGCTTCTTTCACTCAATCAAATTCTTTAACCTAATGCACTCATTCAATCGATCCAACGGCATTCATTCATTCATTGAATCAAACTTCACCCCTAGATTCAATGATGAAACGTTACTCATTCATACATTCTCTTGAACGTAACACACTCATTCAATGAAACAGACTGTATTCATTCATTTTTTAAATAGAAACTTGAATCGTTCAAGCAATGACACAACCATTATTCATTTGTCAAGTGAAACAAACTTAACTCATTCAGTTAATGAATCTAACTGCATTCATTCTTTCAATAAAAGCAACTGCACTTTCCAATTCAATGATACCAACTGCACCTGATAATGCAATGTATAGAGCTTCTCTCATTCGTCGAATTTCTCGATCTTAACACACTCATTTGCTGAAACAAACCACGTTCATTCATTCACTCAATGAAACTTCAATCGTGAATTCATTGATTCAATGAAACAGACTTAACACATTCATTGATAGAATCCAACTGCCGTTATTCTTTCAATGTATCAAACAGCACTTACTAATTCAATGAAAGGAACTGAAGGTGTGAATTCAAAATGTTCAGCTTATTGATACCAATGATACCAACTGCACCTGATAATTCAATGAATACAGCTTCTTTCACTCAATCAAATTCTTTAACTTAATGCACTCATTAAATGGATCCAACGGCATTCATTCATTCATTGAATCAAACTTCACCCCTACATTCAATGATGAAATGTTACTCATTCATTCATTCTCTTGAACTTAAGACACTCATTCAATGAAACAGAGTGTATTCATCCATTTTATTAAATACAAACTTCAATCGTTCAATCAATGACACAACCATTATTCATTTGTCAAGTGAAACAAACTTAACTCATTCATTTGATGAATCTGACTGAATCTAATCATTCTTTCAATAAAAGCAACTGCACTTTCCGATTCAATGATACCAACGGTACCTGATAATTCAATGAACAGAGCTTCTCTCAATTATTGAATTTCTCGATCTTAACACACTCATTTGCTGAATCAAACGGCGTTCATTCATTAATTCAATCAAACTTCAATCGTACATTCGATAAACGAAGCAGTATGCATTGATTCAAAGCATCCAACATTTATTTAAATAATCCAACTGCAGTTATTCTTTCAATGTATCAATCTGCACTAACTAATTCAATGAAAGCAAGTGATTGCTTGAATTTAATGAGTACAGCGTCTAATCCTTCATTCAATTTCTCCACCTTAACTCAATCATTCAATGAAACAAACTGCATTCGTTCTTTCATTGCATCAAACTTCAACCGCAACTTCAATGAAAGAAACGTTTTGCATTGATTCAATGAAACATTGTTAACACAGTCATGTAATGAATCCAACTGCATTTCATTCTTTCATTGAATCAAATTCACTGACTCAATGAATCCAACTACATCTATCAATTCAATGCATAGAGCTTCTCTCACTCAACCATATTCTTTATCTTAATGCCCTCATTCAACGGAACCAACGGCATTTATTCATTCATTGAATCAAACTTCAACCCTAGTTTCAATGATTGAAACTTTACTAATTCATTCATTCTCTTGAACTTAAAACACTTATTCAATGAAACAGAGTGTATTCATTCATTTTTTAATAGAAGCTTCAACGTACAAGCAATTAAAAAACCATTCTTCATTTGTCGAGTGAAACAAAATTAACTCATTCTGTTAATGTATTAACTGCATTCATTCTTTCAATAAAACCAACTGCACTCAATGATCCCAACGGTACCTGATAATTCAATGAACAGTGATTCTATCATTCATTGAATTTCTCGATCTTAAAACACTCATTTGCTGGAACAAACCACGTTCATTCATTCATTCAATCAAACTTCAATCGTCCATTCAATGAACCAATCAGTTTTCATCGATTCAGTGAAACAGACTTACCACATTCATTTAAAGAATCCAACTACCGTTATTCTTTCAATGTATCATTCTGCACGTACTAATTCAATGAAAAGAACTGAAGGTGTGAATTGAATAAGTACAGCTTCTGTCGTTCATTCAATTTCTAAACCTTATCTCACTCATTCAAAGAAACAATCTGCATTCATTCCTTCATTGCATCAAACTTCAACCGCAACTTCAATGATTGAAACGTTATTCAATGATTCACTGAAACTTACTTAACACAGTCATGTAATGAATACAATTGCATTTCATTCTTTGATTGAATCAAACCCACCGATTCAAGGCATAAAATTGCATCTGTTAATTCAATGTGTAGAGCTCCTCTCACTCATTCAATTTCTTGAGCTTAAAGCACTCATTCAATGGAACCAACGGCAACCAACCATCAACCTTCGACACTACATTCAATGAATGAAACGTTACTCACTGTACATTGTCTTGAACTTGACACACTCATTCAATGAAACAGACTGTATCCATTCATTCATTAAAAGAAACTTGAATCGTAGCAGCAATGAAACAACCGTTATAAATTTAACAAGTGCAACAAACTTCACTCATTCAGTTAATGAATCGAACCGCATTCAAAATTTCAAAGAAAACAACTACACTCGCCGATTCAATGATACCAATTGCACCTGATAATTCAATGAATACAACTTCTTTCACTCAATCAAATTCTTTAACCTAATGCACTCATTCAATCGATCCAACGGCATTCATTCATTCATTGAATCAAACTTCACCCCTAGATTCAATGATGAAATGTTACTCATTCATTCATTCTCTTGAACTTAAGACACTCATTCAATGAAACAGAGTGTATTCATCCATTTTTTAAAATAGAAACTTCAATCGTTCAAGCAATGAAACAACCATTATTCATTTGTCAAGTGAAACAAACTTAACTCATTCAGTTGATGAATCTAACTGCATTCATTCTTTCAATAAAAGCAACAGCACTTTCCGATTCAATGATACCAACTGCATCTGATAATGCAATAAATAGAGCTTCTCTCATTCATCGAATTTCTTTGTCTGAACACACTCATTTGTGGAAACCAACTTCAATCGTACATTCAATAAACGAAGCAGTATTCATTGATTCAATGAAACAGACTTCCTACATTCATTTAAAGCATCCAACAGCACTCATTCTTTCAATGTTTCATTTAAAGAATCCAACTGCCGTTATTCTTTCAATGTATCAAAACTGCACTTACTAATTCAATGAAAGTAACTGAAGGTGTGAATTCAATAAGTACAGCTTCTGTCGTTCATTCAAATTCTCCATCTTATCTCTCGCATTCAATGAAACAAACTGCATTCATTCCTTCATTGCATCAAACTTCAACAGCAAATTCAGTGAATTAAACATTATTCATTGATTCAGTCAAACACACGTAACAAAATCATGGAATGAATCCAACTGCATTGCATTATTTCACTGAATCAAAATCTCCAATTCAATGAATCCAAATGCATCAGTTAATGCAATGTGCAGAGCTTCTCTCACTCATTCAATTTGTTGATCTTACAGCACTCATTCAATCTAAACAATGATTCATTCATTGAATCAAAATTCAACCCTACATTCAATAAATGAAACGTTACTCAATGATTCATTGTCTTGAAATTAACACACTCATTCAATGAAACAGACTGTATTCATTTATTGATATAAACTTCAACCGTACAAGCAATGAAACAACTGTTATTTATTTATCGAATGAAACAACCTTATCGCATTAAGTTAATGAATTTACCTCCATTCATTCCTTCAATGAAACCAACTGCACTGTCCGATTCAATGATACCAACTGCACCTGATAATGCAATCAATAGATCTTCTCTCATTCATCGAATTTCTCGGTCTGAACACACTCATTTGTTGAAACAAACGGCGTTCAGTCATTCAATCAATCAAACTTCAATGAACCAATCAGTATTCATCGATTCAGTGAAACAGACTTACCACACTCATTTAAAGAATCCAACTGCCGTTATTCTTTCAATGTATCAAACTGCACGTACTAATTCAATGAAAAGAACTGAAGGTGTGAATTGAATTAGTACAGCTTTTGTCGTTCATTCAATTTCTAAACCTTATCTCACTCATTCAAAGAAACAATCTGCATTCATTCCTTCATTGCATCAAACTTCAACCGCAACTTCAATGATTGAAACGTTATTCAATGATTCACTGAAACTTACTTAACACAGTCATGTAATGAATACAATTGCATTTCATTCTTTGATTGAATCAAACCCACCGATTCAAGGCATAAAATTGCATCTGTTAATTCAATGTGTAGAGCTCCTCTCACTCATTCAATTTCTTGAGCTTAAAGCACTCATTCAATGGAACCAACGGCAACCAACCATCAACCTTCGACACTACATTCAATGAATGAAACGTTACTCACTGTTCATTGTCTTCACTTGACACACTCATTCAATGAAACAAACTGTATCCATTCATTCATTAAATGAAACTTCAATCGTAGCAGCAATGAAACAACCGTTATAAATTTAACAAGTGCAACAAACTTCACTCATTCAGTTAATGAAGCGAACCGCATTCAAACTTTCAAAGAAAACAACTACACTCGCCGATTCAATGATACCAATTGCACCTGATAATTCAATGAATACAGCTTCTTTCACTCAATCAAATTCTTTAACCTAATGCACTCATTCAATCGATCCAACGGCATTCATTCATTCATTGAATCAAACTTCACCCCTAGATTCAATGATGAAACGTTACTCATTCATACATTCTCTTGAACGTAACACACTCATTCAATGAAACAGACTGTATTCATTCATTTTTTAAATAGAAACTTGAATCGTTCAAGCAATGACACAACCATTATTCATTTGTCAAGTGAAACAAACTTAACTCATTCAGTTAATGAATCTAACTGCATTCATTCTTTCAATAAAAGCAACTGCACTTTCCAATTCAATGATACCAACTGCACCTGATAATGCAATGTATAGAGCTTCTCTCATTCGTCGAATTTCTCGATCTTAACACACTCATTTGCTGAAACAAACCACGTTCATTCATTCACTCAATGAAACTTCAATCGTGAATTCATTGATTCAATGAAACAGACTTACCACATTCATTGATAGAATCCAACTGCCGTTATTCTTTCAATGTATCAAACAGCACTTACTAATTCAATGAAAGGAACTGAAGGTGTGAATTCAAAATGTTCAGCTTATTGATACCAATGATACCAACTGCACCTGATAATTCAATGAATACAGCTTCTTTCACTCAATCAAATTCTTTAACTTAATGCACTCATTAAATGGATCCAACGGCATTCATTCATTCATTGAATCAAACTTCACCCCTACATTCAATGATGAAATGTTACTCATTCATTCATTCTCTTGAACTTAAGACACTCATTCAATGAAACAGAGTGTATTCATCCATTTTATTAAATACAAACTTCAATCGTTCAATCAATGACACAACCATTATTCATTTGTCAAGTGAAACAAACTTAACTCATTCATTTGATGAATCTGACTGAATCTAATCATTCTTTCAATAAAAGCAACTGCACTTTCCGATTCAATGATACCAACGGTACCTGATAATTCAATGAACAGAGCTTCTCTCAATTATTGAATTTCTCGATCTTAACACACTCATTTGCTGAATCAAACGGCGTTCATTCATTAATTCAATCAAACTTCAATCGTACATTCGATAAACGAAGCAGTATGCATTGATTCAAAGCATCCAACATTTATTTAAATAATCCAACTGCAGTTATTCTTTCAATGTATCAATCTGCACTAACTAATTCAATGAAAGCAAGTGATTGCTTGAATTTAATGAGTACAGCGTCTAATCCTTCATTCAATTTCTCCACCTTAACTCAATCATTCAATGAAACAAACTGCATTCGTTCTTTCATTGCATCAAACTTCAACCGCAACTTCAATGAAAGAAACGTTTTGCATTGATTCAATGAAACATTGTTAACACAGTCATGTAATGAATCCAACTGCATTTCATTCTTTCATTGAATCAAATTCACTGACTCAATGAATCCAACTACATCTATCAATTCAATGCATAGAGCTTCTCTCACTCAACCATATTCTTTATCTTAATGCCCTCATTCAACGGAACCAACGGCATTTATTCATTCATTGAATCAAACTTCAACCCTAGTTTCAATGATTGAAACTTTACTAATTCATTCATTCTCTTGAACTTAAAACACTTATTCAATGAAACAGAGTGTATTCATTCATTTTTTAATAGAAGCTTCAACGTACAAGCAATTAAAAAACCATTCTTCATTTGTCGAGTGAAACAAAATTAACTCATTCTGTTAATGTATTAACTGCATTCATTCTTTCAATAAAACCAACTGCACTCAATGATCCCAACGGTACCTGATAATTCAATGAACAGTGATTCTATCATTCATTGAATTTCTCGATCTTAAAACACTCATTTGCTGGAACAAACCACGTTCATTCATTCATTCAATCAAACTTCAATCGTCCATTCAATGAACCAATCAGTTTTCATCGATTCAGTGAAACAGACTTACCACATTCATTTAAAGAATCCAACTACCGTTATTCTTTCAATGTATCATTCTGCACGTACTAATTCAATGAAAAGAACTGAAGGTGTGAATTGAATAAGTACAGCTTCTGTCGTTCATTCAATTTCTAAACCTTATCTCACTCATTCAAAGAAACAATCTGCATTCATTCCTTCATTGCATCAAACTTCAACCGCAACTTCAATGATTGAAACGTTATTCAATGATTCACTGAAACTTACTTAACACAGTCATGTAATGAATACAATTGCATTTCATTCTTTGATTGAATCAAACCCACCGATTCAAGGCATAAAATTGCATCTGTTAATTCAATGTGTAGAGCTCCTCTCACTCATTCAATTTCTTGAGCTTAAAGCACTCATTCAATGGAACCAACGGCAACCAACCATCAACCTTCGACACTACATTCAATGAATGAAACGTTACTCACTGTACATTGTCTTGAACTTGACACACTCATTCAATGAAACAGACTGTATCCATTCATTCATTAAAAGAAACTTGAATCGTAGCAGCAATGAAACAACCGTTATAAATTTAACAAGTGCAACAAACTTCACTCATTCAGTTAATGAATCGAACCGCATTCAAAATTTCAAAGAAAACAACTACACTCGCCGATTCAATGATACCAATTGCACCTGATAATTCAATGAATACAACTTCTTTCACTCAATCAAATTCTTTAACCTAATGCACTCATTCAATCGATCCAACGGCATTCATTCATTCATTGAATCAAACTTCACACCTAGATTCAATGATGAAATGTTACTCATTCATTCATTCTCTTGAACTTAAGACACTCATTCAATGAAACAGAGTGTATTCATCCATTTTTTAAAATAGAAACTTCAATCGTTCAAGCAATGAAACAACCATTATTCATTTGTCAAGTGAAACAAACTTAACTCATTCAGTTGATGAATCTAACTGCATTCATTCTTTCAATAAAAGCAACAGCACTTTCCGATTCAATGATACCAACTGCATCTGATAATGCAATAAATAGAGCTTCTCTCATTCATCGAATTTCTTTGTCTGAACACACTCATTTGTGGAAACCAACTTCAATCGTACATTCAATAAACGAAGCAGTATTCATTGATTCAATGAAACAGACTTCCTACATTCATTTAAAGCATCCAACAGCACTCATTCTTTCAATGTTTCATTTAAAGAATCCAACTGCCGTTATTCTTTCAATGTATCAAAACTGCACTTACTAATTCAATGAAAGTAACTGAAGGTGTGAATTCAATAAGTACAGCTTCTGTCGTTCATTCAAATTCTCCATCTTATCTCTCGCATTCAATGAAACAAACTGCATTCATTCCTTCATTGCATCAAACTTCAACAGCAAATTCAGTGAATTAAACATTATTCATTGATTCAGTCAAACACACGTAACAAAATCATGGAATGAATCCAACTGCATTGCATTATTTCACTGAATCAAAATCTCCAATTCAATGAATCCAAATGCATCAGTTAATGCAATGTGCAGAGCTTCTCTCACTCATTCAATTTGTTGATCTTACAGCACTCATTCAATCTAAACAATGATTCATTCATTGAATCAAAATTCAACCCTACATTCAATAAATGAAACGTTACTCAATGATTCATTGTCTTGAAATTAACACACTCATTCAATGAAACAGACTGTATTCATTTATTGATATAAACTTCAACCGTACAAGCAATGAAACAACTGTTATTTATTTATCGAATGAAACAACCTTATCGCATTAAGTTAATGAATTTACCTCCATTCATTCCTTCAATGAAACCAACTGCACTGTCCGATTCAATGATACCAACTGCACCTGATAATGCAATCAATAGATCTTCTCTCATTCATCGAATTTCTCGGTCTGAACACACTCATTTGTTGAAACAAACGGCGTTCATTCATTCAATCAATCAAACTTCAATGAACCAATCAGTATTCATCGATTCAGTGAAACAGACTTACCACACTCATTTAAAGAATCCAACTGCCGTTATTCTTTCAATGTATCAAACTGCACGTACTAATTCAATGAAAAGAACTGAAGGTGTGAATTGAATTAGTACAGCTTTTGTCGTTCATTCAATTTCTAAACCTTATCTCACTCATTCAAAGAAACAATCTGCATTCATTCCTTCATTGCATCAAACTTCAACCGCAACTTCAATGATTGAAACGTTATTCAAAGATTCACTGAAACTTACTTAACACAGTCATGTAATGAATACAATTGCATTTCATTCTTTGATTGAATCAAACCCACCGATTCAAGGCATAAAATTGCATCTGTTAATTCAATGTGTAGAGCTCCTCTCACTCATTCAATTTCTTGAGCTTAAAGCACTCATTCAATGGAACCAACGGCAACCAACCATCAACCTTCGACACTACATTCAATGAATGAAACGTTACTCACTGTTCATTGTCTTGAACTTGACACACTCATTCAATGAAACAAACTGTATCCATTCATTCATTAAATGAAACTTCAATCGTAGCAGCAATGAAACAACCGTTATAAATTTAACAAGTGCAACAAACTTCACTCATTCAGTTAATGAAGCGAACCGCATTCAAACTTTCAAAGAAAACAACTACACTCGCCGATTCAATGATACCAATTGCACCTGATAATTCAATGAATACAGCTTCTTTCACTCAATCAAATTCTTTAACCTAATGCACTCATTCAATCGATCCAACGGCATTCATTCATTCATTGAATCAAACTTCACCCCTAGATTCAATGATGAAACGTTACTCATTCATACATTCTCTTGAACGTAACACACTCATTCAATGAAACAGACTGTATTCATTCATTTTTTAAATAGAAACTTGAATCGTTCAAGCAAAGACACAACCATTATTCATTTGTCAAGTGAAACAAACTTAACTCATTCAGTTAATGAATCTAACTGCATTCATTCTTTCAATAAAAGCAACTGCACTTTCCGATTCAATGATACCAACTGCACCTGATAATGCAATGTATAGAGCTTCTCTCATTCGTCGAATTTCTCGATCTTAACACACTCATTTGCTGAAACAAACCACGTTCATTCATTCACTCAATGAAACTTCAATCGTGAATTCATTGATTCAATGAAACAGACTTACCACATTCATTGATAGAATCCAACTGCCGTTATTCTTTCAATGTATCAAACTGCACTTACTAATTCAATGAAAGGAACTGAAGGTGTGAATTCAAAATGTTCCGCTTATTGATACCAATGATACCAACTGCACCTGATAATTCAATGAATACAGCTTCTTTCACTCAATCAAATTCTTTAACTTAATGCACTCATTAAATGGATCCAACGGAATTCATTCATTCATTGAATCAAACTTCACCCCTAGATTCAATGATGAAATGTTACTCATTCATTCATTCTCTTGAACTTAAGACACTCATTCAATGAAACAGAGTGTATTCATCCATTTTTTTAAATACAAACTTCAATCGTTCAATCAATGACACAACCATTATTCATTTGTCAAGTGAAACAAACTTAACTCATTCATTTGATGAATCTGACTGAATCTAATCATTCTTTCAATAAAAGCAACTGCACTTTCCGATTCAATGATACCAACGGTACCTGATAATTCAATGAACAGAGCTTCTCTCAATTATTGAATTTCTCGATCTTAACACACTCATTTGCTGAATCAAACGGCGTTCATTCAATAATTCAATCAAACATCAATCGTACATTCGATAAACGAAGCAGTATGCATTGATTCAAAGCATCCAACATTTATTTCAAGAATCCAACTGCAGTTATTCTTTCAATGTATCAATCTGCACTAACTAATTCAATGAAAGCAAGTGATTGCTTGAATTTAATGAGTACAGCGTCTATCCTTCATTCAATTTCTCCACCTTAACTCAATCATTCAATGAAACAAACTGCATTCGTTCTTTCATTGCATCAAACTTCAACCGCAACTTCAATGAAAGAAACGTTTTGCATTGATTCAATGAAACATTGTTAACACAGTCATGTAATGAATCCAACTGCATTTCATTCTTTCATTGAATCAAATTCACTGACTCAATGAATCCAGCTACATCTATCAATTCAATGCATAGAGCTTCTCTCACTCAACCATATTCTTTATCTTAATGCCCTCATTCAACGGAACCAACGGCATTTATTCATTCATTGAATCAAACTTCAACCCTAGTTTCAATGATTGAAACTTTACTAATTCATTCATTCTCTTGAACTTAAAACACTTATTCAATGAAACAGAGTGTATTCATTCATTTTTTAATAGAAGCTTCAACGTACAAGCAATTAAAAAACCATTCTTCAATTGTCGAGTGAAACAAAATTAACTCATTCTGTTAATGTATTAACTGCATTCATTCTTTCAATAAAACCAACTGCACTCAATGATCCCAACGGTACCTGATAATTCAATGAACAGTGATTCTATCATTCATTGAATTTCTCGATCTTAACACACACATTTGCTGAAACAAACCACGTTCATTCATTCATTCAATCAAACTTCAATCGTCCATTCAATGAACCAATCAGTATTCATCGATTCAGTGAAACAGACTTACCACATTCATTTAAAGAATCCAACTGCCGTTATTCTTTCAATGTATCAAACTGCACGTACTAATTCAATGAAAAGAACTAAAGGTGTGAATTGAATTAGTACAGCTTTTGTCGTTCATTCAATTTCTAAACCTTATCTCACTCATTCAAAGAAACAATCTGCATTCATTCCTTCATTGCATCAAACTTCAACCGCAACTTCAATGATTGAAACGTTATTCAATGATTCACTGAAACTTACTTAACACAGTCATGTAATGAATACAATTGCATTTCATTCTTTGATTGAATCAAACCCACCGATTCAAGGCATAAAATTGCATCTGTTAATTCAATGTGTAGAGCTCCTCTCACTCATTCAATTTCTTGAGCTTAAAGCACTCATTCAATGGAACCAACGGCAACCAACCATCAACCTTCGACACTACATTCAATGAATGAAACGTTACTCACTGTTCATTGTCTTGAACTTGACACACTCATTCAATGAAACAAACTGTATCCATTCATTCATTAAATGAAACTTCAATCGTAGCAGCAATGAAACAACCGTTATAAATTTAACAAGTGCAACAAACTTCACTCATTCAGTTAATGAAGCGAACCGCATTCAAACTTTCAAAGAAAACAACTACACTCGCCGATTCAATGATACCAATTGCACCTGATAATTCAATGAATACAGCTTCTTTCACTCAATCAAATTCTTTAACCTAATGCACTCATTCAATCGATCCAACGGCATTCATTCATTCATTGAATCAAACTTCACCCCTAGATTCAATGATGAAACGTTACTCATTCATACATTCTCTTGAACGTAACACACTCATTCAATGAAACAGACTGTATTCATTCATTTTTTAAATAGAAACTTGAATCGTTCAAGCAATGACACAACCATTATTCATTTGTCAAGTGAAACAAACTTAACTCATTCAGTTAATGAATCTAACTGCATTCATTCTTTCAATAAAAGCAACTGCACTTTCCGATTCAATGATACCAACTGCACCTGATAATGCAATGTATAGAGCTTCTCTCATTCGTCGAATTTCTCGATCTTAACACACTCATTTGCTGAAACAAACCACGTTCATTCATTCACTCAATGAAACTTCAATCGTGAATTCATTGATTCAATGAAACAGACTTACCACATTCATTGATAGAATCCAACTGCCGTTATTCTTTCAATGTATCAAACTGCACTTACTAATTCAATGAAAGGAACTGAAGGTGTGAATTCAAAATGTTCAGCTTATTGATACCAATGATACCAACTGCACCTGATAATTCAATGAATACAGCTTCTTTCACTCAATCAAATTCTTTAACTTAATGCACTCATTCAATGGATCCAACGGCATTCATTCATTCATTTGATGAATCTGACTGAATCTAATCATTCTTTCAATAAAAGCAACTGCACTTTCCGATTCAATGATACCAACGGTACCTGATAATTCAATGAACAGAGCTTCTCTCAATTATTGAATTTCTCGATCTTAACACACTCATTTGCTGAATCAAACGGCGTTCATTCAATAATTCAATCAAACTTCAATCGTACATTCGATAAACGAAGCAGTATGCATTGATTCAAAGCATCCAACATTTATTTCAAGAATCCAACTGCAGTTATTCTTTCAATGTATCAATCTGCACTAACTAATTCAATGAAAGCAAGTGATTGCTTGAATTTAATGAGTACAGCGTCTATCCTTCATTCAATTTCTCCACCTTAACTCAATCATTCAATGAAACAAACTGCATTCGTTCTTTCATTGCATCAAACTTCAACCGCAACTTCAATGAAAGAAACGTTTTGCATTGATTCAATGAAACATTGTTAACACAGTCATGTAATGAATCCAACTGCATTTCATTCTTTCATTGAATCAAATTCACTGACTCAATGAATCCAACTACATCTATCAATTCAATGCATAGAGCTTCTCTCACTCAACCATATTCTTTATCTTAATGCCCTCATTCAACGGAACCAACGGCATTTATTCATTCATTGAATCAAACTTCAACCCTAGTTTCAATGATTGAAACTTTACTAATTCATTCATTCTCTTGAACTTAAAACACTTATTCAATGAAACAGAGTGTATTCATTCATTTTTTAATAGAAGCTTCAACGTACAAGCAATTAAAAAAACATTCTTCATTTGTCGAGTGAAACAAACTTAACTCATTCTGTTAATGCATTCATTCTTTCAATAAAACCAACTGCACTCAATGATCCCAACGGTACCTGATAATTCAATGAACAGTGATTCTATCATTCATTGAATTTCTCGATCTTAAAACACTCATTTGCTGGAACAAACCACGTTCATTCATTCATTCAATCAAACTTCAATCGTCCATTCAATGAACCAATCAGTATTCATCGATGCAGTGAAACAGACTTACCACATTCATTTAAAGAATCCAACTGCCGTTATTCTTTCAATGTATCAAAACTGCACTTACTAATTCAATGAAAGTAACTGAAGGTGTGAATTCAATAAGTACAGCTTCTGTCGTTCATTCAAATTCTCCATCTTATCTCTCGCATTCAATGAAACAAACTGCATTCATTCCTTCATTGCATCAAACTTCAACAGCAAATTCAGTGAATTAAACATTATTCATTGATTCATTCAAACACACGTAACAAAATCATGGAATGAATCCAACTGCATTGCATTATTTCACTGAATCAAAATCTCCAATTCAATGAATCCAAATGCATCAGTTAATGCAATGTGCAGAGCTTCTCTCACTCATTCAATTTGTTGATCTTACAGCACTCATTCAATCTAAACAATGATTCATTCATTGAATCAAAATTCAACCCTACATTCAATAAATGAAACGTTACTCAATGATTCATTGTCTTGAAATTAACACACTCATTCAATGAAACAGACTGTATTCATTTATTGATATAAACTTCAACCGTACAAGCAATGAAACAACTGTTATTTATTTATCGAATGAAACAACCTTATCGCATTAAGTTAATGAATTTACCTCCATTCATTCCTTCAATGAAACCAACTGCACTGTCCGATTCAATGATACCAACTGCACCTGATAATGCAATCAATAGATCTTCTCTCATTCATCGAATTTCTCGGTCTGAACACACTCATTTGTTGAAACAAACGGCGTTCATTCATTCAATCAATCAAACTTCAATGAACCAATCAGTATTCATCGATTCAGTGAAACAGACTTACCACACTCATTTAAAGAATCCAACTGCCGTTATTCTTTCAATGTATCAAACTGCACGTACTAATTCAATGAAAAGAACTGAAGGTGTGAATTGAATTAGTACAGCTTTTGTCGTTCATTCAATTTCTAAACCTTATCTCACTCATTCAAAGAAACAATCTGCATTCATTCCTTCATTGCATCAAACTTCAACCGCAACTTCAATGATTGAAACGTTATTCAATGATTCACTGAAACTTACTTAACACAGTCATGTAATGAATACAATTGCATTTCATTCTTTGATTGAATCAAACCCACCGATTCAAGGCATAAAATTGCATCTGTTAATTCAATGTGTAGAGCTCCTCTCACTCATTCAATTTCTTGAGCTTAAAGCACTCATTCAATGGAACCAACGGCAACCAACCATCAACCTTCGACACTACATTCAATGAATGAAACGTTACTCACTGTTCATTGTCTTGAACTTGACACACTCATTCAATGAAACAAACTGTATCCATTCATTCATTAAATGAAACTTCAATCGTAGCAGCAATGAAACAACCGTTATAAATTTAACAAGTGCAACAAACTTCACTCATTCAGTTAATGAAGCGAACCGCATTCAAACTTTCAAAGAAAACAACTACACTCGCCGATTCAATGATACCAATTGCACCTGATAATTCAATGAATACAGCTTCTTTCACTCAATCAAATTCTTTAACCTAATGCACTCATTCAATCGATCCAACGGCATTCATTCATTCATTGAATCAAACGTCACCCCTAGATTCAATGATGAAACGTTACTCATTCATACATTCTCTTGAACGTAACACACTCATTCAATGAAACAGACTGTATTCATTCATTTTTTAAATAGAAACTTGAATCGTTCAAGCAATGACACAACCATTATTCATTTGTCAAGTGAAACAAACTTAACTCATTCAGTTAATGAATCTAACTGCATTCATTCTTTCAATAAAAGCAACTGCACTTTCCGATTCAATGATACCAACTGCACCTGATAATGCAATGTATAGAGCTTCTCTCATTCGTCGAATTTCTCGATCTTAACACACTCATTTGCTGAAACAAACCACGTTCATTCATTCACTCAATGAAACTTCAATCGTGAATTCATTGATTCAATGAAACAGACTTACCACATTCATTGATAGAATCCAACTGCCGTTATTCTTTCAATGTATCAAACTGCACTTACTAATTCAATGAAAGGAACTGAAGGTGTGAATTCAAAATGTTCAGCTTATTGATACCAATGATACCAACTGCACCTGATAATTCAATGAATACAGCTTCTTTCACTCAATCAAATTCTTTAACTTAATGCACTCATTAAATGGATCCAACGGCATTCATTCATTCATTGAATCAAACTTCACCCCTAGATTCAATGATGAAATGTTACTCATTCATTCATTCTCTTGAACTTAAGACACTCATTCAATGAAACAGAGTGTATTCATCCATTTTTTTAAATACAAACTTCAATCGTTCAATCAATGACACAACCATTATTCATTTGTCAAGTGAAACAAACTTAACTCATTCATTTGATGAATCTGACTGAATCTAATCATTCTTTCAATAAAAGCAACTGCACTTTCCGATTCAATGATACCAACGGTACCTGATAATTCAATGAACAGAGCTTCTCTCAATTATTGAATTTCTCGATCTTAACACACTCATTTGCTGAATCAAACGGCGTTCATTCAATAATTCAATCAAACATCAATCGTACATTCGATAAACGAAGCAGTATGCATTGATTCAAAGCATCCAACATTTATTTCAAGAATCCAACTGCAGTTATTCTTTCAATGTATCAATCTGCACTAACTAATTCAATGAAAGCAAGTGATTGCTTGAATTTAATGAGTACAGCGTCTATCCTTCATTCAATTTCTCCACCTTAACTCAATCATTCAATGAAACAAACTGCATTCGTTCTTTCATTGCATCAAACTTCAACCGCAACTTCAATGAAAGAAACGTTTTGCATTGATTCAATGAAACATTGTTAACACAGTCATGTAATGAATCCAACTGCATTTCATTCTTTCATTGAATCAAATTCACTGACTCAATGAATCCAACTACATCTATCAATTCAATGCATAGAGCTTCTCTCACTCAACCATATTCTTTATCTTAATGCCCTCATTCAACGGAACCAACGGCATTTATTCATTCATTGAATCAAACTTCAACCCTAGTTTCAATGATTGAAACTTTACTAATTCATTCATTCTCTTGAACTTAAAACACTTATTCAATGAAACAGAGTGTATTCATTCATTTTTTAATAGAAGCTTCAACGTACAAGCAATTAAAAAACCATTCTTCAATTGTCGAGTGAAACAAAATTAACTCATTCTGTTAATGTATTAACTGCATTCATTCTTTCAATAAAACCAACTGCACTCAATGATCCCAACGGTACCTGATAATTCAATGAACAGTGATTCTATCATTCATTGAATTTCTCGATCTTAACACACACATTTGCTGAAACAAACCACGTTCATTCATTCATTCAATCAAACTTCAATCGTCCATTCAATGAACCAATCAGTATTCATCGATTCAGTGAAACAGACTTACCACATTCATTTAAAGAATCCAACTGCCGTTATTCTTTCAATGTATCAAAACTGCACTTACTAATTCAATGAAAGTAACTGAAGGTGTGAATTCAATAAGTACAGCTTCTGTCGTTCATTCAAATTCTCCATCTTATCTCTCGCATTCAATGAAACAAACTGCATTCATTCCTTCATTGCATCAAACTTCAACAGCAAATTCAGTGAATTAAACGTTATTCATTGATTCAGTCAAACACACGTAACAAAATCATGGAATGAATCCAACTGCATTGCATTATTTCACTGAATCAAAATCTCCAATTCAATGAATCCAAATGCATCTGTTTATGCAATGTGCAGAGCTTCTCTCACTCATTCAATTTGTTGATCTTACAGCACTCATTCAATCTAAACAATGATTCATTCATTGAATCAAAATTCAACCCTACATTCAATAAATGAAACGTTACTCAATGATTCATTGTCTTGAAATTAACACACTCATTCAATGAAACAGACTGTATTCATTTATTGATATAAACTTCAACCGTACAAGCAATGAAACAACTGTTATTTATTTATCGAATGAAACAACCTTATCGCATTAAGTTAATGAATTTACCTCCATTCATTCCTTCAATGAAACCAACTGCACTGTCCGATTCAATGATACCAACTGCACCTGATAATGCAATCAATAGATCTTCTCTCATTCATCGAATTTCTCGGTCTGAACACACTCATTTGTTGAAACAAACGGCGTTCATTCATTCAATCAATCAAACTTCAATGAACCAATCAGTATTCATCGATTCAGTGAAACAAACTTACCACATTCATTTAAAGAATCCAACTGCCGTTATTCTTTCAATGTATCAAACTGCACGCACTAATTCAATGAAAGGAACTGAAGGTGTGAATTGAATTAGTACAGCTTTTGTCGTTCATTCAATTTCTAAACCTTATCTCACTCATTCAAAGAAACAATCTGCATTCATTCCTTCATTGCATCAAACTTCAACCGCAACTTCAATGATTGAAACGTTATTCAATGATTCACTGAAACTTACTTAACACAGTCATGTAATGAATACAATTGCATTTCATTCTTTGATTGAATCAAACCCACCGATTCAAGGCATAAAATTGCATCTGTTAATTCAATGTGTAGAGCTCCTCTCAATCATTCAATTTCTTGAGCTTAAAGCACTCATTCAATGGAACCAACGGCAACCAACCATCAACCTTCGACACTACATTCAATGAATGAAACGTTACTCACTGTTCATTGTCTTGAACTTGACACACTCATTCAATGAAACAAACTGTATCCATTCATTCATTAAATGAAACTTCAATCGTAGCAGCAATGAAACAACCGTTATAAATTTAACAAGTGCAACAAACTTCACTCATTCAGTTAATGAAGCGAACCGCATTCAAACTTTCAAAGAAAACAACTACACTCGCCGATTCAATGATACCAATTGCACCTGATAATTCAATGAATACAGCTTCTTTCACTCAATCAAATTCTTTAACCTAATGCACTCATTCAATCGATCCAACGGCATTCATTCATTCATTGAATCAAACTTCACCCCTAGATTCAATGATGAAACGTTACTCATTCATACATTCTCTTGAACGTAACACACTCATTCAATGAAACAGACTGTATTCATTCATTTTTTAAATAGAAACTTGAATCGTTCAAGCAATGACACAACCATTATTCATTTGTCAAGTGAAACAAACTTAACTCATTCAGTTAATGAATCTAACTGCATTCATTCTTTCAATAAAAGCAACTGCACTTTCCGATTCAATGATACCAACTGCACCTGATAATGCAATGTATAGAGCTTCTCTCATTCGTCGAATTTCTCGATCTTAACACACTCATTTGCTGAAACAAACCACGTTCATTCATTCACTCAATGAAACTTCAATCGTGAATTCATTGATTCAATGAAACAGACTTACCACATTCATTGATAGAATCCAACTGCCGTTATTCTTTCAATGTATCAAACTGCACTTACTAATTCAATGAAAGGAACTGAAGGTGTGAATTCAAAATGTTCAGCTTATTGATACCAATGATACCAACTGCACCTGATAATTCAATGAATACAGCTTCTTTCACTCAATCAAATTCTTTAACTTAATGCACTCATTAAATGGATCCAACGGCATTCATTCATTCATTGAATCAAACTTCACCCCTAGATTCAATGATGAAATGTTACTCATTCATTCATTCTCTTGAACTTAAGACACTCATTCAATGAAACAGAGTGTATTCATCCATTTTTTTAAATACAAACTTCAATCGTTCAATCAATGACACAACCATTATTCATTTGTCAAGTGAAACAAACTTAACTCATTCATTTGATGAATCTGACTGAATCTAATCATTCTTTCAATAAAAGCAACTGCACTTTCCGATTCAATGATACCAACGGTACCTGATAATTCAATGAACAGAGCTTCTCTCAATTATTGAATTTCTCGATCTTAACACACTCATTTGCTGAATCAAACGGCGTTCATTCAATAATTCAATCAAACATCAATCGTACATTCGATAAACGAAGCAGTATGCATTGATTCAAAGCATCCAACATTTATTTCAAGAATCCAACTGCAGTTATTCTTTCAATGTATCAATCTGCACTAACTAATTCAATGAAAGCAAGTGATTGCTTGAAGTTAATGAGTACAGCGTCTATCCTTCATTCAATTTCTCCACCTTAACTCAATCATTCAATGAAACAAACTGCATTCGTTCTTTCATTGCATCAAACTTCAACCGCAACTTCAATGAAAGAAACGTTTTGCATTGATTCAATGAAACATTGTTAACACAGTCATGTAATGAATCCAACTGCATTTCATTCTTTCATTGAATCAAATTCACTGACTCAATGAATCCAACTACATCTATCAATTCAATGCATAGAGCTTCTCTCACTCAACCATATTCTTTATCTTAATGCCCTCATTCAACGGAACCAACGGCATTTATTCATTCATTGAATCAAACTTCAACCCTAGTTTCAATGATTGAAACTTTACTAATTCATTCATTCTCTTGAACTTAAAACACTTATTCAATGAAACAGAGTGTATTCATTCATTTTTTAATAGAAGCTTCAACGTACAAGCAATTAAAAAACCATTCTTCAATTGTCGAGTGAAACAAAATTAACTCATTCTGTTAATGTATTAACTGCATTCATTCTTTCAATAAAACCAACTGCACTCAATGATCCCAACGGTACCTGATAATTCAATGAACAGTGATTCTATCATTCATTGAATTTCTCGATCTTAACACACACATTTGCAGAAACAAACCACGTTCATTCATTCATTCAATCAAACTTCAATCGTCCATTCAATGAACCAATCAGTATTCATCGATTCAGTGAAACAGACTTACCACATTCATTTAAAGAATCCAACTGCCGTTATTCTTTCAATGTATCAAAACTGCACTTACTAATTCAATGAAAGTAACTGAAGGTGTGAATTCAATAAGTACAGCTTCTGTCGTTCATTCAAATTCTCCATCTTATCTCTCGCATTCAATGAAACAAACTGCATTCATTCCTTCATTGCATCAAACTTCAACAGCAAATTCAGTGAATTAAACGTTATTCATTGATTCAGTCAAACACACGTAACAAAATCATGGAATGAATCCAACTGCATTGCATTATTTCACTGAATCAAAATCTCCAATTCAATGAATCCAAATGCATCTGTTTATGCAATGTGCAGAGCTTCTCTCACTCATTCAATTTGTTGATCTTACAGCACTCATTCAATCTAAACAATGATTCATTCATTGAATCAAAATTCAACCCTACATTCAAAAAATGAAACGTTACTCAATGATTCATTGTCTTGAAATTAACACACTCATTCAATGAAACAGACTGTATTCATTTATTGATATAAACTTCAACCGTACAAGCAATGAAACAACTGTTATTTATTTATCGAATGAAACAACCTTATCGCATTAAGTTAATGAATTTACCTCCATTCATTCCTTCAATGAAACCAACTGCACTGTCCGATTCAATGATACCAACTGCACCTGATAATGCAATCAATAGATCTTCTCTCATTCATCGAATTTCTCGGTCTGAACACACTCATTTGTTGAAACAAACGGCGTTCATTCATTCAATCAATCAAACTTCAATGAACCAATCAGTATTCATCGATTCAGTGAAACAAACTTACCACATTCATTTAAAGAATCCAACTGCCGTTATTCTTTCAATGTATCAAACTGCACGCACTAATTCAATGAAAGGAACTGAAGGTGTGAATTGAATTAGTACAGCTTTTGTCGTTCATTCAATTTCTAAACCTTATCTCACTCATTCAAAGAAACAATCTGCATTCATTCCTTCATTGCATCAAACTTCAACCGCAACTTCAATGATTGAAACGTTATTCAATGATTCACTGAAACTTACTTAACACAGTCATGTAATGAATACAATTGCATTTCATTCTTTGATTGAATCAAACCCACCGATTCAAGGCATAAAATTGCATCTGTTAATTCAATGTGTAGAGCTCCTCTCACTCATTCAATTTCTTGAGCTTAAAGCACTCATTCAATGGAACCAACGGCAACCAACCATCAACCTTCGACACTACATTCAATGAATGAAACGTTACTCACTGTTCATTGTCTTGAACTTGACACACTCATTCAATGAAACAAACTGTATCCATTCATTCATTAAATGAAACTTCAATCGTAGCAGCAATGAAACAACCGTTATAAATTTAACAAGTGCAACAAACTTCACTCATTCAGTTAATGAAGCGAACCGCATTCAAACTTTCAAAGAAAACAACTACACTCGCCGATTCAATGATACCAATTGCACCTGATAATTCAATGAATACAGCTTCTTTCACTCAATCAAATTCTTTAACCTAATGCACTCATTCAATCGATCCAACGGCATTCATTCATTCATTGAATCAAACTTCACCCCTAGATTCAATGATGAAACGTTACTCATTCATACATTCTCTTGAACGTAACACACTCATTCAATGAAACAGACTGTATTCATTCATTTTTTAAATATAAAGTTGAATCGTTCAAGCAATGACACAACCATTATTCATTTGTCAAGTGAAACAAACTTAACTCATTCAGTTAATGAATCTAACTGCATTCATTCTTTCAATAAAAGCAACTGCACTTTCCGATTCAATGATACCAACTGCACCTGATAATGCAATGTATAGAGCTTCTCTCATTCGTCGAATTTCTCGATCTTAACACACTCATTTGCTGAAACAAACCACGTTCATTCATTCACTCAATGAAACTTCAATCGTGAATTCATTGATTCAATGAAACAGACTTACCACATTCATTGATAGAATCCAACTGCCGTTATTCTTTCAATGTATCAAACTGCACTTACTAATTCAATGAAAGGAACTGAAGGTGTGAATTCAAAATGTTCCGCTTATTGATACCAATGATACCAACTGCACCTGATAATTCAATGAATACAGCTTCTTTCACTCAATCAAATTCTTTAACTTAATGCACTCATTAAATGGATCCAACGGCATTCATTCATTCATTGAATCAAACTTCACTCCTAGATTCAATGATGAAATGTTACTCATTCATTCATTCTCTTGAACTTAAGACACTCATTCAATGAAACAGAGTGTATTCATCCATTTTTTTAAATACAAACTTCAATCGTTCAATCAATGACACAACCATTATTCATTTGTCAAGTGAAACAAACTTAACTCATTCATTTGATGAATCTGACTGAATCTAATCATTCTTTCAATAAAAGCAACTGCACTTTCCGATTCAATGATACCAACGGTACCTGATAATTCAATGAACAGAGCTTCTCTCAATTATTGAATTTCTCGATCTTAACACACTCATTTGCTGAATCAAACGGCGTTCATTCAATAATTCAATCAAACATCAATCGTACATTCGATAAACGAAGCAGTATGCATTGATTCAAAGCATCCAACATTTATTTCAAGAATCCAACTGCAGTTATTCTTTCAATGTATCAATCTGCACTAACTAATTCAATGAAAGCAAGTGATTGCTTGAATTTAATGAGTACAGCGTCTATCCTTCATTCAATTTCTCCACCTTAACTCAATCATTCAATGAAACAAACTGCATTCGTTCTTTCATTGCATCAAACTTCAACCGCAACTTCAATGAAAGAAACGTTTTGCATTGATTCAATGAAACATTGTTAACACAGTCATGTAATGAATCCAACTGCATTTCATTCTTTCATTGAATCAAATTCACTGACTCAATGAATCCAACTACATCTATCAATTCAATGCATAGAGCTTCTCTCACTCAACCATATTTTTTATCTTAATGCCCTCATTCAACGGAACCAACGGCATTTATTCATTCATTGAATCAAACTTCAACCCTAGTTTCAATGATTGAAACTTTACTAATTCATTCATTCTCTTGAACTTAAAACACTTATTCAATGAAACAGAGTGTATTCATTCATTTTTTAATAGAAGCTTCAACGTACAAGCAATTAAAAAACCATTCTTCATTTGTCGAGTGAAACAAACTTAACTCATTCTGTTAATGTATTAACTGCATTCATTCTTTCAATAAAACCAACTGCACTCAATGATCCCAACGGTACCTGATAATTCAATGAACAGTGATTCTATCATTCATTGAATTTCTCGATCTTAAAACACTCATTTGCTGGAACAAACCACGTTCATTCATTCATTCAATCAAACTTCAATCGTCCATTCAATGAACCAATCAGTATTCATCGATGCAGTGAAACAGACTTACCACATTCATTTAAAGAATCCAACTGCCGTTCTTCTTTCAATGTATCAAAACTGCACTTACTAATTCAATGAAAAGAACTGAAGGTGTGAATTCAATAAGTACAGCTTCTGTCGTTCATTCAAATTCTCCATCTTATCTCTCGCATTCAATGAAACAAACTGCATTCATTCCTTCATTGCATCAAACTTCAACAGCAAATTCAGTGAATTAAACGTTATTCATTGATTCAGTCAAACACACGTAACAAAATCATGGAATGAATCCAACTGCATTGCATTATTTCACTGAATCAAAATCTCCAATTCAATGAATCCAAATGCATCTGTTTATGCAATGTGCAGAGCTTCTCTCACTCATTCAATTTGTTGATCTTACAGCACTCATTCAATCTAAACAATGATTCATTCATTGAATCAAAATTCAACCCTACATTCAAAAAATGAAACGTTACTCAATGATTCATTGTCTTGAAATTAACACACTCATTCAATGAAACAGACTGTATTCATTTATTGATATAAACTTCAACCGTACAAGCAATGAAACAACTGTTATTTATTTATCGAATGAAACAACCTTATCGCATTAAGTTAATGAATTTACCTCCATTCATTCCTTCAATGAAACCAACTGCACTGTCCGATTCAATGATACCAACTGCACCTGATAATGCAATCAATAGATCTTCTCTCATTCATCGAATTTCTCGGTCTGAACACACTCATTTGTTGAAACAAACGGCGTTCATTCATTCAATCAATCAAACTTCAATGAACCAATCAGTATTCATCGATTCAGTGAAACAAACTTACCACATTCATTTAAAGAATCCAACTGCCGTTATTCTTTCAATGTATCAAACTGCACGCACTAATTCAATGAAAGGAACTGAAGGTGTGAATTGAATTAGTACAGCTTTTGTCGTTCATTCAATTTCTAAACCTTATCTCACTCATTCAAAGAAACAATCTGCATTCATTCCTTCATTGCATCAAACTTCAACCGCAACTTCAATGATTGAAACGTTATTCAATGATTCACTGAAACTTACTTAACACAGTCATGTAATGAATACAATTGCATTTCATTCTTTGATTGAATCAAACCCACCGATTCAAGGCATAAAATTGCATCTGTTAATTCAATGTGTAGAGCTCCTCTCAATCATTCAATTTCTTGAGCTTAAAGCACTCATTCAATGGAACCAACGGCAACCAACCATCAACCTTCGACACTACATTCAATGAATGAAACGTTACTCACTGTTCATTGTCTTGAACTTGACACACTCATTCAATGAAACAAACTGTATCCATTCATTCATTAAATGAAACTTCAATCGTAGCAGCAATGAAACAACCGTTATAAATTTAACAAGTGCAACAAACTTCACTCATTCAGTTAATGAAGCGAACCGCATTCAAACTTTCAAAGAAAACAACTACACTCGCCGATTCAATGATACCAATTGCACCTGATAATTCAATGAATACAGCTTCTTTCACTCAATCAAATTCTTTAACCTAATGCACTCATTCAATCGATCCAACGGCATTCATTCATTCATTGAATCAAACTTCACCCCTAGATTCAATGATGAAACGTTACTCATTCATAAATTCTCTTGAACGTAACACACTCATTCAATGAAACAGACTGTATTCATTCATTTTTTAAATAGAAACTTGAATCGTTCAAGCAATGACACAACCATTATTCATTTGTCAAGTGAAACAAACTTAACTCATTCAGTTAATGAATCTAACTGCATTCATTCTTTCAATAAAAGCAACTGCACTTTCCGATTCAATGATACCAACTGCACCTGATAATGCAATGTATAGAGCTTCTCTCATTCGTCGAATTTCTCGATCTTAACACACTCATTTGCTGAAACAAACCACGTTCATTCATTCACTCAATGAAACTTCAATCGTGAATTCATTGATTCAATGAAACAGACTTACCACATTCATTGATAGAATCCAACTGCCGTTATTCTTTCAATGTATCAAACTGCACTTACTAATTCAATGAAAGGAACTGAAGGTGTGAATTCAAAATGTTCCGCTTATTGATACCAATGATACCAACTGCACCTGATAATTCAATGAATACAGCTTCTTTCACTCAATCAAATTCTTTAACTTAATGCACTCATTAAATGGATCCAACGGCATTCATTCATTCATTGAATCAAACTTCACCCCTAGATTCAATGATGAAATGTTACTCATTCATTCATTCTCTTGAACTTAAGACACTCATTCAATGAAACAGAGTGTATTCATCCATTTTTTTAAATACAAACTTCAATCGTTCAATCAATGACACAACCATTATTCATTTGTCAAGTGAAACAAACTTAACTCATTCATTTGATGAATCTGACTGAATCTAATCATTCTTTCAATAAAAGCAACTGCACTTTCCGATTCAATGATACCAACGGTACCTGATAATTCAATGAACAGAGCTTCTCTCAATTATTGAATTTCTCGATCTTAACACACTCATTTGCTGAATCAAACGGCGTTCATTCAATAATTCAATCAAACATCAATCGTACATTCGATAAACGAAGCAGTATGCATTGATTCAAAGCATCCAACATTTATTTCAAGAATCCAACTGCAGTTATTCTTTCAATGTATCAATCTGCACTAACTAATTCAATGAAAGCAAGTGATTGCTTGAATTTAATGAGTACAGCGTCTATCCTTCATTCAATTTCTCCACCTTAACTCAATCATTCAATGAAACAAACTGCATTCGTTCTTTCATTGCATCAAACTTCAACCGCAACTTCAATGAAAGAAACGTTTTGCATTGATTCAATGAAACATTGTTAACACAGTCATGTAATGAATCCAACTGCATTTCATTCTTTCATTGAATCAAATTCACTGACTCAATGAATCCAACTACATCTATCAATTCAATGCATAGAGCTTCTCTCACTCAACCATATTTTTTATCTTAATGCCCTCATTCAACGGAACCAACGGCATTTATTCATTCATTGAATCAAACTTCAACCCTAGTTTCAATGATTGAAACTTTACTAATTCATTCATTCTCTTGAACTTAAAACACTTATTCAATGAAACAGAGTGTATTCATTCATTTTTTAATAGAAGCTTCAACGTACAAGCAATTAAAAAACCATTCTTCATTTGTCGAGTGAAACAAACTTAACTCATTCTGTTAATGTATTAACTGCATTCATTCTTTCAATAAAACCAACTGCACTCAATGATCCCAACGGTACCTGATAATTCAATGAACAGTGATTCTATCATTCATTGAATTTCTCGATCTTAAAACACTCATTTGCTGGAACAAACCACGTTCATTCATTCATTCAATCAAACTTCAATCGTCCATTCAATGAACCAATCAGTATTCATCGATGCAGTGAAACAGACTTACCACATTCATTTAAAGAATCCAACTGCCGTTCTTCTTTCAATGTATCAAAACTGCACTTACTAATTCAATGAAAAGAACTGAAGGTGTGAATTGAATTAGTACAGCTTTTGTCGTTCATTCAATTTCTAAACCTTATCTCACTCATTCAAAGAAACAATCTGCATTCATTCCTTCATTGCATCAAACTTCAACCGCAACTTCAATGATTGAAACGTTATTCAATGATTCACTGAAACTTACTTAACACAGTCATGTAATGAATACAATTGCATTTCATTCTTTGATTGAATCAAACCCACCGATTCAAGGCATAAAATTGCATCTGTTAATTCAATGTGTAGAGCTCCTCTCAATCATTCAATTTCTTGAGCTTAAAGCACTCATTCAATGGAACCAACGGCAACCAACCATCAACCTTCGACACTACATTCAATGAATGAAACGTTACTCACTGTTCATTGTCTTGAACTTGACACACTCATTCAATGAAACAAACTGTATCCATTCATTCATTAAATGAAACTTCAATCGTAGCAGCAATGAAACAACCGTTATAAATTTAACAAGTGCAACAAACTTCACTCATTCAGTTAATGAAGCGAACCGCATTCAAACTTTCAAAGAAAACAACTACACTCGCCGATTCAATGATACCAATTGCACCTGATAATTCAATGAATACAGCTTCTTTCACTCAATCAAATTCTTTAACCTAATGCACTCATTCAATCGATCCAACGGCATTCATTCATTCATTGAATCAAACTTCACCCCTAGATTCAATGATGAAACGTTACTCATTCATAAATTCTCTTGAACGTAACACACTCATTCAATGAAACAGACTGTATTCATTCATTTTTTAAATATAAAGTTGAATCGTTCAAGCAATGACACAACCATTATTCATTTGTCAAGTGAAACAAACTTAACTCATTCAGTTAATGAATCTAACTGCATTCATTCTTTCAATAAAAGCAACTGCACTTTCCGATTCAATGATACCAACTGCACCTGATAATGCAATGTATAGAGCTTCTCTCATTCGTCGAATTTCTCGATCTTAACACACTCATTTGCTGAAACAAACCACGTTCATTCATTCACTCAATGAAACTTCAATCGTGAATTCATTGATTCAATGAAACAGACTTACCACATTCATTGATAGAATCCAACTGCCGTTATTCTTTCAATGTATCAAACTGCACTTACTAATTCAATGAAAGGAACTGAAGGTGTGAATTCAAAATGTTCCGCTTATTGATACCAATGATACCAACTGCACCTGATAATTCAATGAATACAGCTTCTTTCACTCAATCAAATTCTTTAACTTAATGCACTCATTAAATGGATCCAACGGCATTCATTCATTCATTGAATCAAACTTCACCCCTAGATTCAATGATGAAATGTTACTCATTCATTCATTCTCTTGAACTTAAGACACTCATTCAATGAAACAGAGTGTATTCATCCATTTTTTTAAATACAAACTTCAATCGTTCAATCAATGACACAACCATTATTCATTTGTCAAGTGAAACAAACTTAACTCATTCATTTGATGAATCTGACTGAATCTAATCATTCTTTCAATAAAAGCAACTGCACTTTCCGATTCAATGATACCAACGGTACCTGATAATTCAATGAACAGAGCTTCTCTCAATTATTGAATTTCTCGATCTTAACACACTCATTTGCTGAATCAAACGGCGTTCATTCAATAATTCAATCAAACATCAATCGTACATTCGATAAACGAAGCAGTATGCATTGATTCAAAGCATCCAACATTTATTTCAAGAATCCAACTGCAGTTATTCTTTCAATGTATCAATCTGCACTAACTAATTCAATGAAAGCAAGTGATTGCTTGAATTTAATGAGTACAGCGTCTATCCTTCATTCAATTTCTCCACCTTAACTCAATCATTCAATGAAACAAACTGCATTCGTTCTTTCATTGCATCAAACTTCAACCGCAACTTCAATGAAAGAAACGTTTTGCATTGATTCAATGAAACATTGTTAACACAGTCATGTAATGAATCCAACTGCATTTCATTCTTTCATTGAATCAAATTCACTGACTCAATGAATCCAACTACATCTATCAATTCAATGCATAGAGCTTCTCTCACTCAACCATATTCTTTATCTTAATGCCCTCATTCAACGGAACCAACGGCATTTATTCATTCATTGAATCAAACTTCAACCCTAGTTTCAATGATTGAAACTTTACTAATTCATTCATTCTCTTGAACTTAAAACACTTATTCAATGAAACAGAGTGTATTCATTCATTTTTTAATAGAAGCTTCAACGTACAAGCAATTAAAAAACCATTCTTCATTTGTCGAGTGAAACAAACTTAACTCATTCTGTTAATGTATTAACTGCATTCATTCTTTCAATAAAACCAACTGCACTCAATGATCCCAACGGTACCTGATAATTCAATGAACAGTGATTCTATCATTCATTGAATTTCTCGATCTTAAAACACTCATTTGCTGGAACAAACCACGTTCATTCATTCATTCAATCAAACTTCAATCGTCCATTCAATGAACCAATCAGTATTCATCGATGCAGTGAAACAGACTTACCACATTCATTTAAAGAATCCAACTGCCGTTCTTCTTTCAATGTATCAAAACTGCACTTACTAATTCAATGAAAAGAACTGAAGGTGTGAATTGAATTAGTACAGCTTTTGTCGTTCATTCAATTTCTAAACCTTATCTCACTCATTCAAAGAAACAATCTGCATTCATTCCTTCATTGCATCAAACTTCAACCGCAACTTCAATGATTGAAACGTTATTCAATGATTCACTGAAACTTACTTAACACAGTCATGTAATGAATACAATTGCATTTCATTCTTTGATTGAATCAAACCCACCGATTCAAGGCATAAAATTGCATCTGTTAATTCAATGTGTAGAGCTCCTCTCACTCATTCAATTTCTTGAGCTTAAAGCACTCATTCAATGGAACCAACGGCAACCAACCATCAACCTTCGACACTACATTCAATGAATGAAACGTTACTCACTGTTCATTGTCTTGAACTTGACACACTCATTCAATGAAACAAACTGTATCCATTCATTCATTAAATGAAACTTCAATCGTAGCAGCAATGAAACAACCGTTATAAATTTAACAAGTGCAACAAACTTCACTCATTCAGTTAATGAAGCGAACCGCATTCAAACTTTCAAAGAAAACAACTACACTCGCCGATTCAATGATACCAATTGCACCTGATAATTCAATGAATACAGCTTCTTTCACTCAATCAAATTCTTTAACCTAATGCACTCATTCAATCGATCCAACGGCATTCATTCATTCATTGAATCAAACTTCACCCCTAGATTCAATGATGAAACGTTACTCATTCATACATTCTCTTGAACGTAACACACTCATTCAATGAAACAGACTGTATTCATTCATTTTTTAAATAGAAACTTGAATCGTTCAAGCAATGACACAACCATTATTCATTTGTCAAGTGAAACAAACTTAACTCATTCAGTTAATGAATCTAACTGCATTCATTCTTTCAATAAAAGCAACTGCACTTTCCGATTCAATGATACCAACTGCACCTGATAATGCAATGTATAGAGCTTCTCTCATTCGTCGAATTTCTCGATCTTAACACACTCATTTGCTGAAACAAACCACGTTCATTCATTCACTCAATGAAACTTCAATCGTGAATTCATTGATTCAATGAAACAGACTTATCACATTCATTGATAGAATCCAACTGCCGTTATTCTTTCAATGTATCAAACTGCACTTACTAATTCAATGAAAGGAACTGAAGGTGTGAATTCAAAATGTTCCGCTTATTGATACCAATGATACCAACTGCACCTGATAATTCAATGAATACAGCTTCTTTCACTCAATCAAATTCTTTAACTTAATGCACTCATTAATTGGATCCAACGGCATTCATTCATTCATTGAATCAAACTTCACCCCTAGATTCAATGATGAAATGTTACTCATTCATTCATTCTCTTGAACTTAAGACACTCATTCAATGAAACAGAGTGTATTCATCCATTTTTTTAAATACAAACTTCAATCGTTCAATCAATGACACAACCATTATTCATTTGTCAAGTGAAACAAACTTAACTCATTCATTTGATGAATCTGACTGAATCTAATCATTCTTTCAATAAAAGCAACTGCACTTTCCGATTCAATGATACCAACGGTACCTGATAATTCAATGAACAGAGCTTCTCTCAATTATTGAATTTCTCGATCTTAACACACTCATTTGCTGAATCAAACGGCGTTCATTCAATAATTCAATCAAACATCAATCGTACATTCGATAAACGAAGCAGTATGCATTGATTCAAAGCATCCAACATTTATTTCAAGAATCCAACTGCAGTTATTCTTTCAATGTATCAATCTGCACTAACTAATTCAATGAAAGCAAGTGATTGCTTGAATTTAATGAGTACAGCGTCTATCCTTCATTCAATTTCTCCACCTTAACTCAATCATTCAATGAAACAAACTGCATTCGTTCTTTCATTGCATCAAACTTCAACCGCAACTTCAATGAAAGAAACGTTTTGCATTGATTCAATGAAACATTGTTAACACAGTCATGTAATGAATCCAACTGCATTTCATTCTTTCATTGAATCAAATTCACTGACTCAATGAATCCAACTACATCTATCAATTCAATGCATAGAGCTTCTCTCACTCAACCATATTCTTTATCTTAATGCCCTCATTCAACGGAACCAACGGCATTTATTCATTCATTGAATCAAACTTCAACCCTAGTTTCAATGATTGAAACTTTACTAATTCATTCATTCTCTTGAACTTAAAACACTTATTCAATGAAACAGAGTGTATTCATTCATTTTTTAATAGAAGCTTCAACGTACAAGCAATTAAAAAACCATTCTTCATTTGTCGAGTGAAACAAACTTAACTCATTCTGTTAATGTATTAACTGCATTCATTCTTTCAATAAAACCAACTGCACTCAATGATCCCAACGGTACCTGATAATTCAATGAACAGTGATTCTATCATTCATTGAATTTCTCGATCTTAAAACACTCATTTGCTGGAACAAACCACGTTCATTCATTCATTCAATCAAACTTCAATCGTCCATTCAATGAACCAATCAGTATTCATCGATGCAGTGAAACAGACTTACCACATTCATTTAAAGAATCCAACTGCCGTTCTTCTTTCAATGTATCAAAACTGCACTTACTAATTCAATGAAAAGAACTGAAGGTGTGAATTGAATTAGTACAGCTTTTGTCGTTCATTCAATTTCTAAACCTTATCTCACTCATTCAAAGAAACAATCTGCATTCATTCCTTCATTGCATCAAACTTCAACCGCAACTTCAATGATTGAAACGTTATTCAATGATTCACTGAAACTTACTTAACACAGTCATGTAATGAATACAATTGCATTTCATTCTTTGATTGAATCAAACCCACCGATTCAAGGCATAAAATTGCATCTGTTAATTCAATGTGTAGAGCTCCTCTCACTCATTCAATTTCTTGAGCTTAAAGCACTCATTCAATGGAACCAACGGCAACCAACCATCAACCTTCGACACTACATTCAATGAATGAAACGTTACTCACTGTTCATTGTCTTGAACTTGACACACTCATTCAATGAAACAAACTGTATCCATTCATTCATTAAATGAAACTTCAATCGTAGCAGCAATGAAACAACCGTTATAAATTTAACAAGTGCAACAAACTTCACTCATTCAGTTAATGAAGCGAACCGCATTCAAACTTTCAAAGAAAACAACTACACTCGCCGATTCAATGATACCAATTGCACCTGATAATTCAATGAATACAGCTTCTTTCACTCAATCAAATTCTTTAACCTAATGCACTCATTCAATCGATCCAACGGCATTCATTCATTCATTGAATCAAACTTCACCCCTAGATTCAATGATGAAACGTTACTCATTCATACATTCTCTTGAACGTAACACACTCATTCAATGAAACAGACTGTATTCATTCATTTTTTAAATAGAAACTTGAATCGTTCAAGCAATGACACAACCATTATTCATTTGTCAAGTGAAACAAACTTAACTCATTCAGTTAATGAATCTAACTGCATTCATTCTTTCAATAAAAGCAACTGCACTTTCCGATTCAATGATACCAACTGCACCTGATAATGCAATGTATAGAGCTTCTCTCATTCGTCGAATTTCTCGATCTTAACACACTCATTTGCTGAAACAAACCACGTTCATTCATTCACTCAATGAAACTTCAATCGTGAATTCATTGATTCAATGAAACAGACTTATCACATTCATTGATAGAATCCAACTGCCGTTATTCTTTCAATGTATCAAACTGCACTTACTAATTCAATGAAAGGAACTGAAGGTGTGAATTCAAAATGTTCCGCTTATTGATACCAATGATACCAACTGCACCTGATAATTCAATGAATACAGCTTCTTTCACTCAATCAAATTCTTTAACTTAATGCACTCATTAATTGGATCCAACGGCATTCATTCATTCATTGAATCAAACTTCACCCCTAGATTCAATGATGAAATGTTACTCATTCATTCATTCTCTTGAACTTAAGACACTCATTCAATGAAACAGAGTGTATTCATCCATTTTTTTAAATACAAACTTCAATCGTTCAATCAATGACACAACCATTATTCATTTGTCAAGTGAAACAAACTTAACTCATTCATTTGATGAATCTGACTGAATCTAATCATTCTTTCAATAAAAGCAACTGCACTTTCCGATTCAATGATACCAACGGTACCTGATAATTCAATGAACAGAGCTTCTCTCAATTATTGAATTTCTCGATCTTAACACACTCATTTGCTGAATCAAACGGCGTTCATTCAATAATTCAATCAAACATCAATCGTACATTCGATAAACGAAGCAGTATGCATTGATTCAAAGCATCCAACATTTATTTCAAGAATCCAACTGCAGTTATTCTTTCAATGTATCAATCTGCACTAACTAATTCAATGAAAGCAAGTGATTGCTTGAATTTAATGAGTACAGCGTCTATCCTTCATTCAATTTCTCCACCTTAACTCAATCATTCAATGAAACAAACTGCATTCGTTCTTTCATTGCATCAAACTTCAACCGCAACTTCAATGAAAGAAACGTTTTGCATTGATTCAATGAAACATTGTTAACACAGTCATGTAATGAATCCAACTGCATTTCATTCTTTCATTGAATCAAATTCACTGACTCAATGAATCCAACTACATCTATCAATTCAATGCATAGAGCTTCTCTCACTCAACCATATTCTTTATCTTAATGCCCTCATTCAACGGAACCAACGGCATTTATTCATTCATTGAATCAAACTTCAACCCTAGTTTCAATGATTGAAACTTTACTAATTCATTCATTCTCTTGAACTTAAAACACTTATTCAATGAAACAGAGTGTATTCATTCATTTTTTAATAGAAGCTTCAACGTACAAGCAATTAAAAAACCATTCTTCATTTGTCGAGTGAAACAAACTTAACTCATTCTGTTAATGTATTAACTGCATTCATTCTTTCAATAAAACCAACTGCACTCAATGATCCCAACGGTACCTGATAATTCAATGAACAGTGATTCTATCATTCATTGAATTTCTCGATCTTAAAACACTCATTTGCTGGAACAAACCACGTTCATTCATTCATTCAATCAAACTTCAATCGTCCATTCAATGAACCAATCAGTATTCATCGATGCAGTGAAACAGACTTACCACATTCATTTAAAGAATCCAACTGCCGTTCTTCTTTCAATGTATCAAAACTGCACTTACTAATTCAATGAAAAGAACTGAAGGTGTGAATTGAATTAGTACAGCTTTTGTCGTTCATTCAATTTCTAAACCTTATCTCACTCATTCAAAGAAACAATCTGCATTCATTCCTTCATTGCATCAAACTTCAACCGCAACTTCAATGATTGAAACGTTATTCAATGATTCACTGAAACTTACTTAACACAGTCATGTAATGAATACAATTGCATTTCATTCTTTGATTGAATCAAACCCACCGATTCAAGGCATAAAATTGCATCTGTTAATTCAATGTGTAGAGCTCCTCTCACTCATTCAATTTCTTGAGCTTAAAGCACTCATTCAATGGAACCAACGGCAACCAACCATCAACCTTCGACACTACATTCAATGAATGAAACGTTACTCACTGTTCATTGTCTTGAACTTGACACACTCATTCAATGAAACAAACTGTATCCATTCATTCATTAAATGAAACTTCAATCGTAGCAGCAATGAAACAACCGTTATAAATTTAACAAGTGCAACAAACTTCACTCATTCAGTTAATGAAGCGAACCGCATTCAAACTTTCAAAGAAAACAACTACACTCGCCGATTCAATGATACCAATTGCACCTGATAATTCAATGAATACAGCTTCTTTCACTCAATCAAATTCTTTAACCTAATGCACTCATTCAATCGATCCAACGGCATTCATTCATTCATTGAATCAAACTTCACCCCTAGATTCAATGATGAAACGTTACTCATTCATACATTCTCTTGAACGTAACACACTCATTCAATGAAACAGACTGTATTCATTCATTTTTTAAATAGAAACTTGAATCGTTCAAGCAATGACACAACCATTATTCATTTGTCAAGTGAAACAAACTTAACTCATTCAGTTAATGAATCTAACTGCATTCATTCTTTCAATAAAAGCAACTGCACTTTCCGATTCAATGATACCAACTGCACCTGATAATGCAATGTATAGAGCTTCTCTCATTCGTCGAATTTCTCGATCTTAACACACTCATTTGCTGAAACAAACCACGTTCATTCATTCACTCAATGAAACTTCAATCGTGAATTCATTGATTCAATGAAACAGACTTATCACATTCATTGATAGAATCCAACTGCCGTTATTCTTTCAATGTATCAAACTGCACTTACTAATTCAATGAAAGGAACTGAAGGTGTGAATTCAAAATGTTCCGCTTATTGATACCAATGATACCAACTGCACCTGATAATTCAATGAATACAGCTTCTTTCACTCAATCAAATTCTTTAACTTAATGCACTCATTAAATGGATCCAACGGCATTCATTCATTCATTGAATCAAACTTCACCCCTAGATTCAATGATGAAATGTTACTCATTCATTCATTCTCTTGAACTTAAGACACTCATTCAATGAAACAGAGTGTATTCATCCATTTTTTTAAATACAAACTTCAATCGTTCAATCAATGACACAACCATTATTCATTTGTCAAGTGAAACAAACTTAACTCATTCATTTGATGAATCTGACTGAATCTAATCATTCTTTCAATAAAAGCAACTGCACTTTCCGATTCAATGATACCAACGGTACCTGATAATTCAATGAACAGAGCTTCTCTCAATTATTGAATTTCTCGATCTTAACACACTCATTTGCTGAATCAAACGGCGTTCATTCAATAATTCAATCAAACATCAATCGTACATTCGATAAACGAAGCAGTATGCATTGATTCAAAGCATCCAACATTTATTTCAAGAATCCAACTGCAGTTATTCTTTCAATGTATCAATCTGCACTAACTAATTCAATGAAAGCAAGTGATTGCTTGAATTTAATGAGTACAGCGTCTATCCTTCATTCAATTTCTCCACCTTAACTCAATCATTCAATGAAACAAACTGCATTCGTTCTTTCATTGCATCAAACTTCAACCGCAACTTCAATGAAAGAAACGTTTTGCATTGATTCAATGAAACATTGTTAACACAGTCATGTAATGAATCCAACTGCATTTCATTCTTTCATTGAATCAAATTCACTGACTCAATGAATCCAACTACATCTATCAATTCAATGCATAGAGCTTCTCTCACTCAACCATATTTTTTATCTTAATGCCCTCATTCAACGGAACCAACGGCATTTATTCATTCATTGAATCAAACTTCAACCCTAGTTTCAATGATTGAAACTTTACTAATTCATTCATTCTCTTGAACTTAAAACACTTATTCAATGAAACAGAGTGTATTCATTCATTTTTTAATAGAAGCTTCAACGTACAAGCAATTAAAAAACCATTCTTCATTTGTCGAGTGAAACAAACTTAACTCATTCTGTTAATGTATTAACTGCATTCATTCTTTCAATAAAACCAACTGCACTCAATGATCCCAACGGTACCTGATAATTCAATGAACAGTGATTCTATCATTCATTGAATTTCTCGATCTTAAAACACTCATTTGCTGGAACAAACCACGTTCATTCATTCATTCAATCAAACTTCAATCGTCCATTCAATGAACCAATCAGTATTCATCGATTCAGTGAAACAGACTTACCACATTCATTTAAAGAATCCAACTGCCGTTCTTCTTTCAATGTATCAAAACTGCACTTACTAATTCAATGAAAAGAACTGAAGGTGTGAATTGAATTAGTACAGCTTTTGTCGTTCATTCAATTTCTAAACCTTATCTCACTCATTCAAAGAAACAATCTGCATTCATTCCTTCATTGCATCAAACTTCAACCGCAACTTCAATGATTGAAACGTTATTCAATGATTCACTGAAACTTACTTAACACAGTCATGTAATGAATACAATTGCATTTCATTCTTTGATTGAATCAAACCCACCGATTCAAGGCATAAAATTGCATCTGTTAATTCAATGTGTAGAGCTCCTCTCACTCATTCAATTTCTTGAGCTTAAAGCACTCATTCAATGGAACCAACGGCAACCAACCATCAACCTTCGACACTACATTCAATGAATGAAACGTTACTCACTGTTCATTGTCTTGAACTTGACACACTCATTCAATGAAACAAACTGTATCCATTCATTCATTAAATGAAACTTCAATCGTAGCAGCAATGAAACAACCGTTATAAATTTAACAAGTGCAACAAACTTCACTCATTCAGTTAATGAAGCGAACCGCATTCAAACTTTCAAAGAAAACAACTACACTCGCCGATTCAATGATACCAATTGCACCTGATAATTCAATGAATACAGCTTCTTTCACTCAATCAAATTCTTTAACCTAATGCACGCATTCAATCGATCCAACGGCATTCATTCATTCATTGAATCAAACTTCACCCCTAGATTCAATGATGAAACGTTACTCATTCATACATTCTCTTGAACGTAACACACTCATTCAATGAAACAGACTGTATTCATTCATTTTTTAAATAGAAACTTGAATCGTTCAAGCAATGACACAACCATTATTCATTTGTCAAGTGAAACAAACTTAACTCATTCAGTTAATGAATCTAACTGCATTCATTCTTTCAATAAAAGCAACTGCACTTTCCGATTCAATGATACCAACTGCACCTGATAATGCAATGTATAGAGCTTCTCTCATTCGTCGAATTTCTCGATCTTAACACACTCATTTGCTGAAACAAACCACGTTCATTCATTCACTCAATGAAACTTCAATCGTGAATTCATTGATTCAATGAAACAGACTTACCACATTCATTGATAGAATCCAACTGCCGTTATTCTTTCAATGTATCAAACTGCACTTACTAATTCAATGAAAGGAACTGAAGGTGTGAATTCAAAATGTTCAGCTTATTGATACCAATGATACCAACTGCACCTGATAATTCAATGAATACAGCTTCTTTCACTCAATCAAATTCTTTAACTTAATGCACTCATTAAATGGATCCAACGGCATTCATTCATTCATTGAATCAAACTTCACCCCTACATTCAATGATGAAATGTTACTCATTCATTCATTCTCTTGAACTTAAGACACTCATTCAATGAAACAGAGTGTATTCATCCATTTTTTTAAATACAAACTTCAATCGTTCAATCAATGACACAACCATTATTCATTTGTCAAGTGAAACAAACTTAACTCATTCATTTGATGAATCTGACTGAATCTAATCATTCTTTCAATAAAAGCAACTGCACTTTCCGATTCAATGATACCAACGGTACCTGATAATTCAATGAACAGAGCTTCTCTCAATTATTGAATTTCTCGATCTTAACACACTCATTTGCTGAATCAAACGGCGTTCATTCATTAATTCAATCAAACATCAATCGTACATTCGATAAACGAAGCAGTATGCATTGATTCAAAGCATCCAACATTTATTTCAAGAATCCAACTGCAGTTATTCTTTCAATGTATCAATCTGCACTAACTAATTCAATGAAAGCAAGTGATTGCTTGAATTTAATGAGTACAGCGTCTATCCTTCATTCAATTTCTCCACCTTAACTGCATTCGTTCTTTCATTGCATCAAACTTCAACCGCAACTTCAATGAAAGAAACGTTTTGCATTGATTCAATGAAACATTGTTAACACAGTCATGTAATGAATCCAACTGCATTTCATTCTTTCATTGAATCAAATTCACTGACTCAATGAATCCAACTACATCTATCAATTCAATGCATAGAGCTTCTCTCACTCAACCATATTTTTTATCTTAATGCCCTCATTCAACGGAACCAACGGCATTTATTCATTCATTGAATCAAACTTCAACCCTAGTTTCAATGATTGAAACTTTACTAATTCATTCATTCTCTTGAAATTAAAACACTTATTCAATGAAACAGAGTGTATTCATTCATTTTTTAATAGAAGCTTCAACGTACAAGCAATTAAAAAACCATTCTTCATTTGTCGAGTGAAACAAACTTAACTCATTTTGTTAATGTATTAACTGCATTCATTCTTTCAATAAAACCAACTGCACTCAATGATCCCAACGGTACCTGATAATTCAATGAACAGTGATTCTATCATTCATTGAATTTCTCGATCTTAAAACACTCATTTGCTGGAACAAACCACGTTCATTCATTCATTCAATCAAACTTCAATCGTCCATTCAATGAACCAATCAGTATTCATCGATGCAGTGAAACAGACTTACCACATTCATTTAAAGAATCCAACTGCCGTTATTCTTTCAATGTATCAAAACTGCACTTACTAATTCAATGAAAGTAACTGAAGGTGTGAATTCAATAAGTACAGCTTCTGTCGTTCATTCAAATTCTCCATCTTATCTCTCGCATTCAATGAAACAAACTGCATTCATTCCTTCATTGCATCAAACTTCAACAGCAAATTCAGTGAATTAAACATTATTCATTGATTCAGTCAAACACACGTAACAAAATCATGGAATGAATCCAACTGCATTGCATTATTTCACTGAATCAAAATCTCCAATTCAATGAATCCAAATGCATCAGTTAATGCAATGTGCAGAGCTTCTCTCACTCATTCAATTTGTTGATCTTACAGCACTCATTCAATCTAAACAATGATTCATTCATTGAATCAAAATTCAACCCTACATTCAATAAATGAAACGTTACTCAATGATTCATTGTCTTGAAATTAACACACTCATTCAATGAAACAGACTGTATTCATTTATTGATATAAACTTCAACCGTACAAGCAATGAAACAACTGTTATTTATTTATCGAATGAAACAACCTTATCGCATTAAGTTAATGAATTTACCTCCATTCATTCCTTCAATGAAACCAACTGCACTGTCCGATTCAATGATACCAACTGCACCTGATAATGCAATCGATAGATCTTCTCTCATTCATCGAATTTCTCGGTCTGAACACACTCATTTGTTGAAACAAACGGCGTTCATTCATTCAATCAATCAAACTTCAATGAACCAATCAGTATTCATCGATTCAGTGAAACAGACTTACCACATTCATTTAAAGAATCCAACTGCCGTTATTCTTTCAATGTATCAAATTCAATGAAAAGAACTGAAGGTGTGAATTGAATTAGTACAGCTTTTGTCGTTCATTCAATTTCTAAACCTTATCTCACTCATTCAAAGAAACAATCTGCATTCATTCCTTCATTGCATCAAACTTCAACCGCAACTTCAATGATTGAAACGTTATTCAATGATTCACTGAAACTTACTTAACACAGTCATGTAATGAATACAATTGCATTTCATTCTTTGATTGAATCAAACCCACCGATTCAAGGCATAAAATTGCATCTGTTAATTCAATGTGTAGAGCTCCTCTCACTCATTCAATTTCTTGAGCTTAAAGCACTCATTCAATGGAACCAACGGCAACCAACCATCAACCTTCGACACTACATTCAATGAATGAACCGTTACTCACTGTTCATTGTCTTGAACTTGACACACTCATTCAATGAAACAAACTGTATCCATTCATTCATTAAATGAAACTTCAATCGTAGCAGCAATGAAACAACCGTTATAAATTTAACAAGTGCAACAAACTTCACTCATTCAGTTAATGAAGCGAACCGCATTCAAGCTTTCAAAGAAAACAACTACACTCGCCGATTCACTGATACCAATTGCACCTGATAATTCAATGAATACAGCTTCTTTCACTCAATCAAATTCTTTAACCTAATGCACTCATTCAATCGATCCAACGGCATTCATTCATTCATTGAATCAAACTTCACCCCTAGATTCAATGATGAAACGTTACTCATTCATACATTCTCTTGAACGTAACACACTCATTCAATGAAACAGACTGTATTCATTTATTTTTTAAATAGAAACTTGAATCGTTCAAGCAATGACACAACCATTATTCATTTGTCAAGTGAAACAAACTTAACTCATTCAGTTAATGAATCTAACTGCATTCATTCTTTCAATAAAAGCAACTGCACTTTCCGATTCAATGATACCAACTGCACCTGATAATGCAATGTATAGAGCTTCTCTCATTCGTCGAATTTCTCGATCTTAACACACTCATTTGCTGAAACAAACCACGTTCATTCATTCACTCAATGAAACTTCAATCGTGAATTCATTGATTCAATGAAACAGACTTACCACATTCATTTAAAGGATCCAGCTGCCGTTATTCTTTCAATGTATCAAACTGAACTTACTAATTCAATGAAAGGAACTGAAGGTGTGAATTCAAGAAGTACAGCTTATTGATGCCAATGATACCAACTGCACCTGATAATTCAATGAATACAGCTTCTTTCACTCAATCAAATTATTTAACTTAATGCACTCATTAAATGGATCCAACGGCATTCATTCATTCATTGAATCAAACTTCACCCCTAGATTCAATGATGAAACGTAACTCATTCATTCATGCTCTTGGACTTAACACACTCATTCAATGAACAGAGAGTATTCATTCATTTTTTAGATACAAACTTCAATCGTTCAAGCAATGAAACAACCATTATTCATTTGTCAAGTGAAACAAACTTAACTCATTCAGTTGATGAATCTAACTGCATTCATTCTTTCAATAAAAGCAACTGCACTTTCCGATTCAATGATACCAACTGCACCTGATAATGCAATAAATAGAGCTTCTCTCATTCATCGAATTTCTTTGTCTGAACACACTCATTGTGGAAACAAACTTCAATCGTACATTCAATAAACGAAGCAGTATTCATTGATTCAATGAAACAGACTTCCTACATTCATTTAAAGCATCCAACAGCACTCATTCTTTCAATGTATCAAAACTGCACTTACTAATTCAATGAAAGGAACTGAAGGTGTGAATTCAATAAGTACAGCTTCTGTCGTTCATTCAAATTCTCCATCTTATCTCACACATTCAATGAAACAAACTGCATTCATTCCTTCATTTCATCAAATTTCAGCACCAACTTCAGTGAATGAAACGTTATTCATTGATTCAGTCAAACACACGTAAAAAATCATGTGATGAATCCAACTGCATTGCATTATTTCACTGAATCAAAATAACCAATTCAATGAATCCAAATGCATCTGTTAATTCAATGTGCAGAGCTTCTCTCACTCATTCAATTTCTTGATCTTACAGCACTCATTCAATCTAACCAATGATTCATTCATTGAATCAAAATTCAACACTACATTCAATAAATGAAACGTTACTCAATGATTCATTGTCTTGAAATTAACACACTCATTCAATGAAACAGACTGTATTCATTTATTGACATAAACTTCAACCGTACAAGCAATGAAATATCTGTTATTCATTTATCGAATGAAATAACCTTATCGCATTAAGTTAATGAATTTAACTCCATTCATTCCTTCAATGAAACCAACTGCACTGTCCGATTCAATGATACCAACTGCACCTGATAATGCAATATATAGATCTTCTCTCATTCATCGAATTTCTCGGTCTGAACACACTCATTTGTTGAAACAAACGGCGTTCATTCATTCATTCAATCAAACTTCAATGAACCAATCAGTATTCATCGATTCAGTGAAACAGACTTACCACATTCATTTAAAGAATCCAACTGCCGTTATTCTTTCAATGTATCAAACTGCACGTACTAATTCAATGAAAAGAACTGAAGGTGTGAATTGAATAAGTACAGCTTCTGTCGTTCATTCAATTTCTAAACCTTATCTCACTCATTCAAAGAAACAATCTGCATTCATTCCTTCATTGCATCAAACTTCAACCGCAACTTCAATGATTGAAACGTTATTCAATGATTCACTGAAACTTACTTAACACAGTCATGTAATGAATACAATTGCATTTCATTCTTTGATTGAATCAAACCCACCGAATCAAGGCATAAAATTGCATCTGTTAATTCAATGTGTAGAGCTCCTCTCGCTCATTCAATTTCTTGAGCTTAAAGCACTCATTCAATGGAACCAACGGCAACCAACCATCAACCTTCGACACTACATTCAATGAATGAAACGTTACGCACTGTTCATTGTCTTGAACTTGACACACTCATTCAATGAAACAGACTGTATCCATTCATTCATTAAAAGAAACTTCAATCGTTGCAGCAATGAAACAACCGTTATAAATTTAACAAGTGCAACAAACTTCACTCATTCAGTTAATGAATCGAACCGCATTCAAACTTTCAAAGAAAACAACTACACTCGCCGATTCAATGATACCAATTGCACCTCATAATTCAATGAATACAGCTTCTTTCACTCAATCAAATTCTTTAACCTAATGCACTCATTCAATCGATCCAACGGCATTCATTCATTCATTGAATCAAATTTCACCACTAGATTCAATGATGATGCGTAACTCATTCATACATTCTCTTGAACGTAACACACTCATTCAATGAAACAGAGTGTATTCATTCATTTTTTAAATAGAAACTTGAATCGTTCAATCAATGAAACAACCATTATTCATTTGTCAAGTGAAACAAACTTAACTCATTCAGTTGATGAATCTAACTGAATCTAATCATTCTTTCAATAAAAGCAACTGCACTTTCCGATTCAATGATACCAACGGTACCTGATAATTCAATGAACAGAGCTTCTCTCAATTATTGAATTTCTCGATCTTAACACACTCATTTGCTGAATCAAACGGCGTTCATTCATTAATTCAATCAAACTTCAATCGTACATTCGATAAACGAAGCAGTATGCATTGATTCAAAGCATCCAACATTTATTTAAATAATCCAACTGCAGTTATTCTTTCAATGTATCAATCTGCACTAACTAATTCAATGAAAGCAAGTGATTGCTTGAATTTAATGAGTACAGCGTCTAATCCTTCATTCAATTTCTCCACCTTAACTCAATCATTCAATGAAACAAACTGCATTCGTTCTTTCATTGCATCAAACTTCAACCGCAACTTCAATGAAAGAAACGTTTTGCATTGATTCAATGAAACATTGTTGACACAGTCATGTAATGAATCCAACTGCATTTCATTCTTTCATTGAATCAAATTCACTGACTCAATGAATCCAACTACATCTATCAATTCAATGCATAGAGCTTCTCTCACTCAACCATATTCTTTATCTTAATGCCCTCATTCAACGGAACCAACGGCAATAATTAATCGAATCAAACTTCAACCCGAGTTTCAATGATTGAAACTTTACTAATTAATTCATTCTCTTGAATTTAAAACACTTATTCAATGAAACAGAGTGTATTCATTCATTTTTTAATAGAAGCTTCAACGTACAAGCAATTAAAAAACCATTCTTCAATTGTCGAGTGAAACAAAATTAACTCATTCTGTTAATGTATTAACTGCATTCATTCTTTCAATAAAACCAACTGCACTCAATGATCCCAACGGTACCTGATAATTCAATGAACAGTGATTCTATCATTCATTGAATTTCTCGATCTTAAAACACTCATTTGCTGGAACAAACCACGTTCATTCATTCATTCAATCAAACTTCAATCGTCCATTCAATGAACCAATCAGTATTCATCGATGCAGTGAAACAGACTTACCACATTCATTTAAAGAATCCAACTGCCGTTATTCTTTCAATGTATCAAAACTGCACTTACTAAGTCAATGAAAGTAACTGAAGGTGTGAATTCAATAAGTACAGCTTCTGTCGTTCATTCAAATTCTCCATCTTATCTCTCGCATTCAATGAAACAAACTGCATTCATTCCTTCATTGCATCAAACTTCAACAGCAAATTCAGTGAATTAAACGTTATTCATTGATTCTAACTGCATTCATTCTTTCAATAAAAGCAACTGCACTTTCCGATTCAATGATACCAACTGCACCTGATAATGCAATGTATAGAGCTTCTCTCATTCGTCGAATTTCTCGATCTTAACACACTCATTTGCTGAAACAAACCACGTTCATTCATTCACTCAATGAAACTTCAATCGTGAATTCATTGATTCAATGAAACAGACTTACCACATTCATTTAAAGGATCCAGCTGCCGTTATTCTTTCAATGTATCAAACTGAACTTACTAATTCAATGAAAGGAACTGAAGGTGTGAATTCAAGAAGTACAGCTTATTGATGCCAATGATACCAACTGCACCTGATAATTCAATGAATACAGCTTCTTTCACTCAATCAAATTATTTAACTTAATGCACTCATTAAATGGATCCAACGGCATTCATTCATTCATTGAATCAAACTTCACCCCTAGATTCAATGATGAAACGTAACTCATTCATTCATGCTCTTGGACTTAACACACTCATTCAATGAACAGAGAGTATTCATTCATTTTTTAGATACAAACTTCAATCGTTCAAGCAATGAAACAACCATTATTCATTTGTCAAGTGAAACAAACTTAACTCATTCAGTTGATGAATCTAACTGCATTCATTCTTTCAATAAAAGCAACTGCACTTTCCGATTCAATGATACCAACTGCACCTGATAATGCAATAAATAGAGCTTCTCTCATTCATCGAATTTCTTTGTCTGAACACACTCATTGTGGAAACAAACTTCAATCGTACATTCAATAAACGAAGCAGTATTCATTGATTCAATGAAACAGACTTCCTACATTCATTTAAAGCATCCAACAGCACTCATTCTTTCAATGTATCAAAACTGCACTTACTAATTCAATGAAAGGAACTGAAGGTGTGAATTCAATAAGTACAGCTTCTGTCGTTCATTCAAATTCTCCATCTTATCTCACACATTCAATGAAACAAACTGCATTCATTCCTTCATTTCATCAAATTTCAGCACCAACTTCAGTGAATGAAACGTTATTCATTGATTCAGTCAAACACACGTAAAAAATCATGTGATGAATCCAACTGCATTGCATTATTTCACTGAATCAAAATAACCAATTCAATGAATCCAAATGCATCTGTTAATTCAATGTGCAGAGCTTCTCTCACTCATTCAATTTCTTGATCTTACAGCACTCATTCAATCTAACCAATGATTCATTCATTGAATCAAAATTCAACACTACATTCAATAAATGAAACGTTACTCAATGATTCATTGTCTTGAAATTAACACACTCATTCAATGAAACAGACTGTATTCATTTATTGACATAAACTTCAACCGTACAAGCAATGAAATATCTGTTATTCATTTATCGAATGAAATAACCTTATCGCATTAAGTTAATGAATTTAACTCCATTCATTCCTTCAATGAAACCAACTGCACTGTCCGATTCAATGATACCAACTGCACCTGATAATGCAATATATAGATCTTCTCTCATTCATCGAATTTCTCGGTCTGAACACACTCATTTGTTGAAACAAACGGCGTTCATTCATTCATTCAATCAAACTTCAATGAACCAATCAGTATTCATCGATTCAGTGAAACAGACTTACCACATTCATTTAAAGAATCCAACTGCCGTTATTCTTTCAATGTATCAAACTGCACGTACTAATTCAATGAAAAGAACTGAAGGTGTGAATTGAATAAGTACAGCTTCTGTCGTTCATTCAATTTCTAAACCTTATCTCACTCATTCAAAGAAACAATCTGCATTCATTCCTTCATTGCATCAAACTTCAACCGCAACTTCAATGATTGAAACGTTATTCAATGATTCACTGAAACTTACTTAACACAGTCATGTAATGAATACAATTGCATTTCATTCTTTGATTGAATCAAACCCACCGAATCAAGGCATAAAATTGCATCTGTTAATTCAATGTGTAGAGCTCCTCTCGCTCATTCAATTTCTTGAGCTTAAAGCACTCATTCAATGGAACCAACGGCAACCAACCATCAACCTTCGACACTACATTCAATGAATGAAACGTTACGCACTGTTCATTGTCTTGAACTTGACACACTCATTCAATGAAACAGACTGTATCCATTCATTCATTAAAAGAAACTTCAATCGTTGCAGCAATGAAACAACCGTTATAAATTTAACAAGTGCAACAAACTTCACTCATTCAGTTAATGAATCGAACCGCATTCAAACTTTCAAAGAAAACAACTACACTCGCCGATTCAATGATACCAATTGCACCTCATAATTCAATGAATACAGCTTCTTTCACTCAATCAAATTCTTTAACCTAATGCACTCATTCAATCGATCCAACGGCATTCATTCATTCATTGAATCAAATTTCACCACTAGATTCAATGATGATGCGTAACTCATTCATACATTCTCTTGAACGTAACACACTCATTCAATGAAACAGAGTGTATTCATTCATTTTTTAAATAGAAACTTGAATCGTTCAATCAATGAAACAACCATTATTCATTTGTCAAGTGAAACAAACTTAACTCATTCAGTTGATGAATCTAACTGAATCTAATCATTCTTTCAATAAAAGCAACTGCACTTTCCGATTCAATGATACCAACGGTACCTGATAATTCAATGAACAGAGCTTCTCTCAATTATTGAATTTCTCGATCTTAACACACTCATTTGCTGAATCAAACGGCGTTCATTCATTAATTCAATCAAACTTCAATCGTACATTCGATAAACGAAGCAGTATGCATTGATTCAAAGCATCCAACATTTATTTAAATAATCCAACTGCAGTTATTCTTTCAATGTATCAATCTGCACTAACTAATTCAATGAAAGCAAGTGATTGCTTGAATTTAATGAGTACAGCGTCTAATCCTTCATTCAATTTCTCCACCTTAACTCAATCATTCAATGAAACAAACTGCATTCGTTCTTTCATTGCATCAAACTTCAACCGCAACTTCAATGAAAGAAACGTTTTGCATTGATTCAATGAAACATTGTTGACACAGTCATGTAATGAATCCAACTGCATTTCATTCTTTCATTGAATCAAATTCACTGACTCAATGAATCCAACTACATCTATCAATTCAATGCATAGAGCTTCTCTCACTCAACCATATTCTTTATCTTAATGCCCTCATTCAACGGAACCAACGGCAATAATTAATCGAATCAAACTTCAACCCGAGTTTCAATGATTGAAACTTTACTAATTAATTCATTCTCTTGAATTTAAAACACTTATTCAATGAAACAGAGTGTATTCATTCATTTTTTAATAGAAGCTTCAACGTACAAGCAATTAAAAAACCATTCTTCAATTGTCGAGTGAAACAAAATTAACTCATTCTGTTAATGTATTAACTGCATTCATTCTTTCAATAAAACCAACTGCACTCAATGATCCCAACGGTACCTGATAATTCAATGAACAGTGATTCTATCATTCATTGAATTTCTCGATCTTAAAACACTCATTTGCTGGAACAAACCACGTTCATTCATTCATTCAATCAAACTTCAATCGTCCATTCAATGAACCAATCAGTATTCATCGATGCAGTGAAACAGACTTACCACATTCATTTAAAGAATCCAACTGCCGTTATTCTTTCAATGTATCAAAACTGCACTTACTAAGTCAATGAAAGTAACTGAAGGTGTGAATTCAATAAGTACAGCTTCTGTCGTTCATTCAAATTCTCCATCTTATCTCTCGCATTCAATGAAACAAACTGCATTCATTCCTTCATTGCATCAAACTTCAACAGCAAATTCAGTGAATTAAACGTTATTCATTGATTCAGTCAAACACACGTAACAAAATCATGGAATGAATCCAACTGCATTGCATTATTTCACTGAATCAAAATCTCCAATTCAATGAATCCAAATGCATCAGTTAATGCAATGTGCAGAGCTTCTCTCACTCATTCAATTTGTTGATCTTACAGCACTCATTCAATCTAAACAATGATTCATTCATTGAATCAAAATTCAACCCTACATTCAATAAATGAAACGTTACTCAATAGTCATTGTCTTGAAATTAACACACTCATTCACTGAAACAGACTGTATTCATTTATTGATATAAACTTCAACCGTACAATCAATGAAACATCTGTTATTCATTTATTGAATGAAACAACCTTATCGCATTAAGTTAATGAATTTAACTCCATTCATTCCTTCAAAGCAACCAACTGCACTGTCCGATTCAATGATACCAACTGCACCTGATAATGCAATCAATAGATCTTCTCTCATTCATCGAATTTCTCGGTCTGAACACACTCATTTGTTGAAACAAACGGCGTTCATTCATTCAATCAATCAAACTTCAATGAACCAATCAGTATTCATCGATTCAGTGAAACAGACTTACCACATTCATTTAAAGAATCCAACTGCCGTTATTCTTTCAATGTATCAAACTGCACGTACTAATTCAATGAAAAGAACTGAAGGTGTGAATTAAATAAGTACAGCTTCTGTCGTTCATTCAATTTCTAAACCTTATCTCACTCATTCAAAGAAACAATCTGCATTCATTCCTTCATTGCATCAAACTTCAACCGCAACTTCAATGATTGAAACGTTATTCAATGATTCACTGAAACTTACTTAACACAGTCATGTAATGAATACAATTGCATTTCATTCTTTGATTGAATCAAACCCACCGATTCAAGGCATAAAATTGCATCTGTTAATTCAATGTGTAGAGCTCCTCTCACTCATTCAATTTCTTGAGCTTAAAGCACTCATTCAATGGAACCAACGGCAACCAACCATCAACCTTCGACACTACATTCAATGAATGAAACGTTACTCACTGTACATTGTCTTGAACTTGACACACTCATTCAATGAACCAGACTGTATCCATTCATTCATTAAAAGAAACTTGAATCGTAGCAGCAATGAAACAACCGTTATAAATTTAACAAGTGCATCAAACTTCACTCATTCAGTTAATGAATCGAACCGCATTCAAAATTTCAAAGAAAACAACTACACTCGCCGATTCAATGATACCAATTGCACCTGATAATTCAATGAATACAGCTTCTTTCACTCAATCAAATTCTTTAACCTAATGCACTCATTCAATCGATCCAACGGCATTCATTCATTCATTGAATCAAACTTCACCCCTAGATTCAATGATGAAACGTTACTCATTCATACATTCTCTTGAACGTAACACACTCATTCAATGAAACAGACTGTATTCATTCATTTTTTAAATAGAAACTTGAATCGTTCAAGCAATGACACAACCATTATTCATTTGTCAAGTGAAACAAACTTAACTCATTCAGTTAATGAATCTAACTGCATTCATTCTTTCAATAAAAGCAACTGCACTTTCCGATTCAATGATACCAACTGCACCTGATAATGCAATGTATAGAGCTTCTCTCATTCGTCGAATTTCTCGATCTTAACACACTCATTTGCTGAAACAAACCACGTTCATTCATTCACTCAATGAAACTTCAATCGTGAATTCATTGATTCAATGAAACAGACTTACCACATTCATTGATAGAATCCAACTGCCGTTATTCTTTCAATGTATCAAACTGCACTTACTAATTCAATGAAAGGAACTGAAGGTGTGAATTCAAAATGTTCAGCTTATTGATACCAATGATACCAACTGCACCTGATAATTCAATGAATACAGCTTCTTTCACTCAATCAAATTCTTTAACTTAATGCACTCATTCAATGGATCCAACGGCATTCATTCATTCATTGAATCAAACTTCACCCCTAGATTCAATGATGAAATGTTACTCATTCATTCATTCTCTTGAACTTAAGACACTCATTCAATGAAACAGAGTGTATTCATCCGTTTTTTTAAATACAAACTTCAATCGTTCAATCAATGACACAACCATTAATCATTTGTCAAGTGAAACAAACTTAACTCATTCATTTGATGAATCTGACTGAATCTAATCATTCTTTCAATAAAAGCAACTGCACTTTCCGATTCAATGATACCAACGGTACCTGATAATTCAATGAACAGAGCTTCTCTCAATTATTGAATTTCTCGATCTTAACACACTCATTTGCTGAATCAAACGGCGTTCATTCAATAATTCAATCAAACATCAATCGTACATTCGATAAACGAAGCAGTATGCATTGATTCAAAGCATCCAACATTTATTTCAAGAATCCAACTGCAGTTATTCTTTCAATGTATCAATCTGCACTAACTAATTCAATGAAAGCAAGTGATTGCTTGAATTTAATGAGTACAGCGTCTATCCTTCATTCAATTTCTCCACCTTAACTCAATCATTCAATGAAACAAACTGCATTCGTTCTTTCATTGCATCAAACTTCAACCGCAACTTCAATGAAAGAAACGTTTTGCATTGATTCAATGAAACATTGTTAACACAGTCATGTAATGAATCCAACTGCATTTCATTCTTTCATTGAATCAAATTCACTGACTCAATGAATCCAACTACATCTATCAATTCAATGCATAGAGCTTCTCTCACTCAACCATATTCTTTATCTTAATGCCCTCATTCAACGGAACCAACGGCATTTATTCATTCATTGAATCAAACTTCAACCCTAGTTTCAATGATTGAAACTTTACTAATTCATTCATTCTCTTGAACTTAAAACACTTATTCAATGAAACAGAGTGTATTCATTCATTTTTTAATAGAAGCTTCAACGTACAAGCAATTAAAAAACCATTCTTCATTTGTCGAGTGAAACAAACTTAACTCATTCTGTTAATGTATTAACTGCATTCATTCTTTCAATAAAACCAACTGCACTCAATGATCCCAACGGTACCTGATAATTCAATGAACAGTGATTCTATCATTCATTGAATTTCTCGATCTTAAAACACTCATTTGCTGGAACAAACCACGTTCATTCATTCATTCAATCAAACTTCAATCGTCCATTCAATGAACCAATCAGTATTCATCGATGCAGTGAAACAGACTTACCACATTCATTTAAAGAATCCAACTGCCGTTATTCTTTCAATGTATCAAAACTGCACTTACTAATTCAATGAAAGTAACTGAAGGTGTGAATTCAATAAGTACAGCTTCTGTCGTTCATTCAAATTCTCCATCTTATCTCTCGCATTCAATGAAACAAACTGCATTCATTCCTTCATTGCATCAAACTTCAACAGCAAATTCAGTGAATTAAACATTATTCATTGATTCAGTCAAACACACGTAACAAAATCATGGAATGAATCCAACTGCATTGCATTATTTCACTGAATCAAAATCTCCAATTCAATGAATCCAAATGCATCAGTTAATGCAATGTGCAGAGCTTCTCTCACTCATTCAATTTGTTGATCTTACAGCACTCATTCAATCTAAACAATGATTCATTCATTGAATCAAAATTCAACCCTACATTCAATAAATGAAACGTTACTCAATGATTCATTGTCTTGAAATTAACACACTCATTCAATGAAACAGACTGTATTCATTTATTGATATAAACTTCAACCGTACAAGCAATGAAACAACTGTTATTTATTTATCGAATGAAACAACCTTATCGCATTAAGTTAATGAATTTACCTCCATTCATTCCTTCAATGAAACCAACTGCACTGTCCGAATCAATGATACCAACTGCACCTGATAATGCAATCAATAGATCTTCTCTCATTCATCGAATTTCTCGGTCTGAACACACTCATTTGTTGAAACAAACGGCGTTCATTCATTCAATCAATCAAACTTCAATGAACCAATCAGTATTCATCGATTCAGTGAAACAGACTTACCACACTCATTTAAAGAATCCAACTGCCGTTATTCTTTCAATGTATCAAACTGCACGTACTAATTCAATGAAAAGAACTGAAGGTGTGAATTGAATTAGTACAGCTTTTGTCGTTCATTCAATTTCTAAACCTTATCTCACTCATTCAAAGAAACAATCTGCATTCATTCCTTCATTGCATCAAACTTCAACCGCAACTTCAATGATTGAAACGTTATTCAATGATTCACTGAAACTTACTTAATGAATACAATTGCATTTCATTCTTTGATTGAATCAAACCCACCGATTCAAGGCATAAAATTGCATCTGTTAATTCAATGTGTAGAGCTCCTCTCACTCATTCAATTTCTTGAGCTTAAAGCACTCATTCAATGGAACCAACGGCAACCAACCATCAACCTTCGACACTACATTCAATGAATGAAACGTTACTCACTGTTCATTGTCTTGAACTTGACACACTCATTCAATGAAACAAACTGTATCCATTCATTCATTAAATGAAACTTCAATCGTAGCAGCAATGAAACAACCGTTATAAATTTAACAAGTGCAACAAACTTCACTCATTCAGTTAATGAAGCGAACCGCATTCAAACTTTCAAAGAAAACAACTACACTCGCCGATTCAATGATACCAATTGCACCTGATAATTCAATGAATACAGCTTCTTTCACTCAATCAAATTCTTTAACCTAATGCACTCATTCAATCGATCCAACGGCATTCATTCATTCATTGAATCAAACGTCACCCCTAGATTCAATGATGAAACGTTACTCATTCATACATTCTCTTGAACGTAACACACTCATTCAATGAAACAGACTGTATTCATTCATTTTTTAAATAGAAACTTGAATCGTTCAAGCAATGACACAACCATTATTCATTTGTCAAGTGAAACAAACTTAACTCATTCAGTTAATGAATCTAACTGCATTCATTCTTTCAATAAAAGCAACTGCACTTTCCGATTCAATGATACCAACTGCACCTGATAATGCAATGTATAGAGCTTCTCTCATTCGTCGAATTTCTCGATCTTAACACACTCATTTGCTGAAACAAACCACGTTCATTCATTCACTCAATGAAACTTCAATCGTGAATTCATTGATTCAATGAAACAGACTTACCACATTCATTGATAGAATCCAACTGCCGTTATTCTTTCAATGTATCAAACTGCACTTACTAATTCAATGAAAGGAACTGAAGGTGTGAATTCAAAATGTTCAGCTTATTGATACCAATGATACCAACTGCACCTGATAATTCAATGAATACAGCTTCTTTCACTCAATCAAATTCTTTAACTTAATGCACTCATTAAATGGATCCAACGGCATTCATTCATTCATTGAATCAAACTTCACCCCTAGATTCAATGATGAAATGTTACTCATTCATTCATTCTCTTGAACTTAAGACACTCATTCAATGAAACAGAGTGTATTCATCCATTTTTTTAAATACAAACTTCAATCGTTCAATCAATGACACAACCATTATTCATTTGTCAAGTGAAACAAACTTAACTCATTCATTTGATGAATCTGACTGAATCTAATCATTCTTTCAATAAAAGCAACTGCACTTTCCGATTCAATGATACCAACGGTACCTGATAATTCAATGAACAGAGCTTCTCTCAATTATTGAATTTCTCGATCTTAACACACTCATTTGCTGAATCAAACGGCGTTCATTCATTAATTCAATCAAACATCAATCGTACATTCGATAAACGAAGCAGTATGCATTGATTCAAAGCATCCAACATTTATTTCAAGAATCCAACTGCAGTTATTCTTTCAATGTATCAATCTGCACTAACTAATTCAATGAAAGCAAGTGATTGCTTGAATTTAATGAGTACAGCGTCTATCCTTCATTCAATTTCTCCACCTTAACTCAATCATTCAATGAAACAAACTGCATTCGTTCTTTCATTGCATCAAACTTCAACCGCAACTTCAATGAAAGAAACGTTTTGCATTGATTCAATGAAACATTGTTAACACAGTCATGTAATGAATCCAACTGCATTTCATTCTTTCATTGAATCAAATTCACTGACTCAATGAATCCAACTACATCTATCAATTCAATGCATAGAGCTTCTCTCACTCAACCATATTCTTTATCTTAATGCCCTCATTCAACGGAACCAACGGCATTTATTCATTCATTGAATCAAACTTCAACCCTAGTTTCAATGATTGAAACTTTACTAATTCATTCATTCTCTTGAACTTAAAACACTTATTCAATGAAACAGAGTGTATTCATTCATTTTTTAATAGAAGCTTCAACGTACAAGCAATTAAAAAACCATTCTTCATTTGTCGAGTGAAACAAACTTAACTCATTCTGTTAATGTATTAACTGCATTCATTCTTTCAATAAAACCAACTGCACTCAATGATCCCAACGGTACCTGATAATTCAATGAACAGTGATTCTATCATTCATTGAATTTCTCGATCTTAAAACACTCATTTGCTGGAACAAACCACGTTCATTCATTCATTCAATCAAACTTCAATCGTCCATTCAATGAACCAATCAGTATTCATCGATGCAGTGAAACAGACTTACCACATTCATTTAAAGAATCCAACTGCCGTTATTCTTTCAATGTATCAAAACTGCACTTACTAATTCAATGAAAGTAAGTGAAGGTGTGAATTCAATAAGTACAGCTTCTGTCGTTCATTCAAATTCTCCATCTTATCTCTCGCATTCAATGAAACAAACTGCATTCATTCCTTCATTGCATCAAACTTCAACAGCAAATTCAGTGAATTAAACATTATTCATTGATTCAGTCAAACACACGTAACAAAATCATGGAATGAATCCAACTGCATTGCATTATTTCACTGAATCAAAATCTCCAATTCAATGAATCCAAATGCATCAGTTAATGCAATGTGCAGAGCTTCTCTCACTCATTCAATTTGTTGATCTTACAGCACTCATTCAATCTAAACAATGATTCATTCATTGAATCAAAATTCAACCCTACATTCAATAAATGAAACGTTACTCAATGATTCATTGTCTTGAAATTAACACACTCATTCAATGAAACAGACTGTATTCATTTATTGATATAAACTTCAACCGTACAAGCAATGAAACAACTGTTATTTATTTATCGAATGAAACAACCTTATCGCATTAAGTTAATGAATTTACCTCCATTCATTCCTTCAATGAAACCAACTGCACTGTCCGATTCAATGATACCAACTGCACCTGATAATGCAATCAATAGATCTTCTCTCATTCATCGAATTTCTCGGTCTGAACACACTCATTTGTTGAAACAAACGGCGTTCATTCATTCAATCAATCAAACTTCAATGAACCAATCAGTATTCATCGATTCAGTGAAACAGACTTACCACACTCATTTAAAGAATCCAACTGCCGTTATTCTTTCAATGTATCAAACTGCACGTACTAATTCAATGAAAAGAACTGAAGGTGTGAATTGAATTAGTACAGCTTTTGTCGTTCATTCAATTTCTAAACCTTATCTCACTCATTCAAAGAAACAATCTGCATTCATTCCTTCATTGCATCAAACTTCAACCGCAACTTCAATGATTGAAACGTTATTCAATGATTCACTGAAACTTACTTAACACAGTCATGTAATGAATACAATTGCATTTCATTCTTTGATTGAATCAAACCCACCGATTCAAGGCATAAAATTACATCTGTTAATTCAATGTGTAGAGCTCCTCTCACTCATTCAATTTCTTGAGCTTAAAGCACTCATTCAATGGAACCAACGGCAACCAACCATCAACCTTCGACACTACATTCAATGAATGAAACGTTACTCACTGTTCATTGTCTTGAACTTGACACACTCATTCAATGAAACAAACTGTATCCATTCATTCATTAAATGAAACTTCAATCGTAGCAGCAATGAAACAACCGTTATAAATTTAACAAGTGCAACAAACTTCACTCATTCAGTTAATGAAGCGAACCGCATTCAAACTTTCAAAGAAAACAACTACACTCGCCGATTCAATGATACCAATTGCACCTGATAATTCAATGAATACAGCTTCTTTCACTCAATCAAATTCTTTAACCTAATGCACTCATTCAATCGATCCAACGGCATACATTCATTCATTGAATCAAACTTCACCCCTAGATTCAATGATGAAACGTTACTCATTCATACATTCTCTTGAACGTAACACACTCATTCAATGAAACAGACTGTATTCATTCATTTTTTAAATAGAAACTTGAATCGTTCAAGCAATGACACAACCATTATTCATTTGTCAAGTGAAACAAACTTAACTCATTCAGTTAATGAATCTAACTGCATTCATTCTTTCAATAAAAGCAACTGCACTTTCCGATTCAATGATACCAACTGCACCTGATAATGCAATGTATAGAGCTTCTCTCATTCGTCGAATTTCTCGATCTTAACACACTCATTTGCTGAAACAAACCACGTTCATTCATTCACTCAATGAAACTTCAATCGTGAATTCATTGATTCAATGAAACAGACTTACCACATTCATTGATAGAATCCAACTGCCGTTATTCTTTCAATGTATCAAACTGCACTTACTAATTCAATGAAAGGAACTGAAGGTGTGAATTCAAAATGTTCAGCTTATTGATACCAATGATACCAACTGCACCTGATAATTCAATGAATACAGCTTCTTTCACTCAATCAAATTCTTTAACTTAATGCACTCATTAAATGGATCCAACGGCATTCATTCATTCATTGAATCAAACTTCACCCCTACATTCAATGATGAAATGTTACTCATTCATTCATTCTCTTGAACTTAAGACACTCATTCAATGAAACAGAGTGTATTCATCCATTTTTTAAAATACAAACTTCAATCGTTCAATCAATGACACAACCATTATTCATTTGTCAAGTGAAACAAACTTAACTCATTCATTTGATGAATCTGACTGAATCTAATCATTCTTTCAATAAAAGCAACTGCACTTTCCGATTCAATGATACCAACGGTACCTGATAATTCAATGAACAGAGCTTCTCTCAATTATTGAATTTCTCGATCTTAACACACTCATTTGCTGAATCAAACGGCGTTCATTCAATAATTCAATCAAACATCAATCGTACATTCGATAAACGAAGCAGTATGCATTGATTCAAAGCATCCAACATTTATTTCAAGAATCCAACTGCAGTTATTCTTTCAATGTATCAATCTGCACTAACTAATTCAATGAAAGCAAGTGATTGCTTGAATTTAATGAGTACAGCGTCTATCCTTCATTCAATTTCTCCACCTTAACTCAATCATTCAATGAAACAAACTGCATTCGTTCTTTCATTGCATCAAACTTCAACCGCAACTTCAATGAAAGAAACGTTTTGCATTGATTCAATGAAACATTGTTAACACAGTCATGTAATGAATCCAACTGCATTTCATTCTTTCATTGAATCAAATTCACTGACTCAATGAATCCAACTACATCTATCAATTCAATGCATAGAGCTTCTCTCACTCAACCATATTCTTTATCTTAATGCCCTCATTCAACGGAACCAACGGCATTTATTCATTCATTGAATCAAACTTCAACCCTAGTTTCAATGATTGAAACTTTACTAATTCATTCATTCTCTTGAACTTAAAACACTTATTCAATGAAACAGAGTGTATTCATTCATTTTTTTAATAGAAGCTTCAACGTACAAGCAATTAAAAAACCATTCTTCATTTGTCGAGTGAAACAAACTTAACTCATTCTGTTAATGTATTAACTGCATTCATTCTTTCAATAAAACCAACTGCACTCAATGATCCCAACGGTACCTGATAATTCAATGAACAGTGATTCTATCATTCATTGAATTTCTCGATCTTAAAACACTCATTTGCTGGAACAAACCACGTTCATTCATTCATTCAATCAAACTTCAATCGTCCATTCAATGAACCAATCAGTATTCATCGATTCAGTGAAACAGACTTACCACATTCATTTAAAGAATCCAACTACCGTTATTCTTTCAATGTATCAAACTGCACGTACTAATTCAATGAAAAGAACTGAAGGTGTGAATTAAATAAGTACAGCTTCTGTCGTTCATTCAATTTCTAAACCTTATCTCACTCATTCAAAGAAACAATCTGCATTCATTCCTTCATTGCATCAAACTTCAACCGCAACTTCAATGATTGAAACGTTATTCAATGATTCACTGAAACTTACTTAACACAGTCATGAAATGAATACAATTGCATTTCATTCTTTGATTGAATCAAACCCACCGATTCAAGGCATAAAATTGCATCTGTTAATTCAATGTGTAGAGCTCCTCTCACTCATTCAATTTCTTGAGCTTAAAGCACTCATTCAATGGAACCAACGGCAACCAACCATCAACCTTCGACACTACATTCAATGAATGAAACGTTACTCACTGTACATTGTCTTGAACTTGACACACTCATTCAATGAAACAGACTGTATCCATTCATTCATTAAAAGAAACTTGAATCGTAGCAGCAATGAAACAACCGTTATAAATTTAACAAGTGCAACAAAATTCACTCATTCAGTTAATGAATCGAACCGCATTCAAACTTTCAAAGAAAACAACTACACTCGCCGATTCAATGATACCAATTGCACCTGATAATTCAATGAATACAGCTTCTTTCACTCAATCAAATTCTTTAACCTAATGCACTCATTCAATGGATCCAACGGCATTCATTCATTCATTGAATCAAACTTCACCCCTAGATTCAATGATGAAATGTTACTCATTCATTCATTCTCTTGAACTTAAGACACTCATTCAATGAAACAGAGTGTATTCATCCATTTTTTAAAATAGAAACTTCAATCGTTCAAGCAATGAAACAACCATTATTCATTTGTCAAGTGAAACAAACTTAACTCATTCAGTTGATGAATCTAACTGCATTCATTCTTTCAATAAAAGCAACTGCACTTTCCGATTCAATGATACCAACTGCATCTGATAATGCAATAAATAGAGCTTCTCTCTTTCATCTAATTTCTTTGTCTGAACACACTCATTTGTGGAAACCAACTTCAATCGTACATTCAATAAACGAAGCAGTATTCATTGATTCAATGAAACAGACTTTCCACATTCATTTAAAGCATCCAACAGCACTCATTCTTTCAATGTATCAAAACTGCACTTACTAATTCAATGAAAGGAACTGAAGGTGTGAATTCAATAAGTACAGCTTCTGTCGTTCATTCAAATTCTCCATCTTATCACACACATTCAATGAAACAAACTGCATTCATTCCTTCATTGCATCAAACTTCACCAGCACCTTCAGTGAATGAAACGTTATTCATTGATTCAGTCAAACACACGTAACAAAATCATGTAATGAATCCAACTGCATTTCATTATTTCACTGAATCAAAATCACCAATTCAATGAATCCAAATGCATCTGTTAATTCAATGTGCAGAGCTTCACTCACTCATTCAACTTCTTGATCTTACAGCACTCATTCAATCTAAACAATGATTCATTCATTGAATCAAAATTCAACCCTACATTCAATAAATGAAACGTTACTCAATAGTCATTGTCTTGAAATTAACACACTCATTCACTGAAACAGACTGTATTCATTTATTGATATAAACTTCAACCGTACAATCAATGAAACATCTGTTATTCATTTATCGAATGAAACAACCTTATCGCATTAAGTTAATGAATTTAACTCCATTCATTCCTTCAATGAAACCAACTGCACTGTCCGATTCAATGATACCAACTGCACCTGATAATGCAATATATCGATCTTCTCTCATTCATCGAATTTCTCGGTCTGAACACACTCATTTGTTGAAACAAACGGCGTTCATTCATTCATTCAATCAAACTTCAATGAACCAATCAGTATTCATCGATTCAGTGAAACAGACTTACCACATTCATCTAAAGAATCCAACTGCCGTTATTCTTTCAATGTATCAAACTGCACGTACTAATTCAATGAAAGGAACTGAAGGTGTGAATTGAATAAGTACAGCTTCTGTCGTTCATTCAATTTCTAAACCTTATCTCACTCATTCAAAGAAACAATCTGCATTCATTCCTTCATTGCATCAAACTTCAACCGCAACTTCAATGATTGAAACGTTATTCAATGATTCACTGAAACTTACTTAACACAGTCATGTAATGAATACAATTGCATTTCATTCTTTGATTGAATCAAACCCACCGAATCAAGGCATAAAATTGCATCTGTTAATTCAATGTGTAGAGTTCCTCTCACTCATTCAATTTCTTGAGCTTAAAGCATTCATTCAATGGAACCAACGGCAACCAACCATCAACCGTCGACACTACATTCAATGAATGAAACGTTACTCACTGTTCATTGTCTTGAACTTGACACACTCATTCAATGAAACAGACTGTATCCATTCATTTATTAAAAGAAACTTCAACCGTAGCAGCAATGAAACAACCGTTATAAATTTAACAAGTGCAACAAACTTCACTCATTCAATTAATGAATCGAACCGCATTCAAACTTTCAAAGAAAACAACTACACTCGCCGATTCAATGATACCAATTGCACCTGATAATTCAATGAATACAGCTTCTTTCACTCAATCAAATTCTTTAACTTAATGCACTCATTGAATGGATCCAAAGGCATTCATTCATTCATTTAATCAAACTTCACCCCTAGGTTCAATGATGAAATGTTACTCATTCATTCATTCTCTTGAACTTAAGACACTCATTCAATGAAACAGAGTGTATTCATCCATTTTTTAAAATACAAACTTCAATCGTTCAAGCAATGACACAACCATTATTCATTTGTCAAGTGAAACAAACTTAACTCATTCAGTTGATGAATCTGACTGAATCTAATCATTCTTTCAATAAAAGCAACTGCACTTTCCGATTCAATGATACCAACGGTACCTGATAATTCAATGAACAGAGTTTCTCTCAATTATTGAATTTCTCGATCTTAACACACTCATTTGCTGAATCAAACGGCGTTCATTCATTAATTCAATCAAACTTCAATCGTACATTCGATAAACGAAGCAGTATGCATTGATTCAAAGCATCCAACATTTATTTAAAGAATCCAACTGCAGTTATTCGTTCAATGTATCAATCTGCACTAACTAATTCAATGAAAGCAAGTGATTGCTTGAATTTAATGAGTACAGCGTCTATCCTTCATTCAATTTCTCCACCTTAACTCAATCATTCAATGAAACAAACTGCATTCGTTCTTTCATTGCATCAAACTTCAACCGCAACTTCAATGAAAGAAACGTTTTGCATTGATTCAATGAAACATTGTTAACACAGTCATGTAATGAATCCAACTGCATTTCATTCTTTCATTGAATCAAATTCACTGACTCAATGAATCCAACTACATCTATCAATTCAATGCATAGAGCTTCTCTCACTCAACCATATTCTTTATCTTAATGCCCTCATTCAACGGAACCAACGGCATTCATTGATTCATTGAATCAAACTTCAACCCTAGTTTCAATGATTGAAACTTTACTAATTCATTCATTCTCTTGAACTTAAAACACTTATTCAATGAAACAGAGTGTATTCATTCATTTTTAATAGAAGCTTCAACGTACAAGCAATTAAAACACCTTTCTTCATTTGTCGAGTGAAACAAACTTTACTCATTCTGTTAATGTATTAACTGCATTCATTCTTTCAATAAAACCAACTGCACTCAATGATCCCAACGGTACCTGATAATTCAATGAACAGTGATTCTATCATTCACTGAAATTCTCCATCTTAACACACTCAATTGCTGAAACAAACCATGTTCATTCATTCATTCAATCAAACTTCAATCGTCCATTCAATGAACCAATCAGTATTCATCGATTCAGTGAAACAGACTTACCACATTCATTTAAAGAATCCAACTACCGTTATTCTTTCAATGTATCAAACTGCACGTACTAATTCAATGAAAAGAACTGAAGGTGTGAATTGAATAAGTACAGCTTCTGTCGTTCATTCAATTTCTAAACCTTATCTCACTCATTCAAAGAAACAATCTGCATTCATTCCTTCATTGCATCAAACTTCAACCGCAACTTCAATGATTGAAACGTTATTCAATGATTCACTGAAACTTACTTAACACAGTCATGTAATGAATACAATTGCATTTCATTCTTTGATTGAATCAAACCCACCGATTCAAGGCGTAAAATTGCATCTGTTAATACAATGTGTAGAGCTCCTCTCACTCATTCAATTTCTTGAGCTTAAAGCACTCATTCAATGGAACCAACGGCAACCAACCATCAACCTTCGACACTACATTCAATGAATGAAACGTTGCTCACTGTACATTGTCTTGAACTTGACACACTCATTCAATGAAACAGACTGTATCCATTCATTCATTAAAAGAAACTTGAATCGTAGCAGCAATGAAACAACCGTTATAAATTTAACAAGTGCAACAAAATTCACTCATTCAGTTAATGAATCGAACCGCATTCAAACTTTCAAAGAAAACAACTACACTCGCCGATTCAATGATACCAATTGCACCTGATAATTCAATGAATACAGCTTCTTTCACTCAATCAAATTCTTTAACCTAATGCACTCATTCAATGGATCCAACGGCATTCATTCATTCATTGAATCAAACTTCACCCCTAGATTCAATGATGAAATGTTACTCATTCATTCATTCTCTTGAACTTAAGACACTCATTCAATGAAACAGAGTGTATTTATCCATTGTTTAAAATAGAAACTTCAATCGTTCAAGCAATGAAACAACCATTATTCATTTGTCAAGTGAAACAAACTTAACTCATTCAGTTGATGAATCTAACTGCATTCATTCTTTCAATAAAAGCAACTGCACTTTCCGATTCAATGATACCAACTGCATCTGATAATGCAATAAATAGAGCTTCTCTCTTTCATCTAATTTCTTTGTCTGAACACACTCATTTGTGGAAACCAACTTCAATCGTACATTTAATAAACGAAGCAGTATTCATTGATTCAATGAAACAGACTTTCCACATTCATTTAAAGCATCCAACAGCACTCATTCTTTCAATGTATCAAAACTGCACTTACTAATTCAATGAAAGGAACTGAAGGTGTGAATTCAATAAGTACAGCTTCTGTCGTTCATTCAAATTCTCCATCTTATCACACACATTCAATGAAACAAACTGCATTCATTCCTTCATTGCATCAAACTTCACCAGCACCTTCAGTGAATGAAACGTTATTCATTGATTCAGTCAAACACACGTAACAAAATCATGTAATGAATCCAACTGCATTGCATTATTTCACTGAATCAAAATCACCAATTCAATGAATCCAAATGCATCTGTTAATTCAATGTGCAGAGCTTCACTCACTCATTCAACTTCTTGATCTTACAGCACTCATTCAATCTAAACAATGATTCATTCATTGAATCAAAATTCAACCCTACATTCAATAAATGAAACGTTACTCAATAGTCATTGTCTTGAAATTAACACACTCATTCACTGAAACAGACTGTATTCATTTATTGATATAAACTTCAACCATACAAGCAATGAAACATCTGTTATTCATTTATCGAATGAAACAACCTTATCGCATTAAGTTAATGAATTTAACTCCATTCATTCCTTCAATGAAACCAACTGCACTGTCCGATTCAATGATACCAACTGCACCTGATAATGCAATATATAGATCTTCTCTCATTCATCGAATTTCTCGGTCTGAACACACTCATTTGTTGAAACAAACGGCGTTCATTCATTCATTCAATCAAACTTCAATGAACCAATCAGTATTCATCGATTCAGTGAAACAGACTTACCACATTCATCTAAAGAATCCAACTGCCGTTATTCTTTCAATGTATCAAACTGCACGTACTAATTCAATGAAAGGAACTGAAGGTGTGAATTGAATAAGTACAGCTTCTGTCGTTCATTCAATTTCTAAACCTTATCTCACTCATTCAAAGAAACAATCTGCATTCATTCCTTCATTGCATCAAACTTCAACCGCAACTTCAATGATTGAAACGTTATTCAATGCTTCACTGAAACTTACTTAACACAGTCATGTAATGAATACAATTGCATTTCATTCTTTCATTGAATCAAACCCACCGAATCAAGGCATAAAATTGCATCTGTTAATTCAATGTGTAGAGCTCCTCTCACTCATTCAATTTCTTGAGCTTAAAGCATTCATTCAATGGAACCAACGGCAACCAACCATCAACCGTCGACACTACATTCAATGAATGAAACGTTACTCACTGTTCATTGTCTTGAACTTGACACACTCATTCAATGAAACAGACTGTATCAATTCATTTATTAAAAGAAACTTCAACCGTAGCAGCAATGAAACAACCGTTATAAATTTAACAAGTGCAACAAACTTCACTCATTCAATTAATGAATCGAACCGCATTCAAACTTTCAAAGAAAACAACTACACTCGCCGATTCAATGATACCAATTGCACCTGATAATTCAATGAATACAGCTTCTTTCACTCAATCAAATTCTTTAACTTAATGCACTCATTGAATGGATCCAAAGGCATTCATTCATTCATTTAATCAAACTTCACCCCTAGGTTCAATGATGAAATGTTACTCATTCATTCATTCTCTTGAAGTTAAGACACTCATTCAATGAAACAGAGTGTATTCATCCATTTTTTAAAATACAAACTTCAATCGTTCAAGCAATGACACAACCATTATTTATTTGTCAAGTGAAACAAACTTAACTCATTCAGTTGATGAATCTGACTGAATCTAATCATTCTTTCAATAAAAGCAACTGCACTTTCCGATTCAATGATACCAACGGTACCTGATAATTCAATGAACAGAGCTTCTCTCAATTATTGAATTTCTCGATCTTAACACACTCATTTGCTGAATCAAACGGCGTTCATTCATTAATTCAATCAAACTTCAATCGTACATTCGATAAACGAAGCAGTATGCATTGATTCAAAGCATCCAACATTTATTTAAAGAATCCAACTGCAGTTATTCTTTCAAAGTATCAATCTGCACTAACTAATTCAATGAAAGCAAGTGATTGCTTGAATTTAATGAGTACAGCGTCTAATCCTTCATTCAATTTCTCCACCTTAACTCAATCATTCAATGAAACAAACTGCATTCGTTCTTTCATTGCATCAAACTTCAACCGCAACTTCAATGAAAGAAACGTTTTGCATTGATTCAATGAAACATTGTTAACACAGTCATGTAATGAATCCAACTGCATTTCATTCTTTCATTGAATCAAATTCACTGACTCAATGAATCCAACTACATCTATCAATTCAAAGCAGAGAGCTTCTCTCACTCAACCATATTCTTTATCTTAATGCCCTCATTCAACGGAACCAACGGCATTCATTCATTCATTGAATCAAACTTCAACCCTAGTTTCAATGATTGAAACTTTACTAATTCATTCATTCTCTTGAACTTAAAACACTTATTCAATGAAACAGAGTGTATTCATTCATTTTTTAATAGAAGCTTCAACGTACAAGCAATTAAAAAACCATTCTTCATTTGTCGAGTGAAACAAACTTAACTCATTCTGTTAATGTATTAACTGCATTCATTCTTTCAATAAAACCAACTGCACTCAATGATCCTAACGGTACCTGATAATTCAATGAACAGTGATTCTATCATTCATTGAATTTCTCGATCTTAACACACTCATTTGCTGAAACAAACCACGTTCATTCATTCATTCAATCAAACTTCAATCGTCCATTCAATAAACAAATCAGTATTCATGGATTCAATGAAACAGACTGACCACATTCATTTATAGAATCCCACTGATGTAATTATTTCAATGTATCATACTGCACTTACTAATTCAATAAAAGAAACTCAAGGTTCCTTAAGTACAGGTTAATAAGTACAGCACACAGCAATTCAATAAGTACAGCTTCTGTCGTTCATTCACTTTCTAAACCTTAACTCACTCATTCAATGAAACAAACTGCATCATTCCTTCATTTCATCAAACTTCATCCGCAACTTCAATGAATGAAACGTTATTCATTGATTCAGTCAAACACACTTAACACAATCATGTAATGAATCCAACTGCATTTCATTATTTCACTGAATCAAACTCACCGATTCAATGAATCCAAATGCATCTGTTAATTCAATGTGCAGAGCTTTTCTCACTCATTCAATTTCTTGATCTTACAGCACTCATTCAATCTAACCATTCATTCATTGAATCAAACATCAACCCTACATTCAATAAATGAAACGTTACTCATTCATTCATTCTCTGGAGCTTAACACACTCATTCAATGAAACAGACTGTATTCATTCATGGATATAAACTTCAATCGTACAAGCAATGAAACAACTGTTAATCAATTATCGAAAGTAACAATCTGAACGCAATAAGTTAATGAATCTAACTCCATTCATTCCTTCAATGAAACCAACTGCACTGTCTGATTCAATGATACCAACTGCACCTGATAATGCTTCTCTCATTCGTCGAATGTCTCGATCTTAACACACTCATTTGCTGAAACAAACCACGTTCATTCATTCATTCAATGAAACTTCAATCGTGAATTCATTGATTCAATGAAACAGACTTACCACATTCATTTAAAGAATCCAGCTGCCGTTATTCTTTCAATGTATCAAACTGAACTTACTAATTCAATGAAAGGAACTGGAGGTGTGAATTCAATAAGTACAGCTTATTGATACCAATGATACCAACTGCACCTGATAATTCAATGAAAACAGCTTCGTTCACTCAATCAAATTCTTTAACTTAATGCACTCATTCAATGGATCCAACGGCATTCATTCATTCATTGAATCAAACTTCACCCCTAGATTCAATGAGGAAACGTTACTGATTCATTCATTCTCTTGAACTTAACACACTCATTCAATGAAACAGAGTGCATTCATTCATTTTTTAAATAGAAACTTCAATCGTTCAAGCAATGAAACAACCATTATTCATTTGTCAAGTGAAACAAACTTAACTCATTCAGTTGATGAATCTAACTGCATTCATTCTTTCAATAAAAGCAACTGCACTTTCCGATTCAATGAAACCAACTGCATCTGATAATGCAATAAATAGAGCTTCTCTCATTCAGCGAATTTCTTTGTCTGAACACACTCATTTGTGGAAACAAACTTCAATCGTACATTCAATAAACGAAGCAGTATTCATTGATTCAATGAAACAGACTTCCCACATTCATTTAAAGCATCCAACAGCACTCATTCTTTCAATGTATCAAAACTGCACTTACTAATTCAATGAAAGGAACTGAAGGTGTGAATTCAATAAGTACAGCTTCTGTCGTTCATTCAAATTCTCCATCTTATCTCACACATTCAATGAAACAAACTGCATTCATTCCTTCATTGCATCAAACTTCAACAGCAACTTCAGTGTTATTCAGTGATTCAGTCAAACACACGTAACAAAATCATGTAGTGAATCCAACTGCATTGCATTATTTCACTGAATCAAAATCACCAATTCAATGAATCCAAATGCATCTGTTAATTCAATGTGCAGAGCTTCTCTCACTCATTCAATTTCTTGATCTTACTGCACTCATTCAATCTAACCAAGGGCAATCATTCATTCATTGAATCAAACTTCAACCCTACATTCAATAAATGAAACGTTACTCATTCATTCATTCTCTGGAACTTAACGCAGTCATTCAATGAAACAGACTGTATTCATTCATTGATATAAACTTCAATCGTACAAGCAATGAAACAACTGTTAATCAATTATCGAATGTAACAATCTTAACGCAATAAGTTAATGAATCTAACTCCATTCATTCCTTCAATGAAACCAACTGCACTGTCTGATTCAATGATACCAACTGCACCTGATAACGCAATGTATCGAGCTTCTCTCATTCATCGAATTTCTCGGTCCACACACACTCATTTGTTGAAACAAACGGCGTTCATTCATTTATTCAATCAAACTTCAATCGTGCATTCAATGAACCAATCAGTATTCATTGATTCAATGAAACAGACTTACCACATTCATTTAAAGAATCCAGCTGCCGTTATTCTTTCAATGTATCAAACTGAACGTACTAATTCAATGAAAGGAACTGGAGGTGTGAATTCAATAAATACAGCTTATTGATACCAATGATACCAACTGCACCTGATAATTCAATGAATACAGCTTCTTTCACTCAATCAAATTCTTTAACTTAATGCACTCATTCAATGGATCCAACGGCATTCATTCATTCATTGAATCAAACTTCACCCCTAAACAGAGTGTATTCATTCATTTTTTAACAGAAGCTTCAACGTACAAGCAATTAAAAAACCATTCTTCATTTGCCGAGTGAAACAAACTTAACTCATTCTGTTAATGTCTTAACTGCATTCATTCTTTCAATAAAACCAACTGCACGTACAAGCAATGAAACAACTGTTAATCAATTATCGAAAGTAACAATCTGAACGCAATAAGTTAATGAATCTGACTCCATTCATTCCTTCAATGAAACCAACTGCACTGTCTGATTCAATGATACCAACTGCACCTGAAAATGCTTCTCTCATTCGTCGAATGTCTCGATCTTAACACACTCATTTGCTGAAACAAACCACGTTCATTCATTCATTCAATGAAACTTCAATCGTGAATTCATTGATTCAATGAAACAGACTTACCACATTCATTTAAAGAATCCAGCTGCCGTTATTCTTTCAATGTATCAAACTGAACTTACTAATTCAATGAAAGGAACTGGAGGTGTGAATTCAATAAGTACAGCTTATTGATACCAATGATACCAACTGCACCTGATAATTCAATGAATACAGCTTCTTTCACTCAATCAAATTCTTTAACTTAATGCACTCATTCAATGGATCCAACGGCATTCATTCATTCATTGAATCAAACTTCACCCCTAGATTCAATGATGAAATGTTACTCATTCATTCATTCTCTTGAACTTAAGACACTCATTCAATGAAACAGAGTGTATTCATCCATTTTTTAAAATAGAAACTTCAATCGTTCAAGCAATGAAACAACCATTATTCATTTGTCAAGTGAAACAAACTTAACTCATTCAGTTGATGAATCTAACTGCATTCATTCTTTCAATAAAAGCAACTGCACTTTCCGATTCAATGATACCAACTGCATCTGATAATGCAATAAATAGAGCTTCTCTCTTTCATCTAATTTCTTTGTCTGAACACACTCACTTGTGGAAACCAACTTCAATCGTACATTCAATAAACGAAGCAGTATTCATTGATTCAATGAAACAGACTTTCCACATTCATTTAAAGCATCCAACAGCACTCATTCTTTCAATGTATCAAAACTGCACTTACTAATTCAATGAAAGGAACTGAAGGTGTGAATTCAATAAGTACAGCTTCTGTCGTTCATTCAAATTCTCCATCTTATCACACACATTCAATGAAACAAACTGCATTCATTCCTTCATTGCATCAAACTTCACCAGCACCTTCAGTGAATGAAACGTTATTCATTGATTCAGTCAAACACACGTAACAAAATCATGTAATGAATCCAACTGCATTGCATTATTTCACTGAATCAAAATCACCAATTCAATGAATCCAAATGCATCTGTTAATTCAATGTGCAGAGCTTCACTCACTCATTCAACTTCTTGATCTTACAGCACTCATTCAATCTAAACAATGATTCATTCATTGAATCAAAATTCAACCCTACATTCAATAAATGAAACGTTACTCAATAGTCATTGTCTTGAAATTAACACACTCATTCAATTGAACAGACTGTATTCATTTATTGATATAAACTTCAACCGTACAAGCAATGAAACATCTGTTATTCATTTATCGAATGAAACAACCTTATCGCATTAAGTTAATGAATTTAACTCCATTCATTCCTTCAAAGCAACCAACTGCACTGTCCGATTCAATGATACCAACTGCACCTGATAATGCAATATATAGATCTTCTCTCATTCATCGAATTTCTCGGTCTGAACACACTCATTTGTTGAAACAAACGGCGTTCATTCATTCATTCAATCAAACTTCAATGAACCAATCAGTATTCATCGATTCAGTGAAACAGACTTACCACATTCATTTAAAGAATCCAACTGCCGTTATTCTTTCAATGTATCGAACTGCACGTACTAATTCAATGAAAGGAACTGAAGGTGTGAATTGAATAAGTACAGCTTCTGTCGTTCATTCAATTTCTAAACCTTATCTCACTCATTCAAAGAAACAATCTGCATTCATTCCTTCATTGCATCAAACTTCAACCGCAACTTCAATGATTGAAACGTTATTCAATGATTCACTGAAACTTACTTAACACAGTCATGTAATGAATACAATTGCATTTCATTCTTTGATTGAATCAAACCCACCGATTCAAGGCATAAAATTGCATCTGTTAATTTAATGTGTAGAGCTCCTCTCACTCATTCAATTTCTTGTGCTTAAAGCACTCATTCAATGGAACCAACGGCAACCAACCATCAACCTTCGACACTACATTCAATGAATGAAACGTTACTCACTGTTCATTGTCTTGAACTTGACACACTCATTCAATGAAACAGACTGTATCCATTCATTCATTAAAAGAAACTTCAATCGTAGCAGCAATGAAACAACCGTTATAAATTTAACAAGTGCAACAAACTTCACTCATTCAGTTAATGAATCGAACCGCATTCAAACTTTCAAAGAAAACAACTACACTCGCCGATTCAATGATACCAATTGCACCTGATAATTCAATGAATACAGCTTCTTTCACTCAATCAAATTCTTTAACTTAATGCACTCATTCAATGGATCCAACGGAATTCATTCATTCATTGAATCAAACTTCACACCTAGATTCAATGATGAAATGTTACTCATTCATTCATTCTCTTGAACTTAAGACACTCATTCAATGAAACAGAGTGTATTCATCCATTTTTTAAAATACAAACTTCAATCGTTCAAGCAATGAAACAACCATTATTCATTTGTCAAGTGAAACAAACTTAACTCATTCAGTTGATGAATCTGACTGAATCTAATCATTCTTTCAATAAAAGCAACTGCACTTTCCGATTCAATGATACCAACGGTACCTGATAATTCAATGAACAGAGCTTCTCTCAATTATTGAATTTCTCGATCTTAACACACTCATTTGCTGAATCAAACGGCGTTCATTCATTAATTCAATCAAACTTCAATCGTACATTCGATAAACGAAGCAGTATGCATTGATTCAAAGCATCCAACATTTATTTAAATAATCCAACTGCAGTTATTCTTTCAATGTATCAATCTGCACTAACTAATTCAATGAAAGCAAGTGATTGCTTGAATTTAATGAGTACAGCGTCTAATCCTTCATTCAATTTCTCCACCTTAACTCAATCATTCAATGAAACAAACTGCATTCGTTCTTTCATTGCATCAAACTTCAACCGCAACTTCAATGAAAGAAACGTTTTGCATTGATTCAATGAAACATTGTTAACACAGTCATGTAATGAATCCAACTGCATTTCATTCTTTCATTGAATCAAATTCACTGACTCAATGAATCCAACTACATCTATCAATTCAATGCATAGAGCTTCTCTCACTCAACCATATTCTTTATCTTAATGCCCTCATTCAACGGAACCAACGGCATTTATTCATTCATTGAATCAAACTTCAACCCTAGTTTCAATGATTGAAACTTTACTAATTCATTCATTCTCTTGAACTTAAAACACTTATTCAATGAAACAGAGTGTATTCATTCATTTTTTAATAGAAGCTTCAACGTACAAGCAATTAAAAAACCATTCTTCATTTGTCGAGTGAAACAAACTTAACTCATTCTGTTAATGTATTAACTGCATTCAATAAAACCAACTGCACTCAATGATCCCAACGGTACCTGATAATTCAATGAACAGTGATTCTATCATTCATTGAATTTCTCGATCTTAACACACTCATTTGCTGAAACAAACCACGTTCATTCATTCATTCAATCAAACTTCAATCGTCCATTCAATAAACAAATCAGTATTCATGGATTCAATGAAACAGACTGACCACATTCATTTATAGAATCCCACTGATGTAATTATTTCAATGTATCATACTGCACTTACTAATTCAATAAAAGAAACTCAAGGTTCCTTAAGTACAGGTTAATAAGTACAGCACACAGCAATTCAATAAGTACAGCTTCTGTCGTTCATTCACTTTCTAAACCTTAACTCACTCATTCAATGAAACAAACTGCATCATTCCTTCATTTCATCAAACTTCATCCGCAACTTCAATGAATGAAACGTTATTCATTGATTCAGTCAAACACACTTAACACAATCATGTAATGAATCCAACTGCATTTCATTATTTCACTGAATCAAACTCACCGATTCAATGAATCCAAATGCATCTGTTAATTCAATGTGCAGAGCTTTTCTCACTCATTCAATTTCTTGATCTTACAGCACTCATTCAATCTAACCATTCATTCATTGAATCAAACATCAACCCTACATTCAATAAATGAAACGTTACTCATTCATTCATTCTCTGGAGCTTAACACACTCATTCAATGAAACAGACTGTATTCTTTCATGGATATAAACTTCAATCGTACAAGCAATGAAACAACTGTTAATCAATTATCGAAAGTAACAATCTGAACGCAATAAGTTAATGAATCTAACTCCATTCATTCCTTCAATGAAACCAACTGCACTGTCTGATTCATTGATACCAACTGCACCTGATAATGCTTCTCTCATTCGTCGAATGTCTCGATCTTAACACACTCATTTGCTGAAACAAACCACGTTCATTCATTCATTCAATGAAACTTCAATCGTGAATTCATTGATTCAATGAAACAGACTTACCACATTCATTTAAAGAATCCAGCTGCCGTTATTCTTTCAATGTATCAAACTGAACTTACTAATTCAATGAAAGGAACTGGAGGTGTGAATTCAATAAGTACAGCTTATTGATACCAATGATACCAACTGCACCTGATAATTCAATGAAAACAGCTTCGTTCACTCAATCAAATTCTTTAACTTAATGCACTCATTCAATGGATCCAACGGCATTCATTCATTCATTGAATCAAACTTCACCCCTAGATTCAATGAGGAAACGTTACTGATTCATTCATTCTCTTGAACTTAACACACTCATTCAATGAAACAGAGTGCATTCATTCATTTTTTAAATAGAAACTTCAATCGTTCAAGCAATGAAACAACCATTATTCATTTGTCAAGTGAAACAAACTTAACTCATTCAGTTGATGAATCTAACTGCATTCATTCTTTCTATAAAAGCAACTGCACTTTCCGATTCAATGAAACCAACTGCATCTGATAATGCAATAAATAGAGCTTCTCTCATTCAGCGAATTTCTTTGTCTGAACACACTCATTTGTGGAAACAAACTTCAATCGTACATTCAATAAACGAAGCAGTATTCATTGATTCAATGAAACAGACTTCCCACATTCATTTAAAGCATCCAACAGCACTCATTCTTTCAATGTATCAAAACTGCACTTACTAATTCAATGAAAGGAACTGAAGGTGTGAATTCAATAAGTACAGCTTCTGTCGTTCATTCAAATTCTCCATCTTATCTCACACATTCAATGAAACAAACTGCATTCATTCCTTCATTGCATCAAACTTCAACAGCAACTTCAGTGTTATTCAGTGATTCAGTCAAACACACGTAACAAAATCATGTAGTGAATCCAACTGCATTGCATTATTTCACTGAATCAAAATCACCAATTCAATGAATCCAAATGCATCTGTTAATTCAATGTGCAGAGCTTCTCTCACTCATTCAATTTCTTGATCTTACAGCACTCATTCAATCTAACCAAGGGCAATCATTCATTCATTGAATCAAACTTCAACCCTACATTCAATAAATGAAACGTTACTCATTCATTCATTCTCTGGAACTTAACGCAGTCATTCAATGAAACAGACTGTATTCATTCATTGATATAAACTTCAATCGTACAAGCAATGAAACAACTGTTAATCAATTATCGAATGTAACAATCTTAACGCAATAAGTTAATGAATCTAACTCCATTCATTCCTTCAATGAAACCAACTGCACTGTCTGATTCAATGATACCAACTGCACCTGATAACGCAATGTATCGAGCTTCTCTCATTCATCGAATTTCTCGGTCCACACACACTCATTTGTTGAAACAAACGGCGTTCATTCATTTATTCAATCAAACTTCAATCGTGCATTCAATGAACCAATCAGTATTCATTGATTCAATGAAACAGACTTACCACATTCATTTAAAGAATCCAGCTGCCGTTATTCTTTCAATGTATCAAACTGAACGTACTAATTCAATGAAAGGAACTGGAGGTGTGAATTCAATAAATACAGCTTATTGATACCAATGATACCAACTGCACCTGATAATTCAATGAATACAGCTTCTTTCACTCAATCAAATTCTTTAACTTAATGCACTCATTCAATGGATCCAACGGCATTCATTCATTCATTGAATCAAACTTCACCCCTAAACAGAGTGTATTCATTCATTTTTTAACAGAAGCTTCAACGTACAAGCAATTAAAAAACCATTCTTCATTTGCCGAGTGAAACAAACTTAACTCATTCTGTTAATGTATTAACTGCATTCATTCTTTCAATAAAACCAACTGCACGTACAAGCAATGAAACAACTGTTAATCAATTATCGAAAGTAACAATCTGAACGCAATAAGTTAATGAATCTAACTCCATTCATTCCTTCAATGAAACCAACTGCACTGTCTGATTCAATGATACCAACTGCACCTGAAAATGCTTCTCTCATTCGTCGAATGTCTCGATCTTAACACACTCATTTGCTGAAACAAACCACGTTCATTCATTCATTCAATGAAACTTCAATCGTGAATTCATTGATTCAATGAAACAGACTTACCACATTCATTTAAAGAATCCAGCTGCCGTTATTCTTTCAATGTATCAAACTGAACTTACTAATTCAATGAAAGGAACTGGAGGTGTGAATTCAATAAGTACAGCTTATTGATACCAATGATACCAACTGCACCTGATAATTCAATGAATACAGCTTCTTTCACTCAATCAAATTCTTTAACTTAATGCACTCATTCAATGGATCCAACGGCATTCATTCATTCATTGAATCAAACTTCACCCCTAGATTCAATGATGAAATGTTACTCATTCATTCATTCTCTTGAACTTAAGACACTCATTCAATGAAACAGAGTGTATTCATCCATTTTTTAAAATAGAAACTTCAATCGTTCAAGCAATGAAACAACCATTATTCATTTGTCAAGTGAAACAAACTTAACTCATTCAGTTGATGAATCTAACTGCATTCATTCTTTCAATAAAAGCAACTGCACTTTCCGATTCAATGATACCAACTGCATCTGATAATGCAATAAATAGAGCTTCTCTCTTTCATCTAATTTCTTTGTCTGAACACACTCATTTGTGGAAACCAACTTCAATCGTACATTTAATAAACGAAGCAGTATTCATTGATTCAATGAAACAGACTTTCCACATTCATTTAAAGCATCCAACAGCACTCATTCTTTCAATGTATCAAAACTGCACTTACTAATTCAATGAAAGGAACTGAAGGTGTGAATTCAATAAGTACAGCTTCTGTCGTTCATTCAAATTCTCCATCTTATCACACACATTCAATGAAACAAACTGCATTCATTCCTTCATTGCATCAAACTTCACCAGCACCTTCAGTGAATGAAACGTTATTCATTGATTCAGTCAAACACACGTAACAAAATCATGTAATGAATCCAACTGCATTGCATTATTTCACTGAATCAAAATCACCAATTCAATGAATCCAAATGCATCTGTTAATTCAATGTGCAGAGCTTCACTCACTCATTCAACTTCTTGATCTTACAGCACTCATTCAATCTAAACAATGATTCATTCATTGAATCAAAATTCAACCCTACATTCAATAAATGAAACGTTACTCAATAGTCATTGTCTTGAAATTAACACACTCATTCACTGAAACAGACTGTATTCATTTATTGATATAAACTTCAACCATACAAGCAATGAAACATCTGTTATTCATTTATCGAATGAAACAACCTTATCGCATTAAGTTAATGAATTTAACTCCATTCATTCCTTCAATGAAACCAACTGCACTGTCCGATTCAATGATACCAACTGCACCTGATAATGCAATATATAGATCTTCTCTCATTCATCGAATTTCTCGGTCTGAACACACTCATTTGTTGAAACAAACGGCGTTCATTCATTCATTCAATCAAACTTCAATGAACCAATCAGTATTCATCGATTCAGTGAAACAGACTTACCACATTCATCTAAAGAATCCAACTGCCGTTATTCTTTCAATGTATCAAACTGCACGTACTAATTCAATGAAAGGAACTGAAGGTGTGAATTGAATAAGTACAGCTTCTGTCGTTCATTCAATTTCTAAACCTTATCTCACTCATTCAAAGAAACAATCTGCATTCATTCCTTCATTGCATCAAACTTCAACCGCAACTTCAATGATTGAAACGTTATTCAATGCTTCACTGAAACTTACTTAACACAGTCATGTAATGAATACAATTGCATTTCATTCTTTCATTGAATCAAACCCACCGAATCAAGGCATAAAATTGCATCTGTTAATTCAATGTGTAGAGCTCCTCTCACTCATTCAATTTCTTGAGCTTAAAGCATTCATTCAATGGAACCAACGGCAACCAACCATCAACCGTCGACACTACATTCAATGAATGAAACGTTACTCACTGTTCATTGTCTTGAACTTGACACACTCATTCAATGAAACAGACTGTATCAATTCATTTATTAAAAGAAACTTCAACCGTAGCAGCAATGAAACAACCGTTATAAATTTAACAAGTGCAACAAACTTCACTCATTCAATTAATGAATCGAACCGCATTCAAACTTTCAAAGAAAACAACTACACTCGCCGATTCAATGATACCAATTGCACCTGATAATTCAATGAATACAGCTTCTTTCACTCAATCAAATTCTTTAACTTAATGCACTCATTGAATGGATCCAAAGGCATTCATTCATTCATTTAATCAAACTTCACCCCTAGGTTCAATGATGAAATGTTACTCATTCATTCATTCTCTTGAAGTTAAGACACTCATTCAATGAAACAGAGTGTATTCATCCATTTTTTAAAATACAAACTTCAATCGTTCAAGCAATGACACAACCATTATTTATTTGTCAAGTGAAACAAACTTAACTCATTCAGTTGATGAATCTGACTGAATCTAATCATTCTTTCAATAAAAGCAACTGCACTTTCCGATTCAATGATACCAACGGTACCTGATAATTCAATGAACAGAGCTTCTCTCAATTATTGAATTTCTCGATCTTAACACACTCATTTGCTGAATCAAACGGCGTTCATTCATTAATTCAATCAAACTTCAATCGTACATTCGATAAACGAAGCAGTATGCATTGATTCAAAGCATCCAACATTTATTTAAAGAATCCAACTGCAGTTATTCTTTCAAAGTATCAATCTGCACTAACTAATTCAATGAAAGCAAGTGATTGCTTGAATTTAATGAGTACAGCGTCTAATCCTTCATTCAATTTCTCCACCTTAACTCAATCATTCAATGAAACAAACTGCATTCGTTCTTTCATTGCATCAAACTTCAACCGCAACTTCAATGAAAGAAACGTTTTGCATTGATTCAATGAAACATTGTTAACACAGTCATGTAATGAATCCAACTGCATTTCATTCTTTCATTGAATCAAATTCACTGACTCAATGAATCCAACTACATCTATCAATTCAAAGCATAGAGCTTCTCTCACTCAACCATATTCTTTATCTTAATGCCCTCATTCAACGGAACCAACGGCATTCATTCATTCATTAAATCAAACTTCAACCCTAGTTTCAATGATTGAAACTTTACTAATTCATTCATTCTCTTGAACTTAAAACACTTATTCAATGAAACAGAGTGTATTCATTCATTTTTTAATAGAAGCTTCAACGTACAAGCAATTAAAAAACCATTCTTCATTTGTCGAGTGAAACAAACTTAACTCATTCTGTTAATGTATTAACTGCATTCATTCTTTCAATAAAACCAACTGCACTCAATGATCCTAACGGTACCTGATAATTCAATGAACAGTGATTCTATCATTCATTGAATTTCTCGATCTTAACACACTCATTTGCTGAAACAAACCACGTTCATTCATTCATTCAATCAAACTTCAATCGTCCATTCAATAAACAAATCAGTATTCATGGATTCATTGAAACAGACTGACCACATTCATTTATAGAATCCCACTGATGTAATTATTTCAATGTATCATACTGCACTTACTAATTCAATAAAAGAAACTCAAGGTTCCTGAAGTACAGGTTAATAAGTACAGCAGACAGCGATTCAATAAGTACAGCTTCTGTCGTTCATTCACTTTCTAAACCTTAACTCACTCATTCAATGAAACAAACTGCATCATTCCTTCATTTCATCAAACTTCATCCGCAACTTCAATGAATGAAACGTTATTCATTGATTCAGTCAAACACACTTAACACAATCATGTAATGAATCCAACTGCATTTCATTATTTCACTGAATCAAACTCACCGATTCAATGAATCCAAATGCATCTGTTAATTCAATGTGCAGAGCTTTTCTCACTCATTCAATTTCTTGATCTTACAGCACTCATTCAATCTAACCATTCATTCATTGAATCAAACATCAACCCTACATTCAATAAATGAAACGTTACTCATTCATTCATTCTCTGGAGCTTAACACACTCATTCAATGAAACAGACTGTATTCATTCATGGATATAAACTTCAATCGTACAAGCAATGAAACAACTGTTAATCAATTATCGAAAGTAACAATCTGAACGCAATAAGTTAATGAATCTAACTCCATTCATTCCTTCAATGAAACCAACTGCACTGTCTGATTCAATGATACCAACTGCACCTGATAATGCTTCTCTCATTCGTCGAATGTCTCGATCTTAACACACTCATTTGCTGAAACAAACCACGTTCATTCATTCATTCAATGAAACTTCAATCGTGAATTCATTGATTCAATGAAACAGACTTACCACATTCATTTAAAGAATCCAGCTGCCGTTATTCTTTCAATGTATCAAACTGAACTTACTAATTCAATGAAAGGAACTGGAGGTGTGAATTCAATAAGTACAGCTTATTGATACCAATGATACCAACTGCACCTGATAATTCAATGAAAACAGCTTCGTTCACTCAATCAAATTCTTTAACTTAATGCACTCATTCAATGGATCCAACGGCATTCATTCATTCATTGAATCAAACTTCACCCCTAGATTCAATGAGGAAACGTTACTGATTCATTCATTCTCTTGAACTTAACACACTCATTCAATGAAACAGAGTGCATTCATTCATTTTTTAAATAGAAACTTCAATCGTTCAAGCAATGAAACAACCATTATTCATTTGTCAAGTGAAACAAACTTAACTCATTCAGTTGATGAATCTAACTGCATTCATTCTTTCAATAAAAGCAACTGCACTTTCCGATTCAATGAAACCAACTGCATCTGATAATGCAATAAATAGAGCTTCTCTCATTCAGCGAATTTCTTTGTCTGAACACACTCATTTGTGGAAACAAACTTCAATCGTACATTCAATAAACGAAGCAGTATTCATTGATTCAATGAAACAGACTTCCCACATTCATTTAAAGCATCCAACAGCACTCATTCTTTCAATGTATCAAAACTGCACTTACTAATTCAATGAAAGGAACTGAAGGTGTGAATTCAATAAGTACAGCTTCTGTCGTTCATTCAAATTCTCCATCTTATCTCACACATTCAATGAAACAAACTGCATTCATTCCTTCATTGCATCAAACTTCAACAGCAACTTCAGTGTTATTCAGTGATTCAGTCAAACACACGTAACAAAATCATGTAGTGAATCCAACTGCATTGCATTATTTCACTGAATCAAAATCACCAATTCAATGAATCCAAATGCATCTGTTAATTCAATGTGCAGAGCTTCTCTCACTCATTCAATTTCTTGATCTTACAGCACTCATTCAATCTAACCAAGGGCAATCATTCATTCATTGAATCAAACTTCAACCCTACATTCAATAAATGAAACGTTACTCATTCATTCATTCTCTGGAACTTAACGCAGTCATTCAATGAAACAGACTGTATTCATTCATTGATATAAACTTCAATCGTACAAGCAATGAAACAACTGTTAATCAATTATCGAATGTAACAATCTTAACGCAATAAGTTAATGAATCTAACTCCATTCATTCCTTCAATGAAACCAACTGCACTGTCTGATTCAATGATACCAACTGCACCTGATAACGCAATGTATCGAGCTTCTCTCATTCATCGAATTTCTCGGTCCACACACACTCATTTGTTGAAACAAACGGCGTTCATTCATTTATTCAATCAAACTTCAATCGTGCATTCAATGAACCAATCAGTATTCATTGATTCAATGAAACAGACTTACCACATTCATTTAAAGAATCCAGCTGCCGTTATTCTTTCAATGTATCAAACTGAACGTACTAATTCAATGAAAGGAACTGGAGGTGTGAATTCAATAAATACAGCTTATTGATACCAATGATACCAACTGCACCTGATAATTCAATGAATACAGCTTCTTTCACTCAATCAAATTCTTTAACTTAATGCACTCATTCAATGGATCCAACGGCATTCATTCATTCATTGAATCAAACTTCACCCCTAAACAGAGTGTATTCATTCATTTTTTAACAGAAGCTTCAACGTACAAGCAATTAAAAAACCATTCTTCATTTGCCGAGTGAAACAAACTTAACTCATTCTGTTAATGTATTAACTGCATTCATTCTTTCAATAAAACCAACTGCACGTACAAGCAATGAAACAACTGTTAATCAATTATCGAAAGTAACAATCTGAACGCAATAAGTTAATGAATCTAACTCCATTCATTCCTTCAATGAAACCAACTGCACTGTCTGATTCAATGATACCAACTGCACCTGAAAATGCTTCTCTCATTCGTCGAATGTCTCGATCTTAACACACTCATTTGCTGAAACAAACCACGTTCATTCATTCATTCAATGAAACTTCAATCGTGAATTCATTGATTCAATGAAACAGACTTACCACATTCATTTAAAGAATCCAGCTGCCGTTATTCTTTCAATGTATCAAACTGAACTTACTAATTCAATGAAAGGAACTGGAGGTGTGAATTCAATAAGTACAGCTTATTGATACCAATGATACCAACTGCACCTGATAATTCAATGAATACAGCTTCTTTCACTCAATCAAATTCTTTAACTTAATGCACTCATTCAATGGATCCAACGGCATTCATTCATTCATTGAATCAAACTTCACCCCTAGATTCAATGATGAAATGTTACTCATTCATTCATTCTCTTGAACTTAAGACACTCATTCAATGAAACAGAGTGTATTCATCCATTTTTTAAAATAGAAACTTCAATCGTTCAAGCAATGAAACAACCATTATTCATTTGTCAAGTGAAACAAACTTAACTCATTCAGTTGATGAATCTAACTGCATTCATTCTTTCAATAAAAGCAACTGCACTTTCCGATTCAATGATACCAACTGCATCTGATAATGCAATAAATAGAGCTTCTCTCTTTCATCTAATTTCTTTGTCTGAACACACTCACTTGTGGAAACCAACTTCAATCGTACATTCAATAAACGAAGCAGTATTCATTGATTCAATGAAACAGACTTTCCACATTCATTTAAAGCATCCAACAGCACTCATTCTTTCAATGTATCAAAACTGCACTTACTAATTCAATGAAAGGAACTGAAGGTGTGAATTCAATAAGTACAGCTTCTGTCGTTCATTCAAATTCTCCATCTTATCACACACATTCAATGAAACAAACTGCATTCATTCCTTCATTGCATCAAACTTCACCAGCACCTTCAGTGAATGAAACGTTATTCATTGATTCAGTCAAACACACGTAACAAAATCATGTAATGAATCCAACTGCATTGCATTATTTCACTGAATCAAAATCACCAATTCAATGAATCCAAATGCATCTGTTAATTCAATGTGCAGAGCTTCACTCACTCATTCAACTTCTTGATCTTACAGCACTCATTCAATCTAAACAATGATTCATTCATTGAATCAAAATTCAACCCTACATTCAATAAATGAAACGTTACTCAATAGTCATTGTCTTGAAATTAACACACTCATTCAATTGAAGAGACTGTATTCATTTATTGATATAAACTTCAACCGTACAAGCAATGAAACATCTGTTATTCATTTATCGAATGAAACAACCTTATCGCATTAAGTTAATGAATTTAACTCCATTCATTCCTTCAAAGCAACCAACTGCACTGTCCGATTCAATGATACCAACTGCACCTGATAATGCAATATATAGATCTTCTCTCATTCATCGAATTTCTCGGTCAGAACACACTCATTTGTTGAAACAAACGGCGTTCATTCATTCATTCAATCAAACTTCAATGAACCAATCAGTATTCATCGATTCAGTGAAACAGACTTACCACATTCATTTAAAGAATCCAACTGCCGTTATTCTTTCAATGTATCGAACTGCACGTACTAATTCAATGAAAGGAACTGAAGGTGTGAATTGAATAAGTACAGCTTCTGTCGTTCATTCAATTTCTAAACCTTATCTCACTCATTCAAAGAAACAATCTGCATTCATTCCTTCATTGCATCAACCTTCAACCGCAACTTCAATGATTGAAACGTTATTCAATGATTCACTGAAACTTACTTAACACAGTCATGTAATGAATACAATTGCATTTCATTCTTTGATTGAATCAAACCCACCGATTCAAGGCATAAAATTGCATCTGTTAATTTAATGTGTAGAGCTCCTCTCACTCATTCAATTTCTTGTGCTTAAAGCACTCATTCAATGGAACCAACGGCAACCAACCATCAACCTTCGACACTACATTCAATGAATGAAACGTTACTCACTGTTCATTGTCTTGAACTTGACACACTCATTCAATGAAACAGACTGTATCCATTCATTCATTAAAAGAAACTTCAATCGTAGCAGCAATGAAACAACCGTTATAAATTTAACAAGTGCAACAAACTTCACTCATTCAGTTAATGAATCGAACCGCATTCAAACTTTCAAAGAAAACAACTACACTCGCCGATTCAATGATACCAATTGCACCTGATAATTCAATGAATACAGCTTCTTTCACTCAATCAAATTCTTTAACTTAATGCACTCATTCAATGGATCCAACGGAATTCATTCATTCATTGAATCAAACTTCACACCTAGATTCAATGATGAAATGTTACTCATTCATTCATTCTCTTGAACTTAAGACACTCATTCAATGAAACAGAGTGTATTCATCCATTTTTTAAAATACAAACTTCAATCGTTCAAGCAATGAAACAACAATTATTCATTTGTCAAGTGAAACAAACTTAACTCATTCAGTTGATGAATCTGACTGAATCTAATCATTCTTTCAATAAAAGCAACTGCACTTTCCGATTCAATGATACCAACGGTACCTGATAATTCAATGAACAGAGCTTCTCTCAATTATTGAATTTCTCGATCTTAACACACTCATTTGCTGAATCAAACGGCGTTCATTCATTAATTCAATCAAACTTCAATCGTACATTCGATAAACGAAGCAGTATGCATTGATTCAAAGCATCCAACATTTATTTAAAGAATCCAACTGCAGTTATTCTTTCAAAGTATCAATCTGCACTAACTAATTCAATGAAAGCAAGTGATTGCTTGAATTTAATGAGTACAGCGTCTATCCTTCATTCAATTTCTCCACCTTAACTCAATCATTCAATGAAACAAACTGCATTCGTTCTTTCATTGCATCAAACTTCAACCGCAACTTCAATGAAAGAAACGTTTTGCATTGATTCAATGAAACATTGTTAACACAGTCATGTAATGAATCCAACTGCATTTCATTCTTTCATTGAATCAAATTCACTGACTCAATGAATCCAACTACATCTATCAATTCAAAGCATAGAGCTTCTCTCACTCAACCATATTCTTTATCTTAATGCCCTCATTCAACGGAACCAACGGCATTCATTCATTCATTGAATCAAACTTCAACCCTAGTTTCAATGATTGAAACTTTACTAATTCATTCATTCTCTTGAACTTAAAACACTTATTCAATGAAACAGAGTGTATTCATTCATTTTTTAATAGAAGCTTCAACGTACAAGCAATTAAAAAACCATTCTTCATTTGTCGAGTGAAACAAACTTAACTCATTCTGTTAATGTATTAACTGCATTCAATAAAACCAACTGCACTCAATGATCCCAACGGTACCTGATAATTCAATGAACAGTGATTCTATCATTCATTGAATTTCTCGATCTTAACACACTCATTTGCTGAAACAAACCACGTTCATTCATTCATTCAATCAAACTTCAATCGTCCATTCAATAAACAAATCAGTATTCATGGATTCAATGAAACAGACTGACCACATTCATTTATAGAATCCCACTGATGTAATTATTTCAATGTATCATACTGCACTTACTAATTCAATAAAAGAAACTCAAGGTTCCTTAAGTACAGGTTAATAAGTACAGCAGACAGCAATTCAATAAGTACAGCTTCTGTCGTTCATTCACTTTCTAAACCTTAACTCACTCATTCAATGAAACAAACTGCATCATTCCTTCATTTCATCAAACTTCATCCGCAACTTCAATGAATGAAACGTTATTCATTGATTCAGTCAAACACACTTAACACAATCATGTAATGAATCCAACTGCATTTCATTATTTCACTGAATCAAACTCACCGATTCAATGAATCCAAATGCATCTGTTAATTCAATGTGCAGAGCTTTTCTCACTCATTCAATTTCTTGATCTTACAGCACTCATTCAATCTAACCATTCATTCATTGAATCAAACATCAACCCTACATTCAATAAATGAAACGTTACTCATTCATTCATTCTCTGGAGCTTAACACACTCATTCAATGAAACAGACTGTATTCATTCATGGATATAAACTTCAATCGTACAAGCAATGAAACAACTGTTAATCAATTATCGAAAGTAACAATCTGAACGCAATAAGTTAATGAATCTAACTCCATTCATTCCTTCAATGAAACCAACTGCACTGTCTGATTCAATGATACCAACTGCACCTGATAATGCTTCTCTCATTCGTCGAATGTCTCGATCTTAACACACTCATTTGCTGAAACAAACCACGTTCATTCATTCATTCAATGAAACTTCAATCGTGAATTCATTGATTCAATGAAACAGACTTACCACATTCATTTAAAGAATCCAGCTGCCGTTATTCTTTCAATGTATCAAACTGAACTTACTAATTCAATGAAAGGAACTGGAGGTGTGAATTCAATAAGTACAGCTTATTGATACCAATGATACCAACTGCACCTGATAATTCAATGAAAACAGCTTCGTTCACTCAATCAAATTCTTTAACTTAATGCACTCATTCAATGGATCCAACGGCATTCATTCATTCATTGAATCAAACTTCACCCCTAGATTCAATGAGGAAACGTTACTGATTCATTCATTCTCTTGAACTTAACACACTCATTCAATGAAACAGAGTGCATTCATTCATTTTTTAAATAGAAACTTCAATCGTTCAAGCAATGAAACAACCATTATTCATTTGTCAAGTGAAACAAACTTAACTCATTCAGTTGATGAATCTAACTGCATTCATTCTTTCTATAAAAGCAACTGCACTTTCCGATTCAATGAAACCAACTGCATCTGATAATGCAATAAATAGAGCTTCTCTCATTCAGCGAATTTCTTTGTCTGAACACACTCATTTGTGGAAACAAACTTCAATCGTACATTCAATAAACGAAGCAGTATTCATTGATTCAATGAAACAGACTTCCCACATTCATTTAAAGCATCCAACAGCACTCATTCTTTCAATGTATCAAAACTGCACTTACTAATTCAATGAAAGGAACTGAAGGTGTGAATTCAATAAGTACAGCTTCTGTCGTTCATTCAAATTCTCCATCTTATCTCACACATTCAATGAAACAAACTGCATTCATTCCTTCATTGCATCAAACTTCAACAGCAACTTCAGTGTTATTCAGTGATTCAGTCAAACACACGTAACAAAATCATGTAGTGAATCCAACTGCATTGCATTATTTCACTGAATCAAAATCACCAATTCAATGAATCCAAATGCATCTGTTAATTCAATGTGCAGAGCTTCTCTCACTCATTCAATTTCTTGATCTTACAGCACTCATTCAATCTAACCAAGGGCAATCATTCATTCATTGAATCAAACTTCAACCCTACATTCAATAAATGAAACGTTACTCATTCATTCATTCTCTGGAACTTAACGCAGTCATTCAATGAAACAGACTGTATTCATTCATTGATATAAACTTCAATCGTACAAGCAATGAAACAACTGTTAATCAATTATCGAATGTAACAATCTTAACGCAATAAGTTAATGAATCTAACTCCATTCATTCCTTCAATGAAACCAACTGCACTGTCTGATTCAATGATACCAACTGCACCTGATAACGCAATGTATCGAGCTTCTCTCATTCATCGAATTTCTCGGTCCACACACACTCATTTGTTGAAACAAACGGCGTTCATTCATTTATTCAATCAAACTTCAATCGTGCATTCAATGAACCAATCAGTATTCATTGATTCAATGAAACAGACTTACCACATTCATTTAAAGAATCCAGCTGCCGTTATTCTTTCAATGTATCAAACTGAACGTACTAATTCAATGAAAGGAACTGGAGGTGTGAATTCAATAAATACAGCTTATTGATACCAATGATACCAACTGCACCTGATAATTCAATGAATACAGCTTCTTTCACTCAATCAAATTCTTTAACTTAATGCACTCATTCAATGGATCCAACGGCATTCATTCATTCATTGAATCAAACTTCACCCCTAAACAGAGTGTATTCATTCATTTTTTAACAGAAGCTTCAACGTACAAGCAATTAAAAAACCATTCTTCATTTGCCGAGTGAAACAAACTTAACTCATTCTGTTAATGTATTAACTGCATTCATTCTTTCAATAAAACCAACTGCACGTACAAGCAATGAAACAACTGTTAATCAATTATCGAAAGTAACAATCTGAACGCAATAAGTTAATGAATCTAACTCCATTCATTCCTTCAATGAAACCAACTGCACTGTCTGATTCAATGATACCAACTGCACCTGAAAATGCTTCTCTCATTCGTCGAATGTCTCGATCTTAACACACTCATTTGCTGAAACAAACCACGTTCATTCATTCATTCAATGAAACTTCAATCGTGAATTCATTGATTCAATGAAACAGACTTACCACATTCATTTAAAGAATCCAGCTGCCGTTATTCTTTCAATGTATCAAACTGAACTTACTAATTCAATGAAAGGAACTGGAGGTGTGAATTCAATAAGTACAGCTTATTGATACCAATGATACCAACTGCACCTGATAATTCAATGAATACAGCTTCTTTCACTCAATCAAATTCTTTAACTTAATGCACTCATTCAATGGATCCAACGGCATTCATTCATTCATTGAATCAAACTTCACCCCTAGATTCAATGATGAAATGTTACTCATTCATTCATTCTCTTGAACTTAAGACACTCATTCAATGAAACAGAGTGTATTCATCCATTTTTTAAAATAGAAACTTCAATCGTTCAAGCAATGAAACAACCATTATTCATTTGTCAAGTGAAACAAACTTAACTCATTCAGTTGATGAATCTAACTGCATTCATTCTTTCAATAAAAGCAACTGCACTTTCCGATTCAATGATACCAACTGCATCTGATAATGCAATAAATAGAGCTTCTCTCTTTCATCTAATTTCTTTGTCTGAACACACTCACTTGTGGAAACCAACTTCAATCGTACATTCAATAAACGAAGCAGTATTCATTGATTCAATGAAACAGACTTTCCACATTCATTTAAAGCATCCAACAGCACTCATTCTTTCAATGTATCAAAACTGCACTTACTAATTCAATGAAAGGAACTGAAGGTGTGAATTCAATAAGTACAGCTTCTGTCGTTCATTCAAATTCTCCATCTTATCACACACATTCAATGAAACAAACTGCATTCATTCCTTCATTGCATCAAACTTCACCAGCACCTTCAGTGAATGAAACGTTATTCATTGATTCAGTCAAACACACGTAACAAAATCATGGAATGAATCCAACTGCATTGCATTATTTCACTGAATCAAAATCACCAATTCAATGAATCCAAATGCATCTGTTAATTCAATGTGCAGAGCTTCACTCACTCATTCAACTTCTTGATCTTACAGCACTCATTCAATCTAAACAATGATTCATTCATTGAATCAAAATTCAACCCTACATTCAATAAATGAAACGTTACTCAATAGTCATTGTCTTGAAATTAACACACTCATTCAATTGAACAGACTGTATTCATTTATTGATATAAACTTCAACCGTACAAGCAATGAAACATCTGTTATTCATTTATCGAATGAAACAACCTTATCGCATTAAGTTAATGAATTTAACTCCATTCATTCCTTCAAAGCAACCAACTGCACTGTCCGATTCAATGATACCAACTGCACCTGATAATGCAATATATAGATCTTCTCTCATTCATCGAATTTCTCGGTCAGAACACACTCATTTGTTGAAACAAACGGCGTTCATTCATTCATTCAATCAAACTTCAATGAACCAATCAGTATTCATCGATTCAGTGAAACAGACTTACCACATTCATTTAAAGAATCCAACTGCCGTTATTCTTTCAATGTATCGAACTGCACGTACTAATTCAATGAAAGGAACTGAAGGTGTGAATTGAATAAGTACAGCTTCTGTCGTTCATTCAATTTCTAAACCTTATCTCACTCATTCAAAGAAACAATCTGCATTCATTCCTTCATTGCATCAAACTTCAACCGCAACTTCAATGATTGAAACGTTATTCAATGATTCACTGAAACTTACTTAACACAGTCATGTAATGAATACAATTGCATTTCATTCTTTGATTGAATCAAACCCACCGATTCAAGGCATACAATTGCATCTGTTAATTTAATGTGTAGAGCTCCTCTCACTCATTCAATTTCTTGTGCTTAAAGCACTCATTCAATGGAACCAACGGCAACCAACCATCAACCTTCGACACTACATTCAATGAATGAAACGTTACTCACTGTTCATTGTCTTGAACTTGACACACTCATTCAATGAAACAGACTGTATCCATTCATTCATTAAAAGAAACTTCAATCGTAGCAGCAATGAAACAACCGTTATAAATTTAACAAGTGCAACAAACTTCACTCATTCAGTTAATGAATCGAACCGCATTCAAACTTTCAAAGAAAACAACTACACTCGCCGATTCAATGATACCAATTGCACCTGATAATTCAATGAATACAGCTTCTTTCACTCAATCAAATTCTTTAACTTAATGCACTCATTCAATGGATCCAACGGAATTCATTCATTCATTGAATCAAACTTCACACCTAGATTCAATGATGAAATGTTACTCATTCATTCATTCTCTTGAACTTAAGACACTCATTCAATGAAACAGAGTGTATTCATCCATTTTTTAAAATACAAACTTCAATCGTTCAAGCAATGAAACAACCATTATTCATTTGTCAAGTGAAACAAACTTAACTCATTCAGTTGATGAATCTGACTGAATCTAATCATTCTTTCAATAAAAGCAACTGCACTTTCCGATTCAATGATACCAACGGTACCTGATAATTCAATGAACAGAGCTTCTCTCAATTATTGAATTTCTCGATCTTAACACACTCATTTGCTGAATCAAACGGCGTTCATTCATTAATTCAATCAAACTTCAATCGTACATTCGATAAACGAAGCAGTATGCATTGATTCAAAGCATCCAACATTTATTTAAAGAATCCAACTGCAGTTATTCTTTCAAAGTATCAATCTGCACTAACTAATTCAATGAAAGCAAGTGATTGCTTGAATTTAATGAGTACAGCGTCTATCCTTCATTCAATTTCTCCACCTTAACTCAATCATTCAATGAAACAAACTGCATTCGTTCTTTCATTGCATCAAACTTCAACCGCAACTTCAATGAAAGAAACGTTTTGCATTGATTCAATGAAACATTGTTAACACAGTCATGTAATGAATCCAACTGCATTTCATTCTTTCATTGAATCAAATTCACTGACTCAATGAATCCAACTACATCTATCAATTCAAAGCATAGAGCTTCTCTCACTCAACCATATTCTTTATCTTAATGCCCTCATTCAACGGAACCAACGGCATTCATTCATTCATTGAATCAAACTTCAACCCTAGTTTCAATGATTGAAACTTTACTAATTCATTCATTCTCTTGAACTTAAAACACTTATTCAATGAAACAGAGTGTATTCATTCATTTTTTAATAGAAGCTTCAACGTACAAGCAATTAAAAAACCATTCTTCATTTGTCGAGTGAAACAAACTTAACTCATTCTGTTAATGTATTAACTGCATTCAATAAAACCAACTGCACTCAATGATCCCAACGGTACCTGATAATTCAATGAACAGTGATTCTATCATTCATTGAATTTCTCGATCTTAACACACTCATTTGCTGAAACAAACCACGTTCATTCATTCATTCAATCAAACTTCAATCGTCCATTCAATAAACAAATCAGTATTCATGGATTCAATGAAACAGACTGACCACATTCATTTATAGAATCCCACTGATGTAATTATTTCAATGTATCATACTGCACTTACTAATTCAATAAAAGAAACTCAAGGTTCCTGAAGTACAGGTTAATAAGTACAGCAGACAGCGATTCAATAAGTACAGCTTCTGTCGTTCATTCACTTTCTAAACCTTAACTCACTCATTCAATGAAACAAACTGCATCATTCCTTCATTTCATCAAACTTCATCCGCAACTTCAATGAATGAAACGTTATTCATTGATTCAGTCAAACACACTTAACACAATCATGTAATGAATCCAACTGCATTTCATTATTTCACTGAATCAAACTCACCGATTCAATGAATCCAAATGCATCTGTTAATTCAATGTGCAGAGCTTTTCTCACTCATTCAATTTCTTGATCTTACAGCACTCATTCAATCTAACCATTCATTCATTGAATCAAACATCAACCCTACATTCAATAAATGAAACGTTACTCATTCATTCATTCTCTGGAGCTTAACACACTCATTCAATGAAACAGACTGTATTCATTCATGGATATAAACTTCAATCGTACAAGCAATGAAACAACTGTTAATCAATTATCGAAAGTAACAATCTGAACGCAATAAGTTAATGAATCTAACTCCATTCATTCCTTCAATGAAACCAACTGCACTGTCTGATTCAATGATACCAACTGCACCTGATAATGCTTCTCTCATTCGTCGAATGTCTCGATCTTAACACACTCATTTGCTGAAACAAACCACGTTCATTCATTCATTCAATGAAACTTCAATCGTGAATTCATTGATTCAATGAAACAGACTTACCACATTCATTTAAAGAATCCAGCTGCCGTTATTCTTTCAATGTATCAAACTGAACTTACTAATTCAATGAAAGGAACTGGAGGTGTGAATTCAATAAGTACAGCTTATTGATACCAATGATACCAACTGCACCTGATAATTCAATGAAAACAGCTTCGTTCACTCAATCAAATTCTTTAACTTAATGCACTCATTCAATGGATCCAACGGCATTCATTCATTCATTGAATCAAACTTCACCCCTAGATTCAATGAGGAAACGTTACTGATTCATTCATTCTCTTGAACTTAACACACTCATTCAATGAAACAGAGTGCATTCATTCATTTTTTAAATAGAAACTTCAATCGTTCAAGCAATGAAACAACCATTATTCATTTGTCAAGTGAAACAAACTTAACTCATTCAGTTGATGAATCTAACTGCATTCATTCTTTCAATAAAAGCAACTGCACTTTCCGATTCAATGAAACCAACTGCATCTGATAATGCAATAAATAGAGCTTCTCTCATTCAGCGAATTTCTTTGTCTGAACACACTCATTTGTGGAAACAAACTTCAATCGTACATTCAATAAACGAAGCAGTATTCATTGATTCAATGAAACAGACTTCCCACATTCATTTAAAGCATCCAACAGCACTCATTCTTTCAATGTATCAAAACTGCACTTACTAATTCAATGAAAGGAACTGAAGGTGTGAATTCAATAAGTACAGCTTCTGTCGTTCATTCAAATTCTCCATCTTATCTCACACATTCAATGAAACAAACTGCATTCATTCCTTCATTGCATCAAACTTCAACAGCAACTTCAGTGTTATTCAGTGATTCAGTCAAACACACGTAACAAAATCATGTAGTGAATCCAACTGCATTGCATTATTTCACTGAATCAAAATCACCAATTCAATGAATCCAAATGCATCTGTTAATTCAATGTGCAGAGCTTCTCTCACTCATTCAATTTCTTGATCTTACAGCACTCATTCAATCTAACCAAGGGCAATCATTCATTCATTGAATCAAACTTCAACCCTACATTCAATAAATGAAACGTTACTCATTCATTCATTCTCTGGAACTTAACGCAGTCATTCAATGAAACAGACTGTATTCATTCATTGATATAAACTTCAATCGTACAAGCAATGAAACAACTGTTAATCAATTATCGAATGTAACAATCTTAACGCAATAAGTTAATGAATCTAACTCCATTCATTCCTTCAATGAAACCAACTGCACTGTCTGATTCAATGATACCAACTGCACCTGATAACGCAATGTATCGAGCTTCTCTCATTCATCGAATTTCTCGGTCCACACACACTCATTTGTTGAAACAAACGGCGTTCATTCATTTATTCAATCAAACTTCAATCGTGCATTCAATGAACCAATCAGTATTCATTGATTCAATGAAACAGACTTACCACATTCATTTAAAGAATCCAGCTGCCGTTATTCTTTCAATGTATCAAACTGAACGTACTAATTCAATGAAAGGAACTGGAGGTGTGAATTCAATAAATACAGCTTATTGATACCAATGATACCAACTGCACCTGATAATTCAATGAATACAGCTTCTTTCACTCAATCAAATTCTTTAACTTAATGCACTCATTCAATGGATCCAACGGCATTCATTCATTCATTGAATCAAACTTCACCCCTAAACAGAGTGTATTCATTCATTTTTTAACAGAAGCTTCAACGTACAAGCAATTAAAAAACCATTCTTCATTTGCCGAGTGAAACAAACTTAACTCATTCTGTTAATGTATTAACTGCATTCATTCTTTCAATAAAACCAACTGCACGTACAAGCAATGAAACAACTGTTAATCAATTATCGAAAGTAACAATCTGAACGCAATAAGTTAATGAATCTAACTCCATTCATTCCTTCAATGAAACCAACTGCACTGTCTGATTCAATGATACCAACTGCACCTGAAAATGCTTCTCTCATTCGTCGAATGTCTCGATCTTAACACACTCATTTGCTGAAACAAACCACGTTCATTCATTCATTCAATGAAACTTCAATCGTGAATTCATTGATTCAATGAAACAGACTTACCACATTCATTTAAAGAATCCAGCTGCCGTTATTCTTTCAATGTATCAAACTGAACTTACTAATTCAATGAAAGGAACTGGAGGTGTGAATTCAATAAGTACAGCTTATTGATACCAATGATACCAACTGCACCTGATAATTCAATGAATACAGCTTCTTTCACTCAATCAAATTCTTTAACTTAATGCACTCATTCAATGGATCCAACGGCATTCATTCATTCATTGAATCAAACTTCACCCCTAGATTCAATGATGAAATGTTACTCATTCATTCATTCTCTTGAACTTAAGACACTCATTCAATGAAACAGAGTGTATTCATCCATTTTTTAAAATAGAAACTTCAATCGTTCAAGCAATGAAACAACCATTATTCATTTGTCAAGTGAAACAAACTTAACTCATTCAGTTGATGAATCTAACTGCATTCATTCTTTCAATAAAAGCAACTGCACTTTCCGATTCAATGATACCAACTGCATCTGATAATGCAATAAATAGAGCTTCTCTCTTTCATCTAATTTCTTTGTCTGAACACACTCACTTGTGGAAACCAACTTCAATCGTACATTCAATAAACGAAGCAGTATTCATTGATTCAATGAAACAGACTTTCCACATTCATTTAAAGCATCCAACAGCACTCATTCTTTCAATGTATCAAAACTGCACTTACTAATTCAATGAAAGGAACTGAAGGTGTGAATTCAATAAGTACAGCTTCTGTCGTTCATTCAAATTCTCCATCTTATCACACACATTCAATGAAACAAACTGCATTCATTCCTTCATTGCATCAAACTTCACCAGCACCTTCAGTGAATGAAACGTTATTCATTGATTCAGTCAAACACACGTAACAAAATCATGTAATGAATCCAACTGCATTGCATTATTTCACTGAATCAAAATCACCAATTCAATGAATCCAAATGCATCTGTTAATTCAATGTGCAGAGCTTCACTCACTCATTCAACTTCTTGATCTTACAGCACTCATTCAATCTAAACAATGATTCATTCATTGAATCAAAATTCAACCCTACATTCAATAAATGAAACGTTACTCAATAGTCATTGTCTTGAAATTAACACACTCATTCAATTGAACAGACTGTATTCATTTATTGATATAAACTTCAACCGTACAAGCAATGAAACATCTGTTATTCATTTATCGAATGAAACAACCTTATCGCATTAAGTTAATGAATTTAACTCCATTCATTCCTTCAAAGCAACCAACTGCACTGTCCGATTCAATGATACCAACTGCACCTGATAATGCAATATATAGATCTTCTCTCATTCATCGAATTTCTCGGTCAGAACACACTCATTTGTTGAAACAAACGGCGTTCATTCATTCATTCAATCAAACTTCAATGAACCAATCAGTATTCATCGATTCAGTGAAACAGACTTACCACATTCATTTAAAGAATCCAACTGCCGTTATTCTTTCAATGTATCGAACTGCACGTACTAATTCAATGAAAGGAACTGAAGGTGTGAATTGAATAAGTACAGCTTCTGTCGTTCATTCAATTTCTAAACCTTATCTCACTCATTCAAAGAAACAATCTGCATTCATTCCTTCATTGCATCAAACTTCAACCGCAACTTCAATGATTGAAACGTTATTCAATGATTCACTGAAACTTACTTAACACAGTCATGTAATGAATACAATTGCATTTCATTCTTTGATTGAATCAAACCCACCGATTCAAGGCATAAAATTGCATCTGTTAATTTAATGTGTAGAGCTCCTCTCACTCATTCAATTTCTTGTGCTTAAAGCACTCATTCAATGGAACCAACGGCAACCAACCATCAACCTTCGACACTACATTCAATGAATGAAACGTTACTCACTGTTCATTGTCTTGAACTTGACACACTCATTCAATGAAACAGACTGTATCCATTCATTCATTAAAAGAAACTTCAATCGTAGCAGCAATGAAACAACCGTTATAAATTTAACAAGTGCAACAAACTTCACTCATTCAGTTAATGAATCGAACCGCATTCAAACTTTCAAAGAAAACAACTACACTCGCCGATTCAATGATACCAATTGCACCTGATAATTCAATGAATACAGCTTCTTTCACTCAATCAAATTCTTTAACTTAATGCACTCATTCAATGGATCCAACGGAATTCATTCATTCATTGAATCAAACTTCACACCTAGATTCAATGATGAAATGTTACTCATTCATTCATTCTCTTGAACTTAAGACACTCATTCAATGAAACAGAGTGTATTCATCCATTTTTTAAAATACAAACTTCAATCGTTCAAGCAATGAAACAACCATTATTCATTTGTCAAGTGAAACAAACTTAACTCATTCAGTTGATGAATCTGACTGAATCTAATCATTCTTTCAATAAAAGCAACTGCACTTTCCGATTCAATGATACCAACGGTACCTGATAATTCAATGAACAGAGCTTCTCTCAATTATTGAATTTCTCGATCTTAACACACTCATTTGCTGAATCAAACGGCGTTCATTCATTAATTCAATCAAACTTCAATCGTACATTCGATAAACGAAGCAGTATGCATTGATTCAAAGCATCCAACATTTATTTAAAGAATCCAACTGCAGTTATTCTTTCAAAGTATCAATCTGCACTAACTAATTCAATGAAAGCAAGTGATTGCTTGAATTTAATGAGTACAGCGTCTATCCTTCATTCAATTTCTCCACCTTAACTCAATCATTCAATGAAACAAACTGCATTCGTTCTTTCATTGCATCAAACTTCAACCGCAACTTCAATGAAAGAAACGTTTTGCATTGATTCAATGAAACATTGTTAACACAGTCATGTAATGAATCCAACTGCATTTCATTCTTTCATTGAATCAAATTCACTGACTCAATGAATCCAACTACATCTATCAATTCAAAGCATAGAGCTTCTCTCACTCAACCATATTCTTTATCTTAATGCCCTCATTCAACGGAACCAACGGCATTCATTCATTCATTGAATCAAACTTCAACCCTAGTTTCAATGATTGAAACTTTACTAATTCATTCATTCTCTTGAACTTAAAACACTTATTCAATGAAACAGAGTGTATTCATTCATTTTTTAATAGAAGCTTCAACGTACAAGCAATTAAAAAACCATTCTTCATTTGTCGAGTGAAACAAACTTAACTCATTCTGTTAATGTATTAACTGCATTCAATAAAACCAACTGCACTCAATGATCCCAACGGTACCTGATAATTCAATGAACAGTGATTCTATCATTCATTGAATTTCTCGATCTTAACACACTCATTTGCTGAAACAAACCACGTTCATTCATTCATTCAATCAAACTTCAATCGTCCATTCAATAAACAAATCAGTATTCATGGATTCAATGAAACAGACTGACCACATTCATTTATAGAATCCCACTGATGTAATTCTTTCAATGTATCATACTGCACTTACTAATTCAATAAAAGAAACTCAAGGTTCCTTAAGTACAGGTTAATAAGTACAGCAGACAGCAATTCAATAAGTACAGCTTCTGTCGTTCATTCACTTTCTAAACCTGAACTCACTCATTCAATGAAACAAACTGCATCATTCCTTCATTTCATCAAACTTCATCCGCAACTTCAATGAATGAAACGTTATTCATTGATTCAGTCAAACACACTTAACACAATCATGTAATGAATCCAACTGCATTTCATTATTTCACTGAATCAAACTCACCGATTCAATGAATCCAAATGCATCTGTTAATTCAATGTGCAGAGCTTTTCTCACTCATTCAATTTCTTGATCTTACAGCACTCATTCAATCTAACCATTCATTCATTGAATCAAACATCAACCCTACATTCAATAAATGAAACGTTACTCATTCATTCATTCTCTGGAGCTTAACACACTCATTCAATGAAACAGACTGTATTCATTCATGGATATAAACTTCAATCGTACAAGCAATGAAACAACTGTTAATCAATTATCGAAAGTAACAATCTGAACGCAATAAGTTAATGAATCTAACTCCATTCATTCCTTCAATGAAACCAACTGCACTGTCTGATTCAATGATACCAACTGCACCTGATAATGCTTCTCTCATTCGTCGAATGTCTCGATCTTAACACACTCATTTGCTGAAACAAACCACGTTCATTCATTCATTCAATGAAACTTCAATCGTGAATTCATTGATTCAATGAAACAGACTTACCACATTCATTTAAAGAATCCAGCTGCCGTTATTCTTTCAATGTATCAAACTGAACTTACTAATTCAATGAAAGGAACTGGAGGTGTGAATTCAATAAGTACAGCTTATTGATACCAATGATACCAACTGCACCTGATAATTCAATGAAAACAGCTTCGTTCACTCAATCAAATTCTTTAACTTAATGCACTCATTCAATGGATCCAACGGCATTCATTCATTCATTGAATCAAACTTCACCCCTAGATTCAATGAGGAAACGTTACTGATTCATTCATTCTCTTGAACTTAACACACTCATTCAATGAAACAGAGTGCATTCATTCATTTTTTAAATAGAAACTTCAATCGTTCAAGCAATGAAACAACCATTATTCATTTGTCAAGTGAAACAAACTTAACTCATTCAGTTGATGAATCTAACTGCATTCATTCTTTCAATAAAAGCAACTGCACTTTCCGATTCAATGAAACCAACTGCATCTGATAATGCAATAAATAGAGCTTCTCTCATTCAGCGAATTTCTTTGTCTGAACACACTCATTTGTGGAAACAAACTTCAATCGTACATTCAATAAACGAAGCAGTATTCATTGATTCAATGAAACAGACTTCCCACATTCATTTAAAGCATCCAACAGCACTCATTCTTTCAATGTATCAAAACTGCACTTACTAATTCAATGAAAGGAACTGAAGGTGTGAATTCAATAAGTACAGCTTCTGTCGTTCATTCAAATTCTCCATCTTATCTCACACATTCAATGAAACAAACTGCATTCATTCCTTCATTGCATCAAACTTCAACAGCAACTTCAGTGTTATTCAGTGATTCAGTCAAACACACGTAACAAAATCATGTAGTGAATCCAACTGCATTGCATTATTTCACTGAATCAAAATCACCAATTCAATGAATCCAAATGCATCTGTTAATTCAATGTGCAGAGCTTCTCTCACTCATTCAATTTCTTGATCTTACAGCACTCATTCAATCTAACCAAGGGCAATCATTCATTCATTGAATCAAACTTCAACCCTACATTCAATAAATGAAACGTTACTCATTCATTCATTCTCTGGAACTTAACGCAGTCATTCAATGAAACAGACTGTATTCATTCATTGATATAAACTTCAATCGTACAAGCAATGAAACAACTGTTAATCAATTATCGAATGTAACAATCTTAACGCAATAAGTTAATGAATCTAACTCCATTCATTCCTTCAATGAAACCAACTGCACTGTCTGATTCAATGATACCAACTGCACCTGATAACGCAATGTATCGAGCTTCTCTCATTCATCGAATTTCTCGGTCCACACACACTCATTTGTTGAAACAAACGGCGTTCATTCATTTATTCAATCAAACTTCAATCGTGCATTCAATGAACCAATCAGTATTCATTGATTCAATGAAACAGACTTACCACATTCATTTAAAGAATCCAGCTGCCGTTATTCTTTCAATGTATCAAACTGAACGTACTAATTCAATGAAAGGAACTGGAGGTGTGAATTCAATAAATACAGCTTATTGATACCAATGATACCAACTGCACCTGATAATTCAATGAATACAGCTTCTTTCACTCAATCAAATTCTTTAACTTAATGCACTCATTCAATGGATCCAACGGCATTCATTCATTCATTGAATCAAACTTCACCCCTAAACAGAGTGTATTCATTCATTTTTTAACAGAAGCTTCAACGTACAAGCAATTAAAAAACCATTCTTCATTTGCCGAGTGAAACAAACTTAACTCATTCTGTTAATGTATTAACTGCATTCATTCTTTCAATAAAACCAACTGCACGTACAAGCAATGAAACAACTGTTAATCAATTATCGAAAGTAACAATCTGAACGCAATAAGTTAATGAATCTAACTCCATTCATTCCTTCAATGAAACCAACTGCACTGTCTGATTCAATGATACCAACTGCACCTGAAAATGCTTCTCTCATTCGTCGAATGTCTCGATCTTAACACACTCATTTGCTGAAACAAACCACGTTCATTCATTCATTCAATGAAACTTCAATCGTGAATTCATTGATTCAATGAAACAGACTTACCACATTCATTTAAAGAATCCAGCTGCCGTTATTCTTTCAATGTATCAAACTGAACTTACTAATTCAATGAAAGGAACTGGAGGTGTGAATTCAATAAGTACAGCTTATTGATACCAATGATACCAACTGCACCTGATAATTCAATGAATACAGCTTCTTTCACTCAATCAAATTCTTTAACTTAATGCACTCATTCAATGGATCCAACGGCATTCATTCATTCATTGAATCAAACTTCACCCCTAGATTCAATGATGAAATGTTACTCATTCATTCATTCTCTTGAACTTAAGACACTCATTCAATGAAACAGAGTGTATTCATCCATTTTTTAAAATAGAAACTTCAATCGTTCAAGCAATGAAACAACCATTATTCATTTGTCAAGTGAAACAAACTTAACTCATTCAGTTGATGAATCTAACTGCATTCATTCTTTCAATAAAAGCAACTGCACTTTCCGATTCAATGATACCAACTGCATCTGATAATGCAATAAATAGAGCTTCTCTCTTTCATCTAATTTCTTTGTCTGAACACACTCACTTGTGGAAACCAACTTCAATCGTACATTCAATAAACGAAGCAGTATTCATTGATTCAATGAAACAGACTTTCCACATTCATTTAAAGCATCCAACAGCACTCATTCTTTCAATGTATCAAAACTGCACTTACTAATTCAATGAAAGGAACTGAAGGTGTGAATTCAATAAGTACAGCTTCTGTCGTTCATTCAAATTCTCCATCTTATCACACACATTCAATGAAACAAACTGCATTCATTCCTTCATTGCATCAAACTTCACCAGCACCTTCAGTGAATGAAACGTTATTCATTGATTCAGTCAAACACACGTAACAAAATCATGGAATGAATCCAACTGCATTGCATTATTTCACTGAATCAAAATCACCAATTCAATGAATCCAAATGCATCTGTTAATTCAATGTGCAGAGCTTCACTCACTCATTCAACTTCTTGATCTTACAGCACTCATTCAATCTAAACAATGATTCATTCATTGAATCAAAATTCAACCCTACATTCAATAAATGAAACGTTACTCAATAGTCATTGTCTTGAAATTAACACACTCATTCAATTGAACAGACTGTATTCATTTATTGATATAAACTTCAACCGTACAAGCAATGAAACATCTGTTATTCATTTATCGAATGAAACAACCTTATCGCATTAAGTTAATGAATTTAACTCCATTCATTCCTTCAAAGCAACCAACTGCACTGTCCGATTCAATGATACCAACTGCACCTGATAATGCAATATATAGATCTTCTCTCATTCATCGAATTTCTCGGTCTGAACACACTCATTTGTTGAAACAAACGGCGTTCATTCATTCATTCAATCAAACTTCAATGAACCAATCAGTATTCATCGATTCAGTGAAACAGACTTACCACATTCATTTAAAGAATCCAACTGCCGTTATTCTTTCAATGTATCGAACTGCACGTACTAATTCAATGAAAGGAACTGAAGGTGTGAATTGAATAAGTACAGCTTCTGTCGTTCATTCAATTTCTAAACCTTATCTCACTCATTCAAAGAAACAATCTGCATTCATTCCTTCATTGCATCAAACTTCAACCGCAACTTCAATGATTGAAACGTTATTCAATGATTCACTGAAACTTACTTAACACAGTCATGTAATGAATACAATTGCATTTCATTCTTTGATTGAATCAAACCCACCGATTCAAGGCATAAAATTGCATCTGTTAATTCAATGTGTAGAGCTCCTCTCACTCATTCAATTTCTTGAGCTTAAAGCACTCATTCAATGGAACCAACGGCAACCAACCATCAACCTTCGACACTACATTCAATGAATGAAACGTTACTCACTGTTCATTGTCTTGAACTTGACACACTCATTCAATGAAACAGACTGTATCCATTCATTCATTAAAAGAAACTTCAATCGTAGCAGCAATGAAACAACCGTTATAAATTTAACAAGTGCAACAAACTTCACTCATTCAGTTAATGAATCGAACCGCATTCAAACTTTCAAAGAAAACAACTACACTCGCCGATTCAATGATACCAATTGCACCTGATAATTCAATGAATACAGCTTCTTTCACTCAATCAAATTCTTTAACTTAATGCACTCATTCAATGGATCCAACGGAATTCATTCATTCATTGAATCAAACTTCACACCTAGATTCAATGATGAAATGTTACTCATTCATTCATTCTCTTGAACTTAAGACACTCATTCAATGAAACAGAGTGTATTCATCCATTTTTTAAAACACAAACTTCAATCGTTCAAGCAATGAAACAACCATTATTCATTTGTCAAGTGAAACAAACTTAACTCATTCAGTTGATGAATCTGACTGAATCTAATCATTCTTTCAATAAAAGCAACTGCACTTTCCGATTCAATGATACCAACGGTACCTGATAATTCAATGAACAGAGCTTCTCTCAATTATTGAATTTCTCGATCTTAACACACTCATTTGCTGAATCAAACGGCGTTCATTCATTAATTCAATCAAACTTCAATCGTACATTCGATAAACGAAGCAGTATGCATTGATTCAAAGCATCCAACATTTATTTAAAGAATCCAACTGCAGTTATTCTTTCAAAGTATCAATCTGCACTAACTAATTCAATGAAAGCAAGTGATTGCTTGAATTTAATGAGTACAGCGTCTATCCTTCATTCAATTTCTCCACCTTAACTCAATCATTCAATGAAACAAACTGCATTCGTTCTTTCATTGCATCAAACTTCAACCGCAACTTCAATGAAAGAAACGTTTTGCATTGATTCAATGAAACATTGTTAACACAGTCATGTAATGAATCCAACTGCATTTCATTCTTTCATTGAATCAAATTCACTGACTCAATGAATCCAACTACATCTATCAATTCAAAGCATAGAGCTTCTCTCACTCAACCATATTCTTTATCTTAATGCCCTCATTCAACGGAACCAACGGCATTCATTCATTCATTGAATCAAACTTCAACCCTAGTTTCAATGATTGAAACTTTACTAATTCATTCATTCTCTTGAACTTAAAACACTTATTCAATGAAACAGAGTGTATTCATTCATTTTTTAATAGAAGCTTCAACGTACAAGCAATTAAAAAACCATTCTTCATTTGTCGAGTGAAACAAACTTAACTCATTCTGTTAATGTATTAACTGCATTCAATAAAACCAACTGCACTCAATGATCCCAACGGTACCTGATAATTCAATGAACAGTGATTCTATCATTCATTGAATTTCTCGATCTTAACACACTCATTTGCTGAAACAAACCACGTTCATTCATTCATTCAATCAAACTTCAATCGTCCATTCAATAAACAAATCAGTATTCATGGATTCAATGAAACAGACTGACCACATTCATTTATAGAATCCCACTGATGTAATTATTTCAATGTATCATACTGCACTTACTAATTCAATAAAAGAAACTCAAGGTTCCTGAAGTACAGGTTAATAAGTACAGCAGACAGCAATTCAATAAGTACAGCTTCTGTCGTTCATTCACTTTCTAAACCTTAACTCACTCATTCAATGACACAAACTGCATCATTCCTTCATTTCATCAAACTTCATCCGCAACTTCAATGAATGAAACGTTATTCATTGATTCAGTCAAACACACTTAACACAATCATGTAATGAATCCAACTGCATTTCATTATTTCACTGAATCAAACTCACCGATTCAATGAATCCAAATGCATCTGTTAATTCAATGTGCAGAGCTTTTCTCACTCATTCAATTTCTTGATCTTACAGCACTCATTCAATCTAACCATTCATTCATTGAATCAAACATCAACCCTACATTCAATAAATGAAACGTTACTCATTCATTCATTCTCTGGAGCTTAACACACTCATTCAATGAAACAGACTGTATTCATTCATGGATATAAACTTCAATCGTACAAGCAATGAAACAACTGTTAATCAATTATCGAAAGTAACAATCTGAACGCAATAAGTTAATGAATCTAACTCCATTCATTCCTTCAATGAAACCAACTGCACTGTCTGATTCAATGATACCAACTGCACCTGATAATGCTTCTCTCATTCGTCGAATGTCTCGATCTTAACACACTCATTTGCTGAAACAAACCACGTTCATTCATTCATTCAATGAAACTTCAATCGTGAATTCATTGATTCAATGAAACAGACTTACCACATTCATTTAAAGAATCCAGCTGCCGTTATTCTTTCAATGTATCAAACTGAACTTACTAATTCAATGAAAGGAACTGGAGGTGTGAATTCAATAAGTACAGCTTATTGATACCAATGATACCAACTGCACCTGATAATTCAATGAAAACAGCTTCGTTCACTCAATCAAATTCTTTAACTTAATGCACTCATTCAATGGATCCAACGGCATTCATTCATTCATTGAATCAAACTTCACCCCTAGATTCAATGAGGAAACGTTACTGATTCATTCATTCTCTTGAACTTAACACACTCATTCAATGAAACAGAGTGCATTCATTCATTTTTTAAATAGAAACTTCAATCGTTCAAGCAATGAAACAACCATTATTCATTTGTCAAGTGAAACAAACTTAACTCATTCAGTTGATGAATCTAACTGCATTCATTCTTTCAATAAAAGCAACTGCACTTTCCGATTCAATGAAACCAACTGCATCTGATAATGCAATAAATAGAGCTTCTCTCATTCAGCGAATTTCTTTGTCTGAACACACTCATTTGTGGAAACAAACTTCAATCGTACATTCAATAAACGAAGCAGTATTCATTGATTCAATGAAACAGACTTCCCACATTCATTTAAAGCATCCAACAGCACTCATTCTTTCAATGTATCAAAACTGCACTTACTAATTCAATGAAAGGAACTGAAGGTGTGAATTCAATAAGTACAGCTTCTGTCGTTCATTCAAATTCTCCATCTTATCTCACACATTCAATGAAACAAACTGCATTCATTCCTTCATTGCATCAAACTTCAACAGCAACTTCAGTGTTATTCAGTGATTCAGTCAAACACACGTAACAAAATCATGTAGTGAATCCAACTGCATTGCATTATTTCACTGAATCAAAATCACCAATTCAATGAATCCAAATGCATCTGTTAATTCAATGTGCAGAGCTTCTCTCACTCATTCAATTTCTTGATCTTACAGCACTCATTCAATCTAACCAAGGGCAATCATTCATTCATTGAATCAAACTTCAACCCTACATTCAATAAATGAAACGTTACTCATTCATTCATTCTCTGGAACTTAACGCAGTCATTCAATGAAACAGACTGTATTCATTCATTGATATAAACTTCAATCGTACAAGCAATGAAACAACTGTTAATCAATTATCGAATGTAACAATCTTAACGCAATAAGTTAATGAATCTAACTCCATTCATTCCTTCAATGAAACCAACTGCACTGTCTGATTCAATGATACCAACTGCACCTGATAACGCAATGTATCGAGCTTCTCTCATTCATCGAATTTCTCGGTCCACACACACTCATTTGTTGAAACAAACGGCGTTCATTCATTTATTCAATCAAACTTCAATCGTGCATTCAATGAACCAATCAGTATTCATTGATTCAATGAAACAGACTTACCACATTCATTTAAAGAATCCAGCTGCCGTTATTCTTTCAATGTATCAAACTGAACGTACTAATTCAATGAAAGGAACTGGAGGTGTGAATTCAATAAACACAGCTTATTGATACCAATGATACCAACTGCACCTGATAATTCAATGAATACAGCTTCTTTCACTCAATCAAATTCTTTAACTTAATGCACTCATTCAATGGATCCAACGGCATTCATTCATTCATTGAATCAAACTTCACCCCTAAACAGAGTGTATTCATTCATTTTTTAACAGAAGCTTCAACGTACAAGCAATTAAAAAACCATTCTTCATTTGCCGAGTGAAACAAACTTAACTCATTCTGTTAATGTATTAACTGCATTCATTCTTTCAATAAAACCAACTGCACGTACAAGCAATGAAACAACTGTTAATCAATTATCGAAAGTAACAATCTGAACGCAATAAGTTAATGAATCTAACTCCATTCATTCCTTCAATGAAACCAACTGCACTGTCTGATTCAATGATACCAACTGCACCTGAAAATGCTTCTCTCATTCGTCGAATGTCTCGATCTTAACACACTCATTTGCTGAAACAAACCACGTTCATTCATTCATTCAATGAAACTTCAATCGTGAATTCATTGATTCAATGAAACAGACTTACCACATTCATTTAAAGAATCCAGCTGCCGTTATTCTTTCAATGTATCAAACTGAACTTACTAATTCAATGAAAGGAACTGGAGGTGTGAATTCAATAAGTACAGCTTATTGATACCAATGATACCAACTGCACCTGATAATTCAATGAATACAGCTTCTTTCACTCAATCAAATTCTTTAACTTAATGCACTCATTCAATGGATCCAACGGCATTCATTCATTCATTGAATCAAACTTCACCCCTAGATTCAATGATGAAATGTTACTCATTCATTCATTCTCTTGAACTTAAGACACTCATTCAATGAAACAGAGTGTATTCATCCATTTTTTAAAATAGAAACTTCAATCGTTCAAGCAATGAAACAACCATTATTCATTTGTCAAGTGAAACAAACTTAACTCATTCAGTTGATGAATCTAACTGCATTCATTCTTTCAATAAAAGCAACTGCACTTTCCGATTCAATGATACCAACTGCATCTGATAATGCAATAAATAGAGCTTCTCTCTTTCATCTAATTTCTTTGTCTGAACACACTCACTTGTGGAAACCAACTTCAATCGTACATTCAATAAACGAAGCAGTATTCATTGATTCAATGAAACAGACTTTCCACATTCATTTAAAGCATCCAACAGCACTCATTCTTTCAATGTATCAAAACTGCACTTACTAATTCAATGAAAGGAACTGAAGGTGTGAATTCAATAAGTACAGCTTCTGTCGTTCATTCAAATTCTCCATCTTATCACACACATTCAATGAAACAAACTGCATTCATTCCTTCATTGCATCAAACTTCACCAGCACCTTCAGTGAATGAAACGTTATTCATTGATTCAGTCAAACACACGTAACAAAATCATGTAATGAATCCAACTGCATTGCATTATTTCACTGAATCAAAATCACCAATTCAATGAATCCAAATGCATCTGTTAATTCAATGTGCAGAGCTTCACTCACTCATTCAACTTCTTGATCTTACAGCACTCATTCAATCTAAACAATGATTCATTCATTGAATCAAAATTCAACCCTACATTCAATAAATGAAACGTTACTCAATAGTCATTGTCTTGAAATTAACACACTCATTCAATTGAACAGACTGTATTCATTTATTGATATAAACTTCAACCGTACAAGCAATGAAACATCTGTTATTCATTTATCGAATGAAACAACCTTATCGCATTAAGTTAATGAATTTAACTCCATTCATTCCTTCAAAGCAACCAACTGCACTGTCCGATTCAATGATACCAACTGCACCTGATAATGCAATATATAGATCTTCTCTCATTCATCGAATTTCTCGGTCTGAACACACTCATTTGTTGAAACAAACGGCGTTCATTCATTCATTCAATCAAACTTCGATGAACCAATCAGTATTCATCGATTCAGTGAAACAGACTTACCACATTCATTTAAAGAATCCAACTGCCGTTATTCTTTCAATGTATCGAACTGCACGTACTAATTCAATGAAAGGAACTGAAGGTGTGAATTGAATAAGTACAGCTTCTGTCGTTCATTCAATTTCTAAACCTTATCTCACTCATTCAAAGAAACAATCTGCATTCATTCCTTCATTGCATCAAACTTCAACCGCAACTTCAATGATTGAAACGTTATTCAATGATTCACTGAAACTTACTTAACACAGTCATGTAATGAATACAATTGCATTTCATTCTTTGATTGAATCAAACCCACCGATTCAAGGCATAAAATTGCATCTGTTAATTCAATGTGTAGAGCTCCTCTCACTCATTCAATTTCTTGAGCTTAAAGCACTCATTCAATGGAACCAACGGCAACCAACCATCAACCTTCGACACTACATTCAATGAATGAAACGTTACTCACTGTTCATTGTCTTGAACTTGACACACTCATTCAATGAAACAGACTGTATCCATTCATTCATTAAAAGAAACTTCAATCGTAGCAGCAATGAAACAACCGTTATAAATTTAACAAGTGCAACAAACTTCACTCATTCAGTTAATGAATCGAACCGCATTCAAACTTTCAAAGAAAACAACTACACTCGCCGATTCAATGATACCAATTGCACCTGATAATTCAATGAATACAGCTTCTTTCACTCAATCAAATTCTTTAACTTAATGCACTCATTCAATGGATCCAACGGAATTCATTCATTCATTGAATCAAACTTCACACCTAGATTCAATGATGAAATGTTACTCATTCATTCATTCTCTTGAACTTAAGACACTCATTCAATGAAACAGAGTGTATTCATCCATTTTTTAAAATACAAACTTCAATCGTTCAAGCAATGAAACAACCATTATTCATTTGTCAAGTGAAACAAACTTAACTCATTCAGTTGATGAATCTGACTGAATCTAATCATTCTTTCAATAAAAGCAACTGCACTTTCCGATTCAATGATACCAACGGTACCTGATAATTCAATGAACAGAGCTTCTCTCAATTATTGAATTTCTCGATCTTAACACACTCATTTGCTGAATCAAACGGCGTTCATTCATTAATTCAATCAAACTTCAATCGTACATTCGATAAACGAAGCAGTATGCATTGATTCAAAGCATCCAACATTTATTTAAAGAATCCAACTGCAGTTATTCTTTCAAAGTATCAATCTGCACTAACTAATTCAATGAAAGCAAGTGATTGCTTGAATTTAATGAGTACAGCGTCTATCCTTCATTCAATTTCTCCACCTTAACTCAATCATTCAATGAAACAAACTGCATTCGTTCTTTCATTGCATCAAACTTCAACCGCAACTTCAATGAAAGAAACGTTTTGCATTGATTCAATGAAACATTGTTAACACAGTCATGTAATGAATCCAACTGCATTTCATTCTTTCATTGAATCAAATTCACTGACTCAATGAATCCAACTACATCTATCAATTCAAAGCATAGAGCTTCTCTCACTCAACCATATTCTTTATCTTAATGCCCTCATTCAACGGAACCAACGGCATTCATTCATTCATTGAATCAAACTTCAACCCTAGTTTCAATGATTGAAACTTTACTAATTCATTCATTCTCTTGAACTTAAAACACTTATTCAATGAAACAGAGTGTATTCATTCATTTTTTAATAGAAGCTTCAACGTACAAGCAATTAAAAAACCATTCTTCATTTGTCGAGTGAAACAAACTTAACTCATTCTGTTAATGTATTAACTGCATTCAATAAAACCAACTGCACTCAATGATCCCAACGGTACCTGATAATTCAATGAACAGTGATTCTATCATTCATTGAATTTCTCGATCTTAACACACTCATTTGCTGAAACAAACCACGTTCATTCATTCATTCAATCAAACTTCAATCGTCCATTCAATAAACAAATCAGTATTCATGGATTCAATGAAACAGACTGACCACATTCATTTATAGAATCCCACTGATGTAATTATTTCAATGTATCATACTGCACTTACTAATTCAATAAAAGAAACTCAAGGTTCCTTATGTACAGGTTAATAAGTACAGCAGACAGCGATTCAATAAGTACAGCTTCTGTCGTTCATTCACTTTCTAAACCTTAACTCACTCATTCAATGACACAAACTGCATCATTCCTTCATTTCATCAAACTTCATCCGCAACTTCAATGAATGAAACGTTATTCATTGATTCAGTCAAACACACTTAACACAATCATGTAATGAATCCAACTGCATTTCATTATTTCACTGAATCAAACTCACCGATTCAATGAATCCAAATGCATCTGTTAATTCAATGTGCAGAGCTTTTCTCACTCATTCAATTTCTTGATCTTACAGCACTCATTCAATCTAACCATTCATTCATTGAATCAAACATCAACCCTACATTCAATAAATGAAACGTTACTCATTCATTCATTCTCTGGAGCTTAACACACTCATTCAATGAAACAGACTGTATTCATTCATGGATATAAACTTCAATCGTACAAGCAATGAAACAACTGTTAATCAATTATCGAAAGTAACAATCTGAACGCAATAAGTTAATGAATCTAACTCCATTCATTCCTTCAATGAAACCAACTGCACTGTCTGATTCAATGATACCAACTGCACCTGAAAATGCTTCTCTCATTCGTCGAATGTCTCGATCTTAACACACTCATTTGCTGAAACAAACCACGTTCATTCATTCATTCAATGAAACTTCAATCGTGAATTCATTGATTCAATGAAACAGACTTACCACATTCATTTAAAGAATCCAGCTGCCGTTATTCTTTCAATGTATCAAACTGAACTTACTAATTCAATGAAAGGAACTGGAGGTGTGAATTCAATAAGTACAGCTTATTGATACCAATGATACCAACTGCACCTGATAATTCAATGAATACAGCTTCTTTCACTCAATCAAATTCTTTAACTTAATGCACTCATTCAATGGATCCAACGGCATTCATTCATTCATTGAATCAAACTTCACCCCTAGATTCAATGAGGAAACGTTACTGATTCATTCATTCTCTTGAACTTAACACACTCATTCAATGAAACAGAGTGCATTCATTCATTTTTTAAATAGAAACTTCAATCGTTCAAGCAATGAAACAACCATTATTCATTTGTCAAGTGAAACAAACTTAACTCATTCAGTTGATGAATCTAACTGCATTCATTCTTTCAATAAAAGCAACTGCACTTTCCGATTCAATGAAACCAACTGCATCTGATAATGCAATAAATAGAGCTTCTCTCATTCAGCGAATTTCTTTGTCTGAACACACTCATTTGTGGAAACAAACTTCAATCGTACATTCAATAAACGAAGCAGTATTCATTGATTCAATGAAACAGACTTCCCACATTCATTTAAAGCATCCAACAGCACTCATTCTTTCAATGTATCAAAACTGCACTTACTAATTCAATGAAAGGAACTGAAGGTGTGAATTCAATAAGTACAGCTTCTGTCGTTCATTCAAATTCTCCATCTTATCTCACACATTCAATGAAACAAACTGCATTCATTCCTTCATTGCATCAAACTTCAACAGCAACTTCAGTGTTATTCAGTGATTCAGTCAAACACACGTAACAAAATCATGTAGTGAATCCAACTGCATTGCATTATTTCACTGAATCAAAATCACCAATTCAATGAATCCAAATGCATCTGTTAATTCAATGTGCAGAGCTTCTCTCACTCATTCAATTTCTTGATCTTACAGCACTCATTCAATCTAACCAAGGGCAATCATTCATTCATTGAATCAAACTTCAACCCTACATTCAATAAATGAAACGTTACTCATTCATTCATTCTCTGGAACTTAACGCAGTCATTCAATGAAACAGACTGTATTCATTCATTGATATAAACTTCAATCGTACAAGCAATGAAACAACTGTTAATCAATTATCGAATGTAACAATCTTAACGCAATAAGTTAATGAATCTAACTCCATTCATTCCTTCAATGAAACCAACTGCACTGTCTGATTCAATGATACCAACTGCACCTGATAACGCAATGTATCGAGCTTCTCTCATTCATCGAATTTCTCGGTCCACACACACTCATTTGTTGAAACAAACGGCGTTCATTCATTTATTCAATCAAACTTCAATCGTGCATTCAATGAACCAATCAGTATTCATTGATTCAATGAAACAGACTTACCACATTCATTTAAAGAATCCAGCTGCCGTTATTCTTTCAATGTATCAAACTGAACGTACTAATTCAATGAAAGGAACTGGAGGTGTGAATTCAATAAATACAGCTTATTGATACCAATGATACCAACTGCACCTGATAATTCAATGAATACAGCTTCTTTCACTCAATCAAATTCTTTAACTTAATGCACTCATTCAATGGATCCAACGGCATTCATTCATTCATTGAATCAAACTTCACCCCTAAACAGAGTGTATTCATTCATTTTTTAACAGAAGCTTCAACGTACAAGCAATTAAAAAACCATTCTTCATTTGCCGAGTGAAACAAACTTAACTCATTCTGTTAATGTATTAACTGCATTCATTCTTTCAATAAAACCAACTGCACGTACAAGCAATGAAACAACTGTTAATCAATTATCGAAAGTAACAATCTGAACGCAATAAGTTAATGAATCTAACTCCATTCATTCCTTCAATGAAACCAACTGCACTGTCTGATTCAATGATACCAACTGCACCTGAAAATGCTTCTCTCATTCGTCGAATGTCTCGATCTTAACACACTCATTTGCTGAAACAAACCACGTTCATTCATTCATTCAATGAAACTTCAATCGTGAATTCATTGATTCAATGAAACAGACTTACCACATTCATTTAAAGAATCCAGCTGCCGTTATTCTTTCAATGTATCAAACTGAACTTACTAATTCAATGAAAGGAACTGGAGGTGTGAATTCAATAAGTACAGCTTATTGATACCAATGATACCAACTGCACCTGATAATTCAATGAATACAGCTTCTTTCACTCAATCAAATTCTTTAACTTAATGCACTCATTCAATGAAACAGAGTGTATTCATCCATTTTTTAAAATAGAAACTTCAATCGTTCAAGCAATGAAACAACCATTATTCATTTGTCAAGTGAAACAAACTTAACTCATTCAGTTGATGAATCTAACTGCATTCATTCTTTCAATAAAAGCAACTGCACTTTCCGATTCAATGATACCAACTGCATCTGATAATGCAATAAATAGAGCTTCTCTCTTTCATCTAATTTCTTTGTCTGAACACACTCACTTGTGGAAACCAACTTCAATCGTACATTCAATAAACGAAGCAGTATTCATTGATTCAATGAAACAGACTTTCCACATTCATTTAAAGCATCCAACAGCACTCATTCTTTCAATGTATCAAAACTGCACTTACTAATTCAATGAAAGGAACTGAAGGTGTGAATTCAATAAGTACAGCTTCTGTCGTTCATTCAAATTCTCCATCTTATCACACACATTCAATGAAACAAACTGCATTCATTGATTCAGTCAAACACACGTAACAAAATCAGGTAATGAATCCAACTGCATTGCATTATTTCACTGAATCAAAATCACCAATTCAATGAATCCAAATGCATCTGTTAATTCAATGTGCAGAGCTTCACTCACTCATTCAACTTCTTGATCTTACAGCACTCATTCAATCTAAACAATGATTCATTCATTGAATCAAAATTCAACCCTACATTCAATAAATGAAACGTTACTCAATAGTCATTGTCTTGAAATTAACACACTCATTCAATTGAACAGACTGTATTCATTTATTGATATAAACTTCAACCGTACAAGCATTGAAACATCTGTTATTCATTTATCGAATGAAACAACCTTATCGCATTAAGTTAATGAATTTAACTCCATTCATTCCTTCAAAGCAACCAACTGCACTGTCCGATTCAATGATACCAACTGCACCTGATAATGCAATATATAGATCTTCTCTCATTCATCGAATTTCTCGGTCTGAACACACTCATTTGTTGAAACAAACGGCGTTCATTCATTCATTCAATCAAACTTCAATGAACCAATCAGTATTCATCGATTCAGTGAAACAGACTTACCACATTCATTTAAAGAATCCAACTGCCGTTATTCTTTCAATGTATCGAACTGCACGTACTAATTCAATGAAAGGAACTGAAGGTGTGAATTGAATAAGTACAGCTTCTGTCGTTCATTCAATTTCTAAACCTTATCTCACTCATTCAAAGAAACAATCTGCATTCATTCCTTCATTGCATCAAACTTCAACCGCAACTTCAATGATTGAAACGTTATTCAATGATTCACTGAAACTTACTTAACACAGTCATGTAATGAATACAATTGCATTTCATTCTTTGATTGAATCAAACCCACCGATTCAAGGCGTAAAATTGCATCTGTTAATTCAATGTGTAGAGCTCCTCTCACTCATTCAATTTCTTGAGCTTAAAGCACTCATTCAATGGAACCAACGGCAACCAACCATCAACCTTCGACACTACATTCAATGAATGAAACGTTACTCACTGTTCATTGTCTTGAACTTGACACACTCATTCAATGAAACAGACTGTATCCATTCATTCATTAAAAGAAACTTCAATCGTAGCAGCAATGAAACAACCGTTATAAATTTAACAAGTGCAACAAACTTCACTCATTCAGTTAATGAATCGAACCGCATTCAAACTTTCAAAGAAAACAACTACACTCGCCGATTCAATGATACCAATTGCACCTGATAATTCAATGAATACAGCTTCTTTCACTCAATCAAATTCTTTAACTTAATGCACTCATTCAATGGATCCAACGGAATTCATTCATTCATTGAATCAAACTTCACCCCTAGATTCAATGATGAAATGTTACTCATTCATTCATTCTCTTGAACTTAAGACACTCATTCAATGAAACAGAGTGTATTCATCCATTTTTTAAAATACAAACTTCAATCGTTCAAGCAATGAAACAACCATTATTCATTTGTCAAGTGAAACAAACTTAACTCATTCAGTTGATGAATCTGACTGAATCTAATCATTCTTTCCATAAAAGCAACTGCACTTTCCGATTCAATGATACCAACGGTACCTGATAATTCAATGAACAGAGCTTCTCTCAATTATTGAATTTCTCGATCTTAACACACTCATTTGCTGAATCAAACGGCGTTCATTCATTAATTCAATCAAACTTCAATCGTACATTCGATAAACGAAGCAGTATGCATTGATTCAAAGCATCCAACATTTATTTCAAGAATCCAACTGCAGTTATTCTTTCAATGTATCAATCTGCACTAACTAATTCAATGAAAGCAAGTGATTGCTTGAATTTAATGAGTACAGCGTCTATCCTTCATTCAATTTCTCCACCTTAACTCAATCATTCAATGAAACAAACTGCATTCGTTCTTTCATTGCATCAAACTTCAACCGCAACTTCAATGAAAGAAACGTTTTGCATTGATTCAATGAAACATTGTTAACACAGTCATGTAATGAATCCAACTGCATTTCATTCTTTCATTGAATCAAATTCACTGACTCAATGAATCCAACTACATCTATCAATTCAAAGCATAGAGCTTCTCTCACTCAACCATATTCTTTATCTTAATGCCCTCATTCAACGGAACCAACGGCATTCATTCATTCATTGAATCAAACTTCAACCCTAGTTTCAATGATTGAAACTTTACTAATTCATTCATTCTCTTGAACTTAAAACACTTATTCAATGAAACAGAGTGTATTCATTCATTTTTTAATAGAAGCTTCAATGTACAAGCAATTAAAAAACCATTCTTCATTTGTCGAGTGAAACAAACTTAACTCATTCTGTTAATGTATTAACTGCATTCAATAAAACCAACTGCACTCAATGATCCCAACGGTACCTGATAATTCAATGAACAGTGATTCTATCATTCATTGAATTTCTCGATCTTAACACACTCATTTGCTGAAACAAACCACGTTCATTCATTCATTCAATCAAACTTCAATCGTCCATTCAATAAACAAATCAGTATTCATGGATTCAATGAAACAGACTGACCACATTCATTTATAGAATCCCACTGATGTAATTATTTCAATGTATCATACTGCACTTACTAATTCAATAAAAGAAACTCAAGGTTCCTTAAGTACAGGTTAATAAGTACAGCAGACAGCAATTCAATAAGTACAGCTTCTGTCGTTCATTCACTTTCTAAACCTTAACTCACTCATTCAATGAGACAAACTGCATTCATTCCTTCATTTCATCAAACTTCAACCGCAACTTCAATGAATGAAACGTTATTCATTGATTCAGTCAAACACACTTAACACAATCATGTAATGAATCCAACTGCATTTCATTATTTCACTGAATCAAACTCACCGATTCAATGAATCCAAATGCATCTGTTAATTCAATGTGCAGAGCTTTTCTCACTCATTCAATTTCTTGATCTTACAGCACTCATTCAATCTAACCATTCATTCATTGAATCAAACATCAACCCTACATTCAATAAATGAAACGTTACTCATTCATTCATTCTCTGGAGCTTAACACACTCATTCAATGAAACAGACTGTATTCATTCATGGATATAAACTTCAATCGTACAAGCAATGAAACAACTGTTAATCAATTATCGAAAGTAACAATCTGAACGCAATAAGTTAATGAATCTAACTCCATTCATTCCTTCAATGAAACCAACTGCACTGTCTGATTCAATGATACCAACTGCACCTGAAAATGCTTCTCTCATTCGTCGAATGTCTCGATCTTAACACACTCATTTGCTGAAACAAACCACGTTCATTCATTCATTCAATGAAACTTCAATCGTGAATTCATTGATTCAATGAAACAGACTTACCACATTCATTTAAAGAATCCAGCTGCCGTTATTCTTTCAATGTATCAAACTGAACTTACTAATTCAATGAAAGGAACTGGAGGTGTGAATTCAATAAGTACAGCTTATTGATACCAATGATACCAACTGCACCTGATAATTCAATGAATACAGCTTCTTTCACTCAATCAAATTCTTTAACTTAATGCACTCATTCAATGGATCCAACGGCATTCATTCATTCATTGAATCAAACTTCACCCCTAGATTCAATGAGGAAACGTTACTGATTCATTCATTCTCTTGAACTTAACACACTCATTCAATGAAACAGAGTGCATTCATTCATTTTTTAAATAGAAACTTCAATCGTTCAAGCAATGAAACAACCATTATTCATTTGTCAAGTGTAACAAACTTAACTCATTCAGTTGATGAATCTAACTGCATTCATTCTTTCAATAAAAGCAACTGCACTTTCCGATTCAATGAAACCAACTGCATCTGATAATGCAATAAATAGAGCTTCTCTCATTCAGCGAATTTCTTTGTCTGAACACACTCATTTGTGGAAACAAACTTCAATCGTACATTCAATAAACGAAGCAGTATTCATTGATTCAATGAAACAGACTTCCCACATTCATTTAAAGCATCCAACAGCACTCATTCTTTCAATGTATCAAAACTGCACTTACTAATTCAATGAAAGGAACTGAAGGTGTGAATTCAATAAGTACAGCTTCTGTCGTTCATTCAAATTCTCCATCTTATCTCACACATTCAATGAAACAAACTGCATTCATTCCTTCATTGCATCAAACTTCAACAGCAACTTCAGTGTTATTCAGTGATTCAGTCAAACACACGTAACAAAATCATGTAGTGAATCCAACTGCATTGCATTATTTCACTGAATCAAAATCACCAATTCAATGAATCCAAATGCATCTGTTAATTCAATGTGCAGAGCTTCTCTCACTCATTCAATTTCTTGATCTTACAGCACTCATTCAATCTAACCAAGGGCAATCATTCATTCATTGAATCAAACTTCAACCCTACATTCAATAAATGAAACGTTACTCATTCATTCATTCTCTGGAACTTAACGCAGTCATTCAATGAAACAGACTGTATTCATTCATTGATATAAACTTCAATCGTACAAGCAATGAAACAACTGTTAATCAATTATCGAATGTAACAATCTTAACGCAATAAGTTAATGAATCTAACTCCATTCATTCCTTCAATGAAACCAACTGCACTGTCTGATTCAATGATACCAACTGCACCTGAAAATGCTTCTCTCATTCGTCGAATGTCTCGATCTTAACACACTCATTTGCTGAAACAAACCACGTTCATTCATTCATTCAATGAAACTTCAATCGTGAATTCATTGATTCAATGAAACAGACTTACCACATTCATTTAAAGAATCCAGCTGCCGTTATTCTTTCAATGTATCAAACTGAACTTACTAATTCAATGAAAGGAACTGGAGGTGTGAATTCAATAAGTACAGCTTATTGATACCAATGATACCAACTGCACCTGATAATTCAATGAATACAGCTTCTTTCACTCAATCAAATTCTTTAACTTAATGCACTCATTCAATGGATCCAACGGCATTCATTCATTCATTGAATCAAACTTCACCCCTAGATTCAATGAGGAAACGTTACTGATTCATTCATTCTCTTGAACTTAACACACTCATTCAATGAAACAGAGTGCATTCATTCATTTTTTAAATAGAAACTTCAATCGTTCAAGCAATGAAACAACCATTATTCATTTGTCAAGTGAAACAAACTTAACTCATTCAGTTGATGAATCTAACTGCATTCATTCTTTCAATAAAAGCAACTGCACTTTCCGATTCAATGAAACCAACTGCATCTGATAATGCAATAAATAGAGCTTCTCTCATTCAGCGAATTTCTTTGTCTGAACACACTCATTTGTGGAAACAAACTTCAATCGTACATTCAATAAACGAAGCAGTATTCATTGATTCAATGAAACAGACTTCCCACATTCATTTAAAGCATCCAACAGCACTCATTCTTTCAATGTATCAAAACTGCACTTACTAATTCAATGAAAGGAACTGAAGGTGTGAATTCAATAAGTACAGCTTCTGTCGTTCATTCAAATTCTCCATCTTATCTCACACATTCAATGAAACAAACTGCATTCATTCCTTCATTGCATCAAACTTCAACAGCAACTTCAGTGTTATTCAGTGATTCAGTCAAACACACGTAACAAAATCATGTAGTGAATCCAACTGCATTGCATTATTTCACTGAATCAAAATCACCAATTCAATGAATCCAAATGCATCTGTTAATTCAATGTGCAGAGCTTCTCTCACTCATTCAATTTCTTGATCTTACAGCACTCATTCAATCTAACCAAGGGCAATCATTCATTCATTGAATCAAACTTCAACCCTACATTCAATAAATGAAACGTTACTCATTCATTCATTCTCTGGAACTTAACGCAGTCATTCAATGAAACAGACTGTATTCATTCATTGATATAAACTTCAATCGTACAAGCAATGAAACAACTGTTAATCAATTATCGAATGTAACAATCTTAACGCAATAAGTTAATGAATCTAACTCCATTCATTCCTTCAATGAAACCAACTGCACTGTCTGATTCAATGATACCAACTGCACCTGATAACGCAATGTATCGAGCTTCTCTCATTCATCGAATTTCTCGGTCCACACACACTCATTTGTTGAAACAAACGGCGTTCATTCATTTATTCAATCAAACTTCAATCGTGCATTCAATGAACCAATCAGTATTCATTGATTCAATGAAACAGACTTACCACATTCATTTAAAGAATCCAGCTGCCGTTATTCTTTCAATGTATCAAACTGAACGTACTAATTCAATGAAAGGAACTGGAGGTGTGAATTCAATAAATACAGCTTATTGATACCAATGATACCAACTGCACCTGATAATTCAATGAATACAGCTTCTTTCACTCAATCAAATTCTTTAACTTAATGCACTCATTCAATGGATCCAACGGCATTCATTCATTCATTGAATCAAACTTCACCCCTAAACAGAGTGTATTCATTCATTTTTTAACAGAAGCTTCAACGTACAAGCAATTAAAAAACCATTCTTCATTTGCCGAGTGAAACAAACTTAACTCATTCTGTTAATGTATTAACTGCATTCATTCTTTCAATAAAACCAACTGCACGTACAAGCAATGAAACAACTGTTAATCAATTATCGAAAGTAACAATCTGAACGCAATAAGTTAATGAATCTAACTCCATTCATTCCTTCAATGAAACCAACTGCACTGTCTGATTCAATGATACCAACTGCACCTGAAAATGCTTCTCTCATTCGTCGAATGTCTCGATCTTAACACACTCATTTGCTGAAACAAACCACGTTCATTCATTCATTCAATGAAACTTCAATCGTGAATTCATTGATTCAATGAAACAGACTTACCACATTCATTTAAAGAATCCAGCTGCCGTTATTCTTTCAATGTATCAAACTGAACTTACTAATTCAATGAAAGGAACTGGAGGTGTGAATTCAATAAGTACAGCTTATTGATACCAATGATACCAACTGCACCTGATAATTCAATGAATACAGCTTCTTTCACTCAATCAAATTCTTTAACTTAATGCACTCATTCAATGGATCCAACGGCATTCATTCATTCATTGAATCAAACTTCACCCCTAGATTCAATGATGAAATGTTACTCATTCATTCATTCTCTTGAACTTAAGACACTCATTCAATGAAACAGAGTGTATTCATCCATTTTTTAAAATAGAAACTTCAATCGTTCAAGCAATGAAACAACCATTATTCATTTGTCAAGTGAAACAAACTTAACTCATTCAGTTGATGAATCTAACTGCATTCATTCTTTCAATAAAAGCAACTGCACTTTCCGATTCAATGATACCAACTGCATCTGATAATGCAATAAATAGAGCTTCTCTCTTTCATCTAATTTCTTTGTCTGAACACACTCACTTGTGGAAACCAACTTCAATCGTACATTCAATAAACGAAGCAGTATTCATTGATTCAATGAAACAGACTTTCCACATTCATTTAAAGCATCCAACAGCACTCATTCTTTCAATGTATCAAAACTGCACTTACTAATTCAATGAAAGGAACTGAAGGTGTGAATTCAATAAGTACAGCTTCTGTCGTTCATTCAAATTCTCCATCTTATCACACACATTCAATGAAACAAACTGCATTCATTCCTTCATTGCATCAAACTTCACCAGCACCTTCAGTGAATGAAACGTTATTCATTGATTCAGTCAAACACACGTAACAAAATCAGGTAATGAATCCAACTGCATTGCATTATTTCACTGAATCAAAATCACCAATTCAATGAATCCAAATGCATCTGTTAATTCAATGTGCAGAGCTTCACTCACTCATTCAACTTCTTGATCTTACAGCACTCATTCAATCTAAACAATGATTCATTCATTGAATCAAAATTCAACCCTACATTCAATAAATGAAACGTTACTCAATAGTCATTGTCTTGAAATTAACACACTCATTCAATTGAACAGACTGTATTCATTTATTGATATAAACTTCAACCGTACAAGCATTGAAACATCTGTTATTCATTTATCGAATGAAACAACCTTATCGCATTAAGTTAATGAATTTAACTCCATTCATTCCTTCAAAGCAACCAACTGCACTGTCCGATTCAATGATACCAACTGCACCTGATAATGCAATATATAGATCTTCTCTCATTCATCGAATTTCTCGGTCTGAACACACTCATTTGTTGAAACAAACGGCGTTCATTCATTCATTCAATCAAACTTCAATGAACCAATCAGTATTCATCGATTCAGTGAAACAGACTTACCACATTCATTTAAAGAATCCAACTGCCGTTATTCTTTCAATGTATCGAACTGCACGTACTAATTCAATGAAAGGAACTGAAGGTGTGAATTGAATAAGTACAGCTTCTGTCGTTCATTCAATTTCTAAACCTTATCTCACTCATTCAAAGAAACAATCTGCATTCATTCCTTCATTGCATCAAACTTCAACCGCAACTTCAATGATTGAAACGTTATTCAATGATTCACTGAAACTTACTTAACACAGTCATGTAATGAATACAATTGCATTTCATTCTTTGATTGAATCAAACCCACCGATTCAAGGCGTAAAATTGCATCTGTTAATTCAATGTGTAGAGCTCCTCTCACTCATTCAATTTCTTGAGCTTAAAGCACTCATTCAATGGAACCAACGGCAACCAACCATCAACCTTCGACACTACATTCAATGAATGAAACGTTACTCACTGTTCATTGTCTTGAACTTGACACACTCATTCAATGAAACAGACTGTATCCATTCATTCATTAAATGAAACTTCAATCGTAGCAGCAATGAAACAACCGTTATAAATTTAACAAGTGCAACAAACTTCACTCATTCAGTTAATGAATCGAACCGCATTCAAACTTTCAAAGAAAACAACTACACTCGCCGATTCAATGATACCAATTGCACCTGATAATTCAATGAATACAGCTTCTTTCACTCAATCAAATTCTTTAACTTAATGCACTCATTCAATGGATCCAACGGAATTCATTCATTCATTGAATCAAACTTCACCCCTAGATTCAATGATGAAATGTTACTCATTCATTCATTCTCTTGAACTTAAGACACTCATTCAATGAAACAGAGTGTATTCATCCATTTTTTAAAATACAAACTTCAATCGTTCAAGCAATGAAACAACCATTATTCATTTGTCAAGTGAAACAAACTAAACTCATTCAGTTGATGAATCTGACTGAATCTAATCATTCTTTCAATAAAAGCAACTGCACTTTCCGATTCAATGATACCAACGGTACCTGATAATTCAATGAACAGAGCTTCTCTCAATTATTGAATTTCTCGATCTTAACACACTCATTTGCTGAATCAAACGGCGTTCATTCATTAATTCAATCAAACTTCAATCGTACATTCGATAAACGAAGCAGTATGCATTGATTCAAAGCATCCAACATTTATTTAAAGAATCCAACTGCAGTTATTCTTTCAATGTATCAATCTGCACTAACTAATTCAATGAAAGCAAGTGATTGCTTGAATTTAATGAGTACAGCGTCTAATCCTTCATTCAATTTCTCCACCTTAACTCAATCATTCAATGAAACAAACTGCATTCGTTCTTTCATTGCATCAAACTTCAACCGCAACTTCAATGAAAGAAACGTTTTGCATTGATTCAATGAAACATTGTTAACACAGTCATGTAATGAATCCAACTGCATTTCATTCTTTCATTGAATCAAATTCACTGACTCAATGAATCCAACTACATCTATCAATTCAATGCATAGAGCTTCTCTCACTCAACCATATTCTTTATCTTAATGCCCTCATTCAACGGAACCAACGGCATTCATTCATTGAATCAAACTTCAACCCGAGTTTCAATGATTGAAACTTTACTAATTCATTCATTCTCTTGAACTTAAAACACTTATTCAATGAAACAGAGTGTATTCATTCATTTTTTAATAGAAGCTTCAACGTACAAGCAATTAAAAAACCATTCTTCATTTGTCGAGTGAAACAAACTTAACTCATTCTGTTAATGTATTAACTGCATTCATTCTTTCAATAAAACCAACTGCACTCAATGATCCCAACGGTACCTGATAATTCAATGAACAGTGATTCTATCATTCATTGAATTTCTCGATCTTAACACACACATTTGCTGAAACAAACCACGTTCATTCATTCATTCAATCAAACTTCAATCGTCCATTCAATGAACCAATCAGTATTCATCGATTCAGTGAAACAGACTTACCACATTCATTTAAAGAATCCAACTGCCGTTATTCTTTCAATGTATCAAACTGCACGTACTAATTCAATGAAAGGAACTGAAGGTGTGAATTGAATAAGTACAGCTTCTGTCGTTCATTCAATTTCTAAACCTTATCTCACTCATTCAAAGAAACAATCTGCATTCATTCCTTCATTGCATCAAACTTCAACCGCAACTTCAATGATTGAAACGGTATTCAATGATTCACTGAAACTTACTTAACACAGTCATGTAATGAATACAATTGCATTTCATTCTTTGATTGAATCAAACCCACCGAATCAAGGCATAAAATTGCATCTGTTAATTCAATGTGTAGAGCTCCTCTCACTCATTCAATTTCTTGAGCTTAAAGCACTCATTCAATGGAACCAACGGCAACCAACCATCAACCTTCGACACTACATTCAATGAATGAAACGTTACTCACTGTTCATTGTGTTGAACTTGACACACTCATTCAATGAAACAAACTGTATCCATTCATTCATTAAAAGAAACTTCAATCGTTGCAGCAATGAAACAACCGTTATAAATTTAACAAGTGCAACAAACTTCACTCATTCAATGAATGAATCGAACCGCATTCAAACTTTCAAAGAAAACAACTACACTCGCCGATTCAATGATACCAATTGCACCTGATAATTCAATGAATACAGCTTCTTTCACTCAATCAAATTCTTTAACTTAATGCACTCATTAAATGGATCCAACGGCATTCATTCATTCATTGAATCAAACTTCACCCCTAGATTCAATGATGAAACGTTACTCATTCATACATTCTCTTGAACGTAACACAGTCATTCAATGAAACAGAGTGCATTCATTCATTTTTAAATAGAAACTTGAATCGTTCAAGCAATGACACAACCATTATTCATTTCTCAAGTGAAACAAACTTAACTCATTCAGTTAATGAATCTAACTGCATTCATTCTTTCAATAAAAGCAACTGCACTTTCCGATTCAATGATACCAACTGCACCTGATAATGCAATGTATAGAGCTTCTCTCATTCGTCGAATTTCTCGATCTTAACACACTCATTTGCTGAAACAAACCACGTTCATTCATTCATTCAATGAAACTTCAATCGTGAATTCATTGATTCAATGAAACAGACTTACCACATTCATTTAAAGGATCCAGCTGCCGTTATTCTTTCAATGTATCAAACTGAACTTACTAGTTCAATGAAAGGAACTGAAGGTGTGAATTCAAGAAGTACAGCTTATTGATGCCAATGATACCAACTGCACCTGATAATTCAATGAATACAGCTTCTTTCACTCAATCAAATTATTTAACTTAATGCACTCATTCAATGGATCCAACGGCATTCATTCATTCATTGAATCAAACTTCACCCCTAGATTCAATGATGAAACGTAACTCATTCATTCATGCTCTTGGACTTAACACACTCATTCAATGAACAGAGAGTATTCATTCATTTTTTAGATACAAACTTCAATCGTTCAAGCAATGAAACAACCATTATTCATTTGTCAAGTGAAACAAACTTAACTCATTCAGTTGATGAATCTAACTGCATTCATTCTTTCAATAAAAGCAACTGCACTTTCCGATTCAATGATACCAACTGCACCTGATAATGCAATAAATAGAGCTTCTCTCATTCATCGAATTTCTTTGTCTGAACACACTCATTGTGGAAACAAACTTCAATCGTACATTCAATAAACGAAGCAGTATTCATTGATTCAATGAAACAGACTTCCTACATTCATTTAAAGCATCCAACAGCACTCATTCTTTCAATGTATCAAAACTGCACTTACTAATTCAATGAAAGGAACTGAAGGTGTGAATTCAATAAGTACAGCTTCTGTCGATCATTCAAATTCTCCATCTTATCTCACACATTCAATGAAACAAACTGCATTCATTCCTTCATTTCATCAAATTTCAGCACCAACTTCAGTGAATGAAACGTTATTCATTGATTCAGTCAAACACACGTAAAAAATCATGTAATGAATCCAACTGCATTGCATTATTTCACTGAATCAAAATCACCAATTCAATGAATCCAAATGCATCTGTTAATTCAATGTGCAGAGCTTCTCTCACTCATTCAATTTCTTGATCTTACAGCACTCATTCAATCTAACCAATGATTCATTCATTGAATCAAAATTCAACCCTACATTCAATAAATGAAACGTTACTCAATGATTCATTGTCTTGAAATTAACACACTCATTCAATGAAACAGACTGTATTCATTTATTGACATAAACTTCAACCGTACAAGCAATGAAATATCTGTTATTCATTTATCGAATGAAATAACCTTATCGCATTAAGTTAATGAATTTAACTCCATTCATTCCTTCAATGAAACCAACTGCACTGTCCGATTCAATGATACCAACTGCACCTGATAATGCAATATATAGATCTTCTCTCATTCATCGAATTTCTCGGTCTGAACACACTCATTTGTTGAAACAAACGGCGTTCATTCATTCAATCAAACTTCAATGAACCAATCAGTATTCATCGATTCAGTGAAACAGACTTACCACATTCATTTAAAGAATCCAACTGCCGTTATTCTTTCAATGTATCAAACTGCACGTACTAATTCAATGAAAAGAACTGAAGGTGTGAATTGAATAAGTACAGCTTCTGTCGTTCATTCAATTTCTAAACCTTATCTCACTCATTCAAAGAAACAATCTGCATTCATTCCTTCATTGCATCAAACTTCAACCGCAACTTCAATGATTGAAACGTTATTCAATGATTCACTGAAACTTACTTAACACAGTCATGTAATGAATACAATTGCATTTCATTCTTTGATTGAATCAAACCCACCGATTCAAGGCGTAAAATTGAATCTGTTAATTCAATGTGTAGAGCTCCTCTCACTCATTCAATTTCTTGAGCTTAAAGCACTCATTCAATGGAACCAACGGCAACCAACCATCAACCTTCGACACTACATTCAATGAATGAAACGTTACTCACTGTTCATTGTCTTGAACTTGACACACTCATTCAATGAAACAGACTGTATCCATTCATTCATTAAAAGAAACTTCAATCGTTGCAGCAATGAAACAACCGTTATAAATTTAACAAGTGCAACAAACTTCACTCATTCAGTTAATGAATCGAACCGCATTCAAACTTTCAAAGAAAACAACTACACTCGCCGATTCAATGATACCAATTGCACCTGACAATTCAATGAATACAGCTTCTTTCACTCAATCAAATTCTTTAACCTAATGCACTCATTCAATCGATCCAACGGCATTCATTCATTCATTGAATCAAATTTCACCACTAGATTCAATGATGAAACGTTACTCATTCATACATTCTCTTGAACGTAACACACTCATTCAATGAAACAGAGTGTATTCATCCATTTTTTAAATAGAAACTCATTCAGTTGATGAATCTGACTGAATCTAATCATTCTTTCAATAAAAGCAACTGCACTTTCCGATTCAATGATACCAACGGTACCTGATAATTCAATGAACAGAGCTTCTCTCAATTATTGAATTTCTCGATCTTAACACACTCATTTGCTGAATCAAACGGCGTTCATTCATTAATTCAATCAAACTTCAATCGTACATTCGATAAACGAAGCAGTATGCATTGATTCAAAGCATCCAACATTTATTTCAAGAATCCAACTGCAGTTATTCTTTCAATGTATCAATCTGCACTAACTAATTCAATGAAAGCAAGTGATTGCTTGAATTTAATGAGTACAGCGTCTATCCTTCATTCAATTTCTCCACCTTAACTCAATCATTCAATGAAACAAACTGCATTCGTTCTTTCATTGCATCAAACTTCAACCGCAACTTCAATGAAAGAAACGTTTTGCATTGATTCAATGAAACATTGTTAACACAGTCATGTAATGAATCCAACTGCATTTCATTCTTTCATTGAATCAAATTCACTGACTCAATGAATCCAACTACATCTATCAATTCAAAGCATAGAGCTTCTCTCACTCAACCATATTCTTTATCTTAATGCCCTCATTCAACGGAACCAACGGCATTCATTCATTCATTGAATCAAACTTCAACCCTAGTTTCAATGATTGAAACTTTACTAATTCATTCATTCTCTTGAACTTAAAACACTTATTCAATGAAACAGAGTGCATTCATTCATTTTTTAATAGAAGCTTCAACGTACAAGCAATTAAAAAACCATTCTTCATTTGTCGAGTGAAACAAACTTAACTCATTCTGTTAATGTATTAACTGCATTCAATAAAACCAACTGCACTCAATGATCCCAACGGTACCTGATAATTCAATGAACAGTGATTCTATCATTCATTGAATTTCTCGATCTTAACACACTCATTTGCTGAAACAAACCACGTTCATTCATTCATTCAATCAAACTTCAATCGTCCATTCAATAAACAAATCAGTATTCATGGATTCAATGAAACAGACTGACCACATTCATTTATAGAATCCCACTGATGTAATTATTTCAATGTATCATACTGCACTTACTAATTCAATAAAAGAAACTCAAGGTTCCTGAAGTACAGGTTAATAAGTACAGCAGACAGCGATTCAATAAGTACAGCTTCTGTCGTTCATTCACTTTCTAAACCTTAACTCACTCATTCAATGACACAAACTGCATCATTCCTTCATTTCATCAAACTTCATCCGCAACTTCAATGAATGAAACGTTATTCATTGATTCAGTCAAACACACTTAACACAATCATGTAATGAATCCAACTGCATTTCATTATTTCACTGAATCAAACTCACCGATTCAATGAATCCAAATGCATCTGTTAATTCAATGTGCAGAGCTTTTCTCACTCATTCAATTTCTTGATCTTACAGCACTCATTCAATCTAACCATTCATTCATTGAATCAAACATCAACCCTACATTCAATAAATGAAACGTTACTCATTCATTCATTCTCTGGAGCTTAACACACTCATTCAATGAAACAGACTGTATTCATTCATGGATATAAACTTCAATCGTACAAGCAATGAAACAACTGTTAATCAATTATCGAAAGTAACAATCTGAACGCAATAAGTTAATGAATCTAACTCCATTCATTCCTTCAATGAAACCAACTGCACTGTCTGATTCAATGATACCAACTGCACCTGAAAATGCTTCTCTCATTCGTCGAATGTCTCGATCTTAACACACTCATTTGCTGAAACAAACCACGTTCATTCATTCATTCAATGAAACTTCAATCGTGAATTCATTGATTCAATGAAACAGACTTACCACATTCATTTAAAGAATCCAGCTGCCGTTATTCTTTCAATGTATCAAACTGAACTTACTAATTCAATGAAAGGAACTGGAGGTGTGAATTCAATAAGTACAGCTTATTGATACCAATGATACCAACTGCACCTGATAATTCAATGAATACAGCTTCTTTCACTCAATCAAATTCTTTAACTTAATGCACTCATTCAATGGATCCAACGGCATTCATTCATTCATTGAATCAAACTTCACCCCTAGATTCAATGAGGAAACGTTACTGATTCATTCATTCTCTTGAACTTAACACACTCATTCAATGAAACAGAGTGCATTCATTCATTTTTTAAATAGAAACTTCAATCGTTCAAGCAATGAAACAACCATTATTCATTTGTCAAGTGAAACAAACTTAACTCATTCAGTTGATGAATCTAACTGCATTCATTCTTTCAATAAAAGCAACTGCACTTTCCGATTCAATGAAACCAACTGCATCTGATAATGCAATAAATAGAGCTTCTCTCATTCAGCGAATTTCTTTGTCTGAACACACTCATTTGTGGAAACAAACTTCAATCGTACATTCAATAAACGAAGCAGTATTCATTGATTCAATGAAACAGACTTCCCACATTCATTTAAAGCATCCAACAGCACTCATTCTTTCAATGTATCAAAACTGCACTTACTAATTCAATGAAAGGAACTGAAGGTGTGAATTCAATAAGTACAGCTTCTGTCGTTCATTCAAATTCTCCATCTTATCTCACACATTCAATGAAACAAACTGCATTCATTCCTTCATTTCATCAAATTTCAGCACCAACTTCAGTGAATGAAACGTTATTCATTGATTCAGTCAAACACACGTAAAAAATCATGTAATGAATCCAACTGCATTGCATTATTTCACTGAATCAAAATCACCAATTCAATGAATCCAAATGCATCTGTTAATTCAATGTGCAGAGCTTCTCTCACTCATTCAATTTCTTGATCTTACAGCACTCATTCAATCTAACCAATGATTCATTCATTGAATCAAACTTCAACCCTACATTCAATAAATGAAACGTTACTCAATGATTCATTGTCTTGAAATTAACACACTCATTCAATGAAACAGACTGTATTCATTTATTGACATAAACTTCAACCGTACAAGCAATGAAATATCTGTTATTCATTTATCGAATGAAATAACCTTATCGCATTAAGTTAATGAATTTAACTCCATTCATTCCTTCAATGAAACCAACTGCACTGTCCGATTCAATGATACCAACTGCACCTGATAATGCAATATATAGATCTTCTCTCATTCATCGAATTTCTCGGTCTGAACACACTCATTTGTTGAAACAAACGGCGTTCATTCATTCAATCAAACTTCAATGAACCAATCAGTATTCATCGATTCAGTGAAACAGACTTACCACATTCATTTAAAGAATCCAACTGCCGTTATTCTTTCAATGTATCAAACTGCACGTACTAATTCAATGAAAAGAACTGAAGGTGTGAATTGAATAAGTACAGCTTCTGTCGTTCATTCAATTTCTAAACCTTATCTCACTCATTCAAAGAAACAATCTGCATTCATTCCTTCATTGCATCAAACTTCAACCGCAACTTCAATGATTGAAACGTTATTCAATGATTCACTGAAACTTACTTAACACAGTCATGTAATGAATACAATTGCATTTCATTCTTTGATTGAATCAAACCCACCGATTCAAGGCGTAAAATTGCAGCTGTTAATTCAATGTGTAGAGCTCCTCTCACTCATTCAATTTCTTGAGCTTAAAGCACTCATTCAATGGAACCAACGGCAACCAACCATCAACCTTCGACACTACATTCAATGAATGAAACGTTACTCACTGTTCATTGTCTTGAACTTGACACACTCATTCAATGAAACAGACTGTATCCATTCATTCATTAAAAGAAACTTCAATCGTTGCAGCAATGAAACAACCGTTATAAATTTAACAAGTGCAACAAACTTCACTCATTCAGTTAATGAATCGAACCGCATTCAAACTTTCAAAGAAAACAACTACACTCGCCGATTCAATGATACCAATTGCACCTGACAATTCAATGAATACAGCTTCTTTCACTCAATCAAATTCTTTAACCTAATGCACTCATTCAATCGATCCAACGGCATTCATTCATTCATTGAATCAAATTTCACCACTAGATTCAATGATGAAACGTTACTCATTCATACATTCTCTTGAACGTAACACACTCATTCAATGAAACAGAGTGTATTCATCCATTTTTTAAATAGAAACTCATTCAGTTGATGAATCTGACTGAATCTAATCATTCTTTCAATAAAACAACTGCACTTTCCTATTCAATGATACCAACGGTACCTGATAATTCAATGAACAGAGCTTCTCTCAATTATTGAATTTCTCGATCTTAACACACTCATTTGCTGAATCAAACGGCGTTCATTCATTAATTCAATCAAACTTCAATCGTACATTCGATAAACGAAGCAGTATGCATTGATTCAAAGCATCCAACATTTATTTAAAGAATCCAACTGCAGTTATTCTTTCAAAGTATCAATCTGCACTAACTAATTCAATGAAAGCAAGTGATTGCTTGAATTTAATGAGTACAGCGTCTATCCTTCATTCAATTTCTCCACCTTAACTCAATCATTCAATGAAACAAACTGCATTCGTTCTTTCATTGCATCAAACTTCAACCGCAACTTCAATGAAAGAAACGTTTTGCATTGATTCAATGAAACATTGTTAACACAGTCATGTAATGAATCCAACTGCATTTCATTCTTTCATTGAATCAAATTCACTGACTCAATGAATCCAACTACATCTATCAATTCAAAGCATAGAGCTTCTCTCACTCAACCATATTCTTTATCTTAATGCCCTCATTCAACGGAACCAACGGCATTCATTCATTCATTGAATCAAACTTCAACCCTAGTTTCAATGATTGAAACTTTACTAATTCATTCATTCTCTTGAACTTAAAACACTTATTCAATGAAACAGAGTGTATTCATTCATTTTTTAATAGAAGCTTCAACGTACAAGCAATTAAAAAACCATTCTTCATTTGTCGAGTGAAACAAACTTAACTCATTCTGTTAATGTATTAACTGCATTCAATAAAACCAACTGCACTCAATGATCCCAACGGTACCTGATAATTCAATGAACAGTGATTCTATCATTCATTGAATTTCTCGATCTTAACACACTCATTTGCTGAAACAAACCACGTTCATTCATTCATTCAATCAAACTTCAATCGTCCATTCAATAAACAAATCAGTATTCATGGATTCAATGAAACAGACTGACCACATTCATTTAAAGAATCCCACTGATGTAATTCTTTCGATGTATCATACTGCACTTACTAATTCAATAAAAGAAACTCAAGGTTCCTGAAGTACAGGTTAATAAGTACAGCAGACAGCAATTCAATAAGTACAGCTTCTGTCGTTCATTCACTTTCTAAACCTTAACTCACTCATTCAATGAAACAAACTGCATTCATTCCTTCATTTCATCAAACTTCAACCGCAACTTCAATGAATGAAACGTTATTCATTGATTCAGTCAAACACACTTAACACAATCATGTAATGAATCCAACTGCATTTCATTATTTCACTGAATCAAACTCACCGATTCAATGAATCCAAATGCATCTGTTAATTCAATGTGCAGAGCTTTTCTCACTCATTCAATTTCTTGATCTTACAGCACTCATTCAATCTAACCATTCATTCATTGAATCAAACATCAACCCTACATTCAATAAATGAAACGTTACTCATTCATTCATTCTCTGGAGCTTAACACACTCATTCAATGAAACAGACTGTATTCATTCATGGATATAAACTTCAATCGTACAAGCAATGAAACAACTGTTAATCAATTATCGAAAGTAACAATCTGAACGCAATAAGTTAATGAATCTAACTCCATTCATTCCTTCAATGAAACCAACTGCACTGTCTGATTCAATGATACCAACTGCACCTGAAAATGCTTCTCTCATTCGTCGAATGTCTCGATCTTAACACACTCATTTGCTGAAACAAACCACGTTCATTCATTCATTCAATGAAACTTCAATCGTGAATTCATTGATTCAATGAAACAGACTTACCACATTCATTTAAAGAATCCAGCTGCCGTTATTCTTTCAATGTATCAAACTGAACTTACTAATTCAATGAAAGGAACTGGAGGTGTGAATTCAATAAGTACAGCTTATTGATACCAATGATACCAACTGCAGCTGATAATTCAATGAATACAGCTTCTTTCACTCAATCAAATTCTTTAACTTAATGCACTCATTCAATGGATCCAACGGCATTCATTCATTCATTGAATCAAACTTCACCCCTAGATTCAATGAGGAAACGTTACTGATTCATTCATTCTCTTGAACTTAACACACTCATTCAATGAAACAGAGTGCATTCATTCATTTTTTAAATAGAAACTTCAATCGTTCAAGCAATGAAACAACCATTATTCATTTGTCAAGTGAAACAAACTTAACTCATTCAGTTGATGAATCTAACTGCATTCATTCTTTCAATAAAAGCAACTGCACTTTCCGATTCAATGAAACCAACTGCACCTGATAATGCAATAAATAGAGCTTCTCTCATTCAGCGAATTTCTTTGTCTGAACACACTCATTTGTGGAAACAAACTTCAATCGTACATTCAATAAACGAAGCAGTATTCATTGATTCAATGAAACAGACTTCCCACATTCATTTAAAGCATCCAACAGCACTCATTCTTTCAATGTATCAAAACTGCACTTACTAATTCAATGAAAGGAACTGAAGGTGTGAATTCAATAAGTACAGCTTCTGTCGTTCATTCAAATTCTCCATCTTATCTCACACATTCAATGAAACAAACTGCATTCATTCCTTCATTTCATCAAATTTCAGCACCAACTTCAGTGAATGAAACGTTATTCATTGATTCAGTCAAACACACGTAAAAAATCATGTAATGAATCCAACTGCATTGCATTATTTCACTGAATCAAAATCACCAATTCAATGAATCCAAATGCATCTGTTAATTCAATGTGCAGAGCTTCTCTCACTCATTCAATTTCTTGATCTTACAGCACTCATTCAATCTAACCAATGATTCATTCATTGAATCAAACTTCAACCCTACATTCAATAAATGAAACGTTACTCAATGATTCATTGTCTTGAAATTAACACACTCATTCAATGAAACAGACTGTATTCATTTATTGACATAAACTTCAACCGTACAAGCAATGAAATATCTGTTATTCATTTATCGAATGAAATAACCTTATCGCATTAAGTTAATGAATTTAACTCCATTCATTCCTTCAATGAAACCAACTGCACTGTCCGATTCAATGATACCAACTGCACCTGATAATGCAATATATAGATCTTCTCTCATTCATCGAATTTCTCGGTCTGAACACACTCATTTGTTGAAACAAACGGCGTTCATTCATTCAATCAAACTTCAATGAACCAATCAGTATTCATCGATTCAGTGAAACAGACTTACCACATTCATTTAAAGAATCCAACTGCCGTTATTCTTTCAATGTATCAAACTGCACGTACTAATTCAATGAAAAGAACTGAAGGTGTGAATTGAATAAGTACAGCTTCTGTCGTTCATTCAATTTCTAAACCTTATCTCACTCATTCAAAGAAACAATCTGCATTCATTCCTTCATTGCATCAAACTTCAACCGCAACTTCAATGATTGAAACGTTATTCAATGATTCACTGAAACTTACTTAACACAGTCATGTAATGAATACAATTGCATTTCATTCTTTGATTGAATCAAACCCACCGATTCAAGGCGTAAAATTGCAGCTGTTAATTCAATGTGTAGAGCTCCTCTCACTCATTCAATTTCTTGAGCTTAAAGCACTCATTCAATGGAACCAACGGCAACCAACCATCAACCTTCGACACTACATTCAATGAATGAAACGTTACTCACTGTTCATTGTCTTGAACTTGACACACTCATTCAATGAAACAGACTGTATCCATTCATTCATTAAAAGAAACTTCAATCGTTGCAGCAATGAAACAACCGTTATAAATTTAACAAGTGCAACAAACTTCACTCATTCAGTTAATGAATCGAACCGCATTCAAACTTTCAAAGAAAACAACTACACTCGCCGATTCAATGATACCAATTGCACCTGACAATTCAATGAATACAGCTTCTTTCACTCAATCAAATTCTTTAACCTAATGCACTCATTCAATCGATCCAACGGCATTCATTCATTCATTGAATCAAATTTCACCACTAGATTCAATGATGAAACGTTACTCATTCATACATTCTCTTGAACGTAACACACTCATTCAATGAAACAGAGTGTATTCATCCATTTTTTAAATAGAAACTCATTCAGTTGATGAATCTGACTGAATCTAATCATTCTTTCAATAAAACAACTGCACTTTCCTATTCAATGATACCAACGGTACCTGATAATTCAATGAACAGAGCTTCTCTCAATTATTGAATTTCTCGATCTTAACACACTCATTTGCTGAATCAAACGGCGTTCATTCATTAATTCAATCAAACTTCAATCGTACATTCGATAAACGAAGCAGTATGCATTGATTCAAAGCATCCAACATTTATTTAAAGAATCCAACTGCAGTTATTCTTTCAAAGTATCAATCTGCACTAACTAATTCAATGAAAGCAAGTGATTGCTTGAATTTAATGAGTACAGCGTCTATCCTTCATTCAATTTCTCCACCTTAACTCAATCATTCAATGAAACAAACTGCATTCGTTCTTTCATTGCATCAAACTTCAACCGCAACTTCAATGAAAGAAACGTTTTGCATTGATTCAATGAAACATTGTTAACACAGTCATGTAATGAATCCAACTGCATTTCATTCTTTCATTGAATCAAATTCACTGACTCAATGAATCCAACTACATCTATCAATTCAAAGCATAGAGCTTCTCTCACTCAACCATATTCTTTATCTTAATGCCCTCATTCAACGGAACCAACGGCATTCATTCATTCATTGAATCAAACTTCAACCCTAGTTTCAATGATTGAAACTTTACTAATTCATTCATTCTCTTGAACTTAAAACACTTATTCAATGAAACAGAGTGTATTCATTCATTTTTTAATAGAAGCTTCAACGTACAAGCAATTAAAAAACCATTCTTCATTTGTCGAGTGAAACAAACTTAACTCATTCTGTTAATGTATTAACTGCATTCAATAAAACCAACTGCACTCAATGATCCCAACGGTACCTGATAATTCAATGAACAGTGATTCTATCATTCATTGAATTTCTCGATCTTAACACACTCATTTGCTGAAACAAACCACGTTCATTCATTCATTCAATCAAACTTCAATCGTCCATTCAATAAACAAATCAGTATTCATGGATTCAATGAAACAGACTGACCACATTCATTTAAAGAATCCCACTGATGTAATTCTTTCGATGTATCATACTGCACTTACTAATTCAATAAAAGAAACTCAAGGTTCCTGAAGTACAGGTTAATAAGTACAGCAGACAGCAATTCAATAAGTACAGCTTCTGTCGTTCATTCACTTTCTAAACCTTAACTCACTCATTCAATGAAACAAACTGCATTCATTCCTTCATTTCATCAAACTTCAACCGCAACTTCAATGAATGAAACGTTATTCATTGATTCAGTCAAACACACTTAACACAATCATGTAATGAATCCAACTGCATTTCATTATTTCACTGAATCAAACTCACCGATTCAATGAATCCAAATGCATCTGTTAATTCAATGTGCAGAGCTTTTCTCACTCATTCAATTTCTTGATCTTACAGCACTCATTCAATCTAACCATTCATTCATTGAATCAAACATCAACCCTACATTCAATAAATGAAACGTTACTCATTCATTCATTCTCTGGAGCTTAACACACTCATTCAATGAAACAGACTGTATTCATTCATGGATATAAACTTCAATCGTACAAGCAATGAAACAACTGTTAATCAATTATCGAAAGTAACAATCTGAACGCAATAAGTTAATGAATCTAACTCCATTCATTCCTTCAATGAAACCAACTGCACTGTCTGATTCAATGATACCAACTGCACCTGAAAATGCTTCTCTCATTCGTCGAATGTCTCGATCTTAACACACTCATTTGCTGAAACAAACCACGTTCATTCATTCATTCAATGAAACTTCAATCGTGAATTCATTGATTCAATGAAACAGACTTACCACATTCATTTAAAGAATCCAGCTGCCGTTATTCTTTCAATGTATCAAACTGAACTTACTAATTCAATGAAAGGAACTGGAGGTGTGAATTCAATAAGTACAGCTTATTGATACCAATGATACCAACTGCAGCTGATAATTCAATGAATACAGCTTCTTTCACTCAATCAAATTCTTTAACTTAATGCACTCATTCAATGGATCCAACGGCATTCATTCATTCATTGAATCAAACTTCACCCCTAGATTCAATGAGGAAACGTTACTGATTCATTCATTCTCTTGAACTTAACACACTCATTCAATGAAACAGAGTGCATTCATTCATTTTTTAAATAGAAACTTCAATCGTTCAAGCAATGAAACAACCATTATTCATTTGTCAAGTGAAACAAACTTAACTCATTCAGTTGATGAATCTAACTGCATTCATTCTTTCAATAAAAGCAACTGCACTTTCCGATTCAATGAAACCAACTGCACCTGATAATGCAATAAATAGAGCTTCTCTCATTCAGCGAATTTCTTTGTCTGAACACACTCATTTGTGGAAACAAACTTCAATCGTACATTCAATAAACGAAGCAGTATTCATTGATTCAATGAAACAGACTTCCCACATTCATTTAAAGCATCCAACAGCACTCATTCTTTCAATGTATCAAAACTGCACTTACTAATTCAATGAAAGGAACTGAAGGTGTGAATTCAATAAGTACAGCTTCTGTCGTTCATTCAAATTCTCCATCTTATCTCACACATTCAATGAAACAAACTGCATTCATTCCTTCATTGCATCAAACTTCAACAGCAACTTCAGTGTTATTCAGTGATTCAGTCAAACACACGTAACAAAATCATGTAGTGAATCCAACTGCATTGCATTATTTCACTGAATCAAAATCACCAATTCAATGAATCCAAATGCATCTGTTAATTCAATGTGCAGAGCTTCTCTCACTCATTCAATTTCTTGATCTTACAGCACTCATTCAATCTAACCAAGGGCAATCATTCATTCATTGAATCAAACTTCAACCCTACATTCAATAAATGAAACGTTACTCATTCATTCATTCTCTGGAACTTAACGCAGTCATTCAATGAAACAGACTGTATTCATTCATTGATATAAACTTCAATCGTACAAGCAATGAAACAACTGTTAATCAATTATCGAATGTAACAATCTTAACGCAATAAGTTAATGAATCTAACTCCATTCATTCCTTCAATGAAACCAACTGCACTGTCTGATTCAATGATACCAACTGCACCTGATAACGCAATGTATCGAGCTTCTCTCATTCATCGAATTTCTCGGTCCGCACACACTCATTTGTTGAAACAAACGGCGTTCATTCATTTATTCAATCAAACTTCAATCGTGCATTCAATGAACCAATCAGTATTCATTGATTCAATGAAACAGACTTACCACATTCATTTAAAGAATCCAGCTGCCGTTATTCTTTCAATGTATCAAACTGCACATACTAATTCAATGAAAAGAACTGAAGGTGTGAATTGAATAAGTACAGCTTCTGTCGTTCATTCAATTTCTAAACCTTATCTCACTCATTCAAAGAAACAATCTGCATTCATTCCTTCATTGCATCAAACTTCAACCGCAACTTCAATGATTGAAACGTTATTCAATGATTCACTGAAACTTACTTAACACAGTCATGTAATGAATACAATTGCATTTCATTCTTTGATTGAATCAAACCCACCGATTCAAGGCGTAAAATTGCATCTGTTAATTCAATGTGTAGAGCTCCTCTCACTCATTCAATTTCTTGAGCTTAAAGCACTCATTCAATGGAACCAACGGCAACCAACCATCAACCTTCGACACTACATTCAATGAATGAAACGTTACTCACTGTTCATTGTCTTGAACTTGACACACTCATTCAATGACACAGACTGTATCCATTCATTCATTAAAAGAAACTTCAATCGTTGCAGCAATGAAACAACCGTTATAAATTTAACAAGTGCAACAAACTTCACTCATTCAGTTAATGAATCGAACCGCATTCAAACTTTCAAAGAAAACAACTACACTCGCCGATTCAATGATACTAATTGCACCTGACAATTCAATGAATACAGCTTCTTTCACTCAATCAAATTCTTTAACCTAATGCACTCATTCAATCGATCCAACGGCATTCATTCATTCATTGAATCAAATTTCACCCCTAGATTCAATGATGAAACGTTACTCATTCATACATTCTCTTGAACGTAACACACTCATTCAATGAAACAGAGTGTATTCATCCATTTTTTAAATAGAAACTCATTCAGTTGATGAATCTGACTGAATCTAATCATTCTTTCAATAAAACAACTGCACTTTCCTATTCAATGATACCAACGGTACCTGATAATTCAATGAACAGAGCTTCTCTCAATTATTGAATTTCTCGATCTTAACACACTCATTTGCTGAATCAAACGGCGTTCATTCATTAATTCAATCAAACTTCAATCGTACATTCGATAAACGAAGCAGTATGCATTGATTCAAAGCATCCAACATTTATTTAAAGAATCCAACTGCAGTTATTCTTTCAAAGTATCAATCTGCACTAACTAATTCAATGAAAGCAAGTGATTGCTTGAATTTAATGAGTACAGCGTCTATCCTTCATTCAATTTCTCCACCTTAACTCAATCATTCAATGAAACAAACTGCATTCGTTCTTTCATTGCATCAAACTTCAACCGCAACTTCAATGAAAGAAACGTTTTGCATTGATTCAATGAAACATTGTTAACACAGTCATGTAATGAATCCAACTGCATTTCATTCTTTCATTGAATCAAATTCACTGACTCAATGAATCCAACTACATCTATCAATTCAAAGCATAGAGCTTCTCTCACTCAACCATATTCTTTATCTTAATGCCCTCATTCAACGGAACCAACGGCATTCATTCATTCATTGAATCAAACTTCAACCCTAGTTTCAATGATTGAAACTTTACTAATTCATTCATTCTCTTGAACTTAAAACACTTATTCAATGAAACAGAGTGTATTCATTCATTTTTTAATAGAAGCTTCAACGTACAAGCAATTAAAAAACCATTCTTCATTTGTCGAGTGAAACAAACTTAACTCATTCTGTTAATGTATTAACTGCATTCAATAAAACCAACTGCACTCAATGATCCCAACGGTACCTGATAATTCAATGAACAGTGATTCTATCATTCATTGAATTTCTCGATCTTAACACACTCATTTGCTGAAACAAACCACGTTCATTCATTCATTCAATCAAACTTCAATCGTCCATTCAATAAACAAATCAGTATTCATGGATTCAATGAAACAGACTGACCACATTCATTTATAGAATCCCACTGATGTAATTATTTCAATGTATCATACTGCACTTACTAATTCAATAAAAGAAACTCAAGGTTCCTGAAGTACAGGTTAATAAGTACAGCAGACAGCGATTCAATAAGTACAGCTTCTGTCGTTCATTCACTTTCTAAACCTTAACTCACTCATTCAATGACACAAACTGCATCATTCCTTCATTTCATCAAACTTCATCCGCAACTTCAATGAATGAAACGTTATTCATTGATTCAGTCAAACACACTTAACACAATCATGTAATGAATCCAACTGCATTTCATTATTTCACTGAATCAAACTCACCGATTCAATGAATCCAAATGCATCTGTTAATTCAATGTGCAGAGCTTTTCTCACTCATTCAATTTCTTGATCTTACAGCACTCATTCAATCTAACCATTCATTCATTGAATCAAACATCAACCCTACATTCAATAAATGAAACGTTACTCATTCATTCATTCTCTGGAGCTTAACACACTCATTCAATGAAACAGACTGTATTCATTCATGGATATAAACTTCAATCGTACAAGCAATGAAACAACTGTTAATCAATTATCGAAAGTAACAATCTGAACGCAATAAGTTAATGAATCTAACTCCATTCATTCCTTCAATGAAACCAACTGCACTGTCTGATTCAATGATACCAACTGCACCTGAAAATGCTTCTCTCATTCGTCGAATGTCTCGATCTTAACACACTCATTTGCTGAAACAAACCACGTTCATTCATTCATTCAATGAAACTTCAATCGTGAATTCATTGATTCAATGAAACAGACTTACCACATTCATTTAAAGAATCCAGCTGCCGTTATTCTTTCAATGTATCAAACTGAACTTACTAATTCAATGAAAGGAACTGGAGGTGTGAATTCAATAAGTACAGCTTATTGATACCAATGATACCAACTGCAGCTGATAATTCAATGAATACAGCTTCTTTCACTCAATCAAATTCTTTAACTTAATGCACTCATTCAATGGATCCAACGGCATTCATTCATTCATTGAATCAAACTTCACCCCTAGATTCAATGAGGAAACGTTACTGATTCATTCATTCTCTTGAACTTAACACACTCATTCAATGAAACAGAGTGCATTCATTCATTTTTTAAATAGAAACTTCAATCGTTCAAGCAATGAAACAACCATTATTCATTTGTCAAGTGAAACAAACTTAACTCATTCAGTTGATGAATCTAACTGCATTCATTCTTTCAATAAAAGCAACTGCACTTTCCGATTCAATGAAACCAACTGCATCTGATAATGCAATAAATAGAGCTTCTCTCATTCAGCGAATTTCTTTGTCTGAACACACTCATTTGTGGAAACAAACTTCAATCGTACATTCAATAAACGAAGCAGTATTCATTGATTCAATGAAACAGACTTCCCACATTCATTTAAAGCATCCAACAGCACTCATTCTTTCAATGTATCAAAACTGCACTTACTAATTCAATGAAAGGAACTGAAGGTGTGAATTCAATAAGTACAGCTTCTGTCGTTCATTCAAATTCTCCATCTTATCTCACACATTCAATGAAACAAACTGCATTCATTCCTTCATTGCATCAAACTTCAACAGCAACTTCAGTGTTATTCAGTGATTCAGTCAAACACACGTAACAAAATCATGTAGTGAATCCAACTGCATTGCATTATTTCACTGAATCAAAATCACCAATTCAATGAATCCAAATGCATCTGTTAATTCAATGTGCAGAGCTTCTCTCACTCATTCAATTTCTTGATCTTACAGCACTCATTCAATCTAACCAAGGGCAATCATTCATTCATTGAATCAAACTTCAACCCTACATTCAATAAATGAAACGTTACTCATTCATTCATTCTCTGGAACTTAACGCAGTCATTCAATGAAACAGACTGTATTCATTCATTGATATAAACTTCAATCGTACAAGCAATGAAACAACTGTTAATCAATTATCGAATGTAACAATCTTAACGCAATAAGTTAATGAATCTAACTCCATTCATTCCTTCAATGAAACCAACTGCACTGTCTGATTCAATGATACCAACTGCACCTGATAACGCAATGTATCGAGCTTCTCTCATTCATCGAATTTCTCGGTCCGCACACACTCATTTGTTGAAACAAACGGCGTTCATTCATTTATTCAATCAAACTTCAATCGTGCATTCAATGAACCAATCAGTATTCATTGATTCAATGAAACAGACTTACCACATTCATTTAAAGAATCCAGCTGCCGTTATTCTTTAAATGTATCAAACTGAACGTACTAATTCAATGAAAGGAACTGGAGGTGTGAATTCAATAAATACAGCTTATTGATACCAATGATACCAACTGCAGCTGATAATTCAATGAATACAGCTTCTTTCACTCAATCAAATTCTTTAACTTAATGCACTCATTCAATGGATCCAACGGCATTCATTCATTCATTGAATCAAACTTCACCCCTAAACAGAGTGTATTCATTCATTTTTTAATAGAAGCTTCAACGTACAAGCAATTAAAAAACCATTCTTCATTTGCCGAGTGAAACAAACTTAACTCATTCTGTTAATGTATTAACTGCATTCATTCTTTCAATAAAACCAACTGCACGTACAAGCAATGAAACAACTGTTAATCAATTATCGAAAGTAACAATCTGAACGCAATAAGTTAATGAATCTAACTCCATTCATTCCTTCAATGAAACCAACTGCACTGTCTGATTCAATGATACCAACTGCACCTGAAAATGCTTCTCTCATTCGTCGAATGTCTCGATCTTAACACACTCATTTGCTGAAACAAACCACGTTCATTCATTCATTCAATGAAACTTCAATCGTGAATTCATTGATTCAATGAAACAGACTTACCACATTCATTTAAAGAATCCAGCTGCCGTTATTCTTTCAATGTATCAAACTGAACTTACTAATTCAATGAAAGGAACTGGAGGTGTGAATTCAATAAGTACAGCTTATTGATACCAATGATACCAACTGCACCTGATAATTCAATGAATACAGCTTCTTTCACTCAATCAAATTCTTTAACTTAATGCACTCATTCAATGGATCCAACGGCATTCATTCATTCATTGAATCAAACTTCACCCCTAGATTCAATGATGAAATGTTACTCATTCATTCATTCTCTTGAACTTAAGACACTCATTCAATGAAACAGAGTGTATTCATCCATTTTTTAAAATAGAAACTTCAATCGTTCAAGCAATGAAACAACCATTATTCATTTGTCAAGTGAAACAAACTTAACTCATTCAGTTGATGAATCTAACTGCATTCATTCTTTCAATAAAAGCAACAGCACTTTCCGATTCAATGATACCAACTGCATCTGATAATGCAATAAATAGAGCTTCTCTCTTTCATCTAATTTCTTTGTCTGAACACACTCACTTGTGGAAACCAACTTCAATCGTACATTCAATAAACGAAGCAGTATTCATTGATTCAATGAAACAGACTTTCCACATTCATTTAAAGCATCCAACAGCACTCATTCTTTCAATGTATCAAAACTGCACTTACTAATTCAATGAAAGGAACTGAAGGTGTGAATTCAATAAGTACAGCTTCTGTCGTTCATTCAAATTCTCCATCTTATCACACACATTCAATGAAACAAACTGCATTCATTCCTTCATTGCATCAAACTTCACCAGCACCTTCAGTGAATGAAACGTTATTCATTGATTCAGTCAAACACACGTAACAAAATCATGTAATGAATCCAACTGCATTGCATTATTTCACTGAATCAAAATCACCAATTCAATGAATCCAAATGCATCTGTTAATTCAATGTGCAGAGCTTCACTCACTCATTCAACTTCTTGATCTTACAGCACTCATTCAATCTAAACAATGATTCATTCATTGAATCAAAATTCAACCCTACATTCAATAAATGAAACGTTACTCAATAGTCATTGTCTTGAAATTAACACACTCATTCAATTGAACAGACTGTATTCATTTATTGATATAAACTTCAACCGTACAAGCAATGAAACATCTGTTATTCATTTATCGAATGAAACAACCTTATCGCATTAAGTTAATGAATTTAACTCCATTCATTCCTTCAAAGCAACCAACTGCACTGTCCGATTCAATGATACCAACTGCACCTGATAATGCAATATATAGATCTTCTCTCATTCATCGAATTTCTCGGTCTGAACACACTCATTTGTTGAAACAAACGGCGTTCATTCATTCATTCAATCAAACTTCAATGAACCAATCAGTATTCATCGATTCAGTGAAACAGACTTACCACATTCATTTAAAGAATCCAACTGCCGTTATTCTTTCAATGTATCGAACTGCACGTACTAATTCAATGAAAGGAACTGAAGGTGTGAATTGAATAAGTACAGCTTCTGTCGTTCATTCAATTTCTAAACCTTATCTCACTCATTCAAAGAAACAATCTGCATTCATTCCTTCATTGCATCAAACTTCAACCGCAACTTCAATGATTGAAACGTTATTCAATGATTCACTGAAACTTACTTAACACAGTCATGTAATGAATACAATTGCATTTCATTCTTTGATTGAATCAAACCCACCGATTCAAGGCGTAAAATTGCATCTGTTAATTCAATGTGTAGAGCTCCTCTCACTCATTCAATTTCTTGAGCTTAAAGCACTCATTCAATGGAACCAACGGCAACCAACCATCAACCTTCGACACTACATTCAATGAATGAAACGTTACTCACTGTTCATTGTCTTGAACTTGACACACTCATTCAATGAAACAGACTGTATCCATTCATTCATTAAAAGAAACTTCAATCGTAGCAGCAATGAAACAACCGTTATAAATTTAACAAGTGCAACAAACTTCACTCATTCAGTTAATGAATCGAACCGCATTCAAACTTTCAAAGAAAACAACTACACTCGCCGATTCAATGATACCAATTGCACCTGATAATTCAATGAATACAGCTTCTTTCACTCAATCAAATTCTTTAACTTAATGCACTCATTCAATGGATCCAACGGAATTCATTCATTCATTGAATCAAACTTCACACCTAGATTCAATGATGAAATGTTACTCATTCATTCATTCTCTTGAACTTAAGACACTCATTCAATGAAACAGAGTGTATTCATCCATTTTTTAAAATACAAACTTCAATCGTTCAAGCAATGAAACAACCATTATTCATTTGTCAAGTGAAACAAACTTAACTCATTCAGTTGATGAATCTAACTGAATCTAATCATTCTTTCAATAAAAGCAACTGCACTTTCCGATTCAATGATACCAACGGTACCTGATAATTCAATGAACAGAGCTTCTCTCAATTATTGAATTTCTCGATCTTAACACACTCATTTGCTGAATCAAACGGCGTTCATTCATTAATTCAATCAAACTTCAATCGTACATTCGATAAACGAAGCAGTATGCATTGATTCAAAGCATCCAACATTTATTTAAAGAATCCAACTGCAGTTATTCTTTCAATGTATCAATCTGCACTAACTAATTCAATGAAAGCAAGTGATTGCTTGAATTTAATGAGTACAGCGTCTAATCCTTCATTCAATTTCTCCACCTTAACTCAATCATTCAATGAAACAAACTGCATTCGTTCTTTCATTGCATCAAACTTCAACCGCAACTTCAATGAAAGAAACGTTTTGCATTGATTCAATGAAACATTGTTAACACAGTCATGTAATGAATCCAACTGCATTTCATTCTTTCATTGAATCAAATTCACTGACTCAATGAATCCAACTACATCTATCAATTCAAAGCATAGAGCTTCTCTCACTCAACCATATTCTTTATCTTAATGCCCTCATTCAACGGAACCAACGGCATTCATTCATTGAATCAAACTTCAACCCGAGTTTCAATGATTGAAACTTTACTAATTCATTCATTCTCTTGAACTTAAAACACTTATTCAATGAAACAGAGTGTATTCATTCATTTTTTAATAGAAGCTTCAACGTACAAGCGATTAAAAAACCATTCTTCATTTGTCGAGTGAAACAAACTTAACTCATTCTGTTAATGTATTAACTGCATTCATTCTTTCAATAAAACCAACTGCACTCAATGATCCCAACGGTACCTGATAATTCAATGAACAGTGATTCTATCATTCATTGAATTTCTCGATCTTAACACACACATTTGCTGAAACAAACCACGTTCATTCATTCATTCAATCAAACTTCAATCGTCCATTCAATGAACCAATCAGTATTCATCGATTCAGTGAAACAGACTTACCACATTCATTTAAAGAATCCAACTGCCGTTATTCTTTCAATGTATCAAACTGCACGTACTAATTCAATGAAAGGAACTGAAGGTGTGAATTGAATAAGTACAGCTTCTGTCGTTCATTCAATTTCTAAACCTTATCTCACTCATTCAAAGAAACAATCTGCATTCATTCCTTCATTGCATCAAACTTCAACCGCAACTTCAATGATTGAAACGGTATTCAATGATTCACTGAAACTTACTTAACACAGTCATGTAATGAATACAATTGCATTTCATTCTTTGATTGAATCAAACCCACCGAATCAAGGCATAAAATTGCATCTGTTAATTCAATGTGTAGAGCTCCTCTCACTCATTCAATTTCTTGAGCTTAAAGCACTCATTCAATGGAACCAACGGCAACCAACCATCAACCTTCGACACTACATTCAATGAATGAAACGTTACTCACTGTTCATTGTGTTGAACTTGACACACTCATTCAATGAAACAAACTGTATCCATTCATTCATTAAAAGAAACTTCAATCGTTGCAGCAATGAAACAACCGTTATAAATTTAACAAGTGCAACAAACTTCACTCATTCAATGAATGAATCGAACCGCATTCAAACTTTCAAAGAAAACAACTACACTCGCCGATTCAATGATACCAATTGCACCTGATAATTCAATGAATACAGCTTCTTTCACTCAATCAAATTCTTTAACTTAATGCACTCATTCAATTAATCCAACGGCATTCATTCATTCATTGAATCAAACTTCACCCCTAGATTCAATGATGAAACGTTACTCATTCATACATTCTCTTGAACGTAACACACTCATTCAATGAAACAGAGTGCATTCATTCATTTTTAAATAGAAACTTGAATCGTTCAAGCAATGACACAACCATTATTCATTTCTCAAGTGAAACAAACTTAACTCATTCAGTTAATGAATCTAACTGCATTCATTCTTTCAATAAAAGCAACTGCACTTTCCGATTCAATGATACCAACTGCACCTTATAATGCAATGTATAGAGCTTCTCTCATTCGTCGAATTTCTCGATCTTAACACACTCATTTGCTGAAACAAACCACGTTCATTCATTCATTCAATGAAACTTCAATCGTGAATTCATTGATTCAATGAAACAGACTTACCACATTCATTTAAAGGATCCAGCTGCCGTTATTCTTTCAATGTATCAAACTGAACTTACTAATTCAATGAAAGGAACTGAAGGTGTGAATTCAAGAATTACAGCTTATTGATGCCAATGATACCAACTGCACCTGATAATTCAATGAATACAGCTTCTTTCACTCAATCAAATTATTTAACTTAATGCACTCATTAAATGGATCCAACGGCATTCATTCATTCATTGAATCAAACTTCACCCCTAGATTCAATGATGAAACGTAACTCATTCATTCATGCTCTTGGACTTAACACACTCATTCAATGAACAGAGAGTATTCATTCATTTTTTAGATACAAACTTCAATCGTTCAAGCAATGAAACAACCATTATTCATTTGTCAAGTGAAACAAACTTAACTCATTCAGTTGATGAATCTAACTGCATTCATTCTTTCAATAAAAGCAACTGCACTTTCCGATTCAATGATACCAACTGCACCTGATAATGCAATAAATAGAGCTTCTCTCATTCATCGAATTTCTTTGTCTGAACACACTCATTGTGGAAACAAACTTCAATCGTACATTCAATAAACGAAGCAGTATTCATTGATTCAATGAAACAGACTTCCTACATTCATTTAAAGCATCCAACAGCACTCATTCTTTCAATGTATCAAAACTGCACTTACTAATTCAATGAAAGGAACTGAAGGTGTGAATTCAATAAGTACAGCTTCTGTCGTTCATTCAAATTCTCCATCTTATCTCACACATTCAATGAAACAAACTGCATTCATTCCTTCATTTCATCAAATTTCAGCACCAACTTCAGTGAATGAAACGTTATTCATTGATTCAGTCAAACACACGTAAAAAATCATGTAATGAATCCAACTGCATTGCATTATTTCACTGAATCAAAATCACCAATTCAATGAATCCAAATGCATCTGTTAATTCAATGTGCAGAGCTTCTCTCACTCATTCAATTTCTTGATCTTACAGCACTCATTCAATCTAACCAATGATTCATTCATTGAATCAAAATTCAACCCTACATTCAATAAATGAAACGTTACTCAATGATTCATTGTCTTGAAATTAACACACTCATTCAATGAAACAGACTGTATTCATTTATTGACATAAACTTCAACCGTACAAGCAATGAAATATCTGTTATTCATTTATCGAATGAAATAACCTTATCGCATTAAGTTAATGAATTTAACTCCATTCATTCCTTCAATGAAACCAACTGCACTGTCCGATTCAATGATACCAACTGCACCTGATAATGCAATACATAGATCTTCTCTCATTCATCGAATTTCTCGGTCTGAACACACTCATTTGTTGAAACAAACGGCGTTCATTCATTCAATCAAACTTCAATGAACCAATCAGTATTCATCGATTCAGTGAAACAGACTTACCACATTCATTTAAAGAATCCAACTGCCGTTATTCTTTCAATGTATCAAACTGCACGTACTAATTCAATGAAAAGAACTGAAGGTGTGAATTGAATAAGTACAGCTTCTGTCGTTCATTCAATTTCTAAACCTTATCTCACTCATTCAAAGAAACAATCTGCATTCATTCCTTCATTGCATCAAACTTCAACCGCAACTTCAATGATTGAAACGTTATTCAATGATTCACTGAAACTTACTTAACACAGTCATGTAATGAATACAATTGCATTTCATTCTTTGATTGAATCAAACCCACCGAATCAAGGCATAAAATTGCATCTGTTAATTCAATGTGTAGAGCTCCTCTCACTCATTCAATTTCTTGAGCTTAAAGCACTCATTCAATGGAACCAACGGCAACCAACCATCAACCTTCGACACTACATTCAATGAATGAAACGTTACGCACTGTTCATTGTCTTGAACTTGACACACTCATTCATTGAAACAGACTGTATCCATTCATTCATTAAAAGAAACTTCAATCGTTGCAGCAATGAAACAACCGTTATAAATTTAACAAGTGCAACAAACTTCACTCATTCAGTTAATGAATCGAACCGCATTCAAACTTTCAAAGAAAACAACTACACTCGCCGATTCAATGATACCAATTGCACCTGATAATTCAATGAATACAGCTTCTTTCACTCAATCAAATTCTTTAACCTAATGCACTCATTCAATCGATCCAACGGCATTCATTCATTCATTGAATCAAATTTCACCACTAGATTCAATGATGATGCGTAACTCATTCATACATTCTCTTGAACGTAACACACTCATTCAATGAAACAGAGTGTATTCATTCATTTTTTAAATAGAAACTTCAATCGTTCAATCAATGAAACAACCATTATTCATTTGTCAAGTGAAACAAACTTAACTCATTCAGTTGATGAATCTAACTGAATCTAATCATTCTTTCAATAAAAGCAACTGCACTTTCCGATTCAATGATACCAACGGTACCTGATAATTCAATGAACAGAGCTTCTCTCAATTATTGAATTTCTCGATCTTAACACACTCATTTGCTGAATCAAACGGCGTTCATTCATTAATTCAATCAAACTTCAATCGTACATTCGATAAACGAAGCAGTATGCATTGATTCAAAGCATCCAACATTTATTTAAAGAATCCAACTGCAGTTATTCTTTCAATGTATCAATCTGCACTAACTAATTCAATGAAAGCAAGTGATTGCTTGAATTTAATGAGTACAGCGTCTAATCCTTCATTCAATTTCTCCACCTTAACTCAATCATTCAATGAAACAAACTGCATTCGTTCTTTCATTGCATCAAACTTCAACCGCAACTTCAATGAAAGAAACGTTTTGCATTGATTCAATGAAACATTGTTAACACAGTCATGTAATGAATCCAACTGCATTTCATTCTTTCATTGAATCAAATTCACTGACTCAATGAATCCAACTACATCTATCAATTCAATGCATAGAGCTTCTCTCACTCAACCATATTCTTTATCTTAATGCCCTCATTCAACGGAACCAACGGCATTAATTAATCGAATCAAACTTCAACCCGAGTTTCAATGATTGAAACTTTACTAATTCATTCATTCTCTTGAATTTAAAACACTTATTCAATGAAACAGAGTGTATTCATTCATTTTTTAATAGAAGCTTCAACGTACAAGCAATTAAAAAACCATTCTTCAATTGTCGAGTGAAACAAAATTAACTCATTCTGTTAATGTATTAACTGCATTCATTCTTTCAATAAAACCAACTGCACTCAATGATCCCAACGGTACCTGATAATTCAATGAACAGTGATTCTATCATTCATTGAATTTCTCGATCTTAACACACACATTTGCTGAAACAAACCACGTTCATTCATTCATTCAATCAAACTTCAATCGTCCATTCAATGAACCAATCAGTATTCATCGATTCAGTGAAACAGACTTACCACATTCATTTAAAGAATCCAACTGCCGTTATTCTTTCAATGTATCAAAACTGCACTTACTAATTCAATGAAAGTAACTGAAGGTGTGAATTCAATAAGTACAGCTTCTGTCGTTCATTCAAATTCTCCATCTTATCTCTCGCATTCAATGAAACAAACTGCATTCATTCCTTCATTGCATCAAACTTCAACAGCAAATTCAGTGAATTAAACGTTATTCATTGATTCAGTCAAACACACGTAACAAAATCATGGAATGAATCCAACTGCATTGCATTATTTCACTGAATCAAAATCTCCAATTCAATGAATCCAAATGCATCTGTTTATGCAATGTGCAGAGCTTCTCTCACTCATTCAATTTGTTGATCTTACAGCACTCATTCAATCTAAACAATGATTCATTCATTGAATCAAAATTCAACCCTACATTCAATAAATGAAACGTTACTCAATGATTCATTGTCTTGAAATTAACACACTCATTCACTGAAACAGACTGTATTCATTTATTGATATAAACTTCAACCGTACAAGCAATGAAACAACTGTTATTTATTTATCGAATGAAACAACCTTATCGCATTAAGTTGATGAATTTGCCTCCATTCATTCCTTCAATGAAACCAACTGCACTGTCCGATTCAATGATACCAACTGCACCTGATAATGCAATCAATAGATCTTCTCTCATTCATTGAATTTCTCGATCTTAAAACACTCATTTGCTGGAACAAACCACGTTCATTCATTCATTCAATCAAACTTCAATCGTCCATTCAATGAACCAATCAGTATTCATCGATGCAGTGAAACAGACTTACCACATTCATTTAAAGAATCCAACTGCCGTTATTCTTTCAATGTATCAAAACTGCACTTACTAATTCAATGAAAAGAACTGAAGGTGTGAATTGAATTAGTACAGCTTTTGTCGTTCATTCAATTTCTAAACCTTATCTCACTCATTCAAAGAAACAATCTGCATTCATTCCTTCATTGCATCAAACTTCAACCGCAACTTCAATGATTGAAACGTTATTCAATGATTCACTGAAACTTACTTAACACAGTCATGTAATGAATACAATTGCATTTCATTCTTTGATTGAATCAAACCCACCGATTGAAGGCATAAAATTGCATCTGTTAATTCAATGTGTAGAGCTCCTCTCACTCATTCAATTTCTTGAGCTTAAAGCACTCATTCAATGGAACCAACGGCAACCAACCATCAACCTTCGACACTACATTCAATGAATGAAACGTTACTCACTGTTCATTGTCTTGAACTTGACACACTCATTCAATGAAACAAACTGTATCCATTCATTCATTAAATGAAACTTCAATCGTAGCAGCAATGAAACAACCGTTATAAATTTAACAAGTGCAACAAACTTCACTCATTCAGTTAATGAAGCGAACCGCATTCAAACTTTCAAAGAAAACAACTACACTCGCCGATTCAATGATACCAATTGCACCTGATAATTCAATGAATACAGCTTCTTTCACTCAATCAAATTCTTTAACCTAATGCACTCATTCAATCGATCCAACGGCATTCATTCATTCATTGAATCAAACGTCACCCCTAGATTCAATGATGAAACGTTACTCATTCATACATTCTCTTGAACGTAACACACTCATTCAATGAAACAGACTGTATTCATTCATTTTTTAAATAGAAACTTGAATCGTTCAAGCAATGACACAACCATTATTCATTTGTCAAGTGAAACAAACTTAACTCATTCAGTTAATGAATCTAACTGCATTCATTCTTTCAATAAAAGCAACTGCACTTTCCGATTCAATGATACCAACTGCACCTGATAATGCAATGTATAGAGCTTCTCTCATTCGTCGAATTTCTCGATCTTAACACACTCATTTGCTGAAACAAACCACGTTCATTCATTCACTCAATGAAACTTCAATCGTGAATTCATTGATTCAATGAAACAGACTTACCACATTCATTGATAGAATCCAACTGCCGTTATTCTTTCAATGTATCAAACTGCACTTACTAATTCAATGAAAGGAACTGAAGGTGTGAATTCAAAATGTTCAGCTTATTGATACCAATGATACCAACTGCACCTGATAATTCAATGAATACAGCTTCTTTCACTCAATCAAATTCTTTAACTTAATGCACTCATTCAATGGATCCAACGGCATTCATTCATTCATTGAATCAAACTTCACCCCTAGACTCAATGATGAAATGTTACTCATTCATTCATTCTCTTGAACTTAAGACACTCATTCAATGAAACAGAGTGTATTCATCCATTTTTTAAAATACAAACTTCAATCGTTCAAGCAATGAAACAACCATTATTCATTTGTCAAGTGAAACAAACTTAACTCATTCAGTTGATGAATCTAACTGAATCTAATCATTCTTTCAATAAAAGCAACTGCACTTTCCGATTCAATGATACCAACGGTACCTGATAATTCAATGAACAGAGCTTCTCTCAATTATTGAATTTCTCGATCTTAACACACTCATTTGCTGAATCAAACGGCGTTCATTCATTCAATCAAACTTCAATGAACCAATCAGTATTCATCGATTCAGTGAAACAGACTTACCACATTCATTTAAAGAATCCAACTGCCGTTATTCTTTCAATGTATCAAACTGCACGTACTAATTCAATGAAAAGAACTGAAGGTGTGAATTGAATAAGTACAGCTTCTGTCGTTCATTCAATTTCTAAACCTTATCTCACTCATTCAAAGAAACAATCTGCATTCATTCCTTCATTGCATCAAACTTCAACCGCAACTTCAATGATTGAAACGTTATTCAATGATTCACTGAAACTTACTTAACACAGTCATGTAATGAATACAATTGCATTTCATTCTTTGATTGAATCAAACCCACCGAATCAAGGCATAAAATTGCATCTGTTAATTCAATGTGTAGAGCTCCTCTCACTCATTCAATTTCTTGAGCTTAAAGCACTCATTCAATGGAACCAACGGCAACCAACCATCAACCTTCGACACTACATTCAATGAATGAAACGTTACTCACTGTTCATTGTCTTGAACTTGACACACTCATTCAATGAAACAGACTGTATCCATTCATTCATTAAAAGAAACTTCAATCGTAGCAGCAATGAAACAACCGTTATAAATTTAACAAGTGCAACAAACTTCACTCATTCAGTTAATGAATCGAACCGCATTCAAACTTTCAAAGAAAACAACTACACTCGCCGATTCAATGATACCAATTGCACCTGATAATTCAATGAATACAGCTTCTTTCACTCAATCAAATTCTTTAACTTAATGCACTCATTCAATGGATCCAACGGAATTCATTCATTCATTGAATCAAACTTCACACCTAGATTCAATGATGAAATGTTACTCATTCATTCATTCTCTTGAACTTAAGACACTCATTCAATGAAACAGAGTGTATTCATCCATTTTTTAAAATACAAACTTCAATCGTTCAAGCAATGAAACAACCATTATTCATTTGTCAAGTGAAACAAACTTAACTCATTCAGTTGATGAATCTAACTGAATCTAATCATTCTTTCAATAAAAGCAACTGCACTTTCCGATTCAATGATACCAACGGTACCTGATAATTCAATGAACAGAGCTTCTCTCAATTATTGAATTTCTCGATCTTAACACACTCATTTGCTGAATCAAACGGCGTTCATTCATTAATTCAATCAAACTTCAATCGTACATTCGATAAACGAAGCAGTATGCATTGATTCAAAGCATCCAACATTTATTTAAAGAATCCAACTGCAGTTATTCTTTCAATGTATCAATCTGCACTAACTAATTCAATGAAAGCAAGTGATTGCTTGAATTTAATGAGTACAGCGTCTAATCCTTCATTCAATTTCTCCACCTTAACTCAATCATTCAATGAAACAAACTGCATTCGTTCTTTCATTGCATCAAACTTCAACCGCAACTTCAATGAAAGAAACGTTTTGCATTGATTCAATGAAACATTGTTAACACAGTCATGTAATGAATCCAACTGCATTTCATTCTTTCATTGAATCAAATTCACTGACTCAATGAATCCAACTACATCTATCAATTCAATGCATAGAGCTTCTCTCACTCAACCATATTCTTTATCTTAATGCCCTCATTCAACGGAACCAACGGCATTCATTCATTGAATCAAACTTCAACCCGAGTTTCAATGATTGAAACTTTACTAATTCATTCATTCTCTTGAACTTAAAACACTTATTCAATGAAACAGAGTGTATTCATTCATTTTTTAATAGAAGCTTCAACGTACAAGCAATTAAAAAACCATTCTTCATTTGTCGAGTGAAACAAACTTAACTCATTCTGTTAATGTATTAACTGCATTCATTCTTTCAATAAAACCAACTGCACTCAATGATCCCAACGGTACCTGATAATTCAATGAACAGTGATTCTATCATTCATTGAATTTCTCGATCTTAACACACACATTTGCTGAAACAAACCACGTTCATTCATTCATTCAATCAAACTTCAATCGTCCATTCAATGAACCAATCAGTATTCATCGATTCAGTGAAACAGACTTACCACATTCATTTAAAGAATCCAACTGCCGTTATTCTTTCAATGTATCAAAACTGCACTTACTAATTCAATGAAAGTAACTGAAGGTGTGAATTCAATAAGTACAGCTTCTGTCGTTCATTCAAATTCTCCATCTTATCTCTCGCATTCAATGAAACAAACTGCATTCATTCCTTCATTGCATCAAACTTCAACAGCAAATTCAGTGAATTAAACGTTATTCATTGATTCAGTCAAACACACGTAACAAAATCATGGAATGAATCCAACTGCATTGCATTATTTCACTGAATCAAAATCTCCAATTCAATGAATCCAAATGCATCTGTTTATGCAATGTGCAGAGCTTCTCTCACTCATTCAATTTGTTGATCTTACAGCACTCATTCAATCTAAACAATGATTCATTCATTGAATCAAAATTCAACCCTACATTCAATAAATGAAACGTTACTCAATGATTCATTGTCTTGAAATTAACACACTCATTCACTGAAACAGACTGTATTCATTTATTGATATAAACTTCAACCGTACAAGCAATGAAACAACTGTTATTTATTTATCGAATGAAACAACCTTATCGCATTAAGTTGATGAATTTGCCTCCATTCATTCCTTCAATGAAACCAACTGCACTGTCCGATTCAATGATACCAACTGCACCTGATAATGCAATCAATAGATCTTCTCTCATTCATTGAATTTCTCGATCTTAAAACACTCATTTGCTGGAACAAACCACGTTCATTCATTCATTCAATCAAACTTCAATCGTCCATTCAATGAACCAATCAGTATTCATCGATGCAGTGAAACAGACTTACCACATTCATTTAAAGAATCCAACTGCCGTTATTCTTTCAATGTATCAAACTGCACGTACTAATTCAATGAAAGGAACTGAAGGTGTGAATTGAATAAGTACAGCTTCTGTCGTTCATTCAATTTCTAAACCTTATCTCACTCATTCAAAGAAACAATCTGCATTCATTCCTTCATTGCATCAAACTTCAACAGCAAATTCAGTGAATTAAACGTTATTCATTGATTCAGTCAAACACACGTAACAAAATCATGGAATGAATCCAACTGCATTGCATTATTTCACTGAATCAAAATCTCCAATTCAATGAATCCAAATGCATCTGTTTATGCAATGTGCAGAGCTTCTCTCACTCATTCAATTTGTTGATCTTACAGCACTCATTCAATCTAAACAATGATTCATTCATTGAATCAAAATTCAACCCTACATTCAATAAATGAAACGTTACTCAATGATTCATTGTCTTGAAATTAACACACTCATTCAATGAAACAGACTGTATTCATTTATTGATATAAACTTCAACCGTACAAGCAATGAAACAACTGTTATTTATTTATCGAATGAAACAACCTTATCGCATTAAGTTGATGAATTTGCCTCCATTCATTCCTTCAATGAAACCAACTGCACTGTCCGATTCAATGATACCAACTGCACCTGATAATGCAATCAATAGATCTTCTCTCATTCATTGAATTTCTCGATCTTAAAACACTCATTTGCTGGAACAAACCACGTTCATTCATTCATTCAATCAAACTTCAATCGTCCATTCAATGAACCAATCAGTATTCATCGATGCAGTGAAACAGACTTACCACATTCATTTAAAGAATCCAACTGCCGTTATTCTTTCAATGTATCAAAACTGCACTTACTAATTCAATGAAAAGAACTGAAGGTGTGAATTGAATTAGTACAGCTTTTGTCGTTCATTCAATTTCTAAACCTTATCTCACTCATTCAAAGAAACAATCTGCATTCATTCCTTCATTGCATCAAACTTCAACCGCAACTTCAATGATTGAAACGTTATTCAATGATTCACTGAAACTTACTTAACACAGTCATGTAATGAATACAATTGCATTTCATTCTTTGATTGAATCAAACCCACCGATTCAAGGCATAAAATTGCATCTGTTAATTCAATGTGTAGAGCTCCTCTCACTCATTCAATTTCTTGAGCTTAAAGCACTCATTCAATGGAACCAACGGCAACCAACCATCAACCTTCGACACTACATTCAATGAATGAAACGTTACTCACTGTTCATTGTCTTGAACTTGACACACTCATTCAATGAAACAAACTGTATCCATTCATTCATTAAATGAAACTTCAATCGTAGCAGCAATGAAACAACCGTTATAAATTTAACAAGTGCAACAAACTTCACTCATTCAGTTAATGAAGCGAACCGCATTCAAACTTTCAAAGAAAACAACTACACTCGCCGATTCAATGATACCAATTGCACCTGATAATTCAATGAATACAGCTTCTTTCACTCAATCAAATTCTTTAACCTAATGCACTCATTCAATCGATCCAACGGCATTCATTCATTCATTGAATCAAACGTCACCCCTAGATTCAATGATGAAACGTTACTCATTCATACATTCTCTTGAACGTAACACACTCATTCAATGAAACAGACTGTATTCATTCATTTTTTAAATAGAAACTTGAATCGTTCAAGCAATGACACAACCATTATTCATTTGTCAAGTGAAACAAACTTAACTCATTCAGTTAATGAATCTAACTGCATTCATTCTTTCAATAAAAGCAACTGCACTTTCCGATTCAATGATACCAACTGCACCTGATAATGCAATGTATAGAGCTTCTCTCATTCGTCGAATTTCTCGATCTTAACACACTCATTTGCTGAAACAAACCACGTTCATTCATTCACTCAATGAAACTTCAATCGTGAATTCATTGATTCAATGAAACAGACTTACCACATTCATTGATAGAATCCAACTGCCGTTATTCTTTCAATGTATCAAACTGCACTTACTAATTCAATGAAAGGAACTGAAGGTGTGAATTCAAAATGTTCAGCTTATTGATACCAATGATACCAACTGCACCTGATAATTCAATGAATACAGCTTCTTTCACTCAATCAAATTCTTTAACTTAATGCACTCATTCAATGGATCCAACGGCATTCATTCATTCATTGAATCAAACTTCACCCCTAGACTCAATGATGAAATGTTACTCATTCATTCATTCTCTTGAACTTAAGACACTCATTCAATGAAACAGAGTGTATTCATCCATTTTTTAAAATACAAACTTCAATCGTTCAAGCAATGAAACAACCATTATTCATTTGTCAAGTGAAACAAACTTAACTCATTCAGTTGATGAATCTAACTGAATCTAATCATTCTTTCAATAAAAGCAACTGCACTTTCCGATTCAATGATACCAACGGTACCTGATAATTCAATGAACAGAGCTTCTCTCAATTATTGAATTTCTCGATCTTAACACACTCATTTGCTGAATCAAACGGCGTTCATTCATTAATTCAATCAAACTTCAATCGTACATTCGATAAACGAAGCAGTATGCATTGATTCAAAGCATCCAACATTTATTTAAAGAATCCAACTGCAGTTATTCTTTCAATGTATCAATCTGCACTAACTAATTCAATGAAAGCAAGTGATTGCTTGAGTTTAATGAGTACAGCGTCTAATCCTTCATTCAATTTCTCCACCTTAACTCAATCATTCAATGAAACAAACTGCATTCGTTCTTTCATTGCATCAAACTTCAACCGCAACTTCAATGAAAGAAACGTTTTGCATTGATTCAATGAAACATTGTTAACACAGTCATGTAATGAATCCAACTGCATTTCATTCTTTCATTGAATCAAATTCACTGACTCAATGAATCCAACTACATCTATCAATTCAATGCATAGAGCTTCTCTCACTCAACCATATTCTTTATCTTAATGCCCTCATTCAACGGAACCAACGGCATTCATTCATTGAATCAAACTTCAACCCGAGTTTCAATGATTGAAACTTTACTAATTCATTCATTCTCTTGAACTTAAAACACTTATTCAATGAAACAGAGTGTATTCATTCATTTTTTAATAGAAGCTTCAACGTACAAGCAATTAAAAAACCATTCTTCATTTGTCGAGTGAAACAAACTTAACTCATTCTTAAATGTATTAACTGCATTCATTCTTTCAATAAAACCAACTGCACTCAATGATCCCAACGGTACCTGATAATTCAATGAACAGTGATTCTATCATTCATTGAATTTCTCGATCTTAACACACACATTTGCTGAAACAAACCACGTTCATTCATTCATTCAATCAAACTTCAATCGTCCATTCAATGAACCAATCAGTATTCATCGATGCAGTGAAACAGACTTACCACATTCATTTAAAGAATCCAACTGCCGTTATTCTTTCAATGTATCAAAACTGCACTTACTAATTCAATGAAAAGAACTGAAGGTGTGAATTGAATTAGTACAGCTTTTGTCGTTCATTCAATTTCTAAACCTTATCTCACTCATTCAAAGAAACAATCTGCATTCATTCCTTCATTGCATCAAACTTCAACCGCAACTTCAATGATTGAAACGTTATTCAATGATTCACTGAAACTTACTTAACACAGTCATGTAATGAATACAATTGCATTTCATTCTTTGATTGAATCAAACCCACCGATTCAAGGCATAAAATTGCATCTGTTAATTCAATGTGTAGAGCTCCTCTCACTCATTCAATTTCTTGAGCTTAAAGCACTCATTCAATGGAACCAACGGCAACCAACCATCAACCTTCGACACTACATTCAATGAATGAAACGTTACTCACTGTTCATTGTCTTGAACTTGACACACTCATTCAATGAAACAAACTGTATCCATTCATTCATTAAATGAAACTTCAATCGTAGCAGCAATGAAACAACCGTTATAAATTTAACAAGTGCAACAAACTTCACTCATTCAGTTAATGAAGCGAACCGCATTCAAACTTTCAAAGAAAACAACTACACTCGCCGATTCAATGATACCAATTGCACCTGATAATTCAATGAATACAGCTTCTTTCACTCAATCAAATTCTTTAACCTAATGCACTCATTCAATCGATCCAACGGCATTCATTCATTCATTGAATCAAACGTCACCCCTAGATTCAATGATGAAACGTTACTCATTCATACATTCTCTTGAACGTAACACACTCATTCAATGAAACAGACTGTATTCATTCATTTTTTAAATAGAAACTTGAATCGTTCAAGCAATGACACAACCATTATTCATTTGTCAAGTGAAACAAACTTAACTCATTCAGTTAATGAATCTAACTGCATTCATTCTTTCAATAAAAGCAACTGCACTTTCCGATTCAATGATACCAACTGCACCTGATAATGCAATGTATAGAGCTTCTCTCATTCGTCGAATTTCTCGATCTTAACACACTCATTTGCTGAAACAAACCACGTTCATTCATTCACTCAATGAAACTTCAATCGTGAATTCATTGATTCAATGAAACAGACTTACCACATTCATTGATAGAATCCAACTGCCGTTATTCTTTCAATGTATCAAACTGCACTTACTAATTCAATGAAAGGAACTGAAGGTGTGAATTCAAAATGTTCAGCTTATTGATACCAATGATACCAACTGCACCTGATAATTCAATGAATACAGCTTCTTTCACTCAATCAAATTCTTTAACTTAATGCACTCATTCAATGGATCCAACGGCATTCATTCATTCATTGAATCAAACTTCACCCCTAGACTCAATGATGAAATGTTACTCATTCATTCATTCTCTTGAACTTAAGACACTCATTCAATGAAACAGAGTGTATTCATCCATTTTTTAAAATAGAAACTTCAATCGTTCAAGCAATGAAACAACCATTATTCATTTGTCAAGTGAAACAAACTTAACTCATTCAGTTGATGAATCTAACTGAATCTAATCATTCTTTCAATAAAAGCAACTGCACTTTCCGATTCAATGATACCAACGGTACCTGATAATTCAATGAACAGAGCTTCTCTCAATTATTGAATTTCTCGATCTTAACACACTCATTTGCTGAATCAAACGGCGTTCATTCATTCAATCAAACTTCAATGAACCAATCAGTATTCATCGATTCAGTGAAACAGACTTACCACATTCATTTAAAGAATCCAACTGCCGTTATTCTTTCAATGTATCAAACTGCACGTACTAATTCAATGAAAAGAACTGAAGGTGTGAATTGAATAAGTACAGCTTCTGTCGTTCATTCAATTTCTAAACCTTATCTCACTCATTCAAAGAAACAATCTGCATTCATTCCTTCATTGCATCAAACTTCAACCGCAACTTCAATGATTGAAACGTTATTCAATGATTCACTGAAACTTACTTAACACAGTCATGTAATGAATACAATTGCATTTCATTCTTTGATTGAATCAAACCCACCGAATCAAGGCATAAAATTGCATCTGTTAATTCAATGTGTAGAGCTCCTCTCACTCATTCAATTTCTTGAGCTTAAAGCACTCATTCAATGGAACCAACGGCAACCAACCATCAACCTTCGACACTACATTCAATGAATGAAACGTTACTCACTGTTCATTGTCTTGAACTTGACACACTCATTCAATGAAACAGACTGTATCCATTCATTCATTAAAAGAAACTTCAATCGTAGCAGCAATGAAACAACCGTTATAAATTTAACAAGTGCAACAAACTTCACTCATTCAGTTAATGAATCGAACCGCATTCAAACTTTCAAAGAAAACAACTACACTCGCCGATTCAATGATACCAATTGCACCTGATAATTCAATGAATACAGCTTCTTTCACTCAATCAAATTCTTTAACTTAATGCACTCATTCAATGGATCCAACGGAATTCATTCATTCATTGAATCAAACTTCACACCTAGATTCAATGATGAAATGTTACTCATTCATTCATTCTCTTGAACTTAAGACACTCATTCAATGAAACAGAGTGTATTCATCCATTTTTTAAAATACAAACTTCAATCGTTCAAGCAATGAAACAACCATTATTCATTTGTCAAGTGAAACAAACTTAACTCATTCAGTTGATGAATCTAACTGAATCTAATCATTCTTTCAATAAAAGCAACTGCACTTTCCGATTCAATGATACCAACGGTACCTGATAATTCAATGAACAGAGCTTCTCTCAATTATTGAATTTCTCGATCTTAACACACTCATTTGCTGAATCAAACGGCGTTCATTCATTAATTCAATCAAACTTCAATCGTACATTCGATAAACGAAGCAGTATGCATTGATTCAAAGCATCCAACATTTATTTAAAGAATCCAACTGCAGTTATTCTTTCAATGTATCAATCTGCACTAACTAATTCAATGAAAGCAAGTGATTGCTTGAATTTAATGAGTACAGCGTCTAATCCTTCATTCAATTTCTCCACCTTAACTCAATCATTCAATGAAACAAACTGCATTCGTTCTTTCATTGCATCAAACTTCAACCGCAACTTCAATGAAAGAAACGTTTTGCATTGATTCAATGAAACATTGTTAACACAGTCATGTAATGAATCCAACTGCATTTCATTCTTTCATTGAATCAAATTCACTGACTCAATGAATCCAACTACATCTATCAATTCAATGCATAGAGCTTCTCTCACTCAACCATATTCTTTATCTTAATGCCCTCATTCAACGGAACCAACGGCATTCATTCATTGAATCAAACTTCAACCCGAGTTTCAATGATTGAAACTTTACTAATTCATTCATTCTCTTGAACTTAAAACACTTATTCAATGAAACAGAGTGTATTCATTCATTTTTTAATAGAAGCTTCAACGTACAAGCAATTAAAAAACCATTCTTCATTTGTCGAGTGAAACAAACTTAACTCATTCTGTTAATGTATTAACTGCATTCATTCTTTCAATAAAACCAACTGCACTCAATGATCCCAACGGTACCTGATAATTCAATGAACAGTGATTCTATCATTCATTGAATTTCTCGATCTTAACACACACATTTGCTGAAACAAACCACGTTCATTCATTCATTCAATCAAACTTCAATCGTCCATTCAATGAACCAATCAGTATTCATCGATTCAGTGAAACAGACTTACCACATTCATTTAAAGAATCCAACTGCCGTTATTCTTTCAATGTATCAAACTGCACGTACTAATTCAATGAAAGGAACTGAAGGTGTGAATTGAATAAGTACAGCTTCTGTCGTTCATTCAATTTCTAAACCTTATCTCACTCATTCAAAGAAACAATCTGCATTCATTCCTTCATTGCATCAAACTTCAACAGCAAATTCAGTGAATTAAACGTTATTCATTGATTCAGTCAAACACACGTAACAAAATCATGGAATGAATCCAACTGCATTGCATCATTTCACTGAATCAAAATCTCCAATTCAATGAATCCAAATGCATCTGTTTATGCAATGTGCAGAGCTTCTCTCACTCATTCAATTTGTTGATCTTACAGCACTCATTCAATCTAAACAATGATTCATTCATTGAATCAAAATTCAACCCTACATTCAATAAATGAAACGTTACTCAATGATTCATTGTCTTGAAATTAACACACTCATTCAATGAAACAGACTGTATTCATTTATTGATATAAACTTCAACCGTACAAGCAATGAAACAACTGTTATTTATTTATCGAATGAAACAACCTTATCGCATTAAGTTGATGAATTTGCCTCCATTCATTCCTTCAATGAAACCAACTGCACTGTCCGATTCAATGATACCAACTGCACCTGATAATGCAATCAATAGATCTTCTCTCATTCATTGAATTTCTCGATCTTAAAACACTCATTTGCTGGAACAAACCACGTTCATTCATTCATTCAATCAAACTTCAATCGTCCATTCAATGAACCAATCAGTATTCATCGATGCAGTGAAACAGACTTACCACATTCATTTAAAGAATCCAACTGCCGTTATTCTTTCAATGTATCAAAACTGCACTTACTAATTCAATGAAAAGAACTGAAGGTGTGAATTGAATTAGTACAGCTTTTGTCGTTCATTCAATTTCTAAACCTTATCTCACTCATTCAAAGAAACAATCTGCATTCATTCCTTCATTGCATCAAACTTCAACCGCAACTTCAATGATTGAAACGTTATTCAATGATTCACTGAAACTTACTTAACACAGTCATGTAATGAATACAATTGCATTTCATTCTTTGATTGAATCAAACCCACCGATTCAAGGCATAAAATTGCATCTGTTAATTCAATGTGTAGAGCTCCTCTCACTCATTCAATTTCTTGAGCTTAAAGCACTCATTCAATGGAACCAACGGCAACCAACCATCAACCTTCGACACTACATTCAATGAATGAAACGTTACTCACTGTTCATTGTCTTGAACTTGACACACTCATTCAATGAAACAAACTGTATCCATTCATTCATTAAATGAAACTTCAATCGTAGCAGCAATGAAACAACCGTTATAAATTTAACAAGTGCAACAAACTTCACTCATTCAGTTAATGAAGCGAACCGCATTCAAACTTTCAAAGAAAACAACTACACTCGCCGATTCAATGATACCAATTGCACCTGATAATTCAATGAATACAGCTTCTTTCACTCAATCAAATTCTTTAACCTAATGCACTCATTCAATCGATCCAACGGCATTCATTCATTCATTGAATCAAACGTCACCCCTAGATTCAATGATGAAACGTTACTCATTCATACATTCTCTTGAACGTAACACACTCATTCAATGAAACAGACTGTATTCATTCATTTTTTAAATAGAAACTTGAATCGTTCAAGCAATGACACAACCATTATTCATTTGTCAAGTGAAACAAACTTAACTCATTCAGTTAATGAATCTAACTGCATTCATTCTTTCAATAAAAGCAACTGCACTTTCCGATTCAATGATACCAACTGCACCTGATAATGCAATGTATAGAGCTTCTCTCATTCGTCGAATTTCTCGATCTTAACACACTCATTTGCTGAAACAAACCACGTTCATTCATTCACTCAATGAAACTTCAATCGTGAATTCATTGATTCAATGAAACAGACTTACCACATTCATTGATAGAATCCAACTGCCGTTATTCTTTCAATGTATCAAACTGCACTTACTAATTCAATGAAAGGAACTGAAGGTGTGAATTCAAAATGTTCAGCTTATTGATACCAATGATACCAACTGCACCTGATAATTCAATGAATACAGCTTCTTTCACTCAATCAAATTCTTTAACTTAATGCACTCATTCAATGGATCCAACGGCATTCATTCATTCATTGAATCAAACTTCACCCCTAGACTCAATGATGAAATGTTACTCATTCATTCATTCTCTTGAACTTAAGACACTCATTCAATGAAACAGAGTGTATTCATCCATTTTTTAAAATACAAACTTCAATCGTTCAAGCAATGAAACAACCATTATTCATTTGTCAAGTGAAACAAACTTAACTCATTCAGTTGATGAATCTAACTGAATCTAATCATTCTTTCAATAAAAGCAACTGCACTTTCCGATTCAATGATACCAACGGTACCTGATAATTCAATGAACAGAGCTTCTCTCAATTATTGAATTTCTCGATCTTAACACACTCATTTGCTGAATCAAACGGCGTTCATTCATTAATTCAATCAAACTTCAATCGTACATTCGATAAACGAAGCAGTATGCATTGATTCAAAGCATCCAACATTTATTTAAAGAATCCAACTGCAGTTATTCTTTCAATGTATCAATCTGCACTAACTAATTCAATGAAAGCAAGTGATTGCTTGAGTTTAATGAGTACAGCGTCTAATCCTTCATTCAATTTCTCCACCTTAACTCAATCATTCAATGAAACAAACTGCATTCGTTCTTTCATTGCATCAAACTTCAACCGCAACTTCAATGAAAGAAACGTTTTGCATTGATTCAATGAAACATTGTTAACACAGTCATGTAATGAATCCAACTGCATTTCATTCTTTCATTGAATCAAATTCACTGACTCAATGAATCCAACTACATCTATCAATTCAATGCATAGAGCTTCTCTCACTCAACCATATTCTTTATCTTAATGCCCTCATTCAACGGAACCAACGGCATTCATTCATTGAATCAAACTTCAACCCGAGTTTCAATGATTGAAACTTTACTAATTCATTCATTCTCTTGAACTTAAAACACTTATTCAATGAAACAGAGTGTATTCATTCATTTTTTAATAGAAGCTTCAACGTACAAGCAATTAAAAAACCATTCTTCATTTGTCGAGTGAAACAAACTTAACTCATTCTTAAATGTATTAACTGCATTCATTCTTTCAATAAAACCAACTGCACTCAATGATCCCAACGGTACCTGATAATTCAATGAACAGTGATTCTATCATTCATTGAATTTCTCGATCTTAACACACACATTTGCTGAAACAAACCACGTTCATTCATTCATTCAATCAAACTTCAATCGTCCATTCAATGAACCAATCAGTATTCATCGATTCAGTGAAACAGACTTACCACATTCATTTAAAGAATCCAACTGCCGTTATTCTTTCAATGTATCAAACTGCACGTACTAATTCAATGAAAGGAACTGAAGGTGTGAATTGAATAAGTACAGCTTCTGTCGTTCATTCAATTTCTAAACCTTATCTCACTCATTCAAAGAAACAATCTGCATTCATTCCTTCATTGCATCAAACTTCAACCGCAACTTCAATGATTGAAACGGTGTTCAATGATTCACTGAAACTTACTTAACACAGTCATGTAATGAATACAATTGCATTTCATTCTTTGATTGAATCAAACCCACCGAATCAAGGCATAAAATTGCATCTGTTAATTCAATGTGTAGAGCTCCTCTCACTCATTCAATTTCTTGAGCTTAAAGCACTCATTCAATGGAACCAACGGCAACCAACCATCAACCTTCGACACTACATTCAATGAATGAAACGTTACTCACTGTTCATTGTGTTGAACTTGACACACTCATTCAATGAAACAAACTGTATCCATTCATTCATTAAAAGAAACTTCAATCGTTGCAGCAATGAAACAACCGTTATAAATTTAACAAGTGCAACAAACTTCACTCATTCAATGAATGAATCGAACCGCATTCAAACTTTCAAACAAAACAACTACACTCGCCGATTCAATGATACCAATTGCACCTGATAATTCAATGAATACAGCTTCTTTCACTCAATCAAATTCTTTAACTTAATGCACTCATTCAATTAATCCAACGGCATTCATTCATTCATTGAATCAAACTTCACCCCTAGATTCAATGATGAAACGTTACTCAATCATACATTCTCTTGAACGTAACACACTCATTCAATGAAACAGAGTGCATTCATTCATTTTTAAATAGAAACTTGAATCGTTCAAGCAATGACACAACCATTATTCATTTCTCAAGTGAAACAAACTTAACTCATTCAGTTCATGAATCTAACTGCATTCATTCTTTCAATAAAAGCAACTGCACTTTCCGATTCAATGATACCAACTGCACCTGATAATGCAATGTATAGAGCTTCTCTCATTCGTCGAATTTCTCGATCTTAACACACTCATTTGCTGAAACAAACCACGTTCATTCATTCATTCAATGAAACTTCAATCGTGAATTCATTGATTCAATGAAACAGACTTACCACATTCATTTAAAGGATCCAGCTGCCGTTATTCTTTCAATGTATCAAACTGAACTTACTAATTCAATGAAAGGAACTGAAGGTGTGAATTCAAGAATTACAGCTTATTGATGCCAATGATACCAACTGCACCTGATAATTCAATGAATACAGCTTCTTTCACTCAATCAAATTATTTAACTTAATGCACTCATTAAATGGATCCAACGGCATTCATTCATTCATTGAATCAAACTTCACCCCTAGATTCAATGATGAAACGTAACTCATTCATTCATGCTCTTGGACTTAACACACTCATTCAATGAACAGAGAGTATTCATTCATTTTTTAGATACAAACTTCAATCGTTCAAGCAATGAAACAACCATTATTCATTTGTCAAGTGAAACAAACTTAACTCATTCAGTTGATGAATCTAACTGCATTCATTCTTTCAATAAAAGCAACTGCACTTTCCGATTCAATGATACCAACTGCATCTGATAATGCAATAAATAGAGCTTCTCTCATTCATCGAATTTCTTTGTCTGAACACACTCATTTGTGGAAACCAACTTCAATCGTACATTCAATAAACGAAGCAGTATTCATTGATTCAATGAAACAGACTTCCTACATTCATTTTAAGCATCCAACAGCACTCATTCTTTCAATGTATCAAAACTGCACTTACTAATTCAATGAAAGGAACTGAAGGTGTGAATTCAATAAGTACAGCTTCTGTCGTTCATTCAAATTCTCCATCTTATCTCACACATTCAATGAAACAAACTGCATTCATTCCTTCATTTCATCAAATTTCAGCACCAACTTCAGTGAATGAAACGTTATTCATTGATTCAGTCAAACACACGTAACAAAATCATGTAATGAATCCAACTGCATTGCATTATTTCACTGAATCAAAATCACCAATTCAATGAATCCAAATGCATCTGTTAATTCAATGTGCAGAGCTTCTCTCACTCATTCAATTTCTTGATCTTACAGCACTCATTCAATCTAACCAATGATTCATTCATTGAATCAAAATTCAACCCTACATTCAATAAATGAAACGTTACTCAATGATTCATTGTCTTGAAATTAACACACTCATTCAATGAAACAGACTGTATTCATTTATTGACATAAACTTCAACCGTACAAGCAATGAAATATCTGTTATTCATTTATCGAATGAAATAACCTTATCGCATTAAGTTAATGAATTTAACTCCATTCATTCCTTCAATGAAACCAACTGCACTGTCCGATTCAATGATACCAACTGCACCTGATAATGCAATATATAGATCTTCTCTCATTCATCGAATTTCTCGGTCTGAACACACTCATTTGTTGAAACAAACGGCGTTCATTCATTCAATCAAACTTCAATGAACCAATCAGTATTCATCGATTCAGTGAAACAGACTTACCACATTCATTTAAAGAATCCAACTGCCGTTATTCTTTCAATGTATCAAACTGCACGTACTAATTCAATGAAAAGAACTGAAGGTGTGAATTGAATAAGTACAGCTTCTGTCGTTCATTCAATTTCTAAACCTTATCTCACTCATTCAAAGAAACAATCTGCATTCATTCCTTCATTGCATCAAACTTCAACCGCAACTTCAATGATTGAAACGTTATTCAATGATTCACTGAAACTTACTTAACACAGTCATGTAATGAATACAATTGCATTTCATTCTTTGATTGAATCAAACCCACCGAATCAAGGCATAAAATTGCATCTGTTAATTCAATGTGTAGAGCTCCTCTCACTCATTCAATTTCTTGAGCTTAAAGCACTCATTCAATGGAACCAACGGCAACCAACCATCAACCTTCGACACTACATTCAATGAATGAAACGTTACGCACTGTTCATTGTCTTGAACTTGACACACTCATTCAATGAAACAGACTGTATCCATTCATTCATTAAAAGAAACTTCAATCGTTGCAGCAATGAAACAACCGTTATAAATTTAACAAGTGCAACAAACTTCACTCATTCAGTTAATGAATCGAACCGCATTCAAACTTTCAAAGAAAACAACTACACTCGCCGATTCAATGATACCAATTGCACCTGATAATTCAATGAATACAGCTTCTTTCACTCAATCAAATTCTTTAACCTAATGCACTCATTCAATCGATCCAACGGCATTCATTCATTCATTGAATCAAATTTCACCACTAGATTCAATGATGATGCGTAACTCATTCATACATTCTCTTGAACGTAACACACTCATTCAATGAAACAGAGTGTATTCATTCATTTTTTAAATAGAAACTTCAATCGTTCAATCAATGACACAACCATTATTCATTTGTCAAGTGAAACAAACTTAACTCATTCAGTTGATGAATCTAACTGAATCTAATCATTCTTTCAATAAAAGCAACTGCACTTTCCGATTCAATGATACCAACGGTACCTGATAATTCAATGAACAGAGCTTCTCTCAATTATTGAATTTCTCGATCTTAACACACTCATTTGCTGAATCAAACGGCGTTCATTCATTAATTCAATCAAACTTCAATCGTACATTCGATAAACGAAGCAGTATGCATTGATTCAAAGCATCCAACATTTATTTCAAGAATCCAACTGCAGTTATTCTTTCAATGTATCAATCTGCACTAACTAATTCAATGAAAGCAAGTGATTGCTTGAATTTAATGAGTACAGCGTCTAATCCTTCATTCAATTTCTCCACCTTAACTCAATCATTCAATGAAACAAACTGCATTCGTTCTTTCATTGCATCAAACTTCAACCGCAACTTCAATGAAAGAAACGTTTTGCATTGATTCAATGAAACATTGTTAACACAGTCATGTAATGAATCCAACTGCATTTCATTCTTTCATTGAATCAAATTCACTGACTCAATGAATCCAACTACATCTATCAATTCAATGCATAGAGCTTCTCTCACTCAACCATATTCTTTATCTTAATGCCCTCATTCAACGGAACCAACGGCATTCATTAATCGAATCAAACTTCAACCCGAGTTTCAATGATTGAAACTTTACTAATTCATTCATTCTCTTGAATTTAAAACACTTATTCAATGAAACAGAGTGTATTCATTCATTTTTTAATAGAAGCTTCAACGTACAAGCAATTAAAAAACCATTCTTCAATTGTCGAGTGAAACAAAATTAACTCATTCTGTTAATGTATTAACTGCATTCATTCTTTCAATAAAACCAACTGCACTCAATGATCCCAACGGTACCTGATAATTCAATGAACAGTGATTCTATCATTCATTGAATTTCTCGATTATAACACACACATTTGCTGAAACAAACCACGTTCATTCATTCATTCAATCAAACTTCAATCGTCCATTCAATGAACCAATCAGTATTCATCGATTCAGTGAAACAGACTTACCACATTCATTTAAAGAATCCAACTGCCGTTATTCTTTCAATGTATCAAAACTGCACTTACTAATTCAATGAAAGTAACTGAAGGTGTGAATTCAATAAGTACAGCTTCTGTCGTTCATTCAAATTCTCCATCTTATCTCTCGCATTCAATGAAACAAACTGCATTCATTCCTTCATTGCATCAAACTTCAACAGCAAATTCAGTGAATTAAACGTTATTCATTGATTCAGTCAAACACACGTAACAAAATCATGGAATGAATCCAACTGCATTGCATTATTTCACTGAATCAAAATCTCCAATTCAATGAATCCAAATGCATCTGTTTATGCAATGTGCAGAGCTTCTCTCACTCATTCAATTTGTTGATCTTACAGCACTCATTCAATCTAAACAATGATTCATTCATTGAATCAAAATTCAACCCTACATTCAATAAATGAAACGTTACTCAATGATTCATTGTCTTGAAATTAACACACTCATTCAATGAAACAGACTGTATTCATTTATTGATATAAACTTCAACCGTACAAGCAATGAAACAACTGTTATTTATTTATCGAATGAAACAACCTTATCGCATTAAGTTAATGAATTTACCTCCATTCATTCCTTCAATGAAACCAACTGCACTGTCCGATTCAATGATACCAACTGCACCTGATAATGCAATCAATAGATCTTCTCTCATTCATCGAATTTCTCGGTCTGAACACACTCATTTGTTGAAACAAACGGCGTTCATTCATTCAATCAATCAAACTTCAATGAACCAATCAGTATTCATCGATTCAGTGAAACAGACTTACCACATTCATTTAAAGAATCCAACTGCCGTTATTCTTTCAATGTATCAAACTGCACGCACTAATTCAATGAAAGGAACTGAAGGTGTGAATTGAATTAGTACAGCTTTTGTCGTTCATTCAATTTCTAAACCTTATCTCACTCATTCAAAGAAACAATCTGCATTCATTCCTTCATTGCATCAAACTTCAACCGCAACTTCAATGATTGAAACGTTATTCAATGATTCACTGAAACTTACTTAACACAGTCATGTAATGAATACAATTGCATTTCATTCTTTGATTGAATCAAACCCACCGATTCAAGGCATAAAATTGCATCTGTTAATTCAATGTGTAGAGCTCCTCTCAATCATTCAATTTCTTGAGCTTAAAGCACTCATTCAATGGAACCAACGGCAACCAACCATCAACCTTCGACACTACATTCAATGAATGAAACGTTACTCACTGTTCATTGTCTTGAACTTGACACACTCATTCAATGAAACAAACTGTATCCATTCATTCATTAAATGAAACTTCAATCGTAGCAGCAATGAAACAACCGTTATAAATTTAACAAGTGCAACAAACTTCACTCATTCAGTTAATGAAGCGAACCGCATTCAAACTTTCAAAGAAAACAACTACACTCGCCGATTCAATGATACCAATTGCACCTGATAATTCAATGAATACAGCTTCTTTCACTCAATCAAATTCTTTAACCTAATGCACTCATTCAATCGATCCAACGGCATTCATTCATTCATTGAATCAAACTTCACCCCTAGATTCAATGATGAAACGTTACTCATTCATAAATTCTCTTGAACGTAACACACTCATTCAATGAAACAGACTGTATTCATTCATTTTTTAAATATAAAGTTGAATCGTTCAAGCAATGACACAACCATTATTCATTTGTCAAGTGAAACAAACTTAACTCATTCAGTTAATGAATCTAACTGCATTCATTCTTTCAATAAAAGCAACTGCATTTTCCGATTCAATGATACCAACTGCACCTGATAATGCAATGTATAGAGCTTCTCTCATTCGTCGAATTTCTCGATCTTAACGCACTCATTTGCTGAAACAAACCACGTTCATTCATTCACTCAATGAAACTTCAATCGTGAATTCATTGATTCAATGAAACAGACTTACCACATTCATTGATAGAATCCAACTGCCGTTATTCTTTCAATGTATCAAACTGCACTTACTAATTCAATGAAAGGAACTGAAGGTGTGAATTCAAAATGTTCAGCTTATTGATACCAATGATACCAACTGCACCTGATAATTCAATGAATACAGCTTCTTTCACTCAATCAAATTCTTTAACTTAATGCACTCATTAAATGGATCCAACGGCATTCATTCATTCATTGAATCAAACTTCACCCCTAGATTCAATGATGAAATGTTACTCATTCATTCATTCTCTTGAACTTAAGACACTCATTCAATGAAACAGAGTGTATTCATCCATTTTTTTAAATACAAACTTCAATCGTTCAATCAATGACACAACCATTATTCATTTGTCAAGTGAAACAAACTTAACTCATTCATTTGATGAATCTGACTGAATCTAATCATTCTTTCAATAAAAGCAACTGCACTTTCCGATTCAATGATACCAACGGTACCTGATAATTCAATGAACAGAGCTTCTTTCAATTATTGAATTTCTCGATCTTAACACACTCATTTGCTGAATCAAACGGCGTTCATTCAATAATTCAATCAAACATCAATCGTACATTCGATAAACGAAGCAGTATGCATTGATTCAAAGCATCCAACATTTATTTCAAGAATCCAACTGCAGTTATTCTTTCAATGTATCAATCTGCACTAACTAATTCAATGAAAGCAAGTGATTGCTTGAATTTAATGAGTACAGCGTCTATCCTTCATTCAATTTCTCCACCTTAACTCAATCATTCAATGAAACAAACTGCATTCGTTCTTTCATTGCATCAAACTTCAACCGCAACTTCAATGAAAGAAACGTTTTGCATTGATTCAATGAAACATTGTTAACACGGTCATGTAATGAATCCAACTGCATTTCATTCTTTCATTGAATCAAATTCACTGACTCAATGAATCCAACTACATCTATCAATTCAATGCATAGAGCTTCTCTCACTCAACCATATTCTTTATCTTAATGCCCTCATTCAACGGAACCAACGGCATTTATTCATTCATTGAATCAAACTTCAACCCTAGTTTCAATGATTGAAACTTTACTAATTCATTCATTCTCTTGAACTTAAAACACTTATTCAATGAAACAGAGTGTATTCATTCATTTTTTAATAGAAGCTTCAACGTACAAGCAATTAAAAAACCATTCTTCAATTGTCGAGTGAAACAAAATTAACTCATTCTGTTAATGTATTAACTGCATTCATTCTTTCAATAAAACCAACTGCACTCAATGATCCCAACGGTACCTGATAATTCAATGAACAGTGATTCTATCATTCATTGAATTTCTCGATCTTAACACACACATTTGCTGAAACAAACCACGTTCATTCATTCATTCAATCAAACTTCAATCGTCCATTCAATGAACGATTCATCGATTCATCGATTCAGTGAAACAGACTTACCACATTCATTTAAAGAATCCAACTGCCGTTATTCTTTCAATGTATCAAAACTGCACTTACTAATTCAATGAAAGTAACTGAAGGTGTGAATTCAATAAGTACAGCTTCTGTCGTTCATTCAAATTCTCCATCTTATCTCTCGCATTCAATGAAACAAACTGCATTCATCCCTTCATTGCATCAAACTTCAACAGCAAATTCAGTGAATTAAACGTTATTCATTGATTCAGTCAAACACACGTAACAAAATCATGGAATGAATCCAACTGCATTGCATTATTTCACTGAATCAAAATCTCCAATTCAATGAATCCAAATGCATCTGTTTATGCAATGTGCAGAGCTTCTCTCACTCATTCAATTTGTTGATCTTACAGCACTCATTCAATCTAAACAATGATTCATTCATTGAATCAAAATTCAACCCTACATTCAATAAATGAAACGTTACTCAATGATTCATTGTCTTGAAATTAACACACTCATTCAATGAAACAGACTGTATTCATTTATTGATATAAACTTCAACCGTACAAGCAATGAAACAACTGTTATTTATTTATCGAATGAAACAACCTTATCGCATTAAGTTAATGAATTTACCTCCATTCATTCCTTCAATGAAACCAACTGCACTGTCCGATTCAATGATACCAACTGCACCTGATAATGCAATCAATAGATCTTCTCTCATTCATCGAATTTCTCGGTCTGAACACACTCATTTGTTGAAACAAACGGCGTTCATTCATTCAATCAATCAAACTTCAATGAACCAATCAGTATTCATCGATTCAGTGAAACAAACTTACCACATTCATTTAAAGAATCCAACTGCCGTTATTCTTTCAATGTATCAAACTGCACGCACTAATTCAATGAAAGGAACTGAAGGTGTGAATTGAATTAGTACAGCTTTTGTCGTTCATTCAATTTCTAAACCTTATCTCACTCATTCAAAGAAACAATCTGCATTCATTCCTTCATTGCATCAAACTTCAACCGCAACTTCAATGATTGAAACGTTATTCAATGATTCACTGAAACTTACTTAACACAGTCATGTAATGAATACAATTGCATTTCATTCTTTGATTGAATCAAACCCACCGATTCAAGGCATAAAATTGCATCTGTTAATTCAATGTGTAGAGCTCCTCTCAATCATTCAATTTCTTGAGCTTAAAGCACTCATTCAATGGAACCAACGGCAATCAACCATCAACCTTCGACACTACATTCAATGAATGAAACGTTACTCACTGTTCATTGTCTTGAACTTGACACACTCATTCAATGAAACAAACTGTATCCATTCATTCATTAAATGAAACTTCAATCGTAGCAGCAATGAAACAACCGTTATAAATTTAACAAGTGCAACAAACTTCACTCATTCAGTTAATGAAGCGAACCGCATTCAAACTTTCAAAGAAAACAACTACACTCGCCGATTCAATGATACCAATTGCACCTGATAATTCAATGAATACAGCTTCTTTCACTCAATCAAATTCTTTAACCTAATGCACTCATTCAATCGATCCAAAGGCATTCATTCATTCATTGAATCAAACTTCACCTCTAGATTCAATGATGAAACGTTACTCATTCATAAATTCTCTTGAACGTAACACACTCATTCAATGAAACAGACTGTATTCATTCATTTTTTAAATATAAAGTTGAATCGTTCAAGCAATGACACAACCATTATTCATTTGTCAAGTGAAACAAACTTAACTCATTCAGTTAATGAATCTAACTGCATTCATTCTTTCAATAAAAGCAACTGCACTTTCCGATTCAATGATACCAACTGCACCTGATAATGCAATGTATAGAGCTTCTCTCATTCGTCGAATTTCTCGATCTTAACACACTCATTTGCTGAAACAAACCACGTTCATTCATTCACTCAATGAAACTTCAATCGTGAATTCATTGATTCAATGAAACAGACTTACCACATTCATTGATAGAATCCAACTGCCGTTATTCTTTCAATGTATCAAACTGCACTTACTAATTCAATGAAAGGAACTGAAGGTGTGAATTCAAAATGTTCCGCTTATTGATACCAATGATACCAACTGCACCTGATAATTCAATGAATACAGCTTCTTTCACTCAATCAAATTCTTTAACTTAATGCACTCATTAAATGGATCCAACGGCATTCATTCATTCATTGAATCAAACTTCACCCCTACATTCAATGATGAAATGTTACTCATTCATTCATTCTCTTGAACTTAAGACACTCATTCAATGAAACAGAGTGTATTCATCCATTTTTTTAAATACAAACTTCAATCGTTCAATCAATGACACAACCATTATTCATTTGTCAAGTGAAACAAACTTAACTCATTCATTTGATGAATCTGACTGAATCTAATCATTCTTTCAATAAAAGCAACTGCACTTTCCGATTCAATGATACCAACGGTACCTGATAATTCAATGAACAGAGCTTCTCTCAATTATTGAATTTCTCGATCTTAACACACTCATTTGCTGAATCAAACGGCGTTCATTCAATAATTCAATCAAACATCAATCGTACATTCGATAAACGAAGCAGTATGCATTGATTCAAAGCATCCAACATTTATTTCAAGAATCCAACTGCAGTTATTCTTTCAATGTATCAATCTGCACTAACTAATTCAATGAAAGCAAGTGATTGCTTGAATTTAATGAGTACAGCGTCTATCCTTCATTCAATTTCTCCACCTTATCTCAATCATTCAATGAAACAAACTGCATTCGTTCTTTCATTGCATCAAACTTCAACCGCAACTTCAATGAAAGAAACGTTTTGCATTGATTCAATGAAACATTGTTAACACAGTCATGTAATGAATCCAACTGCATTTCATTCTTTCATTGAATCAAATTCACTGACTCAATGAATCCAACTACATCTATCAATTCAATGCATAGAGCTTCTCTCACTCAACCATATTCTTTATCTTAATGCCCTCATTCAACGGAACCAACGGCATTTATTCATTCATTGAATCAAACTTCAACCCTAGTTTCAATGATTGAAACTTTACTAAATCATTCATTCTCTTGAACTTAAAACACTTATTCAATGAAACAGAGTGTATTCATTCATTTTTTAATAGAAGCTTCAACGTACAAGCAATTAAAAAACCATTCTTCATTTGTCGAGTGAAACAAACTTAACTCATTCTGTTAATGTATTAACTGCATTCATTCTTTCAATAAAACCAACTGCACTCAATGATCCCAACGGTACCTGATAATTCAATGAACAGTGATTCTATCATTCATTGAATTTCTCGATCTTAAAACACTCATTTGCTGGAACAAACCACGTTCATTCATTCATTCAATCAAACTTCAATCGTCCATTCAATGAACCAATCAGTATTCATCGATGCAGTGAAACAGACTTACCACATTCATTTAAAGAATCCAACTGCCGTTCTTCTTTCAATGTATCAAAACTGCACGTACTAATTCAATGAAAAGAACTGAAGGTGTGAATTGAATTAGTACAGCTTTTGTCGTTCATTCAATTTCTAAACCTTATCTCACTCATTCAAAGAAACAATCTGCATTCATTCCTTCATTGCATCAAACTTCAACCGCAACTTCAATGATTGAAACGTTATTCAATGATTCACTGAAACTTACTTAACACAGTCATGTAATGAATACAATTGCATTTCATTCTTTGATTGAATCAAACCCACCGATTCAAGGCATAAAATTGCATCTGTTAATTCAATGTGTAGAGCTCCTCTCACTCATTCAATTTCTTGAGCTTAAAGCACTCATTCAATGGAACCAACGGCAACCAACCATCAACCTTCGACACTACATTCAATGAATGAACCGTTACTCACTGTTCATTGTCTTGAACTTGACACACTCATTCAATGAAACAAACTGTATCCATTCATTCATTAAATGAAACTTCAATCGTAGCAGCAATGAAACAACCGTTATAAATTTAACAAGTGCAACAAACTTCACTCATTCAGTTAATGAAGCGAACCGCATTCAAACTTTCAAAGAAAACAACTACACTCGCCGATTCAATGATACCAATTGCACCTGATAATTCAATGAATACAGCTTCTTTCACTCAATCAAATTCTTTAACCTAATGCACTCATTCAATCGATCCAACGGCATTCATTCATTCATTGAATCAAACTTCACCCCTAGATTCAATGATGAAACGTTACTCATTCATACATTCTCTTGAACGTAACACACTCATTCAATGAAACAGACTGTATTCATTCATTTTTTAAATAGAAACTTGAATCGTTCAAGCAATGACACAACCATTATTCATTTGTCAAGTGAAACAAACTTAACTCATTCAGTTAATGAATCTAACTGCATTCATTCTTTCAATAAAAGCAACTGCATTTTCCGATTCAATGATACCAACTGCACCTGATAATGCAATGTATAGAGCTTCTCTCATTCGTCGAATTTCTCGATCTTAACGCACTCATTTGCTGAAACAAACCACGTTCATTCATTCACTCAATGAAACTTCAATCGTGAATTCATTGATTCAATGAAACAGACTTACCACATTCATTGATAGAATCCAACTGCCGTTATTCTTTCAATGTATCAAACTGCACTTACTAATTCAATGAAAGGAACTGAAGGTGTGAATTCAAAATGTTCAGCTTATTGATACCAATGATACCAACTGCACCTGATAATTCAATGAATACAGCTTCTTTCACTCAATCAAATTCTTTAACTTAATGCACTCATTAAATGGATCCAACGGCATTCATTCATTCATTGAATCAAACTTCACCCCTAGATTCAATGATGAAATGTTACTCATTCATTCATTCTCTTGAACTTAAGACACTCATTCAATGAAACAGAGTGTATTCATCCATTTTTTTAAATACAAACTTCAATCGTTCAATCAATGACACAACCATTATTCATTTGTCAAGTGAAACAAACTTAACTCATTCATTTGATGAATCTGACTGAATCTAATCATTCTTTCAATAAAAGCAACTGCACTTTCCGATTCAATGATACCAACGGTACCTGATAATTCAATGAACAGAGCTTCTTTCAATTATTGAATTTCTCGATCTTAACACACTCATTTGCTGAATCAAACGGCGTTCATTCAATAATTCAATCAAACATCAATCGTACATTCGATAAACGAAGCAGTATGCATTGATTCAAAGCATCCAACATTTATTTCAAGAATCCAACTGCAGTTATTCTTTCAATGTATCAATCTGCACTAACTAATTCAATGAAAGCAAGTGATTGCTTGAATTTAATGAGTACAGCGTCTATCCTTCATTCAATTTCTCCACCTTAACTCAATCATTCAATGAAACAAACTGCATTCGTTCTTTCATTGCATCAAACTTCAACCGCAACTTCAATGAAAGAAACGTTTTGCATTGATTCAATGAAACATTGTTAACACGGTCATGTAATGAATCCAACTGCATTTCATTCTTTCATTGAATCAAATTCACTGACTCAATGAATCCAACTACATCTATCAATTCAATGCATAGAGCTTCTCTCACTCAACCATATTCTTTATCTTAATGCCCTCATTCAACGGAACCAACGGCATTTATTCATTCATTGAATCAAACTTCAACCCTAGTTTCAATGATTGAAACTTTACTAATTCATTCATTCTCTTGAACTTAAAACACTTATTCAATGAAACAGAGTGTATTCATTCATTTTTTAATAGAAGCTTCAACGTACAAGCAATTAAAAAACCATTCTTCAATTGTCGAGTGAAACAAAATTAACTCATTCTGTTAATGTATTAACTGCATTCATTCTTTCAATAAAACCAACTGCACTCAATGATCCCAACGGTACCTGATAATTCAATGAACAGTGATTCTATCATTCATTGAATTTCTCGATCTTAACACACACATTTGCTGAAACAAACCACGTTCATTCATTCATTCAATCAAACTTCAATCGTCCATTCAATGAACGATTCATCGATTCATCGATTCAGTGAAACAGACTTACCACATTCATTTAAAGAATCCAACTGCCGTTATTCTTTCAATGTATCAAAACTGCACTTACTAATTCAATGAAAGTAACTGAAGGTGTGAATTCAATAAGTACAGCTTCTGTCGTTCATTCAAATTCTCCATCTTATCTCTCGCATTCAATGAAACAAACTGCATTCATCCCTTCATTGCATCAAACTTCAACAGCAAATTCAGTGAATTAAACGTTATTCATTGATTCAGTCAAACACACGTAACAAAATCATGGAATGAATCCAACTGCATTGCATTATTTCACTGAATCAAAATCTCCAATTCAATGAATCCAAATGCATCTGTTTATGCAATGTGCAGAGCTTCTCTCACTCATTCAATTTGTTGATCTTACAGCACTCATTCAATCTAAACAATGATTCATTCATTGAATCAAAATTCAACCCTACATTCAATAAATGAAACGTTACTCAATGATTCATTGTCTTGAAATTAACACACTCATTCAATGAAACAGACTGTATTCATTTATTGATATAAACTTCAACCGTACAAGCAATGAAACAACTGTTATTTATTTATCGAATGAAACAACCTTATCGCATTAAGTTAATGAATTTACCTCCATTCATTCCTTCAATGAAACCAACTGCACTGTCCGATTCAATGATACCAACTGCACCTGATAATGCAATCAATAGATCTTCTCTCATTCATCGAATTTCTCGGTCTGAACACACTCATTTGTTGAAACAAACGGCGTTCATTCATTCAATCAATCAAACTTCAATGAACCAATCAGTATTCATCGATTCAGTGAAACAAACTTACCACATTCATTTAAAGAATCCAACTGCCGTTATTCTTTCAATGTATCAAACTGCACGCACTAATTCAATGAAAGGAACTGAAGGTGTGAATTGAATTAGTACAGCTTTTGTCGTTCATTCAATTTCTAAACCTTATCTCACTCATTCAAAGAAACAATCTGCATTCATTCCTTCATTGCATCAAACTTCAACCGCAACTTCAATGATTGAAACGTTATTCAATGATTCACTGAAACTTACTTAACACAGTCATGTAATGAATACAATTGCATTTCATTCTTTGATTGAATCAAACCCACCGATTCAAGGCATAAAATTGCATCTGTTAATTCAATGTGTAGAGCTCCTCTCAATCATTCAATTTCTTGAGCTTAAAGCACTCATTCAATGGAACCAACGGCAATCAACCATCAACCTTCGACACTACATTCAATGAATGAAACGTTACTCACTGTTCATTGTCTTGAACTTGACACACTCATTCAATGAAACAAACTGTATCCATTCATTCATTAAATGAAACTTCAATCGTAGCAGCAATGAAACAACCGTTATAAATTTAACAAGTGCAACAAACTTCACTCATTCAGTTAATGAAGCGAACCGCATTCAAACTTTCAAAGAAAACAACTACACTCGCCGATTCAATGATACCAATTGCACCTGATAATTCAATGAATACAGCTTCTTTCACTCAATCAAATTCTTTAACCTAATGCACTCATTCAATCGATCCAACGGCATTCATTCATTCATTGAATCAAACTTCACCTCTAGATTCAATGATGAAACGTTACTCATTCATAAATTCTCTTGAACGTAACACACTCATTCAATGAAACAGACTGTATTCATTCATTTTTTAAATATAAAGTTGAATCGTTCAAGCAATGACACAACCATTATTCATTTGTCAAGTGAAACAAACTTAACTCATTCAGTTAATGAATCTAACTGCATTCATTCTTTCAATAAAAGCAACTGCACTTTCCGATTCAATGATACCAACTGCACCTGATAATGCAATGTATAGAGCTTCTCTCATTCGTCGAATTTCTCGATCTTAACACACTCATTTGCTGAAACAAACCACGTTCATTCATTCACTCAATGAAACTTCAATCGTGAATTCATTGATTCAATGAAACAGACTTACCACATTCATTGATAGAATCCAACTGCCGTTATTCTTTCAATGTATCAAACTGCACTTACTAATTCAATGAAAGGAACTGAAGGTGTGAATTCAAAATGTTCCGCTTATTGATACCAATGATACCAACTGCACCTGATAATTCAATGAATACAGCTTCTTTCACTCAATCAAATTCTTTAACTTAATGCACTCATTAAATGGATCCAACGGCATTCATTCATTCATTGAATCAAACTTCACCCCTACATTCAATGATGAAATGTTACTCATTCATTCATTCTCTTGAACTTAAGACACTCATTCAATGAAACAGAGTGTATTCATCCATTTTTTTAAATACAAACTTCAATCGTTCAATCAATGACACAACCATTATTCATTTGTCAAGTGAAACAAACTTAACTCATTCATTTGATGAATCTGACTGAATCTAATCATTCTTTCAATAAAAGCAACTGCACTTTCCGATTCAATGATACCAACGGTACCTGATAATTCAATGAACAGAGCTTCTCTCAATTATTGAATTTCTCGATCTTAACACACTCATTTGCTGAATCAAACGGCGTTCATTCAATAATTCAATCAAACATCAATCGTACATTCGATAAACGAAGCAGTATGCATTGATTCAAAGCATCCAACATTTATTTCAAGAATCCAACTGCAGTTATTCTTTCAATGTATCAATCTGCACTAACTAATTCAATGAAAGCAAGTGATTGCTTGAATTTAATGAGTACAGCGTCTATCCTTCATTCAATTTCTCCACCTTATCTCAATCATTCAATGAAACAAACTGCATTCGTTCTTTCATTGCATCAAACTTCAACCGCAACTTCAATGAAAGAAACGTTTTGCATTGATTCAATGAAACATTGTTAACACAGTCATGTAATGAATCCAACTGCATTTCATTCTTTCATTGAATCAAATTCACTGACTCAATGAATCCAACTACATCTATCAATTCAATGCATAGAGCTTCTCTCACTCAACCATATTCTTTATCTTAATGCCCTCATTCAACGGAACCAACGGCATTTATTCATTCATTGAATCAAACTTCAACCCTAGTTTCAATGATTGAAACTTTACTAAATCATTCATTCTCTTGAACTTAAAACACTTATTCAATGAAACAGAGTGTATTCATTCATTTTTTAATAGAAGCTTCAACGTACAAGCAATTAAAAAACCATTCTTCATTTGTCGAGTGAAACAAACTTAACTCATTCTGTTAATGTATTAACTGCATTCATTCTTTCAATAAAACCAACTGCACTCAATGATCCCAACGGTACCTGATAATTCAATGAACAGTGATTCTATCATTCATTGAATTTCTCGATCTTAAAACACTCATTTGCTGGAACAAACCACGTTCATTCATTCATTCAATCAAACTTCAATCGTCCATTCAATGAACCAATCAGTATTCATCGATGCAGTGAAACAGACTTACCACATTCATTTAAAGAATCCAACTGCCGTTCTTCTTTCAATGTATCAAAACTGCACGTACTAATTCAATGAAAAGAACTGAAGGTGTGAATTGAATTAGTACAGCTTTTGTCGTTCATTCAATTTCTAAACCTTATCTCACTCATTCAAAGAAACAATCTGCATTCATTCCTTCATTGCATCAAACTTCAACCGCAACTTCAATGATTGAAACGTTATTCAATGATTCACTGAAACTTACTTAACACAGTCATGTAATGAATACAATTGCATTTCATTCTTTGATTGAATCAAACCCACCGATTCAAGGCATAAAATTGCATCTGTTAATTCAATGTGTAGAGCTCCTCTCACTCATTCAATTTCTTGAGCTTAAAGCACTCATTCAATGGAACCAACGGCAACCAACCATCAACCTTCGACACTACATTCAATGAATGAACCGTTACTCACTGTTCATTGTCTTGAACTTGACACACTCATTCAATGAAACAAACTGTATCCATTCATTCATTAAATGAAACTTCAATCGTAGCAGCAATGAAACAACCGTTATAAATTTAACAAGTGCAACAAACTTCACTCATTCAGTTAATGAAGCGAACCGCATTCAAACTTTCAAAGAAAACAACTACACTCGCCGATTCAATGATACCAATTGCACCTGATAATTCAATGAATACAGCTTCTTTCACTCAATCAAATTCTTTAACCTAATGCACTCATTCAATCGATCCAACGGCATTCATTCATTCATTGAATCAAACTTCACCCCTAGATTCAATGATGAAACGTTACTCATTCATACATTCTCTTGAACGTAACACACTCATTCAATGAAACAGACTGTATTCATTCATTTTTTAAATAGAAACTTGAATCGTTCAAGCAATGACACAACCATTATTCATTTGTCAAGTGAAACAAACTTAACTCATTCAGTTAATGAATCTAACTGCATTCATTCTTTCAATAAAAGCAACTGCATTTTCCGATTCAATGATACCAACTGCACCTGATAATGCAATGTATAGAGCTTCTCTCATTCGTCGAATTTCTCGATCTTAACGCACTCATTTGCTGAAACAAACCACGTTCATTCATTCACTCAATGAAACTTCAATCGTGAATTCATTGATTCAATGAAACAGACTTACCACATTCATTGATAGAATCCAACTGCCGTTATTCTTTCAATGTATCAAACTGCACTTACTAATTCAATGAAAGGAACTGAAGGTGTGAATTCAAAATGTTCAGCTTATTGATACCAATGATACCAACTGCACCTGATAATTCAATGAATACAGCTTCTTTCACTCAATCAAATTCTTTAACTTAATGCACTCATTAAATGGATCCAACGGCATTCATTCATTCATTGAATCAAACTTCACCCCTAGATTCAATGATGAAATGTTACTCATTCATTCATTCTCTTGAACTTAAGACACTCATTCAATGAAACAGAGTGTATTCATCCATTTTTTTAAATACAAACTTCAATCGTTCAATCAATGACACAACCATTATTCATTTGTCAAGTGAAACAAACTTAACTCATTCATTTGATGAATCTGACTGAATCTAATCATTCTTTCAATAAAAGCAACTGCACTTTCCGATTCAATGATACCAACGGTACCTGATAATTCAATGAACAGAGCTTCTTTCAATTATTGAATTTCTCGATCTTAACACACTCATTTGCTGAATCAAACGGCGTTCATTCAATAATTCAATCAAACATCAATCGTACATTCGATAAACGAAGCAGTATGCATTGATTCAAAGCATCCAACATTTATTTCAAGAATCCAACTGCAGTTATTCTTTCAATGTATCAATCTGCACTAACTAATTCAATGAAAGCAAGTGATTGCTTGAATTTAATGAGTACAGCGTCTATCCTTCATTCAATTTCTCCACCTTAACTCAATCATTCAATGAAACAAACTGCATTCGTTCTTTCATTGCATCAAACTTCAACCGCAACTTCAATGAAAGAAACGTTTTGCATTGATTCAATGAAACATTGTTAACACGGTCATGTAATGAATCCAACTGCATTTCATTCTTTCATTGAATCAAATTCACTGACTCAATGAATCCAACTACATCTATCAATTCAATGCATAGAGCTTCTCTCACTCAACCATATTCTTTATCTTAATGCCCTCATTCAACGGAACCAACGGCATTTATTCATTCATTGAATCAAACTTCAACCCTAGTTTCAATGATTGAAACTTTACTAATTCATTCATTCTCTTGAACTTAAAACACTTATTCAATGAAACAGAGTGTATTCATTCATTTTTTAATAGAAGCTTCAACGTACAAGCAATTAAAAAACCATTCTTCAATTGTCGAGTGAAACAAAATTAACTCATTCTGTTAATGTATTAACTGCATTCATTCTTTCAATAAAACCAACTGCACTCAATGATCCCAACGGTACCTGATAATTCAATGAACAGTGATTCTATCATTCATTGAATTTCTCGATCTTAACACACACATTTGCTGAAACAAACCACGTTCATTCATTCATTCAATCAAACTTCAATCGTCCATTCAATGAACGATTCATCGATTCATCGATTCAGTGAAACAGACTTACCACATTCATTTAAAGAATCCAACTGCCGTTATTCTTTCAATGTATCAAAACTGCACTTACTAATTCAATGAAAGTAACTGAAGGTGTGAATTCAATAAGTACAGCTTCTGTCGTTCATTCAAATTCTCCATCTTATCTCTCGCATTCAATGAAACAAACTGCATTCATCCCTTCATTGCATCAAACTTCAACAGCAAATTCAGTGAATTAAACGTTATTCATTGATTCAGTCAAACACACGTAACAAAATCATGGAATGAATCCAACTGCATTGCATTATTTCACTGAATCAAAATCTCCAATTCAATGAATCCAAATGCATCTGTTTATGCAATGTGCAGAGCTTCTCTCACTCATTCAATTTGTTGATCTTACAGCACTCATTCAATCTAAACAATGATTCATTCATTGAATCAAAATTCAACCCTACATTCAATAAATGAAACGTTACTCAATGATTCATTGTCTTGAAATTAACACACTCATTCAATGAAACAGACTGTATTCATTTATTGATATAAACTTCAACCGTACAAGCAATGAAACAACTGTTATTTATTTATCGAATGAAACAACCTTATCGCATTAAGTTAATGAATTTACCTCCATTCATTCCTTCAATGAAACCAACTGCACTGTCCGATTCAATGATACCAACTGCACCTGATAATGCAATCAATAGATCTTCTCTCATTCATCGAATTTCTCGGTCTGAACACACTCATTTGTTGAAACAAACGGCGTTCATTCATTCAATCAATCAAACTTCAATGAACCAATCAGTATTCATCGATTCAGTGAAACAAACTTACCACATTCATTTAAAGAATCCAACTGCCGTTATTCTTTCAATGTATCAAACTGCACGCACTAATTCAATGAAAGGAACTGAAGGTGTGAATTGAATTAGTACAGCTTTTGTCGTTCATTCAATTTCTAAACCTTATCTCACTCATTCAAAGAAACAATCTGCATTCATTCCTTCATTGCATCAAACTTCAACCGCAACTTCAATGATTGAAACGTTATTCAATGATTCACTGAAACTTACTTAACACAGTCATGTAATGAATACAATTGCATTTCATTCTTTGATTGAATCAAACCCACCGATTCAAGGCATAAAATTGCATCTGTTAATTCAATGTGTAGAGCTCCTCTCAATCATTCAATTTCTTGAGCTTAAAGCACTCATTCAATGGAACCAACGGCAATCAACCATCAACCTTCGACACTACATTCAATGAATGAAACGTTACTCACTGTTCATTGTCTTGAACTTGACACACTCATTCAATGAAACAAACTGTATCCATTCATTCATTAAATGAAACTTCAATCGTAGCAGCAATGAAACAACCGTTATAAATTTAACAAGTGCAACAAACTTCACTCATTCAGTTAATGAAGCGAACCGCATTCAAACTTTCAAAGAAAACAACTACACTCGCCGATTCAATGATACCAATTGCACCTGATAATTCAATGAATACAGCTTCTTTCACTCAATCAAATTCTTTAACCTAATGCACTCATTCAATCGATCCAACGGCATTCATTCATTCATTGAATCAAACTTCACCTCTAGATTCAATGATGAAACGTTACTCATTCATAAATTCTCTTGAACGTAACACACTCATTCAATGAAACAGACTGTATTCATTCATTTTTTAAATATAAAGTTGAATCGTTCAAGCAATGACACAACCATTATTCATTTGTCAAGTGAAACAAACTTAACTCATTCAGTTAATGAATCTAACTGCATTCATTCTTTCAATAAAAGCAACTGCACTTTCCGATTCAATGATACCAACTGCACCTGATAATGCAATGTATAGAGCTTCTCTCATTCGTCGAATTTCTCGATCTTAACACACTCATTTGCTGAAACAAACCACGTTCATTCATTCACTCAATGAAACTTCAATCGTGAATTCATTGATTCAATGAAACAGACTTACCACATTCATTGATAGAATCCAACTGCCGTTATTCTTTCAATGTATCAAACTGCACTTACTAATTCAATGAAAGGAACTGAAGGTGTGAATTCAAAATGTTCCGCTTATTGATACCAATGATACCAACTGCACCTGATAATTCAATGAATACAGCTTCTTTCACTCAATCAAATTCTTTAACTTAATGCACTCATTAAATGGATCCAACGGCATTCATTCATTCATTGAATCAAACTTCACCCCTACATTCAATGATGAAATGTTACTCATTCATTCATTCTCTTGAACTTAAGACACTCATTCAATGAAACAGAGTGTATTCATCCATTTTTTTAAATACAAACTTCAATCGTTCAATCAATGACACAACCATTATTCATTTGTCAAGTGAAACAAACTTAACTCATTCATTTGATGAATCTGACTGAATCTAATCATTCTTTCAATAAAAGCAACTGCACTTTCCGATTCAATGATACCAACGGTACCTGATAATTCAATGAACAGAGCTTCTCTCAATTATTGAATTTCTCGATCTTAACACACTCATTTGCTGAATCAAACGGCGTTCATTCAATAATTCAATCAAACATCAATCGTACATTCGATAAACGAAGCAGTATGCATTGATTCAAAGCATCCAACATTTATTTCAAGAATCCAACTGCAGTTATTCTTTCAATGTATCAATCTGCACTAACTAATTCAATGAAAGCAAGTGATTGCTTGAATTTAATGAGTACAGCGTCTATCCTTCATTCAATTTCTCCACCTTATCTCAATCATTCAATGAAACAAACTGCATTCGTTCTTTCATTGCATCAAACTTCAACCGCAACTTCAATGAAAGAAACGTTTTGCATTGATTCAATGAAACATTGTTAACACAGTCATGTAATGAATCCAACTGCATTTCATTCTTTCATTGAATCAAATTCACTGACTCAATGAATCCAACTACATCTATCAATTCAATGCATAGAGCTTCTCTCACTCAACCATATTCTTTATCTTAATGCCCTCATTCAACGGAACCAACGGCATTTATTCATTCATTGAATCAAACTTCAACCCTAGTTTCAATGATTGAAACTTTACTAAATCATTCATTCTCTTGAACTTAAAACACTTATTCAATGAAACAGAGTGTATTCATTCATTTTTTAATAGAAGCTTCAACGTACAAGCAATTAAAAAACCATTCTTCATTTGTCGAGTGAAACAAACTTAACTCATTCTGTTAATGTATTAACTGCATTCATTCTTTCAATAAAACCAACTGCACTCAATGATCCCAACGGTACCTGATAATTCAATGAACAGTGATTCTATCATTCATTGAATTTCTCGATCTTAAAACACTCATTTGCTGGAACAAACCACGTTCATTCATTCATTCAATCAAACTTCAATCGTCCATTCAATGAACCAATCAGTATTCATCGATGCAGTGAAACAGACTTACCACATTCATTTAAAGAATCCAACTGCCGTTCTTCTTTCAATGTATCAAAACTGCACGTACTAATTCAATGAAAAGAACTGAAGGTGTGAATTGAATTAGTACAGCTTTTGTCGTTCATTCAATTTCTAAACCTTATCTCACTCATTCAAAGAAACAATCTGCATTCATTCCTTCATTGCATCAAACTTCAACCGCAACTTCAATGATTGAAACGTTATTCAATGATTCACTGAAACTTACTTAACACAGTCATGTAATGAATACAATTGCATTTCATTCTTTGATTGAATCAAACCCACCGATTCAAGGCATAAAATTGCATCTGTTAATTCAATGTGTAGAGCTCCTCTCACTCATTCAATTTCTTGAGCTTAAAGCACTCATTCAATGGAACCAACGGCAACCAACCATCAACCTTCGACACTACATTCAATGAATGAACCGTTACTCACTGTTCATTGTCTTGAACTTGACACACTCATTCAATGAAACAAACTGTATCCATTCATTCATTAAATGAAACTTCAATCGTAGCAGCAATGAAACAACCGTTATAAATTTAACAAGTGCAACAAACTTCACTCATTCAGTTAATGAAGCGAACCGCATTCAAACTTTCAAAGAAAACAACTACACTCGCCGATTCAATGATACCAATTGCACCTGATAATTCAATGAATACAGCTTCTTTCACTCAATCAAATTCTTTAACCTAATGCACTCATTCAATCGATCCAACGGCATTCATTCATTCATTGAATCAAACTTCACCCCTAGATTCAATGATGAAACGTTACTCATTCATACATTCTCTTGAACGTAACACACTCATTCAATGAAACAGACTGTATTCATTCATTTTTTAAATAGAAACTTGAATCGTTCAAGCAATGACACAACCATTATTCATTTGTCAAGTGAAACAAACTTAACTCATTCAGTTAATGAATCTAACTGCATTCATTCTTTCAATAAAAGCAACTGCACTTTCCGATTCAATGATACCAACTGCACCTGATAATGCAATGTATAGAGCTTCTCTCATTCGTCGAATTTCTCGATCTTAACACACTCATTTGCTGAAACAAACCACGTTCATTCATTCACTCAATGAAACTTCAATCGTGAATTCATTGATTCAATGAAACAGACTTACCACATTCATTGATAGAATCCAACTGCCGTTATTCTTTCAATGTATCAAACTGCACTTACTAATTCAATGAAAGGAACTGAAGGTGTGAATTCAAAATGTTCCGCTTATTGATACCAATGATACCAACTGCACCTGATAATTCAATGAATACAGCTTCTTTCACTCAATCAAATTCTTTAACTTAATGCACTCATTCAATGGATCCAACGGCATTCATTCATTCATTGAATCAAACTTCACCCCTACATTCAATGATGAAATGTTACTCATTCATTCATTCTCTTGAACTTAAGACACTCATTCAATGAAACAGAGTGTATTCATCCATTTTTTTAAATACAAACTTCAATCGTTCAATCAATGACACAACCATTATTCATTTGTCAAGTGAAACAAACTTAACTCATTCATTTGATGAATCTGACTGAATCTAATCATTCTTTCAATAAAAGCAACTGCACTTTCCGATTCAATGATACCAACGGTACCTGATAATTCAATGAACAGAGCTTCTCTCAATTATTGAATTTCTCGATCTTAACACACTCATTTGCTGAATCAAACGGCGTTCATTCAATAATTCAATCAAACATCAATCGTACATTCGATAAACGAAGCAGTATGCATTGATTCAAAGCATCCAACATTTATTTCAAGAATCCAACTGCAGTTATTCTTTCAATGTATCAATCTGCACTAACTAATTCAATGAAAGCAAGTGATTGCTTGAATTTAATGAGTACAGCGTCTATCCTTCATTCAATTTCTCCACCTTAACTCAATCATTCAATGAAACAAACTGCATTCGTTCTTTCATTGCATCAAACTTCAACCGCAACTTCAATGAAAGAAACGTTTTGCATTGATTCAATGAAACATTGTTAACACAGTCATGTAATGAATCCAACTGCATTTCATTCTTTCATTGAATCAAATTCACTGACTCAATGAATCCAACTACATCTATCAATTCAATGCATAGAGCTTCTCTCACTCAACCATATTCTTTATCTTAATGCCCTCATTCAACGGAACCAACGGCATTTATTCATTCATTGAATCAAACTTCAACCCTAGTTTCAATGATTGAAACTTTACTAATTCATTCATTCTCTTGAACTTAAAACACTTATTCAATGAAACAGAGTGTATTCATTCATTTTTTAATAGAAGCTTCAACGTACAAGCAATTAAAAAACCATTCTTCATTTGTCGAGTGAAACAAACTTAACTCATTTTGTTAATGTATTAACTGCATTCATTCTTTCAATAAAACCAACTGCACTCAATGATCCCAACGGTACCTGATAATTCAATGAACAGTGATTCTATCATTCATTGAATTTCTCGATCTTAAAACACTCATTTGCTGGAACAAACCACGTTCATTCATTCATTCAATCAAACTTCAATCGTCCATTCAATGAACCAATCAGTATTCATCGATGCAGTGAAACAGACTTACCACATTCATTTAAAGAATCCAACTGCCGTTATTCTTTCAATGTATCAAAACTGCACTTACTAATTCAATGAAAGTAACTGAAGGTGTGAATTCAATAAGTACAGCTTCTGTCGTTCATTCAAATTCTCCATCTTATCTCTCGCATTCAATGAAACAAACTGCATTCATTCCTTCATTGCATCAAACTTCAACAGCAAATTCAGTGAATTAAACATTATTCATTGATTCAGTCAAACACACGTAACAAAATCATGGAATGAATCCAACTGCATTGCATTATTTCACTGAATCAAAATCTCCAATTCAATGAATCCAAATGCATCAGTTAATGCAATGTGCAGAGCTTCTCTCACTCATTCAATTTGTTAATCTTACAGCACTCATTCAATCTACACAATGATTCATTCATTGAATCAAAATTCAACCCTACATTCAATAAATGAAACGTTACTCAATGATTCATTGTCTTGAAATTAACACACTCATTCAATGAAACAGACTGTATTCATTTATTGATATAAACTTCAACCGTACAAGCAATGAAACAACTGTTATTTATTTATCGAATGAAACAACCTTATCGCATTAAGTTAATGAATTTACCTCCATTCATTCCTTCAATGAAACCAACTGCACTGTCCGATTCAATGATACCAACTGCACCTGATAATGCAATCAATAGATCTTCTCTCATTCATCGAATTTCTCGGTCTGAACACACTCATTTGTTGAAACAAACGGCGTTCATTCATTCAATCAATCAAACTTCAATGAACCAATCAGTATTCATCGATTCAGTGAAACAAACTTACCACATTCATTTAAAGAATCCAACTGCCGTTATTCTTTCAATGTATCAAACTGCACGTACTAATTCAAAGAAAAGAACTGAAGGTGTGAATTGAATTAGTACAGCTTTTGTCGTTCATTCAATTTCTAAACCTTATCTCACTCATTCAAAGAAACAATCTGCATTCATTCCTTCATTGCATCAAACTTCAACCGCAACTTCAATGATTGAAACGTTATTCAATGATTCACTGAAACTTACTTAACACTTACTTACTTAATGAATACAATTGCATTTCATTCTTTGATTGAATCAAACCCACCGATTCAAGGCATAAAATTGCATCTGTTAATTCAATGTGTAGAGCTCCTCTCACTCATTCAATTTCTTGAGCTTAAAGCACTCATTCAATGGAACCAACGGCAACCAACCATCAACCTTCGACACTACATTCAATGAATGAAACGTTACTCACTGTTCATTGTCTTGAACTTGACACACTCATTCAATGAAACAAACTGTATCCATTCATTCATTAAATGAAACTTCAATCGTAGCAGCAATGAAACAACCGTTATAAATTTAACAAGTGCAACAAACTTCACTCATTCAGTTAATGAAGCGAACCGCATTCAAACTTTCAAAGAAAACAACTACACTCGCCGATTCAATGATACCAATTGCACCTGATAATTCAATGAATACAGCTTCTTTCACTCAATCAAATTCTTTAACCTAATGCACTCATTCAATCGATCCAACGGCATTCATTCATTCATTGAATCAAACTTCACCCCTAGATTCAATGATGAAACGTTACTCATTCATACATTCTCTTGAACGTAACACACTCATTCAATGAAACAGACTGTATTCATTCATTTTTTAAATAGAAACTTGAATCGTTCAAGCAATGACACAACCATTATTCATTTGTCAAGTGAAACAAACTTAACTCATTCAGTTAATGAATCTAACTGCATTCATTCTTTCAATAAAAGCAACTGCACTTTCCGATTCAATGATACCAACTGCACCTGATAATGCAATGTATAGAGCTTCTCTCATTCGTCGAATTTCTCGATCTTAACACACTCATTTGCTGAAACAAACCACGTTCATTCATTCACTCAATGAAACTTCAATCGTGAATTCATTGATTCAATGAAACAGACTTACCACATTCATTGATAGAATCCAACTGCCGTTATTCTTTCAATGTATCAAACTGCACTTACTAATTCAATGAAAGGAACTGAAGGTGTGAATTCAAAATGTTCCGCTTATTGATACCAATGATACCAACTGCACCTGATAATTCAATGAATACAGCTTCTTTCACTCAATCAAATTCTTTAACTTAATGCACTCATTCAATGGATCCAACGGCATTCATTCATTCATTGAATCAAATTTCACCCCTACATTCAATGATGAAATGTTACTCATTCATTCATTCTCTTGAACTTAAGTCACTCATTCAATGAAACAGAGTGTATTCATCCATTTTTTTAAATACAAACTTCAATCGTTCAATCAATGACACAACCATTATTCATTTGTCAAGTGAAACAAACTTAACTCATTCATTTGATGAATCTGACTGAATCTAATCATTCTTTCAATAAAAGCAACTGCACTTTCCGATTCAATGATACCAACGGTACCTGATAATTCAATGAACAGAGCTTCTCTCAATTATTGAATTTCTCGATCTTAACACACTCATTTGCTGAATCAAACGGCGTTCATTCAATAATTCAATCAAACATCAATCGTACATTCGATAAACGAAGCAGTATGCATTGATTCAAAGCATCCAACATTTATTTCAAGAATCCAACTGCAGTTATTCTTTCAATGTATCAATCTGCACTAACTAATTCAATGAAAGCAAGTGATTGCTTGAATTTAATGAGTACAGCGTCTATCCTTCATTCAATTTCTCCACCTTAACTCAATCATTCAATGAAACAAACTGCATTCGTTCTTTCATTGCATCAAACTTCAACCGCAACTTCAATGAAAGAAACGTTTTGCATTGATTCAATGAAACATTGTTAACACAGTCATGTAATGAATCCAACTGCATTTCATTCTTTCATTGAATCAAATTCACTGACTCAATGAATCCAACTACATCTATCAATTCAATGCATAGAGCTTCTCTCACTCAACCATATTCTTTATCTTAATGCCCTCATTCAACGGAACCAACGGCATTCATTGATTCATTGAATCAAACTTCAACCCTAGTTTCAATGATTGAAACTTTACTAATTCATTCATTCTCTTGAACTTAAAACACTTATTCAATGAAACAGAGTGTATTCATTCATTTTTTAATAGAAGCTTCAACGTACAAGCAATTAAAAAACCATTCTTCATTTGTCGAGTGAAACAAACTTAACTCATTCTGTTAATGTATTAACTGCATTCATTCTTTCAATAAAACCAACTGCACTCAATGATCCCAACGGTACCTGATAATTCAATGAACAGTGATTCTATCATTCATTGAATTTCTCGATCTTAAAACACTCATTTGCTGGAACAAACCACGTTCATTCATTCATTCAATCAAACTTCAATCGTCCATTCAATGAACCAATCAGTATTCATCGATTCAGTGAAACAGACTTACCACATTCATTTAAAGAATCCAACTACCGTTATTCTTTCAATGTATCAAACTGCACGTACTAATTCAATGAAAAGAACTGAAGGTGTGAATTGAATAAGTACAGCTTCTGTCGTTCATTCAATTTCTAAACCTTATCTCACTCATTCAAAGAAACAATCTGCATTCATTCCTTCATTGCATCAAACTTCAACCGCAACTTCAATGATTGAAACGTTATTCAATGATTCACTGAAACTTACTTAACACAGTCATGTAATGAATACAATTGCATTTCATTCTTTGATTGAATCAAACCCACCGATTCAAGGCATAAAATTGCATCTGTTAATTCAATGTGTAGAGCTCCTCTCACTCATTCAATTTCTTGAGCTTAAAGCACTCATTCAATGGAACCAACGGCAACCAACCATCAACCTTCGACACTACATTCAATGAATGAAACGTTACTCACTGTACATTGTCTTGAACTTGACACACTCATTCAATGAAACAGACTGTATCCATTCATTCATTAAAAGAAACTTGAATCGTAGCAGCAATGAAACAACCGTTATAAATTTAACAAGTGCAACAAAATTCACTCATTCAGTTAATGAATCGAACCGCATTCAAACTTTCAAAGAAAACAACTACACTCGCCGATTCAATGATACCAATTGCACCTGATAATTCAATGAATACAGCTTCTTTCACTCAATCAAATTCTTTAACCTAATGCACTCATTCAATGGATCCAACGGCATTCATTCATTCATTGAATCAAACTTCACCCCTAGATTCAATGATGAAATGTTACTCATTCATTCATTCTCTTGAACTTAAGACACTCATTCAATGAAACAGAGTGTATTTATCCATTTTTTAAAATAGAAACTTCAATCGTTCAAGCAATGAAACAACCATTATTCATTTGTCAAGTGAAACAAACTTAACTCATTCAGTTGATGAATCTAACTGCATTCATTCTTTCAATAAAAGCAACTGCACTTTCCGAAACAATGATACCAACTGCATCTGATAATGCAATAAATAGAGCTTCTCTCTTTCATCTAATTTCTTTGTCTGAACACACTCATTTGTGGAAACCAACTTCAATCGTACATTCAATAAACGAAGCAGTATTCATTGATTCAATGAAACAGACTTTCCACATTCATTTAAAGCATCCAACAGCACTCATTCTTTCAATATATCAAAACTGCACTTACTAATTCAATGAAAGGAACTGAAGGTGTGAATTCAATAAGTACAGCTTCTGTCGTTCATTCAAATTCTCCATCTTATCACACACATTCAATGAAACAAACTGCATTCATTCCTTCATTGCATCAAACTTCACCAGCACCTTCAGTGAATGAAACGTTATTCATTGATTCAGTCAAACACACGTAACAAAATCATGGAATGAATCCAACTGCATTGCATTATTTCACTGAATCAAAATCACCAATTCAATGAATCCAAATGCATCTGTTAATTCAATGTGCAGAGCTTCACTCACTCATTCAACTTCTTGATCTTACAGCACTCATTCAATCTAAACAATGATTCATTCATTGAATCAAAATTCAACCCTACATTCAATAAATGAAACGTTACTCAATAGTCATTGTCTTGAAATTAACACACTCATTCACTGAAACAGACTGTATTCATTTATTGATATAAACTTCAACCGTACAAGCAATGAAACATCTGTTATTCATTTATCGAATGAAACAACCTTATCGCATTAAGTTAATGAATTTAACTCCATTCATTCCTTCAATGAAACCAACTGCACTGTCCGATTCAATGATACCAACTGCACCTGACAATGCAATATATAGATCTTCTCTCATTCATCGAATTTCTCGGTCTGAACACACTCATTTGTTGAAACAAACGGCGTTCATTCATTCATTCAATCAAACTTCAATGAACCAATCAGTATTCATCGATTCAGTGAAACAGACTTACCACATTCATCTAAAGAATCCAACTGCCGTTATTCTTTCAATGTATCAAACTGCACTTACTAATTCAATGAAAGGAACTGAAGGTGTGAATTCAAAATGTTCCGCTTATTGATACCAATGATACCAACTGCACCTGATAATTCAATGAATACAGCTTCTTTCACTCAATCAAATTCTTTAACTTAATGCACTCATTCAATGGATCCAACGGCATTCATTCATTCATTGAATCAAACTTCACCCCTACATTCAATGATGAAATGTTACTCATTCATTCATTCTCTTGAACTTAAGACACTCATTCAATGAAACAGAGTGTATTCATCCATTTTTTTAAATACAAACTTCAATCGTTCAATCAATGACACAACCATTATTCATTTGTCAAGTGAAACAAACTTAACTCATTCATTTGATGAATCTGACTGAATCTAATCATTCTTTCAATAAAAGCAACTGCACTTTCCGATTCAATGATACCAACGGTACCTGATAATTCAATGAACAGAGCTTCTCTCAATTATTGAATTTCTCGATCTTAACACACTCATTTGCTGAATCAAACGGCGTTCATTCAATAATTCAATCAAACATCAATCGTACATTCGATAAACGAAGCAGTATGCATTGATTCAAAGCATCCAACATTTATTTCAAGAATCCAACTGCAGTTATTCTTTCAATGTATCAATCTGCACTAACTAATTCAATGAAAGCAAGTGATTGCTTGAATTTAATGAGTACAGCGTCTATCCTTCATTCAATTTCTCCACCTTAACTCAATCATTCAATGAAACAAACTGCATTCGTTCTTTCATTGCATCAAACTTCAACCGCAACTTCAATGAAAGAAACGTTTTGCATTGATTCAATGAAACATTGTTAACACAGTCATGTAATGAATCCAACTGCATTTCATTCTTTCATTGAATCAAATTCACTGACTCAATGAATCCAACTACATCTATCAATTCAATGCATAGAGCTTCTCTCACTCAACCATATTCTTTATCTTAATGCCCTCATTCAACGGAACCAACGGCATTTATTCATTCATTGAATCAAACTTCAACCCTAGTTTCAATGATTGAAACTTTACTAATTCATTCATTCTCTTGAACTTAAAACACTTATTCAATGAAACAGAGTGTATTCATTCATTTTTTAATAGAAGCTTCAACGTACAAGCAATTAAAAAACCATTCTTCATTTGTCGAGTGAAACAAACTTAACTCATTTTGTTAATGTATTAACTGCATTCATTCTTTCAATAAAACCAACTGCACTCAATGATCCCAACGGTACCTGATAATTCAATGAACAGTGATTCTATCATTCATTGAATTTCTCGATCTTAAAACACTCATTTGCTGGAACAAACCACGTTCATTCATTCATTCAATCAAACTTCAATCGTCCATTCAATGAACCAATCAGTATTCATCGATGCAGTGAAACAGACTTACCACATTCATTTAAAGAATCCAACTGCCGTTATTCTTTCAATGTATCAAAACTGCACTTACTAATTCAATGAAAGTAACTGAAGGTGTGAATTCAATAAGTACAGCTTCTGTCGTTCATTCAAATTCTCCATCTTATCTCTCGCATTCAATGAAACAAACTGCATTCATTCCTTCATTGCATCAAACTTCAACAGCAAATTCAGTGAATTAAACATTATTCATTGATTCAGTCAAACACACGTAACAAAATCATGGAATGAATCCAACTGCATTGCATTATTTCACTGAATCAAAATCTCCAATTCAATGAATCCAAATGCATCAGTTAATGCAATGTGCAGAGCTTCTCTCACTCATTCAATTTGTTAATCTTACAGCACTCATTCAATCTACACAATGATTCATTCATTGAATCAAAATTCAACCCTACATTCAATAAATGAAACGTTACTCAATGATTCATTGTCTTGAAATTAACACACTCATTCAATGAAACAGACTGTATTCATTTATTGATATAAACTTCAACCGTACAAGCAATGAAACAACTGTTATTTATTTATCGAATGAAACAACCTTATCGCATTAAGTTAATGAATTTACCTCCATTCATTCCTTCAATGAAACCAACTGCACTGTCCGATTCAATGATACCAACTGCACCTGATAATGCAATCAATAGATCTTCTCTCATTCATCGAATTTCTCGGTCTGAACACACTCATTTGTTGAAACAAACGGCGTTCATTCATTCAATCAATCAAACTTCAATGAACCAATCAGTATTCATCGATTCAGTGAAACAAACTTACCACATTCATTTAAAGAATCCAACTGCCGTTATTCTTTCAATGTATCAAACTGCACGTACTAATTCAAAGAAAAGAACTGAAGGTGTGAATTGAATTAGTACAGCTTTTGTCGTTCATTCAATTTCTAAACCTTATCTCACTCATTCAAAGAAACAATCTGCATTCATTCCTTCATTGCATCAAACTTCAACCGCAACTTCAATGATTGAAACGTTATTCAATGATTCACTGAAACTTACTTAACACTTACTTACTTAATGAATACAATTGCATTTCATTCTTTGATTGAATCAAACCCACCGATTCAAGGCATAAAATTGCATCTGTTAATTCAATGTGTAGAGCTCCTCTCACTCATTCAATTTCTTGAGCTTAAAGCACTCATTCAATGGAACCAACGGCAACCAACCATCAACCTTCGACACTACATTCAATGAATGAAACGTTACTCACTGTTCATTGTCTTGAACTTGACACACTCATTCAATGAAACAAACTGTATCCATTCATTCATTAAATGAAACTTCAATCGTAGCAGCAATGAAACAACCGTTATAAATTTAACAAGTGCAACAAACTTCACTCATTCAGTTAATGAAGCGAACCGCATTCAAACTTTCAAAGAAAACAACTACACTCGCCGATTCAATGATACCAATTGCACCTGATAATTCAATGAATACAGCTTCTTTCACTCAATCAAATTCTTTAACCTAATGCACTCATTCAATCGATCCAACGGCATTCATTCATTCATTGAATCAAACTTCACCCCTAGATTCAATGATGAAACGTTACTCATTCATACATTCTCTTGAACGTAACACACTCATTCAATGAAACAGACTGTATTCATTCATTTTTTAAATAGAAACTTGAATCGTTCAAGCAATGACACAACCATTATTCATTTGTCAAGTGAAACAAACTTAACTCATTCAGTTAATGAATCTAACTGCATTCATTCTTTCAATAAAAGCAACTGCACTTTCCGATTCAATGATACCAACTGCACCTGATAATGCAATGTATAGAGCTTCTCTCATTCGTCGAATTTCTCGATCTTAACACACTCATTTGCTGAAACAAACCACGTTCATTCATTCACTCAATGAAACTTCAATCGTGAATTCATTGATTCAATGAAACAGACTTACCACATTCATTGATAGAATCCAACTGCCGTTATTCTTTCAATGTATCAAACTGCACTTACTAATTCAATGAAAGGAACTGAAGGTGTGAATTCAAAATGTTCCGCTTATTGATACCAATGATACCAACTGCACCTGATAATTCAATGAATACAGCTTCTTTCACTCAATCAAATTCTTTAACTTAATGCACTCATTCAATGGATCCAACGGCATTCATTCATTCATTGAATCAAATTTCACCCCTACATTCAATGATGAAATGTTACTCATTCATTCATTCTCTTGAACTTAAGTCACTCATTCAATGAAACAGAGTGTATTCATCCATTTTTTTAAATACAAACTTCAATCGTTCAATCAATGACACAACCATTATTCATTTGTCAAGTGAAACAAACTTAACTCATTCATTTGATGAATCTGACTGAATCTAATCATTCTTTCAATAAAAGCAACTGCACTTTCCGATTCAATGATACCAACGGTACCTGATAATTCAATGAACAGAGCTTCTCTCAATTATTGAATTTCTCGATCTTAACACACTCATTTGCTGAATCAAACGGCGTTCATTCAATAATTCAATCAAACATCAATCGTACATTCGATAAACGAAGCAGTATGCATTGATTCAAAGCATCCAACATTTATTTCAAGAATCCAACTGCAGTTATTCTTTCAATGTATCAATCTGCACTAACTAATTCAATGAAAGCAAGTGATTGCTTGAATTTAATGAGTACAGCGTCTATCCTTCATTCAATTTCTCCACCTTAACTCAATCATTCAATGAAACAAACTGCATTCGTTCTTTCATTGCATCAAACTTCAACCGCAACTTCAATGAAAGAAACGTTTTGCATTGATTCAATGAAACATTGTTAACACAGTCATGTAATGAATCCAACTGCATTTCATTCTTTCATTGAATCAAATTCACTGACTCAATGAATCCAACTACATCTATCAATTCAATGCATAGAGCTTCTCTCACTCAACCATATTCTTTATCTTAATGCCCTCATTCAACGGAACCAACGGCATTCATTGATTCATTGAATCAAACTTCAACCCTAGTTTCAATGATTGAAACTTTACTAATTCATTCATTCTCTTGAACTTAAAACACTTATTCAATGAAACAGAGTGTATTCATTCATTTTTTAATAGAAGCTTCAACGTACAAGCAATTAAAAAACCATTCTTCATTTGTCGAGTGAAACAAACTTAACTCATTCTGTTAATGTATTAACTGCATTCATTCTTTCAATAAAACCAACTGCACTCAATGATCCCAACGGTACCTGATAATTCAATGAACAGTGATTCTATCATTCATTGAATTTCTCGATCTTAAAACACTCATTTGCTGGAACAAACCACGTTCATTCATTCATTCAATCAAACTTCAATCGTCCATTCAATGAACCAATCAGTATTCATCGATTCAGTGAAACAGACTTACCACATTCATTTAAAGAATCCAACTACCGTTATTCTTTCAATGTATCAAACTGCACGTACTAATTCAATGAAAAGAACTGAAGGTGTGAATTGAATAAGTACAGCTTCTGTCGTTCATTCAATTTCTAAACCTTATCTCACTCATTCAAAGAAACAATCTGCATTCATTCCTTCATTGCATCAAACTTCAACCGCAACTTCAATGATTGAAACGTTATTCAATGATTCACTGAAACTTACTTAACACAGTCATGTAATGATTACAATTGCATTTCATTCTTTGATTGAATCAAACCCACCGATTCAAGGCATAAAATTGCATCTGTTAATTCAATGTGTAGAGCTCCTCTCACTCATTCAATTTCTTGAGCTTAAAGCACTCATTCAATGGAACCAACGGCAACCAACCATCAACCTTCGACACTACATTCAATGAATGAAACGTTACTCACTGTACATTGTCTTGAACTTGACACACTCATTCAATGAAACAGACTGTATCCATTCATTCATTAAAAGAAACTTGAATCGTAGCAGCAATGAAACAACCGTTATAAATTTAACAAGTGCAACAAAATTCACTCATTCAGTTAATGAATCGAACCGCATTCAAACTTTCAAAGAAAACAACTACACTCGCCGATTCAATGATACCAATTGCACCTGATAATTCAATGAATACAGCTTCTTTCACTCAATCAAATTCTTTAACCTAATGCACTCATTCAATGGATCCAACGGCATTCATTCATTCATTGAATCAAACTTCACCCCTAGATTCAATGATGAAATGTTACTCATTCATTCATTCTCTTGAACTTAAGACACTCATTCAATGAAACAGAGTGTATTTATCCATTTTTTAAAATAGAAACTTCAATCGTTCAAGCAATGAAACAACCATTATTCATTTGTCAAGTGAAACAAACTTAACTCATTCAGTTGATGAATCTAACTGCATTCATTCTTTCAATAAAAGCAACTGCACTTTCCGAAACAATGATACCAACTGCATCTGATAATGCAATAAATAGAGCTTCTCTCTTTCATCTAATTTCTTTGTCTGAACACACTCATTTGTGGAAACCAACTTCAATCGTACATTCAATAAACGAAGCAGTATTCATTGATTCAATGAAACAGACTTTCCACATTCATTTAAAGCATCCAACAGCACTCATTCTTTCAATATATCAAAACTGCACTTACTAATTCAATGAAAGGAACTGAAGGTGTGAATTCAATAAGTACAGCTTCTGTCGTTCATTCAAATTCTCCATCTTATCACACACATTCAATGAAACAAACTGCATTCATTCCTTCATTGCATCAAACTTCACCAGCACCTTCAGTGAATGAAACGTTATTCATTGATTCAGTCAAACACACGTAACAAAATCATGGAATGAATCCAACTGCATTGCATTATTTCACTGAATCAAAATCACCAATTCAATGAATCCAAATGCATCTGTTAATTCAATGTGCAGAGCTTCACTCACTCATTCAACTTCTTGATCTTACAGCACTCATTCAATCTAAACAATGATTCATTCATTGAATCAAAATTCAACCCTACATTCAATAAATGAAACGTTACTCAATAGTCATTGTCTTGAAATTAACACACTCATTCACTGAAACAGACTGTATTCATTTATTGATATAAACTTCAACCGTACAAGCAATGAAACATCTGTTATTCATTTATCGAATGAAACAACCTTATCGCATTAAGTTAATGAATTTAACTCCATTCATTCCTTCAATGAAACCAACTGCACTGTCCGATTCAATGATACCAACTGCACCTGACAATGCAATTTCTAGATCTTCTCTCATTCATCGAATTTCTCGGTCTGAACACACTCATTTGTTGAAACAAACGGCGTTCATTCATTCATTCAATCAAACTTCAATGAACCAATCAGTATTCATCGATTCAGTGAAACAGACTTACCACATTCATCTAAAGAATCCAACTGCCGTTATTCTTTCAATGTATCAAACTGCACGTACTAATTCAATGAAAGGAACTGAAGGTGTGAATTGAATAAGTACAGCTTCTGTCGTTCATTCAATTTCTAAACCTTATCTCACTCATTCAAAGAAACAATCTGCATTCATTCCTTCATTGCATCAAACTTCAACCGCAACTTCAATGATTGAAACGTTATTCAATGATTCACTGAAACTTACTTAACACAGTCATGTAATGAATACAATTGCATTCCATTCTTTGATTGAATCAAACCCACCGAATCAAGGCATAAAATTGCATCTGTTAATTCAATGTGTAGAGCTCCTCTCACTCATTCAATTTCTTGAGCTTAAAGCATTCATTCAATGGAACCAACGGCAACCAACCATCAACCGTCGACACTACATTCAATGAATGAAACGTTACTCACTGTTCATTGTCTTGAACTTGACACACTCATTCAATGAAACAGACTGTATCCATTCATTTATTAAAAGAAACTTCAACCGTAGCAGCAATGAAACAACCGTTATAAATTTAACAAGTGCAAAAAACTTCACTCATTCAATTAATGAATCGAACCGCATTCAAACTTTCAAAGAAAACAACTACACTCGCCGATTCAATGATACCAATTGCACCTGATAATTCAATGAATACAGCTTCTTTCACTCAATCAAATTCTTTAACTTAATGCACTCATTGAATGGATCCAAAGGCATTCATTCATTCATTTAATCAAACTTCACCCCTAGGTTCAATGATGAAATGTTACTCATTCATTCATTCTCTTGAAGTTAAGACACTCATTCAATGAAACAGAGTGTATTCATCCATTTTTTAAAATACAAACTTCAATCGTTCAAGCAATGACACAACCATTATTCATTTGTCAAGTGAAACAAACTTAACTCATTCAGTTGATGAATCTGACTGAATCTAATCATTCTTTCAATAAAAGCAACTGCACTTTCCGATTCAATGATACCAACGGTACCTGATAATTCAATGAACAGAGTTTCTCTCAATTATTGAATTTCTCGATCTTAACACACTCATTTGCTGAATCAAACGGCGTTCATTCATTAATTCAATCAAACTTCAATCGTACATTCGATAAACGAAGCAGTATGCATTGATTCAAAGCATCCAACATTTATTTAAAGAATCCAACTGCAGTTATTCGTTCAATGTATCAATCTGCACTAACTAATTCAATGAAAGCAAGTGATTGCTTGAATTTAATGAGTACAGCGTCTATCCTTCATTCAATTTCTCCACCTTAACTCAATCATTCAATGAAACAAACTGCATTCGTTCTTTCATTGCATCAAACTTCAACCGCAACTTCAATGAAAGAAACGTTTTGCATTGATTCAATGAAACATTGTTAACACAGTCATGTAATGAATCCAACTGCATTTCATTCTTTCATTGAATCAAATTCACTGACTCAATGAATCCAACTACATCTATCAATTCAATGCATAGAGCTTCTCTCACTCAACCATATTCTTTATCTTAATGCCCTCATTCAACGGAACCAACGGCATTCATTGATTCATTGAATCAAACTTCAACCCTAGTTTCAATGATTGAAACTTTACTAATTCATTCATTCTCTTGAACTTAAAACACTTATTCAATGAAACAGAGTGTATTCATTCATTTTTAATAGAAGCTTCAACGTACAAGCAATTAAAACACCTTTCTTCATTTGTCGAGTGAAACAAGCTTAACTCATTCTGTTAATGTATTAACTGCATTCATTCTTTCAATAAAACCAACTGCACTCAATGATCCCAACGGTACCTGATAATTCAATGAACAGTGATTCTATCATTCACTGAAATTCTCCATCTTAACACACTCAATTGCTGAAACAAACCACGTTCATTCATTCATTCAATCAAACTTCAATCGTCCATTCAATGAACCAATCAGTATTCATCGATTCAGTGAAACAGACTTACCACATTCATTTAAAGAATCCAACTACCGTTATTCTTTCAATGTATCAAACTGCACGTACTAATTCAATGAAAAGAACTGAAGGTGTGAATTGAATAAGTACAGCTTCTGTCGTTCATTCAATTTCTAAACCTTATCTCACTCATTCAAAGAAACAATCTGCATTCATTCCTTCATTGCATCAAACTTCAACCGCAACTTCAATGATTGAAACGTTATTCAATGATTCACTGAAACTTACTTAACACAGTCATGTAATGAATACAATTGCATTTCATTCTTTGATTGAATCAAACCCACCGATTCAAGGCATAAAATTGCATCTGTTAATTCAATGTGTAGAGCTCCTCTCACTCATTCAATTTCTTGAGCTTAAAGCACTCATTCAATGGAACCAACGGCAACCAACCATCAACCTTCGACACTACATTCAATGAATGAAACGTTACTCACTGTACATTGTCTTGAACTTGACACACTCATTCAATGAAACAGACTGTATCCATTCATTCATTAAAAGAAACTTGAATCGTAGCAGCAATGAAACAACCGTTATAAATTTAACAAGTGCAACAAAATTCACTCATTCAGTTAATGAATCGAACCGCATTCAAACTTTCAAAGAAAACAACTACACTCGCCGATTCAATGATACCAATTGCACCTGATAATTCAATGAATACAGCTTCTTTCACTCAATCAAATTCTTTAACCTAATGCACTCATTCAATGGATCCAACGGCATTCATTCATTCATTGAATCAAACTTCACCCCTAGATTCAATGATGAAATGTTACTCATTCATTCATTCATTCTCTTGAACTTAAGACACTCATTCAATGAAACAGAGTGTATTTATCCATTTTTTAAAATAGAAACTTCAATCGTTCAAGCAATGAAACAACCATTATTCATTTGTCAAGTGAAACAAACTTAACTCATTCAGTTGATGAATCTAACTGCATTCATTCTTTCAATAAAAGCAACTGCACTTTCCGATTCAATGATACCAACTGCATCTGATAATGCAATAAATAGAGCTTCTCTCTTTCATCTAATTTCTTTGTCTGAACACACTCATTTGTGGAAACCAACTTCAATCGTACATTCAATAAACGAAGCAGTATTCATTGATTCAATGAAACAGACTTTCCACATTCATTTAAAGCAGCCAACAGCACTTATTCTTTCAATGTATCAAAACTGCACTTACTAATTCAATGAAAGGAACTGAAGGTGTGAATTCAATAAGTACAGCTTTTGTCGTTCATTCAAATTCTCCATCTTATCACACACATTCAATGAAACAAACTGCATTCATTCCTTCATTGCATCAAACTTCACCAGCATCTTCAGTGAATGAAACGTTATTCATTGATTCAGTCAAACACACGTAACAAAATCATGTAATGAATCCAACTGCATTGCAATATTTCACTGAATCAAAATCACCAATTCAATGAATCCAAATGCATCTGTTAATTCAATGTGCAGAGCTTCACTCACTCATTCAACTTCTTGATCTTACAGCACTCATTCAATCTAAACAATGATTCATTCATTGAATCAAAACTCAACCCTACATTCATTAAATGAAACGTTACTCAATAGTCATTGTCTTGAAATTAACACACTCATTCACTGAAACAGACTGTATTCATTTATTGATATAAACTTCAACCGTACAAGCAATGAAACATCTGTTATTCATTTATCGAATGAAACAACCTTATCGCATTAAGTTAATGAATTTAACTCCATTCATTCCTTCAATGAAACCAACTGCACTGTCCGATTCAATGATACCAACTGCACCTGATAATGCAATCAATAGATCTTCTCTCATTCATCGAATTTCTCGGTCTGAACACACTCATTTGTTGAAACAAACGGCGTTCATTCCTTCATTCAATCAAACTTCAATGAACCAATCAGTATTCATCGATTCAGTGAAACAGACTTACCACATTCATTTAAAGAATCCAACTGCCGTTATTCTTTCAATGTATCAAACTGCACGTACTAATTCAATGAAAGGAACTGAAGGTGTGAATTGAATAAGTACAGCTTCTGTCGTTCATTCAATTTCTAAACCTGATCTCACTCATTCAAAGAAACAATCTGCATTCATTCCTTCATTGCATCAAACTTCAACCGCAACTTCAATGATTGAAACGTTATTCAATGATTCACTGAAACTTACTTAACACAGTCATGTAATGAATACAATTGCATTTCATTCTTTGATTGAATCAAACCCACCGATTCAAGGCATAAAATTGCATCTGTTAATTCAATGTGTAGAGCTCCTCTCAATCATTCAATTTCTTGAGCTTAAAGCACTCATTCAATGGAACCAACGGCAACCAACCATCAACCTTCGACACTACATTCAATGAATGAAACGTTAATCACTGTTCATTGTCTTGAACTTGACACACTCATTCAATGAAACAAACTGTATCCATTCATTCATTAAATGAAACTTCAATCGTAGCAGCAATGAAACAACCGTTATAAATTTAACAAGTGCAACAAACTTCACTCATTCAGTTAATGAAGCGAACCGCATTCAAACTTTCAAAGAAAACAACTACACTCGCCGATTCAATGATACCAATTGCACCTGATAATTCAATGAATACAGCTTCTTTCACTCAATCAAATTCTTTAACCTAATGCACTCATTCAATGGATCCAACGGCATTCATTCATTCATTGAATCAAACTTCACCCCTAGATTCAATGATGAAACGTTACTCATTCATACATTCTCTTGAACGTAACACACTCATTCAATGAAACAGACTGTATTCATTCATTTTTTAAATAGAAACTTGAATCGTTCAAGCAATGACACAACCATTATTCATTTGTTAAGTGAAACAAACTTAACTCATTCAGTTAATGAATCTAACTGCATTCATTTTTCAATAAAAGCAACTGCACTTTCCGATTCAATGATACCAACTGCACCTGATAATGCTTCTCTCATTCGTCGAATTTCTCGATCTTAACACACTCATTTGCTGAAACAAACCACGTTCATTCATTCACTCAATGAAACTTCAATCGTGAATTCATTGATTCAATGAAACAGACTTACCACATTCATTGATAGAATCCAACTGCCGTTATTCTTTCAATGTATCAAACTGCACTTACTAATTCAATGAAAGGAACTGAAGGTGTGAATTCAAAATGTTCCGCTTATTGATACCAATGATACCAACTGCACCTGATAATTCAATGAATACAGCTTCTTTCACTCAATCAAATTCTTTAACTTAATGCACTCATTAAATGGATCCAACGGCATTCATTCATTCATTGAATCAAACTTCACCCCTAGATTCAATGATGAAATGTTACTCATTCATTCATTCTCTTGAACTTAAGACACTCATTCAATGAAACAGAGTGTATTCATCCATTTTTTTAAATACAAACTTCAATCGTTCAATCAATGACACAACCATTATTCATTTGTCAAGTGAAACAAACTTAACTCATTCATTTGATGAATCTGACTGAATCTAATCATTCTTTCAATAAAAGCAACTGCACTTTCCGATTCAATGATACCAACGGTACCTGATAATTCAATGAACAGAGCTTCTCTCAATTATTGAATTTCTCGATCTTAACACACTCATTTGCTGAATCAAACGGCGTTCATTCAATAATTCAATCAAACATCAATCGTACATTCGATAAACGAAGCAGTATGCATTGATTCAAAGCATCCAACATTTATTTAAAGAATCCAACTGCAGTTATTCTTTCAATGTATCAATCTGCACTAACTAATTCAATGAAAGCAAGTGATTGCTTGAATTTAATGAGTACAGCGTCTATCCTTCATTCAATTTCTCCACCTTAACTCAATCATTCAATGAAACAAACTGCATTCGTTCTTTCATTGCATCAAACTTCAACCGCAACTTCAATGAAAGAAACGTTTTGCATTGATTCAATGAAACATTGTTAACACGGTCATGTAATGAATCCAACTGCATTTCATTCTTTCATTGAATCAAATTCACTGACTCAATGAATCCAACTACATCTATCAATTCAATGCATAGAGCTTCTCTCAATCAACCATATTTTTTATCTTAATGCCCTCATTCAATGGAATCAACGGCATTTATTCATTCATTGAATCAAACTTCAACCCTAGTTTCAATGATTGAAACTTTACTAATTCATTCATTCTCTTGAACTTAAAACACTTATTCAATGAAACAGAGTGTATTCATTCATTTTTTAATAGAAGCTTCAACGTACAAGCAATTAAAAAACCATTCTTCATTTGTCGAGTGAAACAAACTTAACTCATTCTGTTAATGTATTAACTGCATTCATTCTTTCAATAAAACCAACTGCACTCAATGATCCCAACGGTACCTGATAATTCAATGAACAGTGATTCTATCATTCATTGAATTTCTCGATCTTAAAACACTCATTTGCTGGAACAAACCACGTTCATTCATTCATTCAATCAAACTTCAATCGTCCATTCAATGAACCAATCAGTATTCATCGATTCAGTGAAACAGATTTACCACATTCATTTAAAGAATCCAACTACCGTTATTCTTTCAATGTATCAAACTGCACGTACTAATTCAATGAAAAGAACTGAAGGTGTGAATTGAATAAGTACAGCTTCTGTCGTTCATTCAATTTCTAAACCTTATCTCACTCATTCAAAGAAACAATCTGCATTCATTCCTTCATTGCATCAAACTTCAACCGCAACTTCAATGATTGAAACGTTATTCAATGATTCACTGAAACTTACTTAACACAGTCATGTAATGAATACAATTGCATTTCATTCTTTGATTGAATCAAACCCACCGATTCAAGGCATAAAATTGCATCTGTTAATTCAATGTGTAGAGCTCCTCTCACTCATTCAATTTCTTGAGCTTAAAGCACTCATTCAATGGAACCAACGGCAACCAACCATCAACCTTCGACACTACATTCAATGAATGAAACGTTACTCACTGTACATTGTCTTGAACTTGACACACTCATTCAATGAAACAGACTGTATCCATTCATTCATTAAAAGAAACTTGAATCGTAGCAGCAATGAAACAACCGTTATAAATTTAACAAGTGCAACAAAATTCACTCATTCAGTTAATGAATCGAACCGCATTCAAACTTTCAAAGAAAACAACTACACTCGCCGATTCAATGATACCAATTGCACCTGATAATTCAATGAATACAGCTTCTTTCACTCAATCAAATTCTTTAACCTAATGCACTCATTCAATGGATCCAAAGGCATTCATTCATTCATTGAATCAAACTTCACCCCTAGATTCAATGATGAAATGTTACTCATTCATTCATTCTCTTGAACTTAAGACACTCATTCAATGAAACAGAGTGTATTCATCCATTTTTTAAAATAGAAACTTCAATCGTTCAAGCAATGAAACAACCATTATTCATTTGTCAAGTGAAACAAACTTAACTCATTCAGTTGATGAATCTAACTGCATTCATTCTTTCAATAAAAGCAACTGCACTTTCCGATTCAATGATACCAACTGCATCTGATAATGCAATAAATAGAGCTTCTCTCTTTCATCTAATTTCTTTGTCTGAACACACTCATTTGTGGAAACCAACTTCAATCGTACATTCAATAAACGAAGCAGTATTCATTGATTCAATGAAACAGACTTTCCACATTCATTTAAAGCATCCAACAGCACTCATTCTTTCAATGTATCAAAACTGCACTTACTAATTCAATGAAAGGAACTGAAGGTGTGAATTCAATAAGTACAGCTTCTGTCGTTCATTCAAATTCTCCATCTTATCACACACATTCAATGAAACAAACTGCATTCATTCCTTCATTGCATCAAACTTCACCAGCACCTTCAGTGAATGAAACGTTATTCATTGATTCAGTCAAACACACGTAACAAAATCATGTAATGAATCCAACTGCATTGCATTATTTCACTGAATCAAAATCACCAATTCAATGAATCCAAATGCATCTGTTAATTCAATGTGCAGAGCTTCACTCACTCATTCAACTTCTTGATCTTACAGCACTCATTCAATCTAAACAATGATTCATTCATTGAATCAAAATTCAACCCTACATTCAATAAATGAAACGTTACTCAATAGTCATTGTCTTGAAATTAACACACTCATTCACTGAAACAGACTGTATTCATTTATTGATATAAACTTCAACCGTACAAGCAATGAAACATCTGTTATTCATTTATCGAATGAAACAACCTTATCGCATTAAGTTAATGAATTTAACTCCATTCATTCCTTCAATGAAACCAACTGCACTGTCCGATTCAATGATACCAACTGCACCTGATAATGCAATATATAGATCTTCTCTCATTCATCGAATTTCTCGGTCTGAACACACTCATTTGTTGAAACAAACGGCGTTCATTCATTCATTCATTCAATCAAACTTCAATGAACCAATCAGTATTCATCGATTCAGTGAAACAGACTTACCACATTCATCTAAAGAATCCAACTGCCGTTATTCTTTCAATGTATCAAACTGCACGTACTAATTCAATGAAAGGAACTGAAGGTGTGAATTGAATAAGTACAGCTTCTGTCGTTCATTCAATTTCTAAACCTTATCTCACTCATTCAAAGAAACAATCTGCATTCATTCCTTCATTGCATCAAACTTCAACCGCAACTTCAATGATTGAAACGTTATTCAATGATTCACTGAAACTTACTTAACACAGTCATGTAAAGAATACAATTGCATTTCATTCTTTGATTGAATCAAACCCACCGAATCAAGGCATAAAATTGCATCTGTTAATTCAATGTGTAGAGCTCCTCTCACTCATTCAATTTCTTGAGCTTAAAGCATTCATTCAATGGAACCAACGGCAACCAACCATCAACCGTCGACACTACATTCAATGAATGAAACGTTACTCACTGTTCATTGTCTTGAACTTGACACACTCATTCAATGAAACAGACTGTATCCATTCATTTATTAAAAGAAACTTCAACCGTAGCAGCAATGAAACAACCGTTATAAATTTAACAAGTGCAACAAACTTCACTCATTCAATTAATGAATCGAACCGCATTCAAACTTTCAAAGAAAACAACTACACTCGCCGATTCAATGATACCAATTGCACCTGATAATTCAATAAATACAGCTTCTTTCACTCAATCAAATTCTTTAACTTAATGCACTCATTGAATGGATCCAAAGGCATTCATTCATTCATTTAATCAAACTTCACCCCTAGGTTCAATGATGAAATGTTACTCATTCATTCATTCTCTTGAAGTTAAGACACTCATTCAATGAAACAGAGTGTATTCATCCATTTTTTAAAATACAAACTTCAATCGTTCAAGCAATGACTCAACCATTATTCATTTGTCAAGTGAAACAAACTTAACTCATTCAGTTGATGAATCTGACTGAATCTAATCATTCTTTCAATAAAAGCAACTGCACTTTCCGATTCAATGATACCAACGGTACCTGATAATTCAATGAACAGAGTTTCTCTCAATTATTGAATTTCTCGATCTTAACACACTCATTTGCTGAATCTAACGGCGTTCATTCATTAATTCAATCAAACTTCAATCGTACATTCGATAAACGAAGCAGTATGCATTGATTCAAAGCATCCAACATTTATTTAAAGAATCCAACTGCAGTTATTCGTTCAATGTATCAATCTGCACTAACTAATTCAATGAAAGCAAGTGATTGCTTGAATTTAATGAGTCCAGCGTCTATCCTTCATTCAATTTCTCCACCTTAACTCAATCATTCAATGAAACAAACTGCATTCGTTCTTTCATTGCATCAAACTTCAACCGCAACTTCAATGAAAGAAACGTTTTGCATTGATTCAATGAAACATTGTTAACACAGTCATGTAATGAATCCAACTGCATTTCATTCTTTCATTGAATCAAATTCACTGACTCAATGAATCCAACTACATCTATCAATTCAATGCATAGAGCTTCTCTCACTCAACCATATTCTTTATCTTAATGCCCTCATTCAACGGAACCAACGGCATTCATTGATTCATTGAATCAAACTTCAACCCTAGTTTCAATGATTGAAACTTTACTAATTCATTCGTTCTCTTGAACTTAAAACACTTATTCAATGAAACAGAGTGTATTCATTCATTTTTAATAGAAGCTTCAACGTACAAGCAATTAAAACACCTTTCTTCATTTGTCGAGTGAGATAAACTTAACTCATTCTGTTAATGTATTAACTGCATTCATTCTTTCAATAAAACCAACTGCACTCAATGATCCCAACGGTACCTGATAATTCAATGAACAGTGATTCTATCATTCACTGAAATTCTCCATCTTAACACACTCAATTGCTGAAACAAACCACGTTCATTCATTCATTCAATCAAACTTCAATCGTCCATTCAATAAACAAATCAGTATTCATGGATTCAATGAAACAGACTGACCACATTCATGTAAAGAATCCCACTGATGTAATTCTTTCAATGTATCATACTGCACTTACTAATTCAATAAAAGAAACTCAAGGTTCCTTAAGTACAGGTTAATAAGTACAGCAGACAGCAATTCAATAAGTACAGCTTCTGTCGTTCATTCACTTTCTAAACCTTAACTCACTCATTCAATGAAACAAACTGCATTCATTCCTTCATTTCATCAAACTTCAACCGCAACTTCAATGAATGAAACGTTATTCATTGATTCAGTCAAACACACTTAACACAATCATGTAATGAATCCAACTGCATTTCATTATTTCACTGAATCAAACTCACCGATTCAATGAATCCAAATGCATCTGTTAATTCAATGTGCAGAGCTTCTCTCACTCATTCAATTTCTTGATCTTACAGCACTCATTCAATCTAACCAAGGGCAATTATTCATTCATTGAATCAAACTTCAACCCTACATTCAATAAATGAAACGTTACTCATTCATTCATTCTCTGGAACGTAACGCAGTCATTCAATGAAACAGATTGTATTCATTCATTGATATAAACTTCAATCGTACAAGCAATGAAACAACTGTTAATCAATTATCGAATGTAACAATCTTAACGCAATAAGTTAATGAATCTAACTCCATTCATTCCTTCAATGAAACCAACTGCACTGTATCGAGCTTCTCTCATTCATCGGATTTCTCGGTCTGAACACACTCATTTGTTGAAACAAACGGCGTTCATTCATTCATCCAATCAAACTTCAATCGTGCATTCAATGAACCAATCAGTATTCATTGATTCAATGAAACAGACTTACCACATTCATTTAAAGAATCCAGCTGCCGTTATCCTTTCAATGTATCAAACTGAACTTACTAATTCAATGAAAGGAACTGGAGGTGTGAATTCAACAAGTTCAGCTTATTGATACCAATGATACCAACTGCACCTGATAATTCAATGAATACAGCTTCTTTCACTCATTCAAATTCTTTAACTTAATGCACTCATTCAATGGATCCAACGGCATTCATTCATTCATTGAATCAAACTTCACCCCATACAGAGTGTATTCATTCATTTTTTAATAGAAGCTTCAACGTACAAGCAATTAAAAAACCATTCTTCATTTGTCGAGTGAAACAAACTTTACTCATTCTGTTAATGTATTAACTGCATTCATTCTTTCAATAAAACCAATTGCACTCAATGATCCCAACGGTACCTGATAATTCAATCAACAGTGATTCTAGCATTCATTGAATTTCTCGATCTTAACACACTCATTTGCTGAAACAAACCACGTTCATTCATTCATTCAATCAAACTTCAATCGTCCATTCAATAAACAAATCAGAATTCATGGATTCAATGAAACAGACTGACCACATTCATTTAAAGAATCCCACTGATGTAATTCTTTCAATGTATCATACTGCACTTACTAATTCAATAAAAGAAACTCAAGGTTCCTTAAGTACAGGTTAATAAGTACAGCAGACAGCAATTCAATAAGTACAGCTTCTGTCATTCATTCACTTTCTAAACCTTAACTCACTCATTCAATGAAACAAACTGCATTCATTCCTTCATTTCATCAAACTTCAACCGCAACTTCATTGATTCAGTCAAACACACTTAACACAATCATGGAATGAATCCAACTGCATTTCATTATTTCACTGACTCAAACTCACCGATTCAATGAATCCAAATGCATCTGTTCATTCAATGTGCAGAGCTTCTCTCACTCATTCAATTTCTTGATCTTACAGCACTCATTCAATCTAACCAAGGGCAATCATTCATTCATTGAATCAAACTTCAACCCTACATTCAATAAATGAAACGTTACTCATTCATTCATTCTCTGGAACGTAACGCAGTCATTCAATGAAACAGATTGTATTCATTCATTGATATAAACTTCAATCGTACAAGCAATGAAACAACTGTTAATCAATTATCGAATGTAACAATCTTAACGCAATAAGTTAATGAATCTAACTCCATTCATTCCTTCAATGAAACCAACTGCACTGTCTGATTCAATGATACCAACTGCACCTGATAACGCAATGTATCGAGCTTCTCTCATTCATCGAATTTCTCGATCCGCACACACTCATTTGTTGAAACAAACGGCGTTCATTCATTCATTCAATCAAACTTCAATCGTGCATTCAATGAACCAATCAGTATTCATTGATTCAATGAAACAGACTTACCACATTCATTTAAAGAATCCAGCTGCCGTTATTCTTTCAATGTATCAAACTGAACGTACTAATTCAATGAAAGGAACTGGAGGTGTGAATTCAATAAATACAGCTTATTGATACCAATGATACCAACTGCAGCTGATAATTCAATGAATACAGCTTCTTTCACTCAATCAAGTCCTTTACCTGAATGCACTCGTTCAATGGATCCAACGGCATTCATTCATTCATTGAATCAAACTTCACCCCTAAACAGAGTGTATTCATTCATTTTTTAATAGAAGCTTCAACGTACAGGCAATTAAAACACCTTTCTTCATTTGTCGAGTGAAACAAACTTTACTCATTCTGTTAATGTATTAACTGCATTCATTCTTTCAATAAAACCAATTGCACTCAATGATCCCAACGGTACCTGATAATTCAATGAACAGTGATTCTAGCATTCATTGAATTTCTCGATCTTAACACACTCATTTGCTGAAACAAACCACGTTCATTCATTCATTCAATCAAACTTCAATCGTCCATTCAATAAACAAATCAGAATTCATGGATTCAATGAAACAGACTGACCACATTCATTTGAAGAATCCCACAGATGTAATTCTTTCAATGTATCATACTGCACTTACTAATTCAATAAAAGAAACTCAAGGTTCCTTAAGTACAGGTTAATAAGTACAGCAGACAACAATTCAATAAGTACAGCTTCTGTCGTTCATTCACTTTCTAAACCTTAACTCACTCATTCAATGAAACAAACTGCATTCATTCCTTCATTTCATCAAACTTCAACCGCAACTTCAATGAATGAAACGTTATTCATTGATTCAGTCAAACACACTTAACACAATCATGGAATGAATCCAACTGCATTTCATTATTTCACTGACTCAAACTCACCGATTCAATGAATCCAAATGCATCTGTTCATTCAATGTGCAGAGCTTCTCTCACTCATTCAATTTCTTGATCTTACAGCACTCATTCAATCTAACCAAGGGCAATCATTCATTCATTGAATCAAACTTCAACCCTACATTCAATAAATGAAACGTTACGCATTCATTCATTCTCTGGAACGTAACGCAGTCATTCAATGAAACAGATTGTATTCATTCATTGATATAAACTTCAATCGTACAAGCAATGAAACAACTGTTAATCAATTATCGAATGTAACAATCTTAACGCAATAAGTTAATGAATCTAACTCCATTCATTCCTTCAATGAAACCAACTGCACTGTCTGATTCAATGATACCAACTGCACCTGATAACGCAATGTATCGAGCTTCTCTCATTCATCGAATTTCTCGGTCCGCACACACTCATTTGTTGAAACAAACGGCGTTCATTCATTCATTCAATCAAACTTCAATCGTGCATTCAATGAACCAATCAGTATTCATTGATTCAATGAAACAGACTTACCACATTCATTTAAAGAATCCAGCTGCCGTTATTCTTTCAATGTATCAAACTGAACGTACTAATTCAATGAAAGGAACTGGAGGTGTGAATTCAATAAATACAGCTTATTGATACCAATGATACCAACTGCAGCTGATAATTCAATGAATACAGCTTCTTTCACTCAATCAAGTCCTTTACCTGAATGCACTCGTTCAATGGATCCAACGGCATTCATTCATTCATTGAATCAAACTTCACCCCTAAACAGAGTGTATTCATTCATTTTTTAATAGAAGCTTCAACGTACAGGCAATTAAAACACCTTTCTTCATTTGTCGAGTGAAACAAACTTTACTCATTCTGTTAATGTATTAACTGCATTCATTCTTTCAATAAAACCAATTGCACTCAATGATCCCAACGGTACCTGATAATTCAATCAACAGTGATTCTAGCATTCATTGAATTTCTCGATCTTAACACACTCATTTGCTGAAACAAACCACGTTCATTCATTCATTCAATCAAACTTCAATCGTCCATTCAATAAACAAATCAGAATTCATGGATTCAATGAAACAGACTGACCACATTCATTTAAAGAATCCCACTGATGTAATTCTTTCAATGTATCATACTGCACTTACTAATTCAATAAAAGAAACTCAAGGTTCCTTATGTACAGGTTAATAAGTACAGCAGACAGCAATTCAATAAGTACAGCTTCTGTCGTTCATTCACTTTCTAAACCTTAACTCACTCATTCAATGAAACAAACTGCATTCATTCCTTCATTTCATCAAACTTCAACCGCAACTTCAATGAATGAAACGTTATTCATTGATTCAGTCAAACACACTTAACACAATCATGGAATGAATCCAACTGCATTTCATTATTTCACTGACTCAAACTCACCGATTCAATGAATCCAAATGCATCTGTTCATTCAATGTGCAGAGCTTCTCTCACTCATTCAATTTCTTGATCTTACAGCACTCATTCAATCTAACCAAGGGCAATCATTCATTCATTGAATCAAACTTCAACCCTACATTCAATAAATGAAACGTTACGCATTCATTCACTCTCTGGAACGTAACGCAGTCATTCAATGAAACAGATTGTATTCATTCATTGATATAAACTTCAATCGTACAAGCAATGAAACAACTGTTAATCAATTATCGAATGTAACAATCTTAACGCAATAAGTTAATGAATCTAACTCCATTCATTCCTTCAATGAAACCAACTGCACTGTCCGATTCAATGATACCAACTGCACCTGATAATGCAATATATAGATCTTCTCTCATTCATCGAATTTCTCGATCTTAACACACTCATTTGCTGAAACAAACGGCGTTCATTCATTCATTCAATCAAACTTCAATCGTCCATTCAATGAACCAATCTGTATTCATCGATTCAGTGAAACAGACTTACCACATTCATTTAAAGAATCCAACTGCCGTTATTCTTTCAATGTATCAAACTGCACGTACTAATTCAATGAAAAGAACAGAAGGTGTGAATTGAATAAGTACAGCTTCTGTCGTTCATTCAATTTCTAAACCTTATCTCACTCATTCAAAGAAACAATCTGCATTCATTCCTTCATTGCATCAAACTTCAACCGCAACTTCAATGATTGAAACGTTATTCAATGATTCACTGAAACTTACTTAACACAGTCATGTAATGAATACAATTGCATTTCATTCTTTGATTGAATCAAACCCACCGATTCAAGGCGTAAAATTGCATCTGTTAATTCAATGTGTAGAGCTCCTCTCACTCATTCAATTTCTTGAGCTTAAAGCATTCATTCAATGGAACCAACGGCAACCAACCATCAACCTTCGACACTACATTCAATGAATGAAACGTTACTCACTGTTCATTGTCTTGAACTTGACACACTCATTCAATGAAACAGACTGTATCCGTTCATTTATTAAAAGAAACTTTAACCGTAGCAGCAATGAAACAACCGTTATAAATTTAACAAGTGCAACAAACTTCACTCATTCAATTAATGAATCGAACCGCATTCAAACTTTCAATGATAACAACTACACTCGCCGATTCAATGATACCAATTGCACCTGATAATTCAATGAATACAGCTTCTTTCACTCAATCAAATTCTTTAACTTAATGCACTCATTGAATGGATCCAAAGGCATTCATTCATTCATTTAATCAAACTTCACCCCTAGATTCAATGATGAAATGTTACTCATTCATTCATTCTCTTGAACGTAAGACACTCATTCAATGAAACAGAGTGTATTCATCCATTTTTTAAAATACAAACTTCAATCGTTCAAGCAATGACACAACCATTATTCATTTGTCAAGTGAAACAAACTTAACTCATTCAGTTGATGAATCTGACTGAATCTAATCATTCTTTCAATAAAAGCAACTGCACTTTCCGATTCAATGATACCAACGGTACCTGATAATTCAATGAACAGAGCTTCTCTCAATTATTGAATTTCTCGATCTTAACACACTCATTTGCTGAATCAAACGGCGTTCATTCATTAATTCAATCAAACTTCAATCGTACATTCGATAAACGAAGCAGTATGCATTGATTCAAAGCATCCAACATTTATTTAAACAATCCAACTGCAGTTATTCTTTCAATGTATCAATCTGCACTAACTAATTCAATGAAAGCAAGTGATTGCTTGAATTTAATGAGTACAGCGTCTATCCTTCATTCAATTTCTCCACCTTAACTCAATCATTCAATGAAACAAACTGCATTCGTTCTTTCATTGCATCAAACTTCAACCGCAACTTCAATGAAAGAAACGTTTTGCATTGATTCAATGAAACATTGTTAACACAGTCATGTAATGAATCCAACTGCATTTCATTCTTTCATTGAATCAAATTCACTGACTCAATGAATCCAACTACATCTATCAATTCAATGCATAGAGCTTCTCTCACTCAACCATATTCTTTATCTTAATGCCCTCATTCAACGGAACCAACGGCATTTATTCATTCATTGAATCAAACTTCAACCCTAGTTTCAATGATTGAAACTTTACTAATTCATTCATTCTCTTGAACTTAAAACACTTATTCAATGAAACAGAGTGTATTCATTCATTTTTAACAGAAGCTTCAACGTACAAGCAATTAAAACACCTTTCTTCATTTGTCGAGTGAAACAAGCTTAACTCATTCAGTTAATGTATTAACTGCATTCATTCTTTCAATAAAACCAACTGCACTCAATGATCCCAACGATACCTGATAATTCAATGAACAGTGATTCTATCATTCACTGAATTTCTCCATCTTAACACACTCAATTGCTGAAACAAACCACGTTCATTCATTCATTCAATCAAACTTCAATCGTCCATTCAATAAACAAATCAGTATTCATGGATTCAATGAAACAGACTGACCACATTCATGTAAAGAATCCCACTGATGTAATTCTTTCAATGTATCATACTGCACTTACTAATTCAATAAAAGAAACTCAAGGTTCCTGAAGTACAGGTTAATAAGTACAGCACACAGCAATTCAATAAGTACAGCTTCTGTCGTTCATTCACTTTCTAAACCTTAACTCACTCATTCAATGAAACAAACTGCATTCATTCCTTCATTTCATCAAACTTCAACCGCAACTTCAATGAATGAAACGTTATTCATTGATTCAGTCAAACACACTTAACACAATCATGTAATGAATCCAACTGCATTTCATTATTTCACTGAATCAAACTCACCGATTCAATGAATCCAAATGCATCTGTTAATTCAATGTGCAGAGCTTCTCTCACTCATTCAATTTCTTGATCTTACAGCACTCATTCAATCTAACCAAGGGCAATTATTCATTCATTGAATCAAACTTCAACCCTACATTCAATAAATGAAACGTTACTCATTCATTCATTCTCTGGAACGTAACGCAGTCATTCAATGAAACAGATGGTATTCATTCATTGATATAAACTTCAATCGTACAAGCAATGAAACAACTGTTAATCAATTATCGAATGTAAAAATCTTAACGCAATAAGTTAATGAATCTAACTCCATTCATTCCTTCAATGAAACCAACTGCACTGTCTGATTCAATGATACCAACTGCACCTGATAATGCTTCTCTCATTCATCGAATTTCTCGATCTTAACACACTCATTTGCTGAAACAAACCACGTTCATTCATTCATTCAATGAAACTTCAATCGTGAATTCATTGATTCAATGAAACAGACTTACCACATTCATTTAAAGAATCCAGCTGCCATTATTCTTTCAATGTATCAAACTGAACTTACTAATTCAATGAAAGGAACTGGAGGTGTGAATTCAATAAGTACAGCTTATTGATACCAATGATACCAACTGCACCTGATAATTCAATGAATACAGCTTCTTTCACTCAATCAAATTCTTTACCTGAATGCACTCATTCAATGGATCCAACGGCATTCATTCATTCATTGACTCAAACTTCACGCCTAGATTCAATGACGAAAAGTTACTCCTTCATTCATTCTCTTGAACGTAACACACTCATTCAATGAAACAGAGTGCATTCATTCATGTTTTAAATAGAGACTTCAATCGTTCAAGCAATGAAACAACCATTATTCATTTGTCAAGTGAAACAAACTTAACTCATTCAGTTGATGAATATAACTGCATTCATTCTTTCAATAAAAGCAACTGCACTTTCCGATTCAATGAAACCAACTGCATCGGATAATGCAATAAATAGAGCTTCTCTCATTCAGCGAATTTCTTTGTCTGAACACACTCATTTGTGGAAACAAACTTCAATCGTACATTCAATAAACGAAGCAGTATTCATTGATTCAATGAAACAGACTTCCCACATTCATTTAAAGCATCCAACAGCACTCATTCTTTCAATGTATCAAAACTGCACTTACTAATTCAATGAAAGGAACTGAAGGTGTGAATTCAATAAGTACAGCTTCTGTCGTTCATTCAAATTCTCCATCTTATCTCACACATTCAATGAAACAAACTGCATTCATTCCTTCATTGCATCAAACTTCAACAGCAACTTCAGTGTTATTCATTGATTCAGTCAAACACACGTAACAAAATCATGTAGTGAATCCAACTGCATTGCATTATTTCACTGAATCAAAATCACCAATTCAATGAATCCAAATGCATCTGTTAATTCAATGTGCAGAGCTTCTCTCACTCATTCAATTTCTTGATCTTACAGCACTCATTCAATCTAACCAAGGGCAATCATTCATTCATTGAATCAAACTTCAACCCTACATTCAATAAATGAAACGTTACTCATTCATTCATTCTCTGGAACTTAACGCAGTCATTCAATGAAACAGACTGTATTCATTCATTGATATAAACTTCAATCGTACAAGCAATGAAACAACTGTTAATCAATTATCGAATGTAACAATCTTAACGCAATAAGTTAATGAATCTAACTCCATTCATTCCTTCAATGAAACCAACTGCACTGTCTGATTCAATGATACCAACTGCACCTGATAACGCAATGTATCGAGCTTCTCTCATTCATCGAATTTCTCGGTCCGCACACACTCATTTGTTGAAACAAACGGCGTTCATTCATTTATTCAATCAAACTTCAATCGTGCATTCAATGAACCAATCAGTATTCATTGATTCAATGAAACAGACTTACCACATTCATTTAAAGAATCCAGCTGCCGTTATTCTTTCAATGTATCAAACTGAACGTACTAATTCAATGAAAGGAACTGGAGGTGTGAATTCAATAAATACAGCTTATTGATACCAATGATACCAACTGCACCTGATAATTCAATGAATACAGCTTCTTTCACTCAATCAAATTCTTTAACTTAATGCACTCATTCAATGGATCCAACGGCATTCATTCATTCATTGAATCAAACTTCACCCCTAAACAGAGTGTATTCATTCATTTTTTAATAGAAGCTTCAACGTACAAGCAATTAAAAAACCATTCTTCATTTGCCGAGTGAAACAAACTTAACTCATTCTGTTAATGTATTAACTGCATTCATTCTTTCAATAAAACCAACTGCACTCAATGATCCCAACGGTACCTGATAATTCAATGAACAGTGATTCTATCATTCATTGAATTTCTCGATCTTAAAACACTCATTTGCTGGAACAAACCACGTTCATTCATTCATTCAATCAAACTTCATTCGTCCATTCAATGAACCAATCAGTATTCATCGATTCAGTGAAATAGACTTACCACATTCATTTAAAGAATCCAACTGCCGTTATTCTTTCAATGTATCAAACTGCACGTACTAATTCAATGAAAAGAACTGAAGGTGTGAAGTGAATAAGTACAGCTTCTGTCGTTCATTCAATTTCTAAACCTTATCTCACTCATTCAAAGAAACAATCTGCATTCATTCCTTCATTGCATCAAACTTCAACCGCAACTTCAATGATTGAAACGTTATTCAATGATTCACTGAAACTTACTTAACACAGTCATGTAATGAATACAATTGCATTTCATTCTTTGATTGAATCAAACCCACCGATTCAAGGCATAAAATTGCATCTGTTAATTCAATGTGTAGAGCTCCTCTCACTCATTCAATTTCTTGAGCTTAAAGCACTCATTCAATGGAACCAACGGCAACCAACCATCAACCTTCGACACTACATTCAATGAATGAAACGTTACTCACTGTACATTGTCTTGAACTTGACACACTCATTCAATGAAACAGACTGTATCCATTCATTCATTAAAAGAAACTTGAATCGTAGCAGCAATGAAACAACCGTTATAAATTTAACAAGTGCAACAAAATTCACTCATTCAGTTAATGAATCGAACCGCATTCAAACTTTCAAAGAAAACAACTACACTCGCCGATTCAATGATACCAATTGCACCTGATAATTCAATGAATACAGCTTCTTCACTCAATCAAATTCTTTAACCTAATGCACTCATTCAATAGATCCAACGGCATTCATTCATTCATTGAATGAAACTTCACCCCGAGATTCAATGATGAAATGTTACTCATTCATTCATTCTCTTGAACTTAAGACACTCATTCAATGAAACAGAGTGTATTCATCCATTTTTTTAAATAGAAACTTCAATCGTTCAAGCAATGAAACAACCATTATTCATTTGTCAAGTGAAACAAACTTAACTCATTCAGTTGATGAATCTAACTGCATTCATTCTTTCAATAAAAGCAACTGCACTTTCCGATTCAATGATACCAACTGCATCTGATAATGCAATAAATAGAGCTTCTCTCTTTCATCTAATTTCTTTGTCTGAACACACTCACTTGTGGAAACCAACTTCAATCGTACATTCAATAAACGAAGCAGTATTCATTGATTCAATGAAACAGACTTTCCACATTCATTTAAAGCATCCAACAGCACTCATTCTTTCAATGTATCAAAACTGCACTTACTAATTCAACGAAAGGAACTGAAGGTGTGAATTCAATACGTACAGCTTCTGTCGTTCATTCAAATTCTCCATCTTATCACACACATTCAATGAAACAAACTGCATTCATTCCTTCATTGCATCAAACTTCACCAGCACCTTCAGTGAATGAAACGTTATTCATTGATTCAGTCAAACACACGTAACAAAATCATGTAATGAATCCAACTGCATTGCATTATTTCACTGAATCAAAATCACCAATTCAATGAATCCAAATGCATCTGTTAATTCAATGTGCAGAGCTTCACTCACTCATTCAACTTCTTGATCTTACAGCACTCATTCAATCTAAACAATGATTCATTCATTGAATCAAAATTCAACCCTACATTCAATAAATGAAAAGTTACTCAATAGTCATTGTCTTGAAATTAACACACTCATTCAATTGAACAGACTGTATTCATTTATTGATATAAACTTCAACCGTACAAGCAATGAAACATCTGTTATTCATTTATCGAATGAAACAACCTTATTGCATTAAGTTAATGAATTTAACTCCATTCATTCCTTCAAAGCAACCAACTGCACTGTCCGATTCAATGATACCAACTGCACCTGATAATGCAATATATAGATCTTCTCTCATTCATCGAATTTCTCGGTCTGAACACACTCATTTGTTGAAACAAACGGCGTTCATTCATTCATTCAATCAAACTTCAATGAACCAATCAGTATTCATCGATTCAGTGAAACAGACTTACCACATTCATTTAAAGAATCCAACTGCCGTTATTCTTTCAATGTATCGAACTGCACGTACTAATTCAATGAAAGGAACTGAAGGTGTGAATTGAATAAGTACAGCTTCTGTCGTTCATTCAATTTCTAAACCTTATCTCACTCATTCAAAGAAACAATCTGCATTCATTCCTTCATTGCATCAAACTTCAACCGCAACTTCAATGATTGAAACGTTATTCAATGATTCACTGAAACTTACTTAACACAGTCATGTAATGAATACAATTGCATTTCATTCTTTGATTGAATCAAACCCACCGATTCAAGGCGTAAAATTGCATCTGTTAATTCAATGTGTAGAGCTCCTCTCACTCATTCAATTTCTTGAGCTTAAAGCACTCATTCAATGGAACCAACGGCAACCAACCATCAACCTTCGACACTACATTCAATGAATGAAACGTTACTCACTGTTCATTGTCTTGAACTTGACGCACTCATTCAATGAAACAGACTGTATCCATTCATTCATTAAAAGAAACTTCAATCGTAGCAGCAATGAAACAACCGTTATAAATTTAACAAGTGCAACAAACTTCACTCATTCAGTTAATGAATCGAACCGCATTCAAACTTTCAAAGAAAACAACTACACTCGCCGATTCAATGATACCAATTGCACCTGCTAATTCAATGAATACAGCTTCTTTCACTCAATCAAATTCTTTAACCTAATGCACTCATTCAATCGATCCAACGGCATTCATTCATTCATTGAATCAAATTTCACCACTAGATTCAATGATGAAACGTTACTCATTCATACATTCTCTTGAACGTAACACACTCATTCAATGAAACAGAGTGTATTCATCCATTTTTTAAATAGAAACTCATTCAGTTGATGAATCTGACTGAATCTAATCATTCTTTCAATAAAACAACTGCACTTTCCTATTCAATGATACCAACGGTACCTGATAATTCGATGAACAGAGCTTCTCTCAATTATTGAATTTCTCGGTCTTAACACACTCATTTGCTGAATCAAACGGCGTTCATTCATTAATTCAATCAAACTTCAATCGTGCATTCGATAAACGAAGCAGTATGCATTGATTCAAAGCATCCAAGATTTATTTAAAGAATCCAACTGCAGTTATTCTTTCAATGTATCAATCTGCACTAACTAATTCAATGAAAGCAAGTGATTGCTTGAATTTAATGAGTACAGCGTCTATCCTTCATTCAATTTCTCCACCTTAACTCAATCATTCAATGAAACAAACTGCATTCGTTCTTTCATTGCATCAAACTTCAACCGCAACTTCAATGAAAGAAACGTTTTGCATTGATTCAATGAAACATTGTTAACACAGTCATGTAATGAATCCAACTGCATTTCATTCTTTCATTGAATCAAATTTACTGACTCAATGAATCCAACTACATCTATCAATTCAATGCATAGAGCTTCTCTCACTCAACCATATTCTTTATCTTAACGCCCTCATTCAACGGAACCAACGGCATTCATTCATTCATTGAATCAAACTTCAACCCTAGTTTCAATGATTGAAACTTTACTAATTCATTCATTCTCTTGAACTTAAAACACTTATTCAATGAAACAGAGTGTATTCATTCATTTTTTAATAGAAGCTTCAACGTACAAGCAATTAAAAAACCATTCTTCATTTGTCGAGTGAAACAAACTTAACTCATTCTGTTAATGTATTAACAGCATTCAATAAAACCAACTGCACTCAATGATCCCAACGGTACCTGATAATTCAGTGAACAGTGATTCTATCATTCATTGAATTTCTCGATCTTAACACACTCATTTGCTGAAACAAACCACGTGCATTCATTCATTCAATCAAACTTCAATCGTCCATTCAATAAACAAATCAGTATTCATGGATTCAATGAAACAGACTGACCACATTCATTTAAAGAATCCCACTGATGTAATTCTTTCAATGTATCATACTGCACTTACTAATTCAATAAAAGAAACTCAAGGTTCCTTAAGTACAGGTTAATAAGTACAGCAGACAGCAATTCAATAAGTACAGCTTCTGTCGTTCATTCACTTTCTAAACCTTAACTCACTCATTCAATGAAACAAACTGCATTCATTCCTTCATTTCATCAAACTTCAACCGCAACTTCAATGAATGAAACGTTATTCATTGATTCCGTCAAACACACTTAACACAATCATGTAATGAATCCAACTGAATCAAACTCACCGATTCAATGAATCCAAATGCATCTGTTAATTCAATGTGCAGAGCTTCTCTCACTCATTCAATTTCTTGATCTTACAGCACTCATTCAATCTAACCAAGGGTAATCATTCATTCATTGAATCAAACTTCAACCCTACATTTAATAAACGGAACGTTACTCATTCATTCATTCTCTGGAACTTAACACACTCATTCAATGAAACAGACTGTATTCATTCATTGATATAAACTTCAATCGTACAAGCAATGAAACAACTGTTAATCAATTATCGAAAGTAACAATCTGAACGCAATAAGTTAATGAATCCAACTCCATTCATTCCTTCAATGAAACCAACTGCACTGTCTGATTCAGAGATACCAACTGCACCTGATAATGCTTCTCTCATTCGTCGAAATTCTCGATCTTAACACACTCATTTGCTGAAACAAACCACGTTCGTTCATTCATTCAATGAAACTTCAATCGTGAATTCATTGATTCAATGAAACAGACTTACCACATTCATTTAAAGAATCCAGCTGCCGTTATTCTTTCAATGTATCAAACTGAACTTACTAATTCAATGAAAGGAACTGGAGGTGTGAATTCAATAAGTACAGCTTATTGATACCAATGATACCAACTGCATCTGATAATTCAATGAATACAGCTGTTTTCACTCAATCAAATTCTTTAACTGAATGCACTCATTCAATGGATCCAACGGCATTCATTCATTCATTGACTCAAACTTCACCCCTAGATTCAATGATGAAAAGTTACTCATTCATTCATTCTCTTGAACTTAACACACTCATTCAATGAAACAGAGTGTATTCATCCATTTTTTAAATAGAAACTTCAATCGTTCAAGCAATGAAACAACCATTATTCATTTGTCAAGTGAAACAAACTTAACTCATTCAGTTGATGAATCTAACTGCATTCATTCTTTCAATAAAAGCAACTGCACTTTCCGATTCAATGATACCAACGGTACCTGATAATTCAATGAACAGAGCTTCTCTCAATTATTGAATTTCTCGATCTTAACACACTCATTTGCTGAATCAAACGGCGTTCGTTCATTAATTCAATCAAACTTCAATCGTTCATTCGATAAACGAAGCAGTATTCATTGATTCAAAGCATCCAAGATTTATTTAAAGAATCCAACTGCAGGTATTCTTTCAATGTATCAATCTGCACTAACTAATTCAATGAAAGCAAGTGATTGCTTGAATTTCATGAGTACAGCGTCTATCCTTCATTCAATTTCTCCACCTTAACTCAATCATTCAATGAAACAAACTGCATTCATTCTTTCATTGCATCAAACTTCAACCGCAACTACGTTTTGCATTGATTCAATGAAACATTGTTAACACAGTCATTTAATGAATCCAACTGCATTTCATTCTTTCATTGAATCAAATTCACTGACTCAATGATTCCAACTACATCTATCAATTCAATGCATAGAGCTTCTCTCACTCAACCATATTCTTTATCTTAATGCCCTCATTCAACGGAACCAACGGCATTCATTCATTCATTGAATCAAACTTCAACCCTAGTTTCAATGATTGAAACTTTACTAATTCATTCATTCTCTTGCACTTAAAACACTTATTCAATGAAACAGAGTGTATTCATTCATTTTTAAATAGAAGCTTCAACGTACAAGCAATTAAAAAACCATTCTTCATTTGTCGAGTGAAACAAACTTAACTCATTCTGTTAATGTATTAACTGCATACATTAAAACCAACTGCACTCAGTGATCCCAACTGTACCTGATAATTCAATGAACAGTGATTCTATCATTCATTGAATTACTCGATCTTAACACACTCATTTGCTGAAACAAACAACGTTCATTCATTCATTCAATCAAACTTCAATCGTCCATTCAATAAACAAATCAGTATTCATGTATTCAATGAAACAGACTGACCACATTCATTTAAAGAATCCCACTGATGTAATTCTTTCAATGTATCATACTGCACTTACTAATTCAATAAAAGAAACTCAAGGTTCCTTAAGTACAGGTTAATAAGTACAGCAGACAACAATTCAATAAGTACAGCTTCTGTCGTTCATTCACTTTCTAAACCTTAACTCACTCATTCAATGAAACAAACTGCATTCATTCCTTCATATCATCAAACTTCAACCGCAACTTCAATGAATGAAACGTTATTCATTGATTCCGTCAAACATACTTAACACAATCATGTAATGAATCCAACTGAATCAAACTCACCGATTCAATGAATCCAAATGCATCTGTTAATTCAATGTGCAGAGCTTCTCTCACTCATTCAATTTCTTGAGCTTAAAGCACTCAATCAATGGAACCAACGGCAACCAACCATCAACCTTCGACACTACATTCAATGAATGAAACGTTACTCACTGTTCATTGTCTTGAACTTGACACACTCATTCAATGAAACAGACTGTATCCATTCATTCATTAAAAGAAACTTCAATCGTAGCAGCAATGAAACAACCGTTATAAATTTAACAAGTGCAACAAACTTCACTCATTCAGTTAAAGAATCGAACCGCATTCAAACTTTCAAAGAAAACAACTACACTCGCCGATTCAATGATACCAATTGCACCTGATAATTCAATGAATACAGCTTCTTTCACTCAATCAAATTCTTTAACTTAATGCACTCATTAAATGGATCCAACGGCATTCATTCATTCATTGAATCAAACTTCACCCCTAGATTCAATGATGAAATGTTACTCATTCATTCATTCTCTTGAACTTAAGACACTCATTCAATGAAACAGAGTGTATTCATCCATCTTTTTAAATAGAAACTTCAATCGTTCAAGCAATGAAACAACCATTATTCATTTGTCAAGTGAAACAAACTTAACTCATTCAGTTGATGAATCTAACTGCATTCATTCTTTCAATAAAAGCAACTGCACTTTCCGATTCAATGATACCAACGGTACCTGATAATTCAATGAACAGAGCTTCTCTCAATTATTGAATTTCTCGGTCTTAACACACTCATTTGCTGAATCAAACGGCGTTCATTCATTAATTCAATCAAACTTCAATCGTACATTCGATAAACGAAGCAGTATGCATTGATTCAAAGCATCCAACATTTATTTAAAGAATCCAACTGCAGTTATTCTTTCAATGTATCAATCTGCACTAACTAATTCAATGAAAGCAAGTGATTGCTTGAATTTAATGAGTACAGCGTCTAATCCTTCATTCAATTTCTCCACCTTAACTCAATCATTCAATGAAACAAACTGCATTCATTCTTTCATTGCATCAAACTTCAACCGCAACTTCAATGAAAGAAACGTTTTGCATTGATTCAATGAAACATTGTTAACACAGTCATGTAATGAATCCAACTGCATTTCATTCTTTCATTGAATCAAATTCACTGACTCAATGAATCCAACTACATCTATCAATTCAATGCATAGAGCTTCTCTCACTCAACCATATTCTTTATCTTAATGCCCTCATTCAACGGAACCAACGGCATTCATTCATTCATTGAATCAAACTTCAACCCTAGTTTCAATGATTGAAACTTTACTAATTCATTCATTCTCTTGAACTTAAAACACTTATTCAATGAAACAGAGTGTATTCATTCATTTTTTAATAGAAGCTTCAACGTACAAGCAATTAAAAAACTATTCTTCATTGGTAGAGTGAAACAAACTTAACTCATTCTGTTAATGTATTAACTGCATTCAATAAAACCAACTGCACTCAATGATCCCAAAGGTACCTGATAATTCAGTGAACAGTGATTCTATCATTCATTGAATTTCTCGATCTTAACACACTCATTTGCTGAAACAAACCACGTGCATTCATTCATTCAATCAAACTTCAATCGTCCATTCAATAAACAAATCAGTATTCATGGATTCAATGAAACAGACTGAACACATTCATTTAAAGAATCCCACTCATGTAATTCTTTCAATGTATCATACTGCACTTATTAATTCAATAAAAGAAACTCAAGGTTCCTTATGTACAGGTTAATAAGTGCAGTAGACAGCAATTCAATAAGTACAGCTTCTGTCATTCATTCACTTTCTAAACCTTAACTCACTCATTCAATGAAACAAACTGCATTCATTCCTTCATTTCATCAAACTTCAACCGCAACTTCAATGAATGAAACGTTATTCATTGATTCAGTCAAACACACTTAACACAATTATGCAATGAATCCAACTGCATTTCATTATTTCACTGAATCAAACTCACCGATTCAATGAATCCAAATGCATCTGTTAATTCAATGTGCAGAGCTTCTCTCACTCATTCAATTTCTTGATCTTACAGCACTCATTCAATCTAACCAAGGGCAATCATTCATTCATTGAATCAAACTTCAAACTTACATTCAATAAATGAAACGTTACTCATTCATTCATTCTCTGGAACTTAACACACTCATTCAATGAAACAGACTGTATTCATTCATTGATATAAACTTCAATCGTACAAGCAATGAAACAACTGTTAATCAATTATCGAAAGTAACAATCTGAACGCAATAAGTTAATGAATCCAACTCCATTCATTCCTTCAATGAAACCAACTGCACTGTCTGATTCAATGATACCAACTGCACCTGATAATGCTTCTCTCATTCGTCGAATTTCTCGATCTTAACACACTCATTTGCTGAAACAAACCACGTTCATTCATTCATTCAATGAAACTTCAATCGTGAATTCATTGATTCAATGAAACAGACTTACCACATTCATTTAAAGAATCCAGCTGCCGTTATTCTTTCAATGTATCAAACTGAACTTACTAATTCAATGAAAGGAACTGGAGGTGTGAATTCAATAATTACAGCTTATTGATACCAATGATACCAACTGCACCTGATAATTCAATGAATACAGCTTCTTTCACTCAATCAAATTCTTTAACTGAATGCAATCATTCAATGGATCCAACGGCATTCATTCATTCATTGACTCAAACTTCACCCCTAGATTCAATGATTAAAAGTAACTCATTCATTCATTCTCTTGAACTTAACACACTCATTCAATGAAACAGAGTGCATTAATTCATGTTTTAAATAGAAACTTCAATCGTTCAAGCAATGAAACAACCATTATTCATTTGTCAAGTGAAACAAACTTAACTCATTCAGTTGATGAATCTAACTGCATTCATTCTTTCAATAAAAGCAACTGCACTTTCCGATTCAATGATACCAACTGCATCTGATAATGCAATAAATAGAGCTTCTCTCATTCATCGAATTTCTTTGTCTGAACACACTCATTTGTGGAAACAAACTTCAATCGTACATTCAATAAACGAAGCAGTATTCATTGATTCAATGAAACAGACTTCCCACATTCATTTAAAGCATCCAACAGCACTCATTCTTTCAATGTATCAAAACTGCACTTATTAATTCAATGAAAGGAACTGAAGGTTTGAATTCAATAAGTACAGCTTCTGTCGTTCATTCAAATTCTCCATCTTATCTCACACATTCAATGAAACAAACTGCATTCATTCCTTCATTGCATCAAACTTCAACAGCAACTTCAGTGAATGAAACGTTATTCATTGATTCAGTCAAACACACGTAACAAAATCATGTAATGAATCCAACTGCATTGCAATATTTCACTGAATCAAAATCACCAATTCAATGAATCCAAATGCATCTGTTAATTCAATGTGCAGAGCTTCTCTCACTCATTCAATTTCTTGATCTTACAGCACTCATTCAATCTAAACAATGATTCATTCATTGAATCAAAATTCAACCCTACATTCAATAAATGAAACGTTACTCAATGAGTCATTGTCTTGAAATTAACACACTCATTCAATGAAACAGACTGTATTCATTTATTGATATAAACTTCAACCGTACAAGCAATGAAACATCTGTTATTCATTTAACGAATGAAACAACCTTATCGCATTAAGTTAATGAATTTAACTCCATTCATTCCTTCAATGAAACCAACTGCACTGTCCGATTCAATGATACCAACTGCACCTGATAATGCAATCAATAGATCTTCTCTTATTCATCGAATTTCTCGGTCTGAACACACTCATTTGTTGAAACAAACGGCGTTCATTCATTCATTCATTCAATCAAACTTCAATGAACCAATCAGTATTCATCGATTCAGTGAAACAGACTTACCACATTCATTTAAAGAATCCAACTGCCGTTATTCTTTCAATGTATCAAACTGCACATACTAATTCAATGAAAGGAACTGAAGGTGTGAAGTGAATAAGTACAGCTTCTGTCGTTCATTCAATTTCTAAACCTTATCTCACTCATTCAAAGAAACAATCTGCATTCATTCCTTCATTGCATCAAACTTCAACCGCAACTTCAATGATGGAAACGTTATTCAATGATTCAGAAACTTACTTAACACAGTCATGTAATGAATACAATTGCATTTCATTCTTTGATTGAATCAAATCCACGGATTCAAGGCATAAAATTGCATCTGTTAATTCAATGTGTAGAGCTCCTCTCACTCATTCAATTTCTTGAGCTTAAAGCACTCATTCAATGGAACCAACGGCAACCAACCATCAACCTTCGACACTACATTCAATGAATGAAACGTTACTCACTGTTCATTGTCTTGAACTTGACACACTCATTCAATGAAACAGACTGTATCCATTCATTCATTAAAAGAAACTTCAATCGTAGCAGCAATGAAACAACCGTTATAAATTTAACAAGTGCAACAAACTTCACTCATTCAGTTAAAGAATCGAACCGCATTCAAACTTTCAAAGAAAACAACTACACTCGCCGATTCAATGATACCAATTGCACCTGATAATTCAATAAATACAGCTTCTTTCACTCAATCAAATTCTTTAACTTAATGCACTCATTAAATGGATCCAACGGCATTCATTCATTCATTGAATCAAACTTCACCCCTAGATTCAATGATGAAATGTTACTCATTCATTCATTCTCTTGAACTTAAGACACTCATTCAATGAAACAGAGTGTATTCATCCATTTTTTTAAATAGAAACTTCAATCGTTCAAGCAATGAAACAACCATTATTCATTTGTCAAGTGAAACAAACTTAACTCATTCAGTTGATGAATCTAACTGCATTCATTCTTTCAATAAAAGCAACTGCACTTTCCGATTCAATGATACCAACGGTACCTGATAATTCAATGAACAGAGCTTCTCTCAATTATTGAATTTCTCGGTCTTAACACACTCATTTGCTGAATCAAACGGCATTCATTCATTAATTCAATCAAACTTCAATCGTGCATTCGATAAACGAAGCAGTATGCATTGATTCAAAGCATCCAAGATTTATTTAAAGAATCCAACTGCAGTTATTCTTTCAATGTATCAATCTGCACTAACTAATTCAATGAAAGCAAGTGATTGCTTGAATTTAATGAGTACAGCGTCTATCCTTCATTCAATTTCTCCACCTTAACTCAATCATTCAATGAAACAAACTGCATTCGTTCTTTCATTGCATCAAACTTCAACCGCAACTTCAATGAAAGAAACGTTTTGCATTGATTCAATGAAACATTGTTAACACAGTCATGTAATGAATCCAACTGCATTTCATTCTTTCATTGAATCAAATTCACTGACTCAATGAATCCAACTACATCTATCAATTCAATGCATGGAGCTTCTCTCACTCAACCATATTCTTTATCTTAATGCCCTCATTCAACGGAACCAACGGCATTCATTCATTCATTGAATCAAACTTCAACCCTAGTTTCAATGATTGAAACTTTACTAATTCATTCATTCTCTTGAACTTAAAACACTTATTCAATGAAACAGAGTGTATTCATTCATTTTTTAATAGAAGCTTCAACGTACAAGCAATTAAAAAACCATTCTTCATTTGTCGAGTGAAACAAACTTAACTCATTCTGTTAATGTATTAACTGCATTCATTCTTTCAATAAAACCAACTGCACTCAATGATCCCAACGGTACCTGATAATTCAATGAACAGTGATTCTATCATTCATTGAATTTCTCGATCTTAACACACTCATTTGCTGAAACAAACCACGTGCATTCATTCATTCAATCAAACTTCAATTGTCCATTCAATAAACAAATCAGTATTCATGGATTCAATGAAACAGACTTCCCACATTCATTTAAAGCATCCAACAGCACTCATTCTTTCAATGTATCAAAACTGCACTTACTAATTCAATGCAAGGAACTGAAGGTGTGAATTCAATAAGTACAGCTTCTGTCGTTCATTCAAATTCTCCATCTTATCTCACACATTGAATGAAACAAACTGCATTCATTCCTTCATTGCATCAAACTTCAACAGCAACTTCAGTGAATGAAACGTTATTCATTGATTCAGTCAAACACACTTAACAAAATCATGTAATCATGTACTGCATTGCATTATTTCACTGAATCAAAATCACCAATTCAATGAATCCAAATGCATCTGTTAATTCAATGTGCAGAGCTTCTCTCACTCATTCAATTTCTTGATCTTACAGCACTCATTCAATCTAACCAATGATTCATTCATTGAATCAAAATTCAACCCTACATTCAATAAATGAAACGTTACTCAATGAGTCATTGTCTTGAAATTAACACACTCATTCAATGAAACAGACTGTATTCATTTATTGATATAAACTTCAACCGTACAAGCAATGAAACATCTGTTATTCATTTATCGAATGAAACAACCTTATCGCATTAAGTTAATGAATTTAACTCCATTCATTCCTTCAATGAAACCAACTGCACTGTCCGATTCAATGATACCAACTGCACCTGATAATGCAATCAATAGATCTTCTCTTATTCATCGAATTTCTCGGTCTGAACACACTCATTTGTTGAAACAAACGGCGTTCATTCATTCATTCAATCAAACTTCAATGAACCAATCAGTATTCATCGATTCAGTGAAACAGACTTACCACATTCATTTAAAGAATGCAACTGCCGTTATTCTTTCAATGTATCAAACTGCACGTACTAATTCAATGAAAGGAACTGAAGGTGTGAAGTGAATAAGTACAGCTTCTGTCGTTCATTCAAATTCTCCATCTTATCTCACACATTCAATGAAACAAACTGCATTCATTCCTTCATTGCATCAAACTTCAACAGCAACTTCAGTGAATGAAACGTTATTCATTGATTCAGTCAAACACACGTAACAAAATCATGTAATGAATCCAACTGCATTGCAATATTTCACTGAATCAAAATCACCAATTCAATGAATCCAAATGCATCTGTTAATTCAATGTGCAGAGCTTCTCTCACTCATTCAATTTCTTGATCTTACAGCACTCATTCAATCTAAACAATGATTCATTCATTGAATCAAAATTCAACCCTACATTCAATAAATGAAACGTTACTCAATGAGTCATTGTCTTGAAATTAACACACTCATTCAATGAAACAGACTGTATTCATTTATTGATATAAACTTCAACCGTACAAGCAATGAAACATCTGTTATTCATTTAACGAATGAAACAACCTTATCGCATTAAGTTAATGAATTTAACTCCATTCATTCCTTCAATGAAACCAACTGCACTGTCCGATTCAATGATACCAACTGCACCTGATAATGCAATCAATAGATCTTCTCTTATTCATCGAATTTCTCGGTCTGAACACACTGATTTGTTGAAACAAACGGCGTTCATTCATTCATTCAATCAAACTTCAATGAACCAATCAGTATTCATCGATTCAGTGAAACAGACTTACCACATTCAATTAAAGAATCCAACTGCCGTTATTCTTTCAATGTATCAAACTGCACGTACTAATTCAATGAAAGGAACTGAAGGTGTGAAGTGAATAAGTACAGCTTCTGTCGTTCATTCAATTTCTAAACCTTATCTCACTCATTCAAAGAAACAATCTGCATTCATTCCTTCATTGCATCAAACTTCAACCGCAACTTCAATGATGGAAACGTTATTCAATGATTCACTGAAACTTACTTAACACAGTCATGTAATGAATACAATTGCATTTCATTCTTTGATTGAATCAAATCCACGGATTCAAGGCATAAAATTGCATCTGTTAATTCAATGTGTTGAGCTCCTCTCACTCATTCAATTTCTTGAGCTTAAAGCACTCATTCAATGGAACCAACGGCAACCAACCATCAACCTTCGACACTACATTCAATGAATGAAACGTTACTCACTGTTCATTGTCTTGAACTTGACACACTCATTCAATGAAACAGACTGTATCCATTCATTCATTAAAAGAAACTTCAATCGTAGCAGCAATGAAACAACCGTTATAAATTTAACAAGTGCAACAAACTTCACTCATTCAGTTAAAGAATCGAACCGCATTCAAACTTTCAAAGAAATCAACTACACTCGCCGATTCAATGATACCAATTGCACCTGATAATTCAATAAATACAGCTTCTTTCACTCAATCAAATTCTTTAACTTAATGCACTCATTAAATGGATCCAACGGCATTCATTCATTCATTGAATCAAACTTCACCCCTAGATTCAATGATGAAATGTTACTCATTCATTCATTCTCTTGAACTTAAGACACTCATTCAATGAAACAGTGTATTCATCCATTTTTTAAAATAGAAACTTCAATCGTTCAAGCAATGAAACAACCATTATTCATTTGTCAAGTGAAACAAACTTAACTCATTCAGTTGATGAATCTAACTGCATTCATTCTTTCAATAAAAGCAACTGCACTTTCCGATTCAATGATACCAACGGTACCTGATAATTCAATGAACAGAGCTTCTCTCAATTATTGAATTTCTCGATCTTAACACACTCATTTGCTGAATCAAACGGCGTTCATTCATTAATTCAATCAAACTTCAATCGTGCATTCGATAAACGAAGCAGTATGCATTGATTCAAAGCATCCAAGATTTATTTAAAGAATCCAACTGCAGTTATTCTTTCAATGTATCAATCTGCACGAACTAATTCAATGAAAGCAAGTGATTGCTTGAATTTAATGAGTACAGCGTCTATCCTTCATTCAATTTCTCCACCTTAACTCAATCATTCAATGAAACAAACTGCATTTTTTCTTTCATTGCATCAAACTTCAACCGCAACTTCAATGAAAGAAACGTTTTGCATTGATTCAATGAAACATTGTTAACACAGTCATGTAATGAATCCAACTGCATTTCATTCTTTCATTGAATCAAATTCACTGACTCAATGAATCCAACTACATCTATCAATTCAATGCATAGAGCTTCTCTCACTCAACCATATTCTTTATCTTAATGCCCTCATTCAACGGAACCAACGGCATTCATTCATTCATTGAATCAAACTTCAACCCTAGTTTCAATGATTGAAACTTTACTAATTCATTCATTCTCTTGAACTTAAAACACTTATTCAATGAAACAGAGTGTATTCATTCATTTTTTAATAGAAGCTTCAACGTACAAGCAATTAAAAAACCATTCTTCATTTGTCGAGTGAAACAAACTTAACTCATTCTGTTAATGTATTAACTGCATTCAATAAAACCAACTGCACTCAATGATCCCAACGGTACCTGATAATTCAGTGAACAGTGATTCTAACATTCATTGAATTTCTCGATCTTAACACACTCATTTGCTGAAACAAACCACGTGCATTCATTCATTCAATCAAACTTCAATCGTCCATTCAATAAACAAATCAGTATTCATGGATTCAATGAAACAGACTGAACACATTCATTTAAAGAATCCCACTCATGTAATTCTTTCAATGTATCATACTGCACTTACTAATTCAATAAAAGAAACTCAAGGTTCCTTATGTACAGGTTAATAAGTACAGTAGACAGCAATTCAATAAGTACAGCTTCTGTCGTTCATTCACTTTCTAAACCTTAACTCACTCATTCAATGAAACAAACTGCATTCATTCCTTCATTTCATCAAACTTCAACCGCAACTTCAATGAATGAAACGCTATTCATTGATTCAGTCAAACACACTTAACACAATCATGTAATGAATCCAACTGCATTTCATTATTTCACTGAATCAAACTCACCGATTCAATGAATCCAAATGCATCTGTTAATTCAATGTGCAGAGCTTCTCTCACTCATTCAATTTCTTGATCTTACAGCACTCATTCTATCTAACCAAGGGTAATCATTCATTCATTGAATCAAACTTCAACCCTACATTCAATAAATGAAACGTTACTCATTCATTCATTCTCTGGAACTTAACACACTCATTCAATGAAACAGACTGTATTCATTCATTGATATAAACTTCAATCGTACAAGCAATGAAACAACTGTTAATCAATTATCGCAAGTAACAATCTGAACGCAATAAGTTAATGAATCCAACTCCATTCATTCCTTCAATGAAACCAACTGCACTGTCTGATTCAATGATACCAACTGCACCTGATAATGCTTCTCTCATTCGTCGAATTTCTCGATCTTAACACACTCATTTGCTGAAACAAACCACGTTCATTCATTCATTCAATGAAACTTCAATCGTGAATTCAGTGATTCAATGAAACAGACTTACCACATTCATTTAAAGAATCCAGCTGCCGTTATTCTTTCAATGTATCAAACTGAACTTACTAATTCAATGAAAGGAACTGGTGGTGTGAATTCAATAAGTACAGCTTATTGATACCAATGATACAACTGCACCTGATAATTCAATGAATACAGCTTCTTTCACTCAATCAAATTTTTTAACTGAATGCACTCATTCAAGGGATCCAACGGCATTCATTCATTCATTGACTCAAACTTCACCCCTAGATTCAATGATTAAAAGTAACTCATTCATTCATTCTCTTGAACTTAACACACTCATTCAATGAAACAGAGTGCATTCATTCATGTTTTAAATAGAAACTTCAATCGTTCAAGCAATGAAACAACCATTATTCATTTGTCAAGTGAAACAAACTTAACTCATTCAGTTGATGAATCTAACTGCATTCATTCTTTCAATAAAAGCAACTGCACTTTCCGATTCAATGATACCAACTGCATCTGATAATGCAATAAATAGAGCTTCTCTCATTCATCGAATTTCTTTGTCTGAACACACTCATTTGTGGAAATAAACAGCGTTCATTTATTCATTCAATCAAACTTCAATGGACCAATCTGGATTCATCGAATCAGTGAAACACACTTACCAGATTCATTTAAAGAATCCAACTGCCGTTATTCTTTCAATGTGTCAAACTGCACGTACTAATTCAATGAAAGGAACTGAAGGTGTGAAGTGAATAAGTACAGCTTCTGTCGTTCATTCAATTTCTAAACCTTATCTCACTCATTCAAAGAAACAATCTGCATTCATTCCTTCATTGCATTAAACTTCAACCGCAACTTCAATGATTGAAACGTTATTCAATGATTCACTGAAACTTACTTAACACAGTCATGTAATGAATACAATTGCATTTCATTCTTTGATTGAATCAAACCCACCGATTCAAGGCATAAAATTGCATCTGTTAATTCAATGTGTAGAGCTTCTCTCACTCATTCAATTTCTTGAGCTAAAAGCACTCATTCAATGGAACCAACGGCAACCAACCATCAACCTTCGACACTACATTCAATGAATGAAACGTTACTCACTGTTCATTGTCTTGAACTTGACACACTCATTCAATGAAACAGACTGTATCCATTCATTCATTAAAAGAAACTTCAATCGTAGCAGCAATGAAACAACCGTTATAAATTTAACAAGTGCAACAAACTTCACTCATTCAGTTAAAGAATCGAACCGCATTCAAACTTTCAAAGAAAACAACTACACTCGCCGATTCAATGATACCAATTGCACCTGATAATTCAATGAATACAGCTTCTTTTACTCAATCAAATTCTTTAACTTAATGCACTCATTAAATGGATCCAACGGCATTCATTCATTCATTGAATCAAACTTCACCCCTAGATTCAATGATGAAATGTTACTCATTCATTCATTCTCTTGAACTTAAGACACTCATTCAATGAAACAGAGTGTATTCATCCATTTTTTTAAATAGAAACTTCAATCGTTCAAGCAATGAAACAACCATTATTCATTTGTCAAGTGAAACAAACTTAACTCATTCAGTTGATGAATCTAACAGCATTCATTCTTTCAATAAAAGCAACTGCACTTTCCGATTCAATGATACCAACGGTACCTGATAATTCAATGAACAGAGCTTCTCTCAATTATTGAATTTCTCGATCTTAACACACTCATTTGCTGAATCAAACGGCGTTCATTCATTAATTCAATCAAACTTCAATCGTGCATTCGATAAACGAAGCAGTATGCATTGATTCAAAGCATCCAACATTTATTTAAAGAATCCAACTGCAGTTAGTCTTTCAATGTATCAATCTGCACGAACTAATTCAATGAAAGCAAGTGATTGCTTGAATTTAATGAGTACAGCGTCTATCCTTCATTCAATTTCTCCACCTTAACTCAATCATTCAATGAAACAAACTGCATTTGATCTTTCATTGCATCAAACTTCAACCGCAACTTCAATGAAAGAAACGTTTTGCATTGATTCAATGAAACATTGTTAACACAGTCATGTAATGAATCCAACTGCATTTCATTCTTTCATTGAATCAAATTCACTGACTCAATGAATCCAACTACATCTATCAATTCAATGCATAGAGCTTCTCTCACTCAACCATATTCTTTACCTTAATGCCCTCATTCAACGGAACCAACGGCATTCATTCATTCATTGAATCAAACTTCAACCCTAGTTTCAATGATTGAAACTTTACTAATTCATTCATTCTCTTGAACCTAAAACACTTATTCAATGAAACAGAGTGTATTCATTCATTTTTTAATACAAGCTTCAACGTACAAGCAATTAAAAAACTATTCTTCATTGGTAGAGTGAAACAAACTTAACTCATTCTGTTAATGTATTAACTGCATTCATTCTTTCAATAAAACCAACTGCACTCAATGATCCCAACGGTACCTGATAATTCAATGAACAGTGATTCTATCATTCGTTGAATTTCTCGATCTTAACACACTCATTTGCTGAAACAAACCACGTGCATTCATTCATTCAATCAAACTTCAATCGTCCATTCAATAAACAAATCAGTATTCATGGATTCAATGAAACAGACTGACCACATTCATTTAAAGAATCCCACTGATGTAATTCTTTCAATGTATCATACTGCACTTACTAATTCAATAAAAGAAACTCAAGGTTCCTTAAGTACAGGTTAATAAGTACAGCAGACAACAATTCAATAAGTACAGCTTCTGTCGTTCATTCACTTTCTAAACTTTACTTCACTCATTCAATGAAACAAACTGCATTCATTCCTTCATTTCATCAAACTTCAACCGCAACTTCAATGAATGAAACGCTATTCATTGATTCAGTCAAACACACTTAACACAATCATGTAATGAATCCAACTGCATTTCATTATTTCACTGAATCAAACTTACCGATTCAATGAATCCAAATGCATCTGTTAATTCAATGTGCAGAGCTTCTCTCACTCATTCAATTTCTTGATCTTACAGCACTCATTCAATCTAACCAAGGGCAATCATTCATTCATTGAATCAAACTTCAAACTTACATTCAATAAATGAAACGTTACTCATTCATTCATTCTCTGGAACTTAACACACTCATTCAATGAAACAGACTGTATTCATTCATTGATATAAACTTCAATCGTACAAGCAATGAAACAACTGTTAATCAATTATCGAAAGTAACAATCTGAACGCAATAAGTTAATGAATCCAACTCCATTCATTCCTTCAATGAAACCAACTGCACTGTCTGATTCAATGATACCAACTGCACCTGATAACGCAATGTATCGAGCTTCTCTCATTCATCGAATTTCTCGGTCCGCACACACTCATTTGTTGAAACAAACGGCGTTCATTCATTCAATCAAACTTCAATCGTGCATTCAATGAACCAATCCGTATTCATTGATTCAATGAAACAGACTTACCACATTCATTTAAAGAATCCAGCTGCCGTTATTCTTTCAATGTATCAAACTGAACTTACTAATTCAATGAAAGGAACTGGAGGTGTGAATTCAATAAGTGCAGCTTCTTGATACCAATGATACCAACTGCACCTGATAATTCAATAAATACAGCTTCTTTCAATCAATCAAATTCTTTACCTGAATGCACTCATTCAAGGGATCCAACGGCATTCATTCATTCATTGACTCAAACTTCACCCCTAGATTCAATGATGAAACGTTACTCATTCATTCAATCTCTTGAACTTAACACACTCATTCAATGAAACAGAGTGCATTCATTCATGTTTTAAATAGAAACTTCAATCGTTCAAGCAATGAAACAACCATTATTCATTTGTCAAGTGAAAGAAACTTAACTCATTCAGTTGATGAATTGAACTGCATTCATTCTTTCAATAAAAGCAACAGCACTTTCCGATTCAATGATACCAACTGCATCTGATAATGCAATAAATAGAGCTTCTCTCATTCATCGAATTTCTTTGTCTGAACACACTCATTTGTGGCAACAAACTTCATTCGTACATTCAATAAACGAAGCAGTATTCATTGATTCAATGAAACAGACTTCCCACATTCATTAAGTTAATGAATTTAACTACATTCATTCCTTCAATGAAACCAACTGCACTGTCCGATTCAATGATACCAACTGCACCTGATAATGCAATCAATAGATCTTCTCTTATTCATCGAATTTCTCGGTCTGAACACACTCATTTGTTGAAACAAACGGCGTTCATTCATTCATTCAATCAAACTTCAATGAACCAATCAGTATTCATCGATTCAGTGAAACAGACTTACCACATTCATTTAAAGAATGCAACTGCCGTTATTCTTTCAATGTATCAAACTGCACGTACTAATTCAATGAAAGGAACTGAAGGTGTGAAGTGAATAAGTACAGCTTCTGTCGTTCATTCAATTTCTAAACCTTATCTCACTCATTCAAAGAAACAATCTGCATTCATTCCTTCATTGCATCAAACTTCAACCGCAACTTCAATGATTGAAACGTTATTCAATGATTCACTGAAACTTACTTAACACAGTCATGTCATGAATACAATTGCATTTCATTCTTTGATTGAATCAAACCCACCGATTCAAGGCATAAAATTGCATCTGTTAATTCAATGTGTAGAGCTCCTGTCACTCATTCAATTTCTTGAGCTTAAAGCACTCATTCAATGGAACCAACGGCAACCAACCATCAACCTTCGACACTACATTCAATGAATGAAACGTTACTCACTGTTCATTGTCTTGAACTTGACACACTCATTCAATGAAACAGACTGTATCCATTCATTCATTAAAAGAAACTTCAATCTTAGCAGCAATGAAACAACCGTTATAAATTTAACAAGTGCAACAAACTTCACTCATTCAGTTAATGAATCGAACCGCATTCAAACTTTCAAAGAAAACAACTACACTCGCCGATTCAATTATACCAATTGCTCCTGATAATTCAATGAATACAGCTTCTTTCACTCAATCAAATTCTTTATCTTAATGCACTCATTAAATGGATCCAACGGCATTCATTCATTCATTGTATCAAACTTCACCCCTAGATTCAATGATGAAATGTTACTCATTCATTCTTTCTCTTGAACTTAAGACACTCATTCAATGAAACAGAGTGTATTCATCCATTTTTTAAAGTACAAACTTCAATCGTTCAAGCAATGAAACAACCATTATTCATTTGTCAAGTGAAACAAACTTAACTCATTCAGTTGATGAATCTAACTGCATTCATTCTTTCAATAAAAGCAACTGCACTTTCCGATTCAATGATACCAACGGTACCTGATAATTCAATGAACAGAGCTTCTCTCAATTATTGAATTTCTCGATCTTAACACACTCATTTGCTGAATCAAACGGCGTTCATTCATTAATTCAATCAAACTTCAATCGTACATTCGATAAACGAAGCAGTATGCATTGATTCAAAGCATCCAACATTTATTTAAAGAATCCAACTGCAGTTATTCCTTCAATGTATCAATCTGCACTAACTAATTCAATGAAAGCAAATGATTGCTTGAATTTAATGAGTACAGCGTCTATCCTTCATTCAATTTCTCCACCTTAACTCAATCATTCAATGAAACAAACTGCATTCATTCTTTCATTGCATCAAACTTCAACCGCAACTTCAATGAAAGAAACGTTTTGCATTGATTCAATGAAACATTGTTAACACAGTCATGTAATGAATCCAACTGCATTTCATTCTTTCATTGAATCAAATTCACTGACTCAATGAATCCAACTACATCTATCAATTCAATGCATAGAGCTTCTCTCACTCAACCATATTCTTTATCTTAACGCCCTCATTCAACGGAACCAACGGCATTCATTCATTCATTGAATCAAACTTCAACCCTAGTTTCAATGATTGAAACTTTACTAATTCATTCATTCTCTTGAACTTAAAACACTTATTCAATGAAACAGAGCGTATTCATTCATTTTTTAATAGAAGCTTCAACGTACAAGCAATTAAAAAACCATTCTTCATTTGTCGAGTGAAACAAACTTAACTCATTCTGTTAATGTATTAACTGCATTCAATAAAACTAACTGCACTCAATGATCCCAACTGTACCTGATAATTCAATGAACAATGATTCTATCATTCATTGAATTTCTCGATCTGAACACACTCATTTGCTGAAACAAACAACGTTCATTCATTCATTCAATCAAACTTCAATCGTCCATTCAATAAACAAATCAGTATTCATGGATTCAATGAAACAGACTGACCACATTCATTTAAAGAATCCCACTGATGTAATTCTTTCAATGTATCATACTGCACTTACTAATTCAATAAAAGAAACTCAAGGTTCCTTAAGTACAGGTTAATAAGTACAGCAGACAGCAATTCAATAAGTACAGCTTCTGTCGTTCATTCACTTTCTAAACCTTAACTCACTCATTCAATGAAACAAACTGCATTCATTCCTTCATTTCATCAAACTTCAACCGCAACTTCAATGAATGAAACGTTATTCATTGATTCAGTCAAACACACTTAACACAATCATGTAATGAATCCAACTGAATCAAACTCACCGATTCAATGAATCCAAATGCATCTGTTAATTCAATGTGCAGAGCTTCTCTCACTCATTCAATTTCTTGATCTTACTGCCCTCATTCAATCTAACCAAGGGTAATCATTCATTCATTGAATCAAACTTCAACCCTACATTCAATAAACGAAACGTTACTCATTCATTCATTCTCTGGAACTTAACACACTCATTCAATGAAACAGACTGTATTCATTCATTGATATAAACTTCAATCGTACAAGCAATGAAACAACTGTTAATCAATTATCGAAAGTAACAATCTGAACGCAATAAGTTAATGAATCCAACTCCATTCATTCCTACAATGAAACAAACTGCACTGTCTGATTCAGTGATACCAACTGCACCTGATAATGCTTCTCTCATTCGTCGAATTTCTCGATCTTAACACACTCATTTGCTGAAACAAACTACGTTCATTCATTCATTCAATGAAACTTCAATCGTGAATTCATTGAGTCAATGAAACAGACTTACCACATTCATTTAAAGAATCCAGCTGCCGTTATTCTTTCAATGTATCAAACTGAACTTACTAATTCAATGAAAGGAACTGGAGGTGTGAATTCAATAAGTACAGCTTATTGATACCAATGATACCAACTGCACCTGATAATTCAATGAATACAGCTTCTTTCACTCAATCAAATTCTTTAACTGAATGCACTCATTCAATGGATCCAACGGCATTCATTCATTCATTGACTCAAACTTCACCCCTAGATTCAATGATGAAAAGTTACTCATTCATTCAATCTCTTGAACTTAACACACTCATTCAATGAAACAGAGTGCATTCATTCATGTTTTAAATAGAAACTTCAATCGTTCAAGCAATGAAACAACCATTATTCATTTGTCAAGTGAAACAAACTTAACTCATTCAGTTGATGAATCTAACTGCATTCATTCTTTCAATAAAAGCAACTGCACTTTCCGATTCAATGATACCAACTGCATCTGATAATGCAATAAATAGAGCTTCTCTCATTCATCGAATTTCTTTGTCTGAACACACTCATTTGTGGAAACAAACTTCAATCGTACAATCAAAAAACGAAGCAGTATTCATTGATTCAATGAAACAGACTTCCCACATTCATTTAAAGCATCCAACAGCACTCATTCTTTCAATGTATCAAAACTGCTTTTACTAATTCAATGAAAGGAACTGAAGGTGTGAATTCAATAAGTACAGCTTCTGTCGTTCATTCAAATTCTCCATCTTATCTCACACATTCAATGAAACAAACTGCATTTATTCCTTCATTGCATCAAACTTCAACAGCAACTTCAGTGAATGAAACGTTATTCATTGATTCAGTCAAACACACGTAACAAAATCATGTAATGAATCCAACTGCATTGCAATATTTCACTGAATCAAAATCACCAATTCAATGAATCCAAATGCATCTGTTAATTCAATTTGCAGAGCTTCTCTCACTCATTCAATTTCTTGATCTTACAGCACTCATTCAATCTAAACAATGATTCATTCATTGAATCAAAATTCAACCCTACATTCATTAAATGAAACGTTACTCAATGAGTCATTGTCTTGAAATTAACACACTCATTCAATGAAACAGACTGTATTCATTTATTGATATAAACTTCAACCGTACAAGCAATGAAACATCTGTTATTCATTTATCGAATGAAACAACCTTATCGCATTAAGTTAATGAATTTAACTCCATTCATTCCTTCAATGAAACCAACTGCACTGTCCGATTCAATGATACCAACTGCACCTGATAATGCAATCAATAGATCTTCTCTCATTCATCGAATTTCTCGGTCTGAACACACTCATTTGTTGAAACAAACCACGTTCATTCATTCATTCAATCAAACTTCAATGAACCAATCAGTATTCATCGATTCAGTGAAACAGACTTACCACATTCATTTAAAGAAACGTTTTGCATTGATTCAATGAAACATTGTTAACACAATCATGTAATGAATCCAACTGCATTTCATTCTTTCATTGATTCAAATTCACTGACTCAATGAATCCAACTACATCTATCAATTCAATGCATAGAGCTTCTCTCACTCAACCATATTCTTTATCTTAATGCCCTCATTCAACGGAACCAACGGCATTCATTCATTCATTGAATCAAACTTCAACCCAAGTTTCAATGATTGAAACTTTACTAATTCATTCATTCTCTTGAACTTAAAACACTTATTCAATGAAACAGAGTGTATTCATTCATTTTTTAATAGAAGCTTCAACGTACAAGCAATTAAAAAACCATTCTTCATTTGTCGAGTGAAACAAAGTTTACTCATTCTTTTAATGTATTAACTGCATTCATTCTTTCAATAAAACCAATTGCACTCAATGATCCCAACGGTACCTGATAATTCAATGAACAGTGATTCTAGCATTCATTGAATTTCTCGATCTGAACACACTCATTTGCTGAAACAAACAACGTTCATTCATTCATTCAATCAAACTTCAATCGTCCATTCAATAAACAAATCAGAATTGATGGATTCAATGAAACAGACTGACCACATTCATTTAAAGAATCCCACTGATGTAATTCTTTCAATGTATCATACTGCACTTACTAATTCAATAAAAGAAACTCAAGGTTCCTTATGTACAGGTTAATAAGTACAGCAGACAGCAATTCAATAAGTACAGCTTCTGTCGTTCATTCACTTTCTAAACCTTAACTCACTCATTCAATGAAACAAACTGCATTCATTCCTTCATTTCATCAAACTTCAACCGCAACTTCAATGAATGAAACGTTATTCATTGATTCAGTCAAACACACTTAACACAATTATGCAATGAATCCAACTGCATTTCATTATTTCACTGAATCAAACTCACCGATTCAATGAATCCAAATGCATCTGTTAATTCAATGTGCAGAGCTTCTCTCACTCATTCAATTTCTTGATCTTACAGCACTCATTCAATCTAACCAAGGGCAATCATTCATTCATTGAATCAAACTTCAAACTTACATTCAATAAATGAAACGTTACTCATTCATTCATTCTCTGGAACTTAACACACTCATTCAATGAAACAGACTGTATTCATTCATTGATATAAACTTCAATCGTACAAGCAATGAAACAACTGTTAATCAATTATCGAAAGTAACAATCTGAACGCAATAAGTTAATGAATCCAACTCCATTCATTCCTTCAATGATACCAACTGCACCTGATAATGCTTCTCTCATTCGTCGAATTTCTCGATCTTAACACACTCATTTGCTGAAACAAACCACGTTCATTCATTCATTCAATGAAACTTCAATCGTGAATTCATTGAGTCAATAAAACAGACTTACCACATCCATTTAAAGAATCCAGCTGCCGTTATTCTTTCAATGTATCAAACTGAACTTACTAATTCAATGAAAGGAACTGGGGTTTGAATTCAATATGTACAGCTTATTGATACCAATGATACCAACTGCACCTGATAATTCAATGAATACAGCTTCTTTCACTCAATCAAATTCTTTAAATTAATGCACACATTAAATGGATCCAACGGCATTCATTCATTCATTGACTCAAACTTCACCCCTAAATTCAATGATGAAACGTTACTCATTCATTCATTCTCTTGAACTTAACACACTCATTCAATGAAACAGAGTGCATTCATTCATGTTTTAAATAGAAACTTCAATCGTTCAAGCAATGAAACAACCATTATTCATTTGTCAAGTGAAAGAAACTTAACTCATTCAGTTGATGAATTGAACTGCATTCATTCTTTCAATAAAAGCAACAGCACTTTCCGATTCAATGATACCAACTGCATCTGATAATGCAATAAATAGAGCTTCTCTCATTCATCGAATTTCTTTGTCTGAACACACTCATTTGTGGCAACAAACTTCATTCGTACATTCAATAAACGAAGCAGTATTCATTGATTCAATGAAACAGACTTTCCACATTCATTAAGTTAATGAATTTAACTCCATTCATTTATTCAATGAAACCAACTGCACTGTCCGATTCAATGATACCAACTGCACCTGATAATGCAATCAATAGATCTTCTCTTATTCATCGAATTTCTCGGTCTGAACACACTCATTTGTTGAAACAAACGGCGTTCATTCATTCATTCAATCAAACTTCAATGAACCAATCAGTATTCATCGATTCAGTGAAACAGACTTACCACATTCATTTAAAGAATGCAACTGCCGTTATTCTTTCAATGTATCAAACTGCACGTACTAATTCAATGAAAGGAACTGAAGGTGTGAAGTGAATAAGTACAGCTTCTGTCGTTCATTCAATTTCTAAACCTTATCTCACTCATTCAAAGAAACAATCTGCATTCATTCCTTCATTGCATCAAACTTCAACCGCAACTTCAATGATTGAAACGTTATTCAATGATTCACTGAAACTTACTTAACACAGTCATGTCATGAATACAATTGCATTTCATTCTTTGATTGAATCAAACCCACCGATTCAAGGCATAAAATTGCATCTGTTAATTCAATGTGTAGAGCTCCTGTCACTCATTCAATTTCTTGAGCTTAAAGCACTCATTCAATGGAACCAACGGCAACCAACCATCAACCTTCGACACTACATTCAATGAATGAAACGTTACTCACTGTTCATTGTCTTGAACTTGACACACTCATTCAATGAAACAGACTGTATCCATTCATTCATTAAAAGAAACTTCAATCGTAGCAGCAATGAAACAACCGTTATAAATTTAACAAGTGCAACAAACTTCACTCATTCAGTTAATGAATCGAACCGCATTCAAACTTTCAAAGAAAACAACTACACTCGCCGATTCAATTATACCAATTGCTCCTGATAATTCAATGAATACAGCTTCTTTCACTCAATCAAATTCTTTATCTTAATGCACTCATTAAATGGATCCAACGGCATTCATTCATTCATTGTATCAAACTTCACCCCTAGATTCAATGATGAAATGTTACTCATTCATTCTTTCTCTTGAACTTAAGACACTCATTCAATGAAACAGAGTGTATTCATCCATTTTTTTAAATAGAAACTTCAATCGTTCAAGCAATGAAACAACCATTATTCATTTGTCAAGTGAAACAAACTTAACTCATTCAGTTGATGAATCTAACTGCATTCATTCTTTCAATAAAAGCAACTGCACTTTCCGATTCAATGATACCAACGGTACCTGATAATTCAATGAACAGAGCTTCTCTCAATTATTGAATTTCTCGATCTTAACACACTCATTTGCTGAATCAAACGGCGTTCATTCATTAATTCAATCAAACTTCAATCGTACATTCGATAAACGAAGCAGTATGCATTGATTCAAAGCATCCAACATTTATTTAAAGAATCCAACTGCAGTTATTCCTTCAATGTATCAATCTGCACTAACTAATTCAATGAAAGCAAATGATTGCTTGAATTTAATGAGTACAGCGTCTATCCTTCATTCAATTTCTCCACCTTAACTCAATCATTCAATGAAACAAACTGCATTCGATCTTTCATTGCATCAAACTTCAACCGCAACTTCAATGAAAGAAACGTTTTGCATTGATTCAATGAAACATTGTTAACACAGTCATGTAATGAATCCAACTGCATTTCATTCTTTCATTGAATCAAATTCACTGACTCAATGAATCCAACTACATCTATCAATTCAATGCATAGAGCTTCTCTCACTCAACCATATTCTTTATCTTAACGCCCTCATTCAACGGAACCAACGGCATTCATTCATTCATTGAATCAAACTTCAACCCTAGTTTCAATGATTGAAACTTTACTAATTCATTCATTCTCTTGAACTTAAAACACTTATTCAATGAAACAGAGTGTATTCATTCATTTTTTAATAGAAGCTTCAACGTACAAGCAATTAAAAAACCATTCTTCATTTGTCGAGTGAAACAAACTTAACTCATTCTGTTAATGTATTAACTGCATTCAATAAAACTAACTGCACTCAATGATCCCAACTGTACCTGATAATTCAATGAACAATGATTCTATCATTCATTGAATTTCTCGATCTGAACACACTCATTTGCTGAAACAAACAACGTTCATTCATTCATTCAATCAAACTTCAATCGTCCATTCAATAAACAAATCAGTATTCATGGATTCAATGAAACAGACTGACCACATTCATTTAAAGAATCCCACTGATGTAATTCTTTCAATGTATCATACTGCACTTACTAATTCAATAAAAGAAACTCAAGGTTCCTTAAGTACAGGTTAATAAGTACAGCAGACAGCAATTCAATAAGTACAGCTTCTGTCGTTCATTCACTTTCTAAACCTTAACTCACTCATTCAATGAAACAAACTGCATTCATTCCTTCATTTCATCAAACTTCAACCGCAACTTCAATGAATGAAACGTTATTCATTGATTCAGTCAAACACACTTAACACAATCATGTAATGAATCCAACTGAATCAAACTCACCGATTCAATGAATCCAAATGCATCTGTTAATTCAATGTGCAGAGCTTCTCTCACTCATTCAATTTCTTGATCTTACAGCCCTCATTCAATCTAACCAAGGGTAATCATTCATTCATTGAATCAAACTTCAACCCTACATTCAATAAACGAAACGTTACTCATTCATTCATTCTCTGGAACTTAACACACTCATTCAATGAAACAGACTGTATTCATTCATTGATATAAACTTCAATCGTACAAGCAATGAAACAACTGTTAATCAATTATCGAAAGTAACAATCTGAACGCAATAAGTTAATGAATCCAACTCCATTCATTCCTACAATGAAACAAACTGCACTGTCTGATTCAGTGATACCAACTGCACCTGATAATGCTTCTCTCATTCGTCGAATTTCTCGATCTTAACACACTCATTTGCTGAAACAAACTACGTTCATTCATTCATTCAATGAAACTTCAATCGTGAATTCATTGAGTCAATGAAACAGACTTACCACATTCATTTAAAGAATCCAGCTGCCGTTATTCTTTCAATGTATCAAACTGAACTTACTAATTCAATGAAAGGAACTGGAGGTGTGAATTCAATAAGTACAGCTTATTGATACCAATGATACCAACTGCACCTGATAATTCAATGAATACAGCTTCTTTCACTCAATCAAATTCTTTAACTGAATGCACTCATTCAATGGATCCAACGGCATTCATTCATTCATTGACTCAAACTTCACCCCTAGATTCAATGATTAAAAGTAACTCATTCATTCATTCTCTTGAACTTAACACACTCATTCAATGAAACAGAGTGCATTCATTCATGTTTTAAATAGAAACTTCAATCGTTCAAGCAATAAAACAACCATTATTCATTTGTCAAGTGAAACAAACTTAACTCATTCACTTGATGAATCTAACTGCATTCATTCTTTCAATAAAAGCAACTGCACTTTCCGATTCAATGATACCAACTGCATCTGATAATGCAATAAATAGAGCTTCTCTCATTCATCGAATTTCTTTGTCTGAACACACTCATTTGTGGAAACAAACTTCAATCGTACATTCAATAAACGAAGCAGTATTCATTGATTCAATGAAACAGACTTCCCACATTCATTTAAAGCATCCAACAGCACTCATTCTTTCAATGTATCAAAACTGCACTTATTAATTCAATGAAAGGAACTGAAGGTGTGAATTCAATAAGTACAGCTTCTGTCGTTCATTCAAATTCTCCATCTTATCTCACACATTCAATGAAACAAACTGCATTCATTCCTTCATTGCATCAAACTTCAACAGAAACTTCAGTGAATGAAACGTTATTCATTGATTCAGTCAAACACACTTAACAAAATCATGTAATCATATACTGCATTGCATTATTTCACTGAATCAAAATCACCAATTCAATGAATCCAAATGCATCTGTTAATTCAATGTGCAGAGCTTCTCTCACTCATTCAATTTCTTGATCTGACAGCACTCATTCAATCTAAACAATGATTCATTCATTGAATCAAAATTCAACACTACATTCAATAAATGAAACGTTACTCAATGAGTCATTGTCTTGAAATTAACACACTCATTCAATGAAACAGACTGTATTCATTTATTGATATAAACTTCAACCGTACAAGCAATGAAACATCTGTTATTCATTTATAGAATGAAACAACCTTATCGCATTAAGTTAATGAATTTAACTCCATTCATTCCTTCAATGAAACCAACTGCACTGTCCGATTCAATGATACCAACTGCACCTGATAATGCAATCAATAGATCTTCTCTTATTCATCGAATTTCTCGGTCTGAACACACTGATTTGTTGAAACAAACGGCGTTCATTCATTCATTCAATCAAACTTCAATGAACCAATCAGTATTCATCGATTCAGTGAAACAGACTTACCACATTCATTTAAAGAATCCAACTGCCGTTATTCTTTCAATGTATCAAACTGCACGTACTAATTCAATGAAAGGAACTGAAGGTGTGAAGTGAATAAGTACAGCTTCTGTCGTTCATTCAAATTCTCCATCTTATCTCACACATTCAATGAAACAAACTGCATTCATTCCTTCATTGCATCAAACATCAACAGCAACTTCAGTGAATGAAACGTTATTCATTGATTCAGTCAAACACACGTAACAAAATCATGTATGAATCCAACTGCATTGCAATATTTCACTGAATCAAAATCACCAATTCAATGAATCCAAATGCATCTGTTAATTCAATGTGCAGAGCTTCTCTCACTCATTCAATTTCTTGATCTTACAGCACTCATTCAATCTAAACAATGATTCATTCATTGAATCAAAATTCAACCCTACATTTAATAAATGAAACGTTACTCAATGAGTCTTTTCTTGAAATTAACACACTCATTCAATGAAACAGACTGTATTCATTTATTGATATAAACTTCAACCGTACAAGCAATGAAACATCTGTTATTCATTTATCGAATGAAACAACCTTATCGCATTAAGTTAATGAATTTAACTCCATTCATTCCTTCAATGAAACCAACTGCACTGTCCGATTCAATGATACCAACTGCACCTGATAATGCAATCAATAGATCTTCTCTTATTCATCGAATTTCTCGGTCTGAACACACTCATTTGTTGAAACAAACGGCGTTCATTCATTCAATCAAACTTCAATGAACCAATCAGTATTCATCGATTCAGTGAAACAGACTTACCACATTCATTTAAAGAATCCAACTGCCGTTATTCTTTCAATGTATCAAACTGCACGTACTAATTCAATGAAAAGAACTGAAGGTGTGAAGTGAATAAGTACAGCTTCTGTCGTTCATTCAATTTCTAAACCTTATCTCACTCATTCAAAGAAACAATCTGCATTCATTCCTTCATTGCATCAAACTTCAACCGCAACTTCAATGATGGAAACGTTATTCAATGATTCACTGAAACTTACTTAACACAGTCATGTAATGAATACAATTGCATTTCATTCTTTGATTGAATCAAACCCACGGATTCAAGGCATAAAATTGCATCTGTTAATTCAATGTGTTGAGCTCCTCTCACTCATTCAATTTCTTGAGCTTAAAGCACTCATTCAATGGAACCAACGGCAACCAACCATCAACCTTCGACACTACATTCAATGAATGAAACGTTACTCACTGTTCATTGTCTTGAACTTGACACACTCATTCAATGAAACAGACTGTATCCATTCATTCATTAAAAGAAACTTCAATCGTAGCAGCAATGAAACAACCGTTATAAATTTAACAAGTGCAACAAACTTCACTCATTCAGTTAAAGAATCGAACCGCATTCAAACTTTCAAAGAAAACAACTACACTCGCCGATTCAATGATACCAATTGCTCCTGATAATTCAATAAATACAGCTTCTTTCACTCAATCAAATTCTTTAACTTAATGCACTCATTAAATTGATCCAACGGCATTCATTCATTCATTGAATCAAACTTCACCCCTAGATTCAATGATGAAATGTTACTCATTCATTCATTCTCTTGAACTTAAGACACTCATTCAATGAAACAGAGTGTATTCATCCATTTTTTAAAATAGAAACTTCAATCGTTCAAGCAATGAAACAACCATTATTCATTTGTCAAGTGAAACAAACTTAACTCATTCAGTTGATGAATCTAACTGCATTCATTCTTTCAATAAAAGCAACTGCACTTTCCGATTCAATGATACCAACGGTACCTGATAATTCAATGAACAGAGCTTCTCTCAATTATTGAATTTCTCGGTCTTAACACACTCATTTGCTGAATCAAACGGCGTTCATTCATTAATTCAATCAAACTTCAATCGTGCATTCGATAAACGAAGCAGTATGCATTGATTCAAAGCATCCAAGATTTATTTAAAGAATCCAACTGCAGTTATTCTTTCAATGTATCAATCTGCACTAACTAATTCAATGAAAGCAAGTGATTCCTTGAATTTAATGAGCACAGCGTCTATCCTTCATTCAATTTCTCCACCTTAACTCAATCATTCAATGAAACAAACTGCATTCGTTCTTTCATTGCATCAAACTTCAACCGCAACTTCAATGAAAGAAACGTTTTGCATTGATTCAATGAAACATTGTTAACACAGTCATGTAATGAATCCAACTGCATTTCATTCTTTCATTGAATCAAATTCACTGACTCAATGAATCCAACTACATCTATCAATTCAATGCATAGAGCTTCTCTCACTCAACCATATTCTTTATCTTAATGCCCTCATTCAACGGAACCAACGGCATTCATTCATTCATTGAATCAAACTTCAACCCTAGTTTCAATGATTGAAACTTTACTAATTCATTCATTCTCTTGAACTTAAAACACTTATTCAATGAAACAGAGTGTATTCATTCATTTTTTAATAGAAGCTTCAACGTACAAGCAATTAAAAAACCATTCTTCATTTGTCGAGTGAAACAAACTTAACTCATTCTGTTAATGTATTAACTGCATTCAATAAAACCAACTGCACTCAATGATCCCAAAGGTACCTGATAATTCAATGAACAGTGATTCTATCATTCATTGAATTTCTCGATCTTAACACACTCATTTGCTGAAACAAACCACGTGCATTCATTCATTCAATCAAACTTGAATCGTCCAAACAATAAACAAATCAGTATTCATGGATTCAATGAAACAGACTGACCACATTCATTTAAAGAATCCCACTGATGTAATTCTTTCAATGTATCATACTGCACTTACTAATTCAATAAAAGAAACTCAAGGTTCCTTAAGTACAGGTTAATAAGTACAGCAGACAGCAATTCAATAAGTACAGCTTCTGTCGTTCATTCACTTTCTAAACCTTAACTCACTCATTCAATGAAACAAACTGCATTCATTCCTTCATTTCATCAAACTTCAACCGCAACTTCAATGAATGAAACGTTATTCATTGATTCAGTCAAACACACTTAACACAATTATGTAATGAATCCAACTGCATTTCATTATTTCACTGAATCAAACTCACCGATTCAATGAATCCAAATGCATCTGTTAATTCAATGTGCAGAGCTTCTCTCACTCATTCAATTTCTTGATCTTACAGCACTCATTCAATCTAACCAAGGGCAATCATTCATTCATTGAATCAAACTTCAACCCTACATTCAATAAATGAAACGTTACTCATTCATTCATTCTCTGGAACTTAACACACTCATTCAATGAAACAGACTGTATTCATTCATTGATATAAACTTCAATCGTACAAGCAATGAAACAACTGTTAATCAATTATCGAAAGTAACAATCTGAACGCAATAAGTTAATGAATCCAACTCCATTCATTCCTTCAATGAAACCAACTGCACTGTCTGATTCAATGATACCAACTGCACCTGATAATGCTTCTCTCATTCGTCGAATTTCTCGATCTTAACACACTCATTTGCTGAAACAAACCACGTTCATTCATTCATTCAATGAAACTTCAATCGTGAATTCATTGATTCAATGAAACAGACTTACCACATTCATTTAAAGAATCCAGCTGCCGTTATTCTTTCAATGTATCAAACTGAACTTACTAATTCAATGAAAGGAACTGGAGGTGTGAATTCAATAAGTACAGCTTATTGATACCAATGATACCAACTGCACCTGATAATTCAATGAATACAGCTTCTTTCACTCAATCAAATTCTTTAACTGAATGCACTCATTCAATGGATCCAACGGCATTCATTCATTCATTGACTCAAACTTCACCCCTAGATTCAATGATTAAAAGTAACTCATTCATTCATTCTCTTGAACTTAACACACTCATTCAATGAAACAGAGTGCATTCATTCATGTTTTAAATAGAAACTTCAATCGTTCAAGCAATGAAACAACCATTATTCATTTGTCAAGTGAAACAAACTTAACTCATTCAGTTGATGAATCTAACTGCATTCATTCTTTCAATAAAAGCAACTGCACTTTCCGATTCAATGATACCAACTGCATCTGATAATGCAATAAATAGAGCTTCTCTCATTCATCGAATTTCTTTGTCTGAACACACTCATTTGTGGAAACAAACTTCAATCGTACATTCAATAAACGAAGCAGTATTCATTGATTCAATGAAACAGACTTCCCACATTCATTTAAAGCATCCAACAGCACTCATTCTTTCAATGTATCAAAACTGCACTTATTAATTCAATGAAAGGAACTGAAGGTTTGAATTCAATAAGTACAGCTTCTGTCGTTCATTCAAATTCTCCATCTTATCTCACACATTCAATGAAACAAACTGCATTCATTCCTTCATTGCATCAAACTTCAACAGCAACTTCAGTGAATGAAACGTTATTCATTGATTCAGTCAAACACACGTAACAAAATCATGTAATGAATCCAACTGCATTGCAATATTTCACTGAATCAAAATCACCAATTCAATGAATCCAAATGCATCTGTTAATTCAATGTGCAGAGCTTCTCTCACTCATTCAATTTCTTGATCTTACATCACTCATTCAATCTAAACAATGATTCATTCATTGAATCAAAATTCAACCCTACATTCAATAAATGAAACGTTACTCAATGAGTCATTGTCTTGAAATTAACACACTCATTCAATGAAACAGACTGTATTCATTTATTGATATAAACTTCAACCGTACAAGCAATGAAACATCTGTTATTCATTTAACGAATGAAACAACCTTATCGCATTAAGTTAATGAATTTAACTCCATTCATTCCTTCAATGAAACCAACTGCACTGTCCGATTCAATGATACCAACTGCACCTGATAATGCAATCAATAGATCTTCTCTTATTCATCGAATTTCTCGGTCTGAACACACTGATGTGTTGAAACAAACGGCGTTCATTCATTCATTCAATCAAACTTCAATGAACCAATCAGTATTCATCGATTCAGTGAAACAGACTTACCACATTCATTTAAAGAATCCAACTGCCGTTATTCTTTCAATGTATCAAACTGCACGTACTAATTCAATGAAAGGAACTGAAGGTGTGAAGTGAATAAGTACAGCTTCTGTCGTTCATTCAATTTCTAAACCTTATCTCACTCATTCAAAGAAACAATCTGCATTCATTCCTTCATTGCATCAAACTTCAACCGCAACTTCAATGATGGAAACGTTATTCAATGATTCACTGAAACTTACTTAACACAGTCATGTAATGAATACAATTGCATTTCATTCTTTGATTGAATCAAACCCACGGATTCAAGGCATAAAATTGCATCTGTTAATTCAATGTGTTGAGCTCCTCTCACTCATTCAATTTCTTGAGCTTAAAGCACTCATTCAATGGAACCAACGGCAACCAACCATCAACCTTCGACACTACATTCAATGAATGAAACGTTACTCACTGTTCATTGTCTTGAACTTGACACACTCATTCAATGAAACAGACTGTATCCATTCATTCATTAAAAGAAACTTCAATCGTAGCAGCAATGAAACATCCGTTATAAATTTAACAAGTGCAACAAACTTCACTCATTCAGTTAAAGAATCGAACCGCATTCAAACTTTCAAAGAAAACAACTACACTCGCCGATTCAATGATACCAATTGCACCTGATAATTCAATAAATACAGCTTCTTTCACTCAATCAAATTCTTTAACTTAATGCACTCATTAAATAGATCCAACGGCATTCATTCATTCATTGAATCAAACTTCACCCCTAGATTCAATGATGAAATGTTACTCATTCATTCATTCTCTTGAACTTAAGACACTCATTCAATGAAACAGAGTGTATTCATCCATTTTTTAAAATAGAAACTTCAATCGTTCAAGCAATGAAACAACCATTATTCATTTGTCAAGTGAAACAAACTTAACTCATTCAGTTGATGAATCTAACTGCATTCATTCTTTCAATAAAAGCAACTGCACTTTCCGATTCAATGATACCAACGGTACCTGATAATTCGATGAACAGAGCTTCTCTCAATTATTGAATTTCTCGGTCTTAACACACTCATTTGCTGAATCAAACGGCGTTCATTCATTAATTCAATCAAACTTCAATCGTGCATTCGATAAACGAAGCAGTATGCATTGATTCAAAGCATCCAAGATTTATTTAAAGAATCCAACTGCAGTTATTCTTTCAATGTATCAATCTGCACTAACTAATTCAATGAAAGCAAGTGATTGCTTGAATTTAATGAGTACAGCGTCTATCCTTCATTCAATTTCTCCACCTTAACTCCATCATTCAATGAAACAAACTGCATTCGTTCTTTCATTGCATCAAACTTCAACCGCAACTTCAATGAAAGAAACGTTTTGCATTGATTCAATGAAACATTGTTAACACAGTCATGTAATGAATCCAACTGCATTTCATTCTTTCATTGAATCAAATTCACTGACTCAATGAATCCAACTACATCTATCAATTCAATGCATAGAGCTTCTCTCACTCAACCATATTCTTTATCTTAATGCCCTCATTCAACGGAACCAACGGCATTCATTCATTCATTGAATCAAACTTCAACCCTAGTTTCAATGATTGAAACTTTACTAATTCATTCATTCTCTTGAACTTAAAACACTTATTCAATGAAACAGAGTGTATTCATTCATTTTTTAATAGAAGCTTCAACGTACAAGCAATTAAAAAACCATTCTTCATTTGTCGAGTGAAACAAACTTAACTCATTCTGTTAATGTATTAACAGCATTCAATAAAACCAACTGCACTCAATGATCCCAACGGTACCTGATAATTCAGTGAACAGTGATTCTATCATTCATTGAATTTCTCGATCTTAACACACTCATTTGCTGAAACAAACCACGTGCATTCATTCATTCAATCAAACTTCAATCGTCCATTCAATAAACAAATCAGTATTCATGGATTCAATGAAACAGACTGACCACATTCATTTAAAGAATCCCACTGATGTAATTCTTTCAATGTATCATACTGCACTTACTAATTCAATAAAAGAAACTCAAGGTTCCTTAAGTACAGGTTAATAAGTACAGCAGACAGCAATTCAATAAGTACAGCTTCTGTCGTTCATTCACTTTCTAAACCTTAACTCACTCATTCAATGAAACAAACTGCATTCATTCCTTCATTTCATCAAACTTCAACCGCAACTTCAATGAATGAAACGTTATTCATTGATTCAGTCAAACACACTTAACACAATCATGTAATGAATCCAACTGAATCAAACTCACCGATTCAATGAATCCAAATGCATCTGTTAATTCAATGTGCAGAGCTTCTCTCACTCATTCAATTTCTTGATCTTACAGCACTCATTCAATCTAACCAAGGGTAATCATTCATTCATTGAATCAAACTTCAACCCTACATTTAATAAACGGAACGTTACTCATTCATTCATTCTCTGGAACTTAACACACTCATTCAATCAAACAGACTGTATTCATTCATTGATATAAACTTCAATCGTACAAGCAATGAAACAACTGTTAATCAATTATCGAAAGTAACAATCTGAACGCAATAAGTTAATGAATCCAACTCCATTCATTCCTTCAATGAAACCAACTGCACTGTCTGATTCAGAGATACCAACTGCACCTGATAATGCTTCTCTCATTCGTCGAAATTCTCGATCTTAACACACTCATTTGCTGAAACAAACCACGTTCGTTCATTCATTCAATGAAACTTCAATCGTGAATTCATTGATTCAATGAAACAGACTTACCACATTCATTTAAAGAATCCAGCTGCCGTTATTCTTTCAATGTATCAAACTGAACTTACTAATTCAATGAAAGGAACTGGAGGTGTGAATTCAATAAGTACAGCTTATTGATACCAATGATACCAACTGCACCTGATAATTCAATGAATACAGCTTCTTTCACTCAATCAAATTCTTTAACTGAATGCACTCATTCAATGGATCCAACGGCATTCATTCATTCATTGACTCAAACTTCACCCCTAGATTCAATGATGAAAAGTTACTCATTCATTCATTCTCTTGAACTTAACACACTCATTCAATGAAACAGAGTGTATTCATCCATTTTTTAAATAGAAACTTCAATCGTTCAAGCAATGAAACAACCATTATTCATTTGTCAAGTAAAACAAACTTAACTCATTCAGTTGATGAATCTAACTGCATTCATTCTTTCAATAAAAGCAACTGCACTTTCCGATTCAATGATACCAACGGTACCTGATAATTCAATGAACAGAGCTTATCTCAATTATTGAATTTCTCGATCTTAACACACTCATTTGCTGAATCAAACGGCGTTCGTTCATTAATTCAATCAAACTTCAATCGTTCATTCGATAAACGAAGCAGTATTCATTGATTCAAAGCATCCAAGATTTATTTAAAGAATCCAACTGCAGTTATTCTTTCAATGTATCAATCTGCACTAACTAATTCAATGAAAGCAAGTGATTGCTTGAATTTCATGAGTACAGCGTCTATCCTTCATTCAATTTCTCCACCTTAACTCAATCATTCAATGAAACAAACTGCATTCATTCTTTCATTGCATCAAACTTCAACCGCAACTACGTTTTGCATTGATTCAATGAAACATTGTTAACACAGTCATTTAATGAATCCAACTGCATTTCATTCTTTCATTAAATCAAATTCACTGACTCAATGATTCCAACTACATCTATCAATTCAATGCATAGAGCTTCTCTCACTCAACCATATTCTTTATCTTAATGCCCTCATTCAACGGAACCAACGGCATTCATTCATTCATTGAATCAAACTTCAACCCTAGTTTCAATGATTGAAACTTTACTAATTCATTCATTCTCTTGCACTTAAACACTTATTCAATGAAACAGAGTGTATTCATTCATTTTTAAATAGAAGCTTCAACGTACAAGCAATTAAAAAACCATTCTTCATTTGTCGAGTGAAACAAACTTAACTCATTCTGTTAATGTATTAACTGCATACATTAAAACCAACTGCACTCAGTGATCCCAACTGTACCTGATAATTCAATGAACAGTGATTCTATCATTCATTGAATTACTCGATCTTAACACACTCATTTGCTGAAACAAACAACGTTCATTCATTCATTCAATCAAACTTCAATCGTCCATTCAATAAACAAATCAGTATTCATGGATTCAATGAAACAGACTGACCACATTCATTTAAAGAATCCCACTGATGTAATTCTTTCAATGTATCATACTGCACTTACTAATTCAATAAAAGAAACTCAAGGTTCCTTAAGTACAGGTTAATAAGTACAGCAGACAGCAATTCAATAAGTACAGCTTCTGTCGTTCATTCACTTTCTAAACCTTAACTCACTCATTCAATGAAACAAACTGCATTCATTCCTTCATATCATCAAACTTCAACCGCAACTTCAATGATTGAAACGTTATTCATTGATTCCGTCAAACATACTTAACACAATCATGTAATGAATCCAACTGAATCAAACTCACCGATTCAATGAATCCAAATGCATCTGTTAATTCAATGTGCAGAGCTTCTCTCACTCATTCAATTTCTTGAGCTTAAAGCACTCAATCAATGGAACCAACGGCAACCAACCATCAACCTTCGACACTACATTCAATGAATGAAACGTTACTCACTGTTCATTGTCTTGAACTTGACACACTCATTCAATGAAACAGACTGTATCCATTCATTCATTAAAAGAAACTTCAATCGTAGCAGCAATGAAACAACCGTTATAAATTTAACAAGTGCAACAAACTTCACTCATTCAGTTAAAGAATCGAACCGCATTCAAACTTTCAAAGAAAACAACTACACTCGCCGATTCAATGATACCAATTGCACCTGATAATTCAATGAATACAGCTTCTTTCACTCAATCAAATTCTTTAACTTAATGCACTCATTAAATGGATCCAACGGCATTCATTCATTCATTGAATCAAACTTCACCCCTAGATTCAATGATGAAATGTTACTCATTCATTCATTCTCTTGAACTTAAGACACTCATTCAATGAAACAGAGTGTATTCATCCATTTTTTTAAATAGAAACTTCAATCGTTCAAGCAATGAAACAACCATTATTCATTTGTCAAGTGAAACAAACTTAACTCATTCAGTTGATGAATCTAACTGCATTCATTCTTTCAATAAAAGCAACTGCACTTTCCGATTCAATGATACCAACGGTACCTGATAATTCAATGAACAGAGCTTCTCTCAATTATTGAATTTCTCGGTCTTAACACACTCATTTGCTGAATCAAACGGCGTTCATTCATTAATTCAATCAAACTTCAATCGTACATTCGATAAACGAAGCAGTATGCATTGATTCAAAGCATCCAACATTTATTTAAAGAATCCAACTGCAGTTATTCTTTCAATGTATCAATCTGCACTAACTAATTCAATGAAAGCAAGTGATTGCTTGAATTTAATGAGTACAGCGTCTAATCCTTCATTCAATTTCTCCACCTTAACTCAATCATTCAATGAAACAAACTGCATTCATTCTTTCATTGCATCAAACTTCAACCGCAACTTCAATGAAAGAAACGTTTTGCATTGATTCAATGAAACATTGTTAACACAGTCATGTAATGAATCCAACTGCATTTCATTCTTTCATTGAATCAAATTCACTGACTCAATGAATCCAACTACATCTATCAATTCAATGCATAGAGCTTCTCTCACTCAACCATATTCTTTATCTTAATGCCCTCATTCAACGGAACCAACGGCATTCATTCATTCATTGAATCAAACTTCAACCCTAGTTTCAATGATTGAAACTTTACTAATTCATTCATTCTCTTGAACTTAAAACACTTATTCAATGAAACAGAGTGTATTCATTCATTTTTAAATAGAAGCTTCAACGTACAAGCAATTAAAAAACTATTCTTCATTGGTAGAGTGAAACAAACTTAACTCATTCTGTTAATGTATTAACTGCATTCAATAAAACCAACTGCACTCAATGATCCCAAAGGTACCTGATAATTCAGTGAACAGTGATTCTATCATTCATTGAATTTCTCGATCTTAACACACTCATTTGCTGAAACAAACCACGTGCATTCATTCATTCAATCAAACTTCAATCGTCCATTCAATAAACAAATCAGTATTCATGGATTCAATGAAACAGACTGAACACATTCATTTAAAGAATCCCACTCATGTAATTCTTTCAATGTATCATACTGCACTTATTAATTCAATAAAAGAAACTCAAGGTTCCTTATGTACAGGTTAATAAGTGCAGTAGACAGCAATTCAATAAGTACAGCTTCTGTCATTCATTCACTTTCTAAACCTTAACTCACTCATTCAATGAAACAAACTGCATTCATTCCTTCATTTCATCAAACTTCAACCGCAACTTCAATGAATGAAACGTTATTCATTGATTCAGTCAAACACACTTAACACAATTATGTAATGAATCCAACTGCATTTCATTATTTCACTGAATCAAACTCACCGATTCAATGAATCCAAATGCATCTGTTAATTCAATGTGCAGAGCTTCTCTCACTCATTCAATTTCTTGATCTTACAGCACTCATTCAATCTAACCAAGGGCAATCATTCATTCATTGAATCAAACTTCAAACTTACATTCAATAAATGAAACGTTACTCATTCATTCATTCTCTGGAACTTAACACACTCATTCAATGAAACAGACTGTATTCATTCATTGATATAAACTTCAATCGTACAAGCAATGAAACAACTGTTAATCAATTATCGAAAGTAACAATCTGAACGCAATAAGTTAATGAATCCAACTCCATTCATTCCTTCAATGAAACCAACTGCACTGTCTGATTCAATGATACCAACTGCACCTGATAATTCAATGAATACAGCTTCTTTCACTCAATCAAATTCTTTAACTGAATGCAATCATTCAATGGATCCAACGGCATTCATTCATTCATTGACTCAAACTTCACCCCTAGATTCAATGATTAAAAGTAACTCATTCATTCATTCTCTTGAACTTAACACACTCATTCAATGAAACAGAGTGCATTCATTCATGTTTTAAATAGAAACTTCAATCGTTCAAGCAATGAAACAACCATTATTCATTTGTCAAGTGAAACAAACTTAACTCATTCAGTTGATGAATCTAACTGCATTCATTCTTTCAATAAAAGCAACTGCACTTTCCGATTCAATGATACCAACTGCATCTGATAATGCAATAAATAGAGCTTCTCTCATCATCGAAATTCTTTGTCTGAACACACTCATTTGTGGAAACAAACTTCAATCGTACATTCAATAAACGAAGCAGTATTCATTGATTCAATGAAACAGACTTCCCACATTCATTTAAAGCATCCAACAGCACTCATTCTTTCAATGTATCAAAACTGCACTTATTAATTCAATGAAAGGAACTGAAGGTTTGAATTCAATAAGTACAGCTTCTGTCGTTCATTCAAATTCTCCATCTTATCTCACACATTCAATGAAACAAACTGCATTCATTCCTTCATTGCATCAAACTTCAACAGCAACTTCAGTGAATGAAACGTTATTCATTGATTCAGTCAAACACACGTAACAAAATCATGTAATGAATCCAACTGCATTGCAATATTTCACTGAATCAAAATCACCAATTCAATGAATCCAAATGCATCTGTTAATTCAATGTGCAGAGCTTCTCTCACTCATTCAATTTCTTGATCTTACATCACTCATTCAATCTAAACAATGATTCATTCATTGAATCAAAATTCAACCCTACATTCAATAAATGAAACGTTACTCAATGAGTCATTGTCTTGAAATTAACACACTCATTCAATGAAACAGACTGTATTCATTTATTGATATAAACTTCAACCGTACAAGCAATGAAACATCTGTTATTCATTTAACGAATGAAACAACCTTATCGCATTAAGTTAATGAATTTAACTCCATTCATTCCTTCAATGAAACCAACTGCACTGTCCGATTCAATGATACCAACTGCACCTGATAATGCAATCAATAGATCTTCTCTTATTCATCGAATTTCTCGGTCTGAACACACTGATGTGTTGAAACAAACGGCGTTCATTCATTCATTCAATCAAACTTCAATGAACCAATCAGTATTCATCGATTCAGTGAAACAGACTTACCACATTCATTTAAAGAATCCAACTGCCGTTATTCTTTCAATGTATCAAACTGCACGTACTAATTCAATGAAAGGAACTGAAGGTGTGAAGTGAATAAGTACAGCTTCTGTCGTTCATTCAATTTCTAAACCTTATCTCACTCATTCAAAGAAACAATCTGCATTCATTCCTTCATTGCATCAAACTTCAACCGCAACTTCAATGATGGAAACGTTATTCAATGATTCACTGAAACTTACTTAACACAGTCATGTAATGAATACAATTGCATTTCATTCTTTGATTGAATCAAACCCACGGATTCAAGGCATAAAATTGCATCTGTTAATTCAATGTGTTGAGCTCCTCTCACTCATTCAATTTCTTGAGCTTAAAGCACTCATTCAATGGAACCAACGGCAACCAACCATCAACCTTCGACACTACATTCAATGAATGAAACGTTACTCACTGTTCATTGTCTTGAACTTGACACACTCATTCAATGAAACAGACTGTATCCATTCATTCATTAAAAGAAACTTCAATCGTAGCAGCAATGAAACATCCGTTATAAATTTAACAAGTGCAACAAACTTCACTCATTCAGTTAAAGAATCGAACCGCATTCAAACTTTCAAAGAAAACAACTACACTCGCCGATTCAATGATACCAATTGCACCTGATAATTCAATAAATACAGCTTCTTTCACTCAATCAAATTCTTTAACTTAATGCACTCATTAAATAGATCCAACGGCATTCATTCATTCATTGAATCAAACTTCACCCCTAGATTCAATGATGAAATGTTACTCATTCATTCATTCTCTTGAACTTAAGACACTCATTCAATGAAACAGAGTGTATTCATCCATTTTTTAAAATAGAAACTTCAATCGTTCAAGCAATGAAACAACCATTATTCATTTGTCAAGTGAAACAAACTTAACTCATTCAGTTGATGAATCTAACTGCATTCATTCTTTCAATAAAAGCAACTGCACTTTCCGATTCAATGATACCAACGGTACCTGATAATTCGATGAACAGAGCTTCTCTCAATTATTGAATTTCTCGGTCTTAACACACTCATTTGCTGAATCAAACGGCGTTCATTCATTAATTCAATCAAACTTCAATCGTGCATTCGATAAACGAAGCAGTATGCATTGATTCAAAGCATCCAAGATTTATTTAAAGAATCCAACTGCAGTTATTCTTTCAATGTATCAATCTGCACTAACTAATTCAATGAAAGCAAGTGATTGCTTGAATTTAATGAGTACAGCGTCTATCCTTCATTCAATTTCTCCACCTTAACTCCATCATTCAATGAAACAAACTGCATTCGTTCTTTCATTGCATCAAACTTCAACCGCAACTTCAATGAAAGAAACGTTTTGCATTGATTCAATGAAACATTGTTAACACAGTCATGTAATGAATCCAACTGCATTTCATTCTTTCATTGAATCAAATTCACTGACTCAATGAATCCAACTACATCTATCAATTCAATGCATAGAGCTTCTCTCACTCAACCATATTCTTTATCTTAATGCCCTCATTCAACGGAACCAACGGCATTCATTCATTCATTGAATCAAACTTCAACCCTAGTTTCAATGATTGAAACTTTACTAATTCATTCATTCTCTTGAACTTAAAACACTTATTCAATGAAACAGAGTGTATTCATTCATTTTTTAATAGAAGCTTCAACGTACAAGCAATTAAAAAACCATTCTTCATTTGTCGAGTGAAACAAACTTAACTCATTCTGTTAATGTATTAACAGCATTCAATAAAACCAACTGCACTCAATGATCCCAACGGTACCTGATAATTCAGTGAACAGTGATTCTATCATTCATTGAATTTCTCGATCTTAACACACTCATTTGCTGAAACAAACCACGTGCATTCATTCATTCAATCAAACTTCAATCGTCCATTCAATAAACAAATCAGTATTCATGGATTCAATGAAACAGACTGACCACATTCATTTAAAGAATCCCACTGATGTAATTCTTTCAATGTATCATACTGCACTTACTAATTCAATAAAAGAAACTCAAGGTTCCTTAAGTACAGGTTAATAAGTACAGCAGACAGCAATTCAATAAGTACAGCTTCTGTCGTTCATTCACTTTCTAAACCTTAACTCACTCATTCAATGAAACAAACTGCATTCATTCCTTCATTTCATCAAACTTCAACCGCAACTTCAATGAATGAAACGTTATTCATTGATTCAGTCAAACACACTTAACACAATCATGTAATGAATCCAACTGAATCAAACTCACCGATTCAATGAATCCAAATGCATCTGTTAATTCAATGTGCAGAGCTTCTCTCACTCATTCAATTTCTTGATCTTACAGCACTCATTCAATCTAACCAAGGGTAATCATTCATTCATTGAATCAAACTTCAACCCTACATTTAATAAACGGAACGTTACTCATTCATTCATTCTCTGGAACTTAACACACTCATTCAATCAAACAGACTGTATTCATTCATTGATATAAACTTCAATCGTACAAGCAATGAAACAACTGTTAATCAATTATCGAAAGTAACAATCTGAACGCAATAAGTTAATGAATCCAACTCCATTCATTCCTTCAATGAAACCAACTGCACTGTCTGATTCAGAGATACCAACTGCACCTGATAATGCTTCTCTCATTCGTCGAAATTCTCGATCTTAACACACTCATTTGCTGAAACAAACCACGTTCGTTCATTCATTCAATGAAACTTCAATCGTGAATTCATTGATTCAATGAAACAGACTTACCACATTCATTTAAAGAATCCAGCTGCCGTTATTCTTTCAATGTATCAAACTGAACTTACTAATTCAATGAAAGGAACTGGAGGTGTGAATTCAATAAGTACAGCTTATTGATACCAATGATACCAACTGCACCTGATAATTCAATGAATACAGCTTCTTTCACTCAATCAAATTCTTTAACTGAATGCACTCATTCAATGGATCCAACGGCATTCATTCATTCATTGACTCAAACTTCACCCCTAGATTCAATGATGAAAAGTTACTCATTCATTCATTCTCTTGAACTTAACACACTCATTCAATGAAACAGAGTGTATTCATCCATTTTTTAAATAGAAACTTCAATCGTTCAAGCAATGAAACAACCATTATTCATTTGTCAAGTAAAACAAACTTAACTCATTCAGTTGATGAATCTAACTGCATTCATTCTTTCAATAAAAGCAACTGCACTTTCCGATTCAATGATACCAACGGTACCTGATAATTCAATGAACAGAGCTTATCTCAATTATTGAATTTCTCGATCTTAACACACTCATTTGCTGAATCAAACGGCGTTCGTTCATTAATTCAATCAAACTTCAATCGTTCATTCGATAAACGAAGCAGTATTCATTGATTCAAAGCATCCAAGATTTATTTAAAGAATCCAACTGCAGTTATTCTTTCAATGTATCAATCTGCACTAACTAATTCAATGAAAGCAAGTGATTGCTTGAATTTCATGAGTACAGCGTCTATCCTTCATTCAATTTCTCCACCTTAACTCAATCATTCAATGAAACAAACTGCATTCATTCTTTCATTGCATCAAACTTCAACCGCAACTACGTTTTGCATTGATTCAATGAAACATTGTTAACACAGTCATTTAATGAATCCAACTGCATTTCATTCTTTCATTAAATCAAATTCACTGACTCAATGATTCCAACTACATCTATCAATTCAATGCATAGAGCTTCTCTCACTCAACCATATTCTTTATCTTAATGCCCTCATTCAACGGAACCAACGGCATTCATTCATTCATTGAATCAAACTTCAACCCTAGTTTCAATGATTGAAACTTTACTAATTCATTCATTCTCTTGCACTTAAACACTTATTCAATGAAACAGAGTGTATTCATTCATTTTTAAATAGAAGCTTCAACGTACAAGCAATTAAAAAACCATTCTTCATTTGTCGAGTGAAACAAACTTAACTCATTCTGTTAATGTATTAACTGCATACATTAAAACCAACTGCACTCAGTGATCCCAACTGTACCTGATAATTCAATGAACAGTGATTCTATCATTCATTGAATTACTCGATCTTAACACACTCATTTGCTGAAACAAACAACGTTCATTCATTCATTCAATCAAACTTCAATCGTCCATTCAATAAACAAATCAGTATTCATGGATTCAATGAAACAGACTGACCACATTCATTTAAAGAATCCCACTGATGTAATTCTTTCAATGTATCATACTGCACTTACTAATTCAATAAAAGAAACTCAAGGTTCCTTAAGTACAGGTTAATAAGTACAGCAGACAGCAATTCAATAAGTACAGCTTCTGTCGTTCATTCACTTTCTAAACCTTAACTCACTCATTCAATGAAACAAACTGCATTCATTCCTTCATATCATCAAACTTCAACCGCAACTTCAATGATTGAAACGTTATTCATTGATTCCGTCAAACATACTTAACACAATCATGTAATGAATCCAACTGAATCAAACTCACCGATTCAATGAATCCAAATGCATCTGTTAATTCAATGTGCAGAGCTTCTCTCACTCATTCAATTTCTTGAGCTTAAAGCACTCAATCAATGGAACCAACGGCAACCAACCATCAACCTTCGACACTACATTCAATGAATGAAACGTTACTCACTGTTCATTGTCTTGAACTTGACACACTCATTCAATGAAACAGACTGTATCCATTCATTCATTAAAAGAAACTTCAATCGTAGCAGCAATGAAACAACCGTTATAAATTTAACAAGTGCAACAAACTTCACTCATTCAGTTAAAGAATCGAACCGCATTCAAACTTTCAAAGAAAACAACTACACTCGCCGATTCAATGATACCAATTGCACCTGATAATTCAATGAATACAGCTTCTTTCACTCAATCAAATTCTTTAACTTAATGCACTCATTAAATGGATCCAACGGCATTCATTCATTCATTGAATCAAACTTCACCCCTAGATTCAATGATGAAATGTTACTCATTCATTCATTCTCTTGAACTTAAGACACTCATTCAATGAAACAGAGTGTATTCATCCATTTTTTTAAATAGAAACTTCAATCGTTCAAGCAATGAAACAACCATTATTCATTTGTCAAGTGAAACAAACTTAACTCATTCAGTTGATGAATCTAACTGCATTCATTCTTTCAATAAAAGCAACTGCACTTTCCGATTCAATGATACCAACGGTACCTGATAATTCAATGAACAGAGCTTCTCTCAATTATTGAATTTCTCGGTCTTAACACACTCATTTGCTGAATCAAACGGCGTTCATTCATTAATTCAATCAAACTTCAATCGTACATTCGATAAACGAAGCAGTATGCATTGATTCAAAGCATCCAACATTTATTTAAAGAATCCAACTGCAGTTATTCTTTCAATGTATCAATCTGCACTAACTAATTCAATGAAAGCAAGTGATTGCTTGAATTTAATGAGTACAGCGTCTAATCCTTCATTCAATTTCTCCACCTTAACTCAATCATTCAATGAAACAAACTGCATTCATTCTTTCATTGCATCAAACTTCAACCGCAACTTCAATGAAAGAAACGTTTTGCATTGATTCAATGAAACATTGTTAACACAGTCATGTAATGAATCCAACTGCATTTCATTCTTTCATTGAATCAAATTCACTGACTCAATGAATCCAACTACATCTATCAATTCAATGCATAGAGCTTCTCTCACTCAACCATATTCTTTATCTTAATGCCCTCATTCAACGGAACCAACGGCATTCATTCATTCATTGAATCAAACTTCAACCCTAGTTTCAATGATTGAAACTTTACTAATTCATTCATTCTCTTGAACTTAAAACACTTATTCAATGAAACAGAGTGTATTCATTCATTTTTAAATAGAAGCTTCAACGTACAAGCAATTAAAAAACTATTCTTCATTGGTAGAGTGAAACAAACTTAACTCATTCTGTTAATGTATTAACTGCATTCAATAAAACCAACTGCACTCAATGATCCCAAAGGTACCTGATAATTCAGTGAACAGTGATTCTATCATTCATTGAATTTCTCGATCTTAACACACTCATTTGCTGAAACAAACCACGTGCATTCATTCATTCAATCAAACTTCAATCGTCCATTCAATAAACAAATCAGTATTCATGGATTCAATGAAACAGACTGAACACATTCATTTAAAGAATCCCACTCATGTAATTCTTTCAATGTATCATACTGCACTTATTAATTCAATAAAAGAAACTCAAGGTTCCTTATGTACAGGTTAATAAGTGCAGTAGACAGCAATTCAATAAGTACAGCTTCTGTCATTCATTCACTTTCTAAACCTTAACTCACTCATTCAATGAAACAAACTGCATTCATTCCTTCATTTCATCAAACTTCAACCGCAACTTCAATGAATGAAACGTTATTCATTGATTCAGTCAAACACACTTAACACAATTATGTAATGAATCCAACTGCATTTCATTATTTCACTGAATCAAACTCACCGATTCAATGAATCCAAATGCATCTGTTAATTCAATGTGCAGAGCTTCTCTCACTCATTCAATTTCTTGATCTTACAGCACTCATTCAATCTAACCAAGGGCAATCATTCATTCATTGAATCAAACTTCAAACTTACATTCAATAAATGAAACGTTACTCATTCATTCATTCTCTGGAACTTAACACACTCATTCAATGAAACAGACTGTATTCATTCATTGATATAAACTTCAATCGTACAAGCAATGAAACAACTGTTAATCAATTATCGAAAGTAACAATCTGAACGCAATAAGTTAATGAATCCAACTCCATTCATTCCTTCAATGAAACCAACTGCACTGTCTGATTCAATGATACCAACTGCACCTGATAATTCAATGAATACAGCTTCTTTCACTCAATCAAATTCTTTAACTGAATGCAATCATTCAATGGATCCAACGGCATTCATTCATTCATTGACTCAAACTTCACCCCTAGATTCAATGATTAAAAGTAACTCATTCATTCATTCTCTTGAACTTAACACACTCATTCAATGAAACAGAGTGCATTCATTCATGTTTTAAATAGAAACTTCAATCGTTCAAGCAATGAAACAACCATTATTCATTTGTCAAGTGAAACAAACTTAACTCATTCAGTTGATGAATCTAACTGCATTCATTCTTTCAATAAAAGCAACTGCACTTTCCGATTCAATGATACCAACTGCATCTGATAATGCAATAAATAGAGCTTCTCTCATCATCGAAATTCTTTGTCTGAACACACTCATTTGTGGAAACAAACTTCAATCGTACATTCAATAAACGAAGCAGTATTCATTGATTCAATGAAACAGACTTCCCACATTCATTTAAAGCATCCAACAGCACTCATTCTTTCAATGTATCAAAACTGCACTTATTAATTCAATGAAAGGAACTGAAGGTTTGAATTCAATAAGTACAGCTTCTGTCGTTCATTCAAATTCTCCATCTTATCTCACACATTCAATGAAACAAACTGCATTCATTCCTTCATTGCATCAAACTTCAACAGCAACTTCAGTGAATGAAACGTTATTCATTGATTCAGTCAAACACACGTAACAAAATCATGTAATGAATCCAACTGCATTGCAATATTTCACTGAATCAAAATCACCAATTCAATGAATCCAAATGCATCTGTTAATTCAATGTGCAGAGCTTCTCTCACTCATTCAATTTCTTGATCTTACATCACTCATTCAATCTAAACAATGATTCATTCATTGAATCAAAATTCAACCCTACATTCAATAAATGAAACGTTACTCAATGAGTCATTGTCTTGAAATTAACACACTCATTCAATGAAACAGACTGTATTCATTTATTGATATAAACTTCAACCGTACAAGCAATGAAACATCTGTTATTCATTTAACGAATGAAACAACCTTATCGCATTAAGTTAATGAATTTAACTCCATTCATTCCTTCAATGAAACCAACTGCACTGTCCGATTCAATGATACCAACTGCACCTGATAATGCAATCAATAGATCTTCTCTTATTCATCGAATTTCTCGGTCTGAACACACTGATGTGTTGAAACAAACGGCGTTCATTCATTCATTCAATCAAACTTCAATGAACCAATCAGTATTCATCGATTCAGTGAAACAGACTTACCACATTCATTTAAAGAATCCAACTGCCGTTATTCTTTCAATGTATCAAACTGCACGTACTAATTCAATGAAAGGAACTGAAGGTGTGAAGTGAATAAGTACAGCTTCTGTCGTTCATTCAATTTCTAAACCTTATCTCACTCATTCAAAGAAACAATCTGCATTCATTCCTTCATTGCATCAAACTTCAACCGCAACTTCAATGATGGAAACGTTATTCAATGATTCACTGAAACTTACTTAACACAGTCATGTAATGAATACAATTGCATTTCATTCTTTGATTGAATCAAACCCACGGATTCAAGGCATAAAATTGCATCTGTTAATTCAATGTGTTGAGCTCCTCTCACTCATTCAATTTCTTGAGCTTAAAGCACTCATTCAATGGAACCAACGGCAACCAACCATCAACCTTCGACACTACATTCAATGAATGAAACGTTACTCACTGTTCATTGTCTTGAACTTGACACACTCATTCAATGAAACAGACTGTATCCATTCATTCATTAAAAGAAACTTCAATCGTAGCAGCAATGAAACATCCGTTATAAATTTAACAAGTGCAACAAACTTCACTCATTCAGTTAAAGAATCGAACCGCATTCAAACTTTCAAAGAAAACAACTACACTCGCCGATTCAATGATACCAATTGCACCTGATAATTCAATAAATACAGCTTCTTTCACTCAATCAAATTCTTTAACTTAATGCACTCATTAAATAGATCCAACGGCATTCATTCATTCATTGAATCAAACTTCACCCCTAGATTCAATGATGAAATGTTACTCATTCATTCATTCTCTTGAACTTAAGACACTCATTCAATGAAACAGAGTGTATTCATCCATTTTTTAAAATAGAAACTTCAATCGTTCAAGCAATGAAACAACCATTATTCATTTGTCAAGTGAAACAAACTTAACTCATTCAGTTGATGAATCTAACTGCATTCATTCTTTCAATAAAAGCAACTGCACTTTCCGATTCAATGATACCAACGGTACCTGATAATTCGATGAACAGAGCTTCTCTCAATTATTGAATTTCTCGGTCTTAACACACTCATTTGCTGAATCAAACGGCGTTCATTCATTAATTCAATCAAACTTCAATCGTGCATTCGATAAACGAAGCAGTATGCATTGATTCAAAGCATCCAAGATTTATTTAAAGAATCCAACTGCAGTTATTCTTTCAATGTATCAATCTGCACTAACTAATTCAATGAAAGCAAGTGATTGCTTGAATTTAATGAGTACAGCGTCTATCCTTCATTCAATTTCTCCACCTTAACTCCATCATTCAATGAAACAAACTGCATTCGTTCTTTCATTGCATCAAACTTCAACCGCAACTTCAATGAAAGAAACGTTTTGCATTGATTCAATGAAACATTGTTAACACAGTCATGTAATGAATCCAACTGCATTTCATTCTTTCATTGAATCAAATTCACTGACTCAATGAATCCAACTACATCTATCAATTCAATGCATAGAGCTTCTCTCACTCAACCATATTCTTTATCTTAATGCCCTCATTCAACGGAACCAACGGCATTCATTCATTCATTGAATCAAACTTCAACCCTAGTTTCAATGATTGAAACTTTACTAATTCATTCATTCTCTTGAACTTAAAACACTTATTCAATGAAACAGAGTGTATTCATTCATTTTTTAATAGAAGCTTCAACGTACAAGCAATTAAAAAACCATTCTTCATTTGTCGAGTGAAACAAACTTAACTCATTCTGTTAATGTATTAACAGCATTCAATAAAACCAACTGCACTCAATGATCCCAACGGTACCTGATAATTCAGTGAACAGTGATTCTATCATTCATTGAATTTCTCGATCTTAACACACTCATTTGCTGAAACAAACCACGTGCATTCATTCATTCAATCAAACTTCAATCGTCCATTCAATAAACAAATCAGTATTCATGGATTCAATGAAACAGACTGACCACATTCATTTAAAGAATCCCACTGATGTAATTCTTTCAATGTATCATACTGCACTTACTAATTCAATAAAAGAAACTCAAGGTTCCTTAAGTACAGGTTAATAAGTACAGCAGACAGCAATTCAATAAGTACAGCTTCTGTCGTTCATTCACTTTCTAAACCTTAACTCACTCATTCAATGAAACAAACTGCATTCATTCCTTCATTTCATCAAACTTCAACCGCAACTTCAATGAATGAAACGTTATTCATTGATTCAGTCAAACACACTTAACACAATCATGTAATGAATCCAACTGAATCAAACTCACCGATTCAATGAATCCAAATGCATCTGTTAATTCAATGTGCAGAGCTTCTCTCACTCATTCAATTTCTTGATCTTACAGCACTCATTCAATCTAACCAAGGGTAATCATTCATTCATTGAATCAAACTTCAACCCTACATTTAATAAACGGAACGTTACTCATTCATTCATTCTCTGGAACTTAACACACTCATTCAATCAAACAGACTGTATTCATTCATTGATATAAACTTCAATCGTACAAGCAATGAAACAACTGTTAATCAATTATCGAAAGTAACAATCTGAACGCAATAAGTTAATGAATCCAACTCCATTCATTCCTTCAATGAAACCAACTGCACTGTCTGATTCAGAGATACCAACTGCACCTGATAATGCTTCTCTCATTCGTCGAAATTCTCGATCTTAACACACTCATTTGCTGAAACAAACCACGTTCGTTCATTCATTCAATGAAACTTCAATCGTGAATTCATTGATTCAATGAAACAGACTTACCACATTCATTTAAAGAATCCAGCTGCCGTTATTCTTTCAATGTATCAAACTGAACTTACTAATTCAATGAAAGGAACTGGAGGTGTGAATTCAATAAGTACAGCTTATTGATACCAATGATACCAACTGCACCTGATAATTCAATGAATACAGCTTCTTTCACTCAATCAAATTCTTTAACTGAATGCACTCATTCAATGGATCCAACGGCATTCATTCATTCATTGACTCAAACTTCACCCCTAGATTCAATGATGAAAAGTTACTCATTCATTCATTCTCTTGAACTTAACACACTCATTCAATGAAACAGAGTGTATTCATCCATTTTTTAAATAGAAACTTCAATCGTTCAAGCAATGAAACAACCATTATTCATTTGTCAAGTGAAACAAACTTAACTCATTCAGTCGATGAATCTAACTGCATTCATTCTTTCAATAAAAGCAACTGCACTTTCCGATTCAATGATACCAACGGTACCTGATAATTCAATGAACAGAGCTTATCTCAATTATTGAATTTCTCGATCTTAACACACTCATTTGCTGAATCAAACGGCGTTCGTTCATTAATTCAATCAAACTTCAATCGTTCATTCGATAAACGAAGCAGTATTCATTGATTCAAAGCATCCAAGATTTATTTAAAGAATCCAACTGCAGTTATTCTTTCAATGTATCAATCTGCACTAACTAATTCAATGAAAGCAAGTGATTGCTTGAATTTCATGAGTACAGCGTCTATCCTTCATTCAATTTCTCCACCTTAACTCAATCATTCAATGAAACAAACTGCATTCATTCTTTCATTGCATCAAACTTCAACCGCAACTACGTTTTGCATTGATTCAATGAAACATTGTTAACACAGTCATTTAATGAATCCAACTGCATTTCATTCTTTCATTAAATCAAATTCACTGACTCAATGATTCCAACTACATCTATCAATTCAATGCATAGAGCTTCTCTCACTCAACCATATTCTTTATCTTAATGCCCTCATTCAACGGAACCAACGGCATTCATTCATTCATTGAATCAAACTTCAACCCTAGTTTCAATGATTGAAACTTTACTAATTCATTCATTCTCTTGCACTTAAAACACTTATTCAATGAAACAGAGTGTATTCATTCATTTTTAAATAGAAGCTTCAACGTACAAGCAATTAAAAAACCATTCTTCATTTGTCGAGTGAAACAAACTTAACTCATTCTGTTAATGTATTAACTGCATACATTAAAACCAACTGCACTCAGTGATCCCAACTGTACCTGATAATTCAATGAACAGTGATTCTATCATTCATTGAATTACTCGATCTTAACACACTCATTTGCTGAAACAAACAACGTTCATTCATTCATTCAATCAAACTTCAATCGTCCATTCAATAAACAAATCAGTATTCATGGATTCAATGAAACAGACTGACCACATTCATTTAAAGAATCCCACTGATGTAATTCTTTCAATGTATCATACTGCACTTACTAATTCAATAAAAGAAACTCAAGGTTCCTTAAGTACAGGTTAATAAGTACAGCAGACAGCAATTCAATAAGTACAGCTTCTGTCGTTCATTCACTTTCTAAACCTTAACTCACTCATTCAATGAAACAAACTGCATTCATTCCTTCATATCATCAAACTTCAACCGCAACTTCAATGATTGAAACGTTATTCATTGATTCCGTCAAACATACTTAACACAATCATGTAATGAATCCAACTGAATCAAACTCACCGATTCAATGAATCCAAATGCATCTGTTAATTCAATGTGCAGAGCTTCTCTCACTCATTCAATTTCTTGAGCTTAAAGCACTCAATCAATGGAACCAACGGCAACCAACCATCAACCTTCGACACTACATTCAATGAATGAAACGTTACTCACTGTTCATTGTCTTGAACTTGACACACTCATTCAATGAAACAGACTGTATCCATTCATTCATTAAAAGAAACTTCAATCGTAGCAGCAATGAAACAACCGTTATAAATTTAACAAGTGCAACAAACTTCACTCATTCAGTTAAAGTATCGAACCGCATTCAAACTTTCAAAGAAAACAACTACACTCGCCGATTCAATGATACCAATTGCACCTGATAATTCAATAAATACAGCTTCTTTCACTCAATCAAATTCTTTAACTTAATGCACTCATTAAATGGATCCAACGGCATTCATTCATTCATTGAATCAAACTTCACCCCTAGATTCAATGATGAAATGTTACTCATTCATTCATTCTCTTGAACTTAAGACACTTATTCAATGAAACAGAGTGTATTCATTCATTTTTTAATAGAAGCTTCAACGTACACGCAATTAAAAAACCATTCTTCATTTGTCGAGTGAAACAAACTTAACTCATTCTGTTAATGTATTAACTGCATTCAATAAAACCAACTGCACTCAATGATCCCAAAGGTACCTGATAATTCAGTGAACAGTGATTCTATCATTCATTGAATTTCTCGATCTTAACACACTCATTTGCTGAAACAAACCACGTGCATTCATTCATTCAATCAAACTTCAATCGTCCATTCAATAAACAAATCAGTATTCATGGATTCAATGAAACAGACTGAACACATTCATTTAAAGAATCCCACTCATGTAATTCTTTCAATGTATCATACTGCACTTATTAATTCAATAAAAGAAACTCAAGGTTCCTTATGTACAGGTTAATAAGTGCAGTAGACAGCAATTCAATAAGTACAGCTTCTGTCATTCATTCACTTTCTAAACCTTAACTCACTCATTCAATGAAACAAACTGCATTCATTCCTTCATTTCATCAAACTTCAACCGCAACTTCAATGAATGAAACGTTATTCATTGATTCAGTCAAACACACTTAACACAATTATGTAATGAATCCAACTGCATTTCATTATTTCACTGAATCAAACTCACCGATTCAATGAATCCAAATGCATCTGTTAATTCAATGTGCAGAGCTTCTCTCACTCATTCAATTTCTTGATCTTACAGCACTCATTCAATCTAACCAAGGGCAATCATTCATTCATTGAATCAAACTTCAAACTTACATTCAATAAATGAAACGTTACTCATTCATTCATTCTCTGGAACTTAACACACTCATTCAATGAAACAGACTGTATTCATTCATTGATATAAACTTCAATCGTACAAGCAATGAAACAACTGTTAATCAATTATCGAAAGTAACAATCTGAACGCAATAAGTTAATGAATCCAACTCCATTCATTCCTTCAATGAAACCAACTGCACTGTCTGATTCAATGATACCAACTGCACCTGATAATTCAATGAATACAGCTTCTTTCACTCAATCAAATTCTTTAACTGAATGCAATCATTCAATGGATCCAACGGCATTCATTCATTCATTGACTCAAACTTCACCCCTAGATTCAATGATTAAAAGTAACTCATTCATTCATTCTCTTGAACTTAACACACTCATTCAATGAAACAGAGTGCATTCATTCATGTTTTAAATAGAAACTTCAATCGTTCAAGCAATGAAACAACCATTATTCATTTGTCAAGTGAAACAAACTTAACTCATTCAGTTGATGAATCTAACTGCATTCATTCTTTCAATAAAAGCAACTGCACTTTCCGATTCAATGATACCAACTGCATCTGATAATGCAATAAATAGAGCTTCTCTCATTCATCGAAATTCTTTGTCTGAACACACTCATTTGTGGAAACAAACTTCAATCGTACATTCAATAAACGAAGCAGTATTCATTGATTCAATGAAACAGACTTCCCACATTCATTTAAAGCATCCAACAGCACTCATTCTTTCAATGTATCAAAACTGCACTTATTAATTCAATGAAAGGAACTGAAGGTTTGAATTCAATAAGTACAGCTTCTGTCGTTCATTCAAATTCTCCATCTTATCTCACACATTCAATGAAACAAACTGCATTCATTCCTTCATTGCATCAAACTTCAACAGCAACTTCAGTGAATGAAACGTTATTCATTGATTCAGTCAAACACACGTAACAAAATCATGTAATGAATCCAACTGCATTGCAATATTTCACTGAATCAAAATCACCAATTCAATGAATCCAAATGCATCTGTTAATTCAATGTGCAGAGCTTCTCTCACTCATTCAATTTCTTGATCTTACAGCACTCATTCAATCTAAACAATGATTCATTCATTGAATCAAAATTCAACCCTACATTCAATAAATGAAACGTTACTCAATGAGTCATTGTCTTGAAATTAACACACTCATTCAATGAAACAGACTGTATTCATTTATTGATATAAACTTCAACCGTACAAGCAATGAAACATCTGTTATTCATTTAACGAATGAAACAACCTTATCGCATTAAGTTAATGAATTTAACTCCATTCATTCCTTCAATGAAACCAACTGCACTGTCCGATTCAATGATACCAACTGCACCTGATAATGCAATCAATAGATCTTCTCTTATTCATCGAATTTCTCGGTCTGAACACACTCATTTGTTGAAACAAACGGCGTTCATTCATTCATTCAATCAAACTTCAATGAACCAATCAGTATTCATCGATTCAGTGAAACAGACTTACCACATTCATTTAAAGAATCCAACTGCCGTTATTCTTTCAATGTATCAAACTGCACATACTAATTCAATGAAAGGAACTGAAGGTGTGAAGTGAATAAGTACAGCTTCTGTCGTTCATTCAATTTCTAAACCTTATCTCACTCATTCAAAGAAACAAACTGCATTCATTCCTTCATTGCATCAAACTTCAACCGCAACTTCAATGATGGAAACGTTATTCAATGATTCACTGAAACTTACTTAACACAGTCATGTAATGAATACAATTGCATTTCATTCTTTGATTGAATCAAATCCACGGATTCAAGGCATAAAATTGCATCTGTTAATTCAATGTGTTGAGCTCCTCTCACTCATTCAATTTCTTGAGCTTAAAGCACTCATTCAATGGAACCAACGGCAACCAACCATCAACCTTCGACACTACATTCAATGAATGAAACGTTACTCACTGTTCATTGTCTTGAACTTGACACACTCATTCAATGAAACAGACTGTATCCATTCATTCATTAAAAGAAACTTCAATCGTAGCAGCAATGAAACAACCGTTATAAATTTAACAAGTGCAACAAACTTCACTCATTCAGTTAAAGAATCGAACCGCATTCAAACTTTCAAAGAAAACAACTACACTCGCCGATTCAATGATACCAATTGCACCTGATAATTCAATAAATACAGCTTCTTTCACTCAATCAAATTCTTTAACTTAATGCACTCATTAAATGGATCCAACGGCATTCATTCATTCATTGAATCAAACTTCACCCCTAGATTCAATGATGAAATGTTACTCATTCATTCATTCTCTTGAACTTAAGACACTCATTCAATGAAACAGAGTGTATTCATCCATTTTTTTAAATAGAAACTTCAATCGTTCAAGCAATGAAACAACCATTATTCATTTGTCAAGTGAAACAAACTTAACTCATTCAGTTGATGAATCTAACTGCATTCATTCTTTCAATAAAAGCAACTGCACTTTCCGATTCAATGATACCAACGGTACCTGATAATTCAATGAACAGAGCTTCTCTCAATTATTGAATTTCTCGGTCTTAACACACTCATTTGCTGAATCAAACGGCATTCATTCATTAATTCAATCAAACTTCAATCGTGCATTCGATAAACGAAGCAGTATGCATTGATTCAAAGCATCCAAGATTTATTTAAAGAATCCAACTGCAGTTATTCTTTCAATGTATCAATCTGCACTAACTAATTCAATGAAAGCAAGTGATTGCTTGAATTTAATGAGTACAGCGTCTATCCTTCATTCAATTTCTCCACCTTAACTCAATCATTCAATGAAACAAACTGCATTCGTTCTTTCATTGCATCAAACTTCAACCGCAACTTCAATGAAAGAAACGTTTTGCATTGATTCAATGAAACATTGTTAACACAGTCATGTAATGAATCCAACTGCATTTCATTCTTTCATTGAATCAAATTCACTGACTCAATGAATCCAACTACATCTATCAATTCAAAGCATAGAGCTTCTCTCACTCAACCATATTCTTTATCTTAATGCCCTCATTCAACGGAACCAACGGCATTCATTCATTCATTGAATCAAACTTCAACCCTAGTTTCAATGATTGAAACTTTACTAATTCATTCATTCTCTTGAACTTAAAACACTTATTCAATGAAACAGAGTGTATTCATTCATTTTTTAATAGAAGCTTCAACGTACAAGCAATTAAAAAACCATTCTTCATTTGTCGAGTGAAACAAACTTAACTCATTCTGTTAATGTATTAACTGCATTCAATAAAACCAACTGCACTCAATGATCCCAACGGTACCTGATAATTCAATGAACAGTGATTCTATCATTCATTGAATTTCTCGATCTTAACACACTCATTTGCTGAAACAAACCACGTGCATTCATTCATTCAATCAAACTTCAATTGTCCATTCAATAAACAAATCAGTATTCATGGATTCAATGAAACAGACTGAACACATTCATTTAAAGCATCCAACAGCACTCATTCTTTCAATGTATCAAAACTGCACTTACTAATTCAATGCAAGGAACTGAAGGTGTGAATTCAATAAGTACAGCTTCTGTCGTTCATTCAAATTCTCCATCTTATCTCACACATTGAATGAAACAAACTGCATTCATTCCTTCATTGCATCAAACTTCAACAGCAACTTCAGTGAATGAAACGTTATTCATTGATTCAGTCAAACACACTTAACAAAATCATGTAATCATGTACTGCATTGCATTATTTCACTGAATCAAAATCACCAATTCAATGAATCCAAATGCATCTGTTAATTCAATGTGCAGAGCTTCTCTCACTCATTCAATTTCTTGATCTTACAGCACTCATTCAATCTAACCAAGGGCAATCATTCATTCATTGAATCAAACTTCAAACTTACATTCAATAAATGAAACGTTACTCATTCATTCATTCTCTGGAACTTAACACACTCATTCAATGAAACAGACTGTATTCATTCATTGATATAAACTTCAATCGTACAAGCAATGAAACAACTGTTAATCAATTATCGAAAGTAACAATCTGAACGCAATAAGTTAATGAATCCAACTCCATTCATTCCTTCAATGAAACCAACTGCACTGTCTGATTCAATGATACCAACTGCACCTGATAATTCAATGAATACAGCTTCTTTCACTCAATCAAATTCTTTAACTGAATGCAATCATTCAATGGATCCAACGGCATTCATTCATTCATTGACTCAAACTTCACCCCTAGATTCAATGATTAAAAGTAACTCATTCATTCATTCTCTTGAACTTAACACACTCATTCAATGAAACAGAGTGCATTCATTCATGTTTTAAATAGAAACTTCAATCGTTCAAGCAATGAAACAACCATTATTCATTTGTCAAGTGAAACAAACTTAACTCATTCAGTTGATGAATCTAACTGCATTCATTCTTTCAATAAAAGCAACTGCACTTTCCGATTCAATGATACCAACTGCATCTGATAATGCAATAAATAGAGCTTCTCTCATTCATCGAAATTCTTTGTCTGAACACACTCATTTGTGGAAACAAACTTCAATCGTACATTCAATAAACGAAGCAGTATTCATTGATTCAATGAAACAGACTTCCCACATTCATTTAAAGCATCCAACAGCACTCATTCTTTCAATGTATCAAAACTGCACTTATTAATTCAATGAAAGGAACTGAAGGTTTGAATTCAATAAGTACAGCTTCTGTCGTTCATTCAAATTCTCCATCTTATCTCACACATTCAATGAAACAAACTGCATTCATTCCTTCATTGCATCAAACTTCAACAGCAACTTCAGTGAATGAAACGTTATTCATTGATTCAGTCAAACACACGTAACAAAATCATGTAATGAATCCAACTGCATTGCAATATTTCACTGAATCAAAATCACCAATTCAATGAATCCAAATGCATCTGTTAATTCAATGTGCAGAGCTTCTCTCACTCATTCAATTTCTTGATCTTACAGCACTCATTCAATCTAAACAATGATTCATTCATTGAATCAAAATTCAACCCTACATTCAATAAATGAAACGTTACTCAATGAGTCATTGTCTTGAAATTAACACACTCATTCAATGAAACAGACTGTATTCATTTATTGATATAAACTTCAACCGTACAAGCAATGAAACATCTGTTATTCATTTAACGAATGAAACAACCTTATCGCATTAAGTTAATGAATTTAACTCCATTCATTCCTTCAATGAAACCAACTGCACTGTCCGATTCAATGATACCAACTGCACCTGATAATGCAATCAATAGATCTTCTCTTATTCATCGAATTTCTCGGTCTGAACACACTCATTTGTTGAAACAAACGGCGTTCATTCATTCATTCAATCAAACTTCAATGAACCAATCAGTATTCATCGATTCAGTGAAACAGACTTACCACATTCATTTAAAGAATCCAACTGCCGTTATTCTTTCAATGTATCAAACTGCACATACTAATTCAATGAAAGGAACTGAAGGTGTGAAGTGAATAAGTACAGCTTCTGTCGTTCATTCAATTTCTAAACCTTATCTCACTCATTCAAAGAAACAAACTGCATTCATTCCTTCATTGCATCAAACTTCAACCGCAACTTCAATGATGGAAACGTTATTCAATGATTCACTGAAACTTACTTAACACAGTCATGTAATGAATACAATTGCATTTCATTCTTTGATTGAATCAAATCCACGGATTCAAGGCATAAAATTGCATCTGTTAATTCAATGTGTTGAGCTCCTCTCACTCATTCAATTTCTTGAGCTTAAAGCACTCATTCAATGGAACCAACGGCAACCAACCATCAACCTTCGACACTACATTCAATGAATGAAACGTTACTCACTGTTCATTGTCTTGAACTTGACACACTCATTCAATGAAACAGACTGTATCCATTCATTCATTAAAAGAAACTTCAATCGTAGCAGCAATGAAACAACCGTTATAAATTTAACAAGTGCAACAAACTTCACTCATTCAGTTAAAGAATCGAACCGCATTCAAACTTTCAAAGAAAACAACTACACTCGCCGATTCAATGATACCAATTGCACCTGATAATTCAATAAATACAGCTTCTTTCACTCAATCAAATTCTTTAACTTAATGCACTCATTAAATGGATCCAACGGCATTCATTCATTCATTGAATCAAACTTCACCCCTAGATTCAATGATGAAATGTTACTCATTCATTCATTCTCTTGAACTTAAGACACTCATTCAATGAAACAGAGTGTATTCATCCATTTTTTTAAATAGAAACTTCAATCGTTCAAGCAATGAAACAACCATTATTCATTTGTCAAGTGAAACAAACTTAACTCATTCAGTTGATGAATCTAACTGCATTCATTCTTTCAATAAAAGCAACTGCACTTTCCGATTCAATGATACCAACGGTACCTGATAATTCAATGAACAGAGCTTCTCTCAATTATTGAATTTCTCGGTCTTAACACACTCATTTGCTGAATCAAACGGCATTCATTCATTAATTCAATCAAACTTCAATCGTGCATTCGATAAACGAAGCAGTATGCATTGATTCAAAGCATCCAAGATTTATTTAAAGAATCCAACTGCAGTTATTCTTTCAATGTATCAATCTGCACTAACTAATTCAATGAAAGCAAGTGATTGCTTGAATTTAATGAGTACAGCGTCTATCCTTCATTCAATTTCTCCACCTTAACTCAATCATTCAATGAAACAAACTGCATTCGTTCTTTCATTGCATCAAACTTCAACCGCAACTTCAATGAAAGAAACGTTTTGCATTGATTCAATGAAACATTGTTAACACAGTCATGTAATGAATCCAACTGCATTTCATTCTTTCATTGAATCAAATTCACTGACTCAATGAATCCAACTACATCTATCAATTCAATGCATGGTGCTTCTCTCACTCAACCATATTCTTTATCTTAATGCCCTCATTCAACGGAACCAACGGCATTCATTCATTCATTGAATCAAACTTCAACCCTAGTTTCAATGATTGAAACTTTACTAATTCATTCATTCTCTTGAACTTAAAACACTTATTCAATGAAACAGAGTGTATTCATTCATTTTTTAATAGAAGCTTCAACGTACAAGCAATTAAAAAACCATTCTTCATTTGTCGAGTGAAACAAACTTAACTCATTCTGTTAATGTATTAACTGCATTCAATAAAACCAACTGCACTCAATGATCCCAACGGTACCTGATAATTCAATGAACAGTGATTCTATCATTCATTGAATTTCTCGATCTTAACACACTCATTTGCTGAAACAAACCACGTGCATTCATTCATTCAATCAAACTTCAATTGTCCATTCAATAAACAAATCAGTATTCATGGATTCAATGAAACAGACTTCCCACATTCATTTAAAGCATCCAACAGCACTCATTCTTTCAATGTATCAAAACTGCACTTACTAATTCAATGCAAGGAACTGAAGGTGTGAATCAATAAGTACAGCTTCTGTCGTTCATTCAAATTCTCCATCTTATCTCACACATTGAATGAAACAAACTGCATTCATTCCTTCATTGCATCAAACTTCAACAGCAACTTCAGTGAATGAAACGTTATTCATTGATTCAGTCAAACACACTTAACAAAATCATGTAATCATGTACTGCATTGCATTATTTCACTGAATCAAAATCACCAATTCAATGAATCCAAATGCATCTGTTAATTCAATGTGCAGAGCTTCTCTCACTCATTCAATTTCTTGATCTTACAGCACTCATTCAATCTAACCAATGATTCATTCATTGAATCAAAATTCAACCCTACATTCAATAAATGAAACGTTACTCAATGAGTCATTGTCTTGAAATTAACACACTCATTCAATGAAACAGACTGTATTCATTTATTGATATAAACTTCAACCGTACAAGCAATGAAACATCTGTTATTCATTTATCGAATGAAACAACCTTATCGCATTAAGTTAATGAATTTAACTCCATTCATTCCTTCAATGAAACCAACTGCACTGTCCGATTCAATGATACCAACTGCACCTGATAATGCAATCAATAGATCTTCTCTTATTCATCGAATTTCTCGGTCTGAACACACTCATTTGTTGAAACAAACGGCGTTCATTCATTCATTCAATCAAACTTCAATGAACCAATCAGTATTCATCGATTCAGTGAAACAGACTTACCACATTCATTTAAAGAATGCAACTGCCGTTATTCTTTCAATGTATCAAACTGCACGTACTAATTCAATGAAAGGAACTGAAGGTGTGAAGTGAATAAGTACAGCTTCTGTCGTTCATTCAAATTCTCCATCTTATCTCACACATTCAAAGAAACAATCTGCATTCATTCCTTCATTGCATCAAACTTCAACAGCAACTTCAATGAATGAAACGTTATTCATTGATTCAGTCAAACACACGTAACAAAATCATGTAATGAATCCAACTGCATTGCAATATTTCACTGAATCAAAATCACCAATTCAATGAATCCAAATGCATCTGTTAATTCAATGTGCAGAGCTTCTCTCACTCATTCAATTTCTTGATCTTACAGCACTCATTCAATCTAAACAATGATTCATTCATTGAATCAAAATTCAACCCTACATTCAATAAATGAAACGTTACTCAATGAGTCATTGTCTTGAAATTAACACACTCATTCAATGAAACAGACTGTATTCATTTATTGATATAAACTTCAACCGTACAAGCAATGAAACATCTGTTATTCATTTAACGAATGAAACAACCTTATCGCATTAAGTTAATGAATTTAACTCCATTCATTCCTTCAATGAAACCAACTGCACTGTCCGATTCAATGATACCAACTGCACCTGATAATGCAATCAATAGATCTTCTCTTATTCATCGAATTTCTCGGTCTGAACACACTGATTTGTTGAAACAAACGGCGTTCATTCATTCATTCAATCAAACTTCAATGAACCAATCAGTATTCATCGATTCAGTGAAACAGACTTACCACATTCAATTAAAGAATCCAACTGCCGTTATTCTTTCAATGTATCAAACTGCACGTACTAATTCAATGAAAGGAACTGAAGGTGTGAAGTGAATAAGTACAGCTTCTGTCGTTCATTCAATTTCTAAACCTTATCTCACTCATTCAAAGAAACAATCTGCATTCATTCCTTCATTGCATCAAACTTCAACCGCAACTTCAATGATGGAAACGTTATTCAATGATTCACTGAAACTTACTTAACACAGTCATGTAATGAATACAATTGCATTTCATTCTTTGATTGAATCAAATCCACGGATTCAAGGCATAAAATTGCATCTGTTAATTCAATGTGTTGAGCTCCTCTCACTCATTCAATTTCTTGAGCTTAAAGCACTCATTCAATGGAACCAACGGCAACCAACCATCAACCTTCGACACTACATTCAATGAATGAAACGTTACTCACTGTTCATTGTCTTGAACTTGACACACTCATTCAATGAAACAGACTGTATCCATTCATTCATTAAAAGAAACTTCAATCGTAGCAGCAATGAAACAACCGTTATAAATTTAACAAGTGCAACAAACTTCACTCATTCAGTTAAAGAATCGAACCGCATTCAAACTTTCAAAGAAATCAACTACACTCGCCGATTCAATGATACCAATTGCACCTGATAATTCAATAAATACAGCTTCTTTCACTCAATCAAATTCTTTAACTTAATGCACTCATTAAATGGATCCAACGGCATTCATTCATTCATTGAATCAAACTTCACCCCTAGATTCAATGATGAAATGTTACTCATTCATTCATTCTCTTGAACTTAAGACACTCATTCAATGAAACAGAGTGTATTCATCCATTTTTTTAAATAGAAACTTCAATCGTTCAAGCAATGAAACAACCATTATTCATTTGTCAAGTGAAACAAACTTAACTCATTCAGTTGATGAATCTAACTGCATTCATTCTTTCAATAAAAGCAACTGCACTTTCCGATTCAATGATACCAACGGTACCTGATAATTCAATGAACAGAGCTTCTCTCAATTATTGAATTTCTCGATCTTAACACACTCATTTGCTGAATCAAACGGCGTTCATTCATTAATTCAATCAAACTTCAATCGTGCATTCGATAAACGAAGCAGTATGCATTGATTCAAAGCATCCAAGATTTATTTAAAGAATCCAACTGCAGTTATTCTTTCAATGTATCAATCTGCACGAACTAATTCAATGAAAGCAAGTGATTGCTTGAATTTAATGAGTACAGCGTCTATCCTTCATTCAATTTCTCCACCTTAACTCAATCATTCAATGAAACAAACTGCATTTTTTCTTTCATTGCATCAAACTTCAACCGCAACTTCAATGAAAGAAACGTTTTGCATTGATTCAATGAAACATTGTTAACACAGTCATGTAATGAATCCAACTGCATTTCATTCTTTCATTGAATCAAATTCACTGACTCAATGAATCCAACTACATCTATCAATTCAATGCATAGAGCTTCTCTCACTCAACCATATTCTTTATCTTAATGCCCTCATTCAACGGAACCAACGGCATTCATTCATTCATTGAATCAAACTTCAACCCTAGTTTCAATGATTGAAACTTTACTAATTCATTCATTCTCTTGAACTTAAAACACTTATTCAATGAAACAGAGTGTATTCATTCATTTTTTAATAGAAGCTTCAACGTACAAGCAATTAAAAAACCATTCTTCATTTGTCGAGTGAAACAAACTTAACTCATTCTGTTAATGTATTAACTGCATTCAATAAAACCAGCTGCACTCAATGATCCCAACGGTACCTGATAATTCAGTGAACAGTGATTCTAACATTCATTGAATTTCTCGATCTTAACACACTCATTTGCTGAAACAAACCACGTGCATTCATTCATTCAATCAAACTTCAATCGTCCATTCAATAAACAAATCAGTATTCATGGATTCAATGAAACAGACTGAACACATTCATTTAAAGAATCCCACTCATGTAATTCTTTCAATGTATCATACTGCACTTACTAATTCAATAAAAGAAACTCAAGGTTCCTTATGTACAGGTTAATAAGTACAGCAGACAGCAATTCAATAAGTACAGCTTCTGTCGTTCATTCACTTTCTAAACCTTAACTCACTCATTCAATGAAACAAACTGCATTCATTCCTTCATTTCATCAAACTTCAACCGCAACTTCAATGAATGAAACGCTATTCATTGATTCAGTCAAACACACTTAACACAATCATGTAATGAATCCAACTGCATTTCATTATTTCACTGAATCAAACTCACCGATTCAATGAATCCAAATGCATCTGTTAATTCAATGTGCAGAGCTTCTCTCACTCATTCAATTTCTTGATCTTACAGCACTCATTCAATCTAACCAAGGGTAATCATTCATTCATTGAGTCAAACTTCAACCCTACATTCAATAAATGAAACGTTACTCATTCATTCATTCTCTGGAACTTAACACACTCATTCAATGAAACAGACTGTATTCATTCATTGATATAAACTTCAATCGTACAAGCAATGAAACAACTGTTAATCAATTATCGAAAGTAACAATCTGAACGCAATAAGTTAATGAATCCAACTCCATTCATTCCTTCAATGAAACCAACTGCACTGTCTGATTCAATGATACCAACTGCACCTGATAATGCTTCTCTCATTCGTCGAATTTCTCGATCTTAACACACTCATTTGCTGAAACAAACCACGTTCATTCATTCATTCAATGAAACTTCAATCGTGAATTCAGTGATTCAATGAAACAGACTTACCACATTCATTTAAAGAATCCAGCTGCCGTTATTCTTTCAATGTATCAAACTGAACTTACTAATTCAATGAAAGGAACTGGTGGTGTGAATTCAATAAGTACAGCTTATTGATACCAATGATACAACTGCACCTGATAATTCAATGAATACAGCTTCTTTCACTCAATCAAATTTTTTAACTGAATGCACTCATTCAAGGGATCCAACGGCATTCATTCATTCATTGACTCAAACTTCACCCCTAGATTCAATGATTAAAAGTAACTCATTCATTCATTCTCTTGAACTTAACACACTCATTCAATGAAACAGAGTGCATTCATTCATGTTTTAAATAGAAACTTCAATCGTTCAAGCAATGAAACAACCATTATTCATTTGTCAAGTGAAACAAACTTAACTCATTCAGTTGATGAATCTAACTGCATTCATTCTTTCAATAAAAGCAACTGCACTTTCCGATTCAATGATACCAACTGCATCTGATAATGCAATAAATAGAGCTTCTCTCATTCATCGAATTTCTTTGTCTGAACACACTCATTTGTGGAAACAAACAGCGTTCATTCATTCATTCAATCAAACTTCAATGGACCAATCTGGATTCATCGAATCAGTGAAACACACTTACCAGATTCATTTAAAGAATCCAACTGCCGTTATTCTTTCAATGTGTCAAACTGCACGTACTAATTCAATGAAAGGAACTGAAGGTGTGAAGTGAATAAGTACAGCTTCTGTCGTTCATTCAATTTCTAAACCTTATCTCACTCATTCAAAGAAACAATCTGCATTCATTCCTTCATTGCATTAAACTTCAACCGCAACTTCAATGATTGAAACGTTATTCAATGATTCACTGAAACTTACTTAACACAGTCATGTAATGAATACAATTGCATTTCATTCTTTGATTGAATCAAACCCACCGATTCAAGGCATAAAATTGCATCTGTTAATTCAATGTGTAGAGCTTCTCTCACTCATTCAATTTCTTGAGCTAAAAGCACTCATTCAATGGAACCAACGGCAACCAACCATCAACCTTCGACACTACATTCAATGAATGAAACGTTACTCACTGTTCATTGTCTTGAACTTGACACACTCATTCAATGAAACAGACTGTATCCATTCATTCATTAAAAGAAACTTCAATCGTAGCAGCAATGAAACAACCGTTATAAATTTAACAAGTGCAACAAACTTCACTCATTCAGTTAAAGAATCGAACCGCATTCAAACTTTCAAAGAAAACAACTACACTCGCCGATTCAATGATACCAATTGCACCTGATAATTCAATGAATACAGCTTCTTTTACTCAATCAAATTCTTTAACTTAATGCACTCATTAAATGGATCCAACGGCATTCATTCATTCATTGAATCAAACTTCACCCCTAGATTCAATGATGAAATGTTACTCATTCATTCATTCTCTTGAACTTAAGACACTCATTCAATGAAACAGAGTGTATTCATCCATTTTTTTAAATAGAAACTTCAATCGTTCAAGCAATGAAACAACCATTATTCATTTGTCAAGTGAAACAAACTTAACTCATTCAGTTGATGAATCTAACAGCATTCATTCTTTCAATAAAAGCAACTGCACTTTCCGATTCAATGATACCAACGGTACCTGATAATTCAATGAACAGAGCTTCTCTCAATTATTGAATTTCTCGGTCTTAACACACTCATTTGCTGAATCAAACGGCGTTCATTCATTAATTCAATCAAACTTCAATCGTGCATTCGATAAACGAAGCAGTATGCATTGATTCAAAGCATCCAACATTTATTTAAAGAATCCAACTGCAGTTAGTCTTTCAATGTATCAATCTGCACTAACTAATTCAATGAAAGCAAGTGATTGCTTGAATTTAATGAGTACAGCGTCTATCCTTCATTCAATTTCTCCACCTTAACTCAATCATTCAATGAAACAAACTGCATTTGATCTTTCATTGCATCAAACTTCAACCGCAACTTCAATGAAAGAAACGTTTTGCATTGATTCAATGAAACATTGTTAACACAGTCATGTAATGAATCCAACTGCATTTCATTCTTTCATTGAATCAAATTCACTGACTCAATGAATCCAACTACATCTATCAATTCAATGCATAGAGCTTCTCTCACTCAACCATATTCTTTACCTTAATGCCCTCATTCAACGGAACCAACGGCATTCATTCATTCATTGAATCAAACTTCAACCCTAGTTTCAATGATTGAAACTTTACTAATTCATTCATTCTCTTGAACCTAAAACACTTATTCAATGAAACAGAGTGTATTCATTCATTTTTTAATACAAGCTTCAACGTACAAGCAATTAAAAAACTATTCTTCATTGGTAGAGTGAAACAAACTTAACTCATTCTGTTAATGTATTAACTGCATTCATTCTTTCAATAAAACCAACTGCACTCAATGATCCCAACGGTACCTGATAATTCAATGAACAGTGATTCTATCATTCGTTGAATTTCTCGATCTTAACACACTCATTTGCTGAAACAAACCACGTGCATTCATTCATTCAATCAAACTTCAATCGTCCATTCAATAAACAAATCAGTATTCATGGATTCAATGAAACAGACTGACCACATTCATTTAAAGAATCCCACTGATGTAATTCTTTCGATGTATCATACTGCACTTACTAATTCAATAAAAGAAACTCAAGGTTCCTTAAGTACAGGTTAATAAGTACAGCAGACAGCAATTCAATAAGTACAGCTTCTGTCGTTCATTCACTTTCTAAACTTTAACTCACTCATTCAATGAAACAAACTGCATTCATTCCTTCATTTCATCAAACTTCAACCGCAACTTCAATGAATGAAACGCTATTCATTGATTCAGTCAAACACACTTAACACAATCATGTAATGAATCCAACTGCATTTCATTATTTCACTGAATCAAACTCACCGATTCAATGAATCCAAATGCATCTGTTAATTCAATGTGCAGAGCTTCTCTCACTCATTCAATTTCTTGATCTTACAGCACTCATTCAATCTAACCAAGGGCAATCATTCATTCATTGAATCAAACTTCAAACTTACATTCAATAAATGAAACGTTACTCATTCATTCATTCTCTGGAACTTAACACACTCATTCAATGAAACAGACTGTATTCATTCATTGATATAAACTTCAATCGTACAAGCAATGAAACAACTGTTAATCAATTATCGAAAGTAACAATCTGAACGCAATAAGTTAATGAATCCAACTCCATTCATTCCTTCAATGAAACCAACTGCACTGTCTGATTCAATGATACCAACTGCACCTGATAACGCAATGTATCGAGCTTCTCTCATTCATCGAATTTCTCGGTCCGCACACACTCATTTGTTGAAACAAACGGCGTTCATTCATTCAATCAAACTTCAATCGTGCATTCAATGAACCAATCAGTATTCATTGATTCAATGAAACAGACTTACCACATTCATTTAAAGAATCCAGCTGCCGTTATTCTTTCAATGTATCAAACTGAACTTACTAATTCAATGAAAGGAACTGGAGGTGTGAATTCAATAAGTGCAGCTTCTTGATACCAATGATACCAACTGCACCTGATAATTCAATGAATACAGCTTCTTTCACTCAATCAAATTCTTTACCTGAATGCACTCATTCAAGGGATCCAACGGCATTCAATCATTCATTGACTCAAACTTCACCCCTAGATTCAATGATGAAACGTTACTCATTCATTCAATCTCTTGAACTTAACACACTCATTCAATGAAACAGAGTGCATTCATTCATGTTTTAAATAGAAACTTCAATCGTTCAAGCAATGAAACAACCATTATTCATTTGTCAAGTGAAACAAACTTAACTCATTCAGTTGATGAATCTAACTGCATTCATTCTTTCAATAAAAGCAACTGCACTTTCCGGTTCAATGATACCAACTGCATCTGATAATGCAATAAATAGAGCTTCTCTCATTCATCGAATTTCTTTGTCTGAACACACTCATTTGTGGCAACAAACTTCAATCGTACATTCAATAAACGAAGCAGTATTCATTGATTCAATGAAACAGACTTCCCACATTCATTTAAAGCATCCAACAGCACTCATTCTTTCAATGTATCAAAACTGCACTTACTAATTCAATGCAAGGAACTGAAGGTGTGAATTCAATAAGTACAGCTTCTGTCGTTCATTCAAATTCTCCATCTTATCTCACACATTCAATGAAACAAACTGCATTCATTCCTTCATTGCATCAAACTTCAACAGCAACTTCAGTGAATGAAACGTTATTCATTGATTCAGTCAAACACACGTAACAAAATCATGCAATGAATCCAACTGCTTTGCATTATTTCACTGAATCAAAATCACCAATTCAATGAATCCAAATGCATCTGTTAATTCAATGTGCAGAGCTTCTCTCACTCATTGAATTTCTTGATCTTACAGCACTCATTCAATCTAACCAATGATTCATTCATTGAATCAAAATTCAACCCTACATTCAATAAATGAAACGTTACTCAATGAGTCATTGTCTTGAAATTAACACACTCATTCAATGAAATAGACTGTATTCATTTATTGATATCAACTTCAACCGTACAAGCAATGAAACATCTGTTATTCATTTATCGAATGAAACAACCTTATCGCATTAAGTTAATGAATTTAACTCCATTCATTCCTTCAATGAAACCAACTGCACTGTCCGATTCAATGATACCAACTGCACCTGATAATGAAATCAATAGATCTTCTCTCATTCATCGAATTTCTCGTTCTGAACACCGAGAAACAAACGGTTGAAACAAACGGCGTTCATTGATTCATTCAATCAAACTTCAATGAACCAATCAGTATTCATCGATTCAGTGAAACAGACTTACCACATTCATTTAAAGAAACGTTTTGCATTGATTCAATGAAACATTGTTAACACAATCATGTAATGAATCCAACTGCATTTCATTCTTTCATTGATTCAAATTCACTGACTCAATGAATCCAACTACATCTATCAATTCAATGCATAGAGCTTCGCTCACTCAACCATATTCTTTATCTTAATGCCCTCATTCAACGGAACCAACGGCATTCATTCATTCATTGAATCAAACTTCAACCCAAGTTTCAATGATTGAAACTTTACTAATTCATTCATTCTCTTGAACTTAAAACACTTATTCAATGAAACAGAGTGTATTCATTCATTTTTTAATAGAAGCTTCAACGTACAAGCAATTAAAAAACCATTCTTCATTTGTCGAGTGAAACAAAGTTTACTCATTCTTTTAATGTATTAACTGCATTCATTCTTTCAATAAAACCAATTGCACTCAATGATCCCAACGGTACCTGATAATTCAATGAACAGTGATTCTAGCATTCATTGAATTTCTCGATCTGAACACACTCATTTGCTGAAACAAACAACGTTCATTCATTCATTCAATCAAACTTCAATCGTCCATTCAATAAACAAATCAGAATTGATGGATTCAATGAAACAGACTGACCACATTCATTTAAAGAATCCCACTGATGTAATTCTTTCAATGTATCATACTGCACTTACTAATTCAATAAAAGAAACTCAAGGTTCCTTAAGTACAGGTTAATAAGTACAGCACACAGCAATTCAATAAGTACAGCTTCTGTCGTTCATTCACTTTCTAAACCTTAACTCACTCATTCAATGAAACAAACTGCATTCATTCCTTCATTTCATCAAACTTCAACCGCAACTTCAATGAATGAAACGTTATTCATTGATTCAGTCAAACACACTTAACACAATCATGTAATGAATCCAACTGCATTTCATTATATCACTGAATCAAACTCACCGATTCAATGAATCCAAATGCATCTGTTAATTCAATGTGCAGAGCTTCTCTCACTCATTCAATTTCTTCATCTTACAGCACTCATTCAATCTAACCAAGGGCAATCATTCATTCATTGAATCAAACTTCAACCCTACATTCAATAAATGAAACGTTACTCATTCATTCATTCTCTGGAACTTAACACACTCATTCAATGAAACAGACTGTATTCATTCATTGATATAAACTTCAATCGTACAAGCAATGAAACAACTGTTAATCAATTATCGAAAGTAACAATCTGAACGCAATAAGTTAATGAATCCAACTCCATTCATTCCTTCAATGATACCAACTGCACCTGATAATGCTTCTCTCATTCGTCGAATTTCTCGATCTTAACACACTCATTTGCTGAAACAAACCACGTTCATTCATTCATTCAATGAAACTTCAATCGTGAATTCATTGAGTCAATAAAACAGACTTACCACATCCATTTAAAGAATCCAGCTGCCGTTATTCTTTCAATGTATCAAACTGAACTTACTAATTCAATGAAAGGAACTGGGATTTGAATTCAATATGTTCAGCTTATTGATACCAATGATACCAACTGCACCTGATAATTCAATGAATACAGCTTCTTTCACTCAATCAAATTCTTTAACTGAATGCACACATTAAATGGATCCAACGGCATTCATTCATTCATTGACTCAAACTTCACCCCTAGATTCAATGATGAAACGTTACTCATTCATTCATTCTCTTGAACTTAACACACTCATTCAATGAAACAGAGTGCATTCATTCATGTTTTAAATAGAAACTTCAATCGTTCAAGCAATGAAACAACCATTATTCATTTGTCAAGTGAAACAAACTTAACTCATTCAGTTGATGAATCTAACTGCATTCATTCTTTCAATAAAAGCAACTGCACTTTCCGATTCAATGATACCAACTGCATCTGATAATGCAATAAATAGAGCTTCTCTCATTCATCGAATTTCTTTGTCTGAACAAACTCATTTGTGGCAACAAACTTCAATCGTACATTCAATAAACGAAGCAGTATTCATTGATTCAATGAAACAGACTTCCCACATTCATTAAGTTAATGAATTTAACTCCATTCATTCCTTCAATGAAACCAACTGCACTGTCCGATTCAATGATACCAACTGCACCTGATAATGCAATCAATAGATCTTCTCTTATTCATCGAATTTCTCGGTCTGAACACACTCATTTGTTGAAACAAACGGCGTTCATTGATTCATTCAATCAAACTTCAATGAACCAATCAGTATTCATCGATTCAGTGAAACAGACTTACCACATTCATTTAAAGAAACGTTTTGCATTGATTCAATGAAACATTGTTAACACAGTCATGTAATGAATCCAACTGCATTTCATTCTTTCATTGATTCAAATTCACTGACTCAATGAATCCAACTACATCTATCAATTCAATGCATAGAGCTTCTCTCACTCAACCATATTCTTTATCTTAATGCCCTCATTCAACGGAACCAACGGCATTCATTCATTCATTGAATCAAACTTCAACCCAAGTTTCAATGATTGAAACTTTACTAATTCATTCATTCTCTTGAACTTAAAACACTTATTCAATGAAACAGAGTGTATTCATTCATTTTTTAATAGAAGCTTCAACGTACAAGCAATTAAAAAAACCATTCTTCATTTGTCGAGTGAAACAAACTTTACTCATTCTGTTAATGTATTAACTGCATTCATTCTTTCAATAAAACCAATTGCACTCAATGATCCCAACGGTACCTGATAATTCAATGAACAGTGATTCTAGCATTCATTGAATTTCTCGATCTGAACACACTCATTTGCTGAATCAAACAACGTTCATTCATTCATTCAATCAAACTTCAATCGTCCATTCAATAAACAAATCAGAATTCATGGATTCAATGAAACAGACTGACCACATTCATTTAAAGAATCCCACTGATGTAATTCTTTCAATGTATCATACTGCACTTACTAATTCAATAAAAGAAACTCAAGGTTCCTTAAGTACAGGTTAATAAGTACAGCACACAGCAATTCAATAAGTACAGCTTCTGTCGTTCATTCACTTTCTAAACCTTAACTCACTCATTCAATGAAACAAACTGCATTCATTCCTTCATTTCATCAAACTTCAACCGCAACTTCAATGAATGAAACGTTATTCATTGATTCAGTCAAACACACTTAACACAATCATGTAATGAATCCAACTGAATCAAACTCACCGATTCAATGAATCCAAATGCATCTGTTAATTCAATGTGCAGAGCTTCTCTCACTCATTCAATTTCTTCATCTTACAGGACTCATTCAATCTAACCAAGGGCAATCATTCATTCATTGAATCAAACTTCAACCCTACATTCAATAAATGAAACGTTACTCATTCATTCATTCTCTGGAACTTAACACACTCATTCAATGAAACAGACTGTATTCATTCATTGATATAAACTTCAATCGTACAAGCAATGAAACAACTGTTAATCAATTATCGCAAGTAACAATCTGAACGCAATAAGTTAATGAATCCAACTCCATTCATTCCTTCAATGAAACCAACTGCACTGTCTGATTCAATGATACCAACTGCACCTGATAATGCTTCTCTCATTCGTCGAATTTCTCGATCTTAACACACTCATTTGCTGAAACAAACCGCGTTCATTCATTCATTCATTCAATGAAACTTCAATCGTGAATTCATTGTTTCAATGAAACAAACTTACCACATTCATTTAAAGAATCCAGCTGCCGGTATTCTTTCAATGTATCAAACTGAACTTACTAATTCAATGAAAGGAACTGGAGGTGTGAATTCAATAAGTACAGCTTATTGATACCAATGATACCAACTGCACCTGATAATTCAATGAATACAGCTTCTTTCACTCAATCAAATTCTTTACCTGAATGCACTCATTCAAGGGATCCAACGGCATTCAATCATTCATTGACTCAAACTTCACCCCTAGATTCAATGATGAAACGTTACTCATTCATTCAATCTCTTGAACTTAACACACTCATTCAATGAAACAGAGTGCATTCATTCATGTTTTAAATAGAAACTTCAATCGTTCAAGCAATGAAACAACCATTATTCATTTGTCAAGTGAAACAAACTTAACTCATTCAGTTGATGAATCTAACTGCATTCATTCTTTCAATAAAAGCAACTGCACTTTCCGGTTCAATGATACCAACTGCATCTGATAATGCAATAAATAGAGCTTCTCTCATTCATCGAATTTCTTTGTCTGAACACACTCATTTGTGGCAACAAACTTCAATCGTACATTCAATAAACGAAGCAGTATTCATTGATTCAATGAAACAGACTTCCCACATTCATTTAAAGCATCCAACAGCACTCATTCTTTCAATGTATCAAAACTGCACTTACTAATTCAATGCAAGGAACTGAAGGTGTGAATTCAATAAGTACAGCTTCTGTCGTTCATTCAAATTCTCCATCTTATCTCACACATTCAATGAAACAAACTGCATTCATTCCTTCATTGCATCAAACTTCAACAGCAACTTCAGTGAATGAAACGTTATTCATTGATTCAGTCAAACACACGTAACAAAATCATGCAATGAATCCAACTGCTTTGCATTATTTCACTGAATCAAAATCACCAATTCAATGAATCCAAATGCATCTGTTAATTCAATGTGCAGAGCTTCTCTCACTCATTGAATTTCTTGATCTTACAGCACTCATTCAATCTAACCAATGATTCATTCATTGAATCAAAATTCAACCCTACATTCAATAAATGAAACGTTACTCAATGAGTCATTGTCTTGAAATTAACACACTCATTCAATGAAATAGACTGTATTCATTTATTGATATCAACTTCAACCGTACAAGCAATGAAACATCTGTTATTCATTTATCGAATGAAACAACCTTATCGCATTAAGTTAATGAATTTAACTCCATTCATTCCTTCAATGAAACCAACTGCACTGTCCGATTCAATGATACCAACTGCACCTGATAATGAAATCAATAGATCTTCTCTCATTCATCGAATTTCTCGGTCTGAACACCGAGAAACAAACGGTTGAAACAAACGGCGTTCATTGATTCATTCAATCAAACTTCAATGAACCAATCAGTATTCATCGATTCAGTGAAACAGACTTACCACATTCATTTAAAGAAACGTTTTGCATTGATTCAATGAAACATTGTTAACACAATCATGTAATGAATCCAACTGCATTTCATTCTTTCATTGATTCAAATTCACTGACTCAATGAATCCAACTACATCTATCAATTCAATGCATAGAGCTTCGCTCACTCAACCATATTCTTTATCTTAATGCCCTCATTCAACGGAACCAACGGCATTCATTCATTCATTGAATCAAACTTCAACCCAAGTTTCAATGATTGAAACTTTACTAATTCATTCATTCTCTTGAACTTAAAACACTTATTCAATGAAACAGAGTGTATTCATTCATTTTTTAATAGAAGCTTCAACGTACAAGCAATTAAAATACCATTCTTCATTTGTCGAGTGAAACAAAGTTTACTCATTCTTTTAATGTATTAACTGCATTCATTCTTTCAATAAAACCAATTGCACTCAATGATCCCAACGGTACCTGATAATTCAATGAACAGTGATTCTAGCATTCATTGAATTTCTCGATCTGAACACACTCATTTGCTGAAACAAACAACGTTCATTCATTCATTCAATCAAACTTCAATCGTCCATTCAATAAACAAATCAGAATTGATGGATTCAATGAAACAGACTGACCACATTCATTTAAAGAATCCCACTGATGTAATTCTTTCAATGTATCATACTGCACTTACTAATTCAATAAAAGAAACTCAAGGTTCCTTATGTACAGGTTAATAAGTACAGCAGACAGCAATTCAATAAGTACAGCTTCTGTCGTTCATTCACTTTCTAAACCTTAACTCACTCATTCAATGAAACAAACTGCATTCATTCCTTCATTTCATCAAACTTCAACCGCAACTTCAATGAATGAAACGTTATTCATTGATTCAGTCAAACACACTTAACACAATCATGTAATGAATCCAACTGCATTTCATTATTTCACTGAATCAAACTCACCGATTCAATGAATCCAAATGCATCTGTTAATTCAATGTGCAGACCTTCTCTCACTCATTCAATTTCTTGATCTTACAGCACTCATTCAATCTAACCAAGGGCAATCATTCATTCATTGAATCAAACTTCAACCCTACATTCAATAAATGAAACGTTACTCATTCATTCATTCTCTGGAACTTAACACACTCATTCAATGAAACAGACTGTATTCATTCATTGATATAAACTTCAATCGTACAAGCAATGAAACAACTGTTAATCAATTATCGAAAGTAACAATCTGAACGCAATAAGTTAATGACTCCAACTCCATTCATTCCTTCAATGAAACCAACTGCACTGTCTGATTCAATGATACCAACAGCACCTGATAATGCTTCTCTCATTCGTCGAATTTCTCGATCTTAACACACTCATTTGCTGAAACAAACCACGTTCATTCATTCATTCAATGAAACTTCAATCGTGAATTCATTGATTCAATGAAACAGACTTACCACATTCATTTAAAGAATCCAGCTGCCGTTATTCTTTCAATGTATCCAACTGAACTTACTAATTCAATGAAAGGAACTGGAGGTGTGAATTCAATAAGTACAGCTTATTGATACCAATGATACCAACTGCACCTGATAATTCAATGAATACAGCTTCTTTCACTCAATCAAATTCTTTAACTTAATGCACTCATTCAATGGATCCAACGGCATTCATTCATTCATTGACTCAAACTTCACCCCTAGATTCAATGATTAAAAGTAACTCATTCATTCATTCTCTTGAACTTAACACACTCATTCAATGAAACAGAGTGCATTCATTCATGTTTTAAATAGAAACTTCAATCGTTCAAGCAATGAAACAACCAATATTCATTTGTCAAGTGAAACAAACTTAACTCATTCAGTTGATGAATCTAACTGCATTCATTCTTTCAATAAAAGCAACTGCACTTTCCGATTCAATGATACCAACTGCATCTGATAATGCAATAAATAGAGCTTCTCTCATTCATCGAATTTCTTTGTCTGAACACACTCATTTGTGGAAACAAACTTCAATCGTACATTCAATAAACGAAGCAGTATTCATTGATTCAATGAAACAGACTTCCCACATTCATTTAAAGCATCCAACAGCACTCATTCTTTCAATGTATCAAAACTGCACTTACTAATTCAATGAAAGGAACTGAAGGTGTGAATTCAAGAAGTACAGCTTCTGTCGTTCATTCAAATTCTCCATCTTATCTCACACATTCAATGAAACAAACTGCATTCATTTCTTCATTGCATCAAACTTCAACAGCAACTTCAGTGAATGAAACGTTATTCATTGATTCAGTCAAACACACGTAACAAAATCATGTAATGAATCCAACTGCATTGCATTATTTCACTGAATCAAAATCACCAATTCAATGAATCCAAATGCATCTGTTAATTCAATGTGCAGAGCTTCTCTCACTCATTCAATTTCTTGATCTTACAGCACTCATTCAATCTAACCAATGATTCATTCATTGAATCAAAATTCAACACTACATTCAAGAAATGAAACGTTACTCAATGAGTCATTGTCTTGAAATTAACACACTCATTCAATGAAACAGACTGTATTCATTTACTGATATAAACTTCAACCGTACAAGCAATGAAACATCTGTTATTCATTTATCGAATGAAACAACCTTATCGCATTAAGTTAATGAATTTAACTCTATTCATTCCTTCAATGAAACCAACTGCACTGTCCGATTCAATGATACCAACTGCACCTGATAATGCAATATACAGATCTTCTCTCATTCATCGAATTTCTCGGTCTGAACACACTCATTCGTTGAAACAAACGGCGTTCATTCATTCATTCAATCAAACTTCAATGAACCAATCAGTATTCATCGATTCAGTGAAACAGGCTTATCACATTCATTTAAAGAATCCAACTGCCGTTATTCTTTCAATGTATCAAACTGCACGTACTAATTCAATGAAAGGAACTGAAGGTGTGAAGTGAATAAGTACAGCTTCTGTCGTTCATTCAATTTCTAAACCTTATCTCACTCATTCAAAGAAACAATCTGCATTCATTCCTTCATTGCATCAAACTTCAACCGCAACTTCAATGATTTAAACGTTATTCAATGATTCACTGAAACTTACTTAACGCAGTCATATAATGAATACAATTGAAATTCATTCTTTGATTGAATCAAACCCACCGATTCAAGGCATAAAATTGCATCTGTTAATTCAATGTGTAGAGCTCCTCTCACTCATTCAATTTCTTGAGCTAAAGCACTCATTCATTGGAACCAACGGCAACCAACCATCAACCTTCGACATTACATTCAATGAATGAAACGTTACTCACTGTTCATTGTCTTGAACTTGACACACTCATTCAATGAAACAGACTGTATCCATTCACTCATTAAAATAAACTTCAATCGTAGCAGCAATGAAACAACCGTTATAAATTTAACAAGTGCAACAAACTTCACTCATTCAGTTAATGAATCGAACCGCATTCAAACTTTCAAAGAAAACAACTACACTCGCCGATTCAATGATACCAATTGCTCCTGATAATTCAATGAATACAGCTTCTTTCACTCAATCAAATTCTTTAACTTAATGCACTCATTAAAGGGATCCAACGGCATGCATTCATTCATTGAATCAAATTTCACCCCTACATTCAATGATGAAATGTTACTCATTCATGCATTCTCTTGAATTAAGACACTCATTCAATGAAACAGAGTGTATTCATCCATTTTTTTAAAATACAAACTTCAATCGTTCAAGCAATGAAACAACCATTATTCATTTGTCAAGTGAAACAAACTTAACTCATTCAGTTGATGAATCTAACTGCATTCATTCTTTCAATAAAACCAATTGCACTCAATGATCCCAACGGTACCTGATAATTCAATGAACAGTGATTCTATCATTCATTGAATTTCTCGATCTTAACACACTCATTTGCTGAAACAAACCACGTTCATTCATTCATTCAATCAAACTTCAATCGTCCATTCAATAAACAAATCAGTATTCATGGATTCAATAAAACAGACTGACCACATTCATTTAAAGAATCCCACTGATGTAATTCTTTCAATGTATCATACTGCACTTACTAATTCAATAAAAGAAACTCAAGGTTCCTTAAGTACAGGTTAATAAGTACAGCAGACAGCAATTCAATAAGTACAGCTTCTGTCGTTCATTCACTTTCTAAACCTTAACTCACTCATTCAATGAAACAAACTGCATTCATTCCTTCATTTCATCAAACTTCAACCGCAACTTCAATGAATGAAACGTTATTCATTGATTCAGTCAAACACACTTAACACAATCATGTAATGAATCCAACTGCATTTCATTATTTCACTGAATCAAACTCACCGATTCAATGAATCCAAATGCATCTGTTAATTCAATGTGTAGAGCTCCTCTCACTCATTCAATTTATTGAGCTTAAAGCACTCATTCAATGGAACCAACGGCAACCAACCATCAACCTTCGACACTACATTCAACGAATGAAACGTTACTCAATGTTCATTGTCTTGAACTTGACACACTCATTCAATGAAACAGACTGTATCCATTCACTCATTAAAAGAAACTTCAATCGTAGCAGCAATGAAACAACCGTTATAAATTTAACAAGTGCAACAAACTTCACTCATTCAGTTAAGGAATCGAACCGCATTCAAACTTTCAAAGAAAACAACTACACTCGCCGATTCAATGATACCAATTGCTCCTGATAATTCAATGAATACAGCTTCTTTCACTCAATCAAATTCTTTAACTTAATGCACTCATTAAATGGATCCAACGGCATGCATTCATTCATTGAATCGAACTTCACCCCTAGATTCAATGATGAAATGTTACTCATTCATTCATTCTCTTGAACTTAAGACACTCGTTCAATGAAACAGAGTGTATTCATTCATTTTTTAATAGAAGCTTCAACGTACAAGCAATTAAAAAACCATTCTTCATTTGTCGAGTGAACCAAACTTAACTCATTCTGTTAATGTATTAACTGCATTCATTCTTTCAATAAAACCAATTGCACTCAATGATCCCAACGGTACCTGATAATTCAATGAACAGTGATTCTATCATTCATTGAATTTCTCGATCTTAACACACTCATTTGCTGAAACAAACCACGTTCATTCATTCATTCAATCAAACTTCAATCGTCCATTCAATAAACAAATCAGTATTCATGGATTCAATGAAACAGACTGACCACATTCATTTAAAGAATCCCACTGATGTAATTCTTTCGATGTATCATACTGCACTTACTAATTCAATAAAAGAAACTCAAGGTTCCTTAAGTACAGGTTAATAAGTACAGCACACAGCAATTCAATAAGTACAGCTTCTGTCGTTCATTCACTTTCTAAACCTTAACTCACTCATTCAATGAAACAAACTGCATTCATTCCTTCATTTCATCAAACTTCAACCGCAACTTCAATGAATGAAACGTTATTCATTGATTCAGTCAAACACACTTAACACAATCATGTAATGAATCCAACAGCATTTCATTATTTCACTGAATCAAACTCACCGATTCAATGAATCCAAATGCATCTGTTAATACAATGTGCAGAGCTTCTCTCACTCATTCAATTTCTTGATCTTACAGCACTCATTCAATCTAACCAAGGGCAATCATTCATTCATTGAATCAAACTTCAACCCTACATTCAATAAATGAAACGTTACTCATTCATTCATTCTCTGGAACTTAACACACTCATTCAATGAAACAGACTGTATTCATTCATTGATATAAACTTCAATCGGACAAGCAATGAAACAACTGTTAATCAATTATCGCAAGTAACAATCTGAACGCAATAAGTTAATGAATCCAACTCCATTCATTCCTTCAATGAAACCAACTGCACTGTCTGATTCAATGATACCAACAGCACCTGATAATGCTTCTCTCATTCATCGAATTTCTTTGTCTGAACACACTCATTTGCTGAAACAAACCACGTTCATTCATTCATTCAATGAAACTTCAATCGTGAATTCATTGATTCAATGAAACAGACTTACCACATTCATTTAAAGAATCCAGCTGCCGTTATTCTTTCAATGTATCAAACTGAACTTACTAATTCAATGAAAGGAACTGGAGGTGTGAATTCAATAAGTACAGCTTATTGATACCAATGATACCAACTGCAACTGATAATTCAATGAATACAGCTTCTTTCACTCAATCAAATTCTTTAACTTAATGCACTCATTCAATGGATCCAACGGCATTCATTCATTGAATCAAACTTCACCCCTAGATTCAATGCTGAAACGTTACTCATTCATTCATTCTCTTGAACTTAACACACTCATTCAATGAAACAGAGTGCATTCAATCATTTTTTAAATAGAAACTTCAATCGTTCAAGCAATGAAACAACCATTATTCATTTGTCAAGTGAAACAAACTTAACTCATTCAGTTGATGAATCTAACTGCATTCATTCTTTCAATAAAAGCAACTGCACTTTCCGATTCAATGATACCAACTGCATCTGATAATGCAATAAATAGAGTTTCTCTCATTCATCGAATTTCTTTGTCTGAACACACTCATTTGTGGAAACAAACTTCAATCGTACATTCAATAAACGAAGCAGTATTCACTGATTCAATGAAACAGACTTCCCACATTCATTTAAAGCATCCAACAGCACTCATTCTTTCAATGTATCAAAACTGCACTTACTAATTCAATGAAAGGATCTGAAGGTGTGAATTCAAGAAGTACAGCTTCTGTCGTTCATTCAAATTCTCCATCTTATCTCACACATTCAATGAAACAAACTGCATTCATTCCTTCATTGCATCGAACTTCAACAGCAACTTCAGTGAATGAAATGTTATTCATTGATTCAGTCAAACACACGTAACAAAATCATGTAATGAATCCAACTGCATTGCATTATTTCACTTAATCAAAATCACCAATTCAATGAATCTAAATGCATCTGTTAATTCAATGTGCAGAGCTTCTTTCACTCATTCAATTTCTTGATCTTACAGCACTCATTCAATCTAACCAATGATTCATTCATTGAATCAAAATTCAACACTACATTCAATAAATGAAACGTTACTCAATGAGTCATTGTCTTGAAATTAACACACTCATTCAATGAAACAGACTGTATTCATTTACTGATATAAACTTCAACCGTACAAGCAATGAAACATCTGTTATTCATTTATCGAATGAAACAACCTTATCGCATTAAGTTAATGAATTTAACTCTATTCATTCCTTCAATGAAACCAACTGCACTGTCCGATTCAATGATACCAACTGCACCTGATAATGCAATATACAGATCTTCTCTCATTCATCGAATTTCTCGGTCTGAACACACTCATTCGTTGAAACAAACGGCGTTCATTCATTCATTCAATCAAACTTCAATGAACCAATCAGTATTCATCGATTCAGTGAAACAGGCTTATCACATTCATTTAAAGAATCCAACTGCCGTTATTCTTTCAATGTATCAAACTGCACGTACTAATTCAATGAAAGGAACTGAAGGTGTGAAGTGAATAAGTACAGCTTCTGTCGTTCATTCAATTTCTAAACCTTATCTCACTCATTCAAAGAAACAATCTGCATTCATTCCTTCATTGCATCAAACTTCAACCGCAACTTCAATGATTTAAACGTTATTCAATGATTCACTGAAACTTACTGAACACAGTCATATAATGAATACAATTGCATTTCATTCTTTGATTGAATCAAACCCACCGATTCAAGGCATAAAATTACATCTGTTAATTCAATGTGTAGAGCTCCTCTCACTCATTCAATTTCTTGAGCTTAAAGCACTCATTCAATGGAACCAACGGCAACCAACCATCAACCTTCGACACTACATTCAATGAATGAAACGTTACTCACTGTTCATTGTCTTGAACTTGACACACTCATTCAATGAAACAGACTGTATCCATTCACTCATTAAAATAAACTTCAATCGTAGCAGCAATGAAACAACCGTTATAAATTTAACAAGTGCAACAAACTTCACTCATTCAGTTAATGAATCGAACCGCATTCAAACTTTCAAAGAAAACAACTACACTCGCCGATTCAATGATACCAATTGCTCCTGATAATTCAATGAATACAGCTTCTTTCACTCAATCAAATTCTTTAACTTAATGCACTCATTAAAGGGATCCAACGGCATGCATTCATTCATTGAATCAAATTTCACCCCTACATTCAATGATGAAATGTTACTCATTCATGCATTCTCTTGAATTAAGACACTCATTCAATGAAACAGAGTGTATTCATCCATGTTTTTAAAATACAAACTTCAATCGTTCAAGCAATGAAACAACCATTATTCATTTGTCAAGTGAAACAAACTTAACTCATTCAGTTGATGAATCTAACTGCATTCATTCTTTCAATAAAACCAATTGCACTCAATGATCCCAACGGTACCTGATAATTCAATGAACAGTGATTCTATCATTCATTGAATTTCTCGATCTTAACACACTCATTTGCTGAAACAAACCACGTTCATTCATTCATTCAATCAAACTTCAATCGTCCATTCAATAAACAAATCAGTATTCATGGATTCAATAAAACAGACTGACCACATTCATTTAAAGAATCCCACTGATGTAATTCTTTCAATGTATCATACTGCACTTACTAATTCAATAAAAGAAACTCAAGGTTCCTTAAGTACAGGTTAATAAGTACAGCAGACAGCAATTCAATAAGTACAGCTTCTGTCGTTCATTCACTTTCTAAACCTTAACTCACTCATTCAATGAAACAAACTGCATTCATTCCTTCATTTCATCAAACTTCAACCGCAACTTCAATGAATGAAACGTTATTCATTGATTCAGTCAAACACACTTAACACAATCATGTAATGAATCCAACTGCATTTCATTATTTCACTGAATCAAACTCACCGATTCAATGAATCCAAATGCATCTGTTAATTCAATGTGTAGAGCTCCTCTCACTCATTCAATTTATTGAGCTTAAAGCACTCATTCAATGGAACCAACGGCAACCAACCATCAACCTTCGACACTACATTCAATGAATGAAACGTTACTCAGTGTTCATTGTCTTGAACTTGACACACTCATTCAATGAAACAGACTGTATCCATTCACTCATTAAAAGAAACTTCAATCGTAGCAGCAATGAAACAACCGTTATAAATTTAACAAGTGCAACAAACTTCACTCATTCAGTTAATGAATCGAACCGCATTCAAACTTTCAAAGAAAACAACTACACTCGCCGATACAATGATACCAATTGCTCCTGATAATTCAATGAATACAGCTTCTTTCACTCAATCAAATTCTTTAACTTAATGCACTCATTAAATGGATCCAACGGCATGCATTCATTCATTGAATCGAACTTCACCCCTAGATTCAATGATGAAATGTTACTCATTCATTCATTCTCTTGAACTTAAGACACTCATTCAATGAAACAGAGTGTATTCATTCATTTTTTAATAGAAGCTTCAACGTACAAGCAATTAAAAAACCATTCTTCATTTGTCGAGTGAAACAAACTTAACTCATTCTGTTAATGTATTCACTGCATTCATTCTTTCAATAAAAGCAACTGCACTTTCCGATTCAATGATACCAACGGTACCTGATAATTCAATGAACAGAGCTTCTCTCAATTATTGAATTTCTCGATCTTAACACATTCATTTGCTCAATCAAACGGCGTTCATTCATTAATTCAATCAAACTTCAATCGTACATTCGAAAAAAGAAGCAGTATGCATTGATTCAAAGCATCCAACATTTATTTAAAGAATCCAACTGCAGTTATTCTTTCAATTCTGAACTAAATAATTCAATGAAAGCAAGTGATTGCTTGAATGTCATGAGTACAGCGTCTCTCCTTCATTCAATTTCTCCACCTTAACTCAATCATTCAATGAAACAAACTGCATTCGTTCTTTCATTGCATCAAACTTCAACCGCAACTTCAATGAAAGAAACGTTTTGCATTGATTCAATGAAACATTGTTAACACAGTCATGTAATGAATCCAACTGCATTTCATTCTTTCATTGAATCAAATTCACTGACTCAATGAATCCAACTACATCTATCAATTCAATGCATAGAGCTTCTCTCACTCAACCATATTCTTTATTTTAATGCCCTCATTCAACGGAACCAACGGCATTCATTCATTCATTGAATCAAACTTCAACCCTAGTTTCAATGATTGAAACTTTACTAATTCATTCATTCTCTTGAACTTAAAACACTTATTCAATGAAACAGAGTGTATTCATTCATTTTTTAATAGAAGCTTCAACGTACAAGCAATTAAAAAACCATTCTTCATTTGTCGAGTGAAACAAACTTAACTCATTCAGTTGATGAATCTAACTGCATTCATTCTTTCAATATAACCAATTGCACTCAATGATCCCAACGGTACCTGATAATTCAATGAACAGTGATTCTATCATTCATTGAATTTCTCGATCTTAACACACTCATTTGCTGAAACAAACCACGTTCATTCATTCATTCAATCAAACTTCAATCGTCCATTCAATAAACAAATCAGTATTCATGGATTCAATAAAACAGACTGACCACATTCATTTAAAGAATCCCACTGATGTAATTCTTTCAATGTATCATACTGCACTTACTAATTCAATAAAAGAAACTCAAGGTTCCTTAAGTACAGGTTAATAAGTACAGCAGACAGCAATTCAATAAGTACAGCTTCTGTCGTTCATTCACTTTCTAAACCTTAACTCACTCATTCAATGAAACAAACTGCATTCATTCCTTCATTTCATCAAACTTCAACCGCAACTTCAATGAATGAAACGTTATTCATTGATTCAGTCAAACACACTTAACACAATCATGTAATGAATCCAACTGCATTTCATTATTTCACTGAATCAAACTCACCGATTCAATGAATCCAAATGCATCTGTTAATTCAATGTGCAGAGCTTCTCTCACTCATTCAATTTCTTGATCTTACAGCACTCATTCAATCTAACCAAGGGCAATCATTCATTCATTGAATCAAACTTCAACCCTACATTCAATAAATGAAACGTTACTCATTCATTCATTCTCTGGAACTTAACACACTCATTCAATGAAACAGACTGTATTCATTCATTGATATAAACTTCAATCGTACAAGCAATGAAACAACTGTTAATCAATTATCGAAAGTAACAATCTGAACGCAATAAGTTAATGAATCCAACTCCATTCATTCCTTCAATGAAACCAACTGCACTGTCTGATTCAATGATACCAACTGCACCTGATAATGCTTCTCTCATTCGTCGAATTTCTCGATCTTAACACACTCATTTGCTGAAACAAACCGCGTTCATTCATTCATTCAATGAAACTTCAATCGTGAGATCATTGATTCAATGAAACAGACTTACCACATTCATTTAAGATTCCAGCTGCCGTTATTCTTTCAATGTATCAAACTGAACTTACTAATTCAATGAAAGGAACTGGAGGTGTGAATTCAATAAGTACAGCTTATTGATACCAATGATACCAACTGCACCTGATAATTCAATGAATACAGCTTCTTTCACTCAATCAAATTCTTTAACTTAATGCACTCATTCAATGGATCCAACGGCATTCATTCATTCATTGAATCAAACTTCAACCCTAGATTCAATGCTGAAACGTTACTCATTCATTCATTCTCTTGAACTTAACACACTCATTCAATGAAACAGAGTGCATTCATTCATTTTTTATATAGAAACTTCTATCGTTCAAGCAATGAAACAACCATTATTCATTTGTCAAGTGAAACAAACTTAACTCATTCAGTTGATGAATCTAACTGCATTCATTCTTTCAATAAAAGCAACTGCACTTTCCGATTCAATGATACCAACTGCATCTGATAATGCAATAAATAGAGCTTCTCTCATTCATCGAATTTCTTTGTCTGAACACACTCATTTGTTGAAACAAACTTCAATCGTACATTCAATAGACGAAGCAGTATTCATTGATTCAATGAAACAGACTTCCCACATTCATTTAAAGCATCCAACAGCACTCATTCTTTCAATGTATCAAAACTGCACTTACTAATTCAATGAAAGGAACTGAAGGTGTGAATTCAATAAGTACAGCTTCTGTCGTTCATTCAAATTCTCCATCTTATCTCACACATTCAATGAAACAAACTGCATTCATTCCTTCATTGCATCAAACTTCAACAGCAACTTCAGTGTTATTCATTGATTCAGTCAAACACACGTAACAAAATCATGTAATGAATCCAACTGCATTGCATTATTTCACTGAATCAAAATCACCAATTCAATGAATCCAAATGCATCTGTTAATTCAATGTGCAGAGCTTCTCTCACTCATTCAATTTCTTGATCTTACAGCACTCATTCAATCTAAACAATGATTCATTCATTGAATCAAAATTCAACACTACATTCAATAAATGAAACGTTACTCAATGAGTCATTGTCTTGAAATTAACACACTCATTCAATGAAACAGACTGTATTCATTTATTGATATAAACTTCAACCGTTCAAGCAATGAAACATCTGTTATTCATTTATCGAATGAAACAACCTTATCGCATTAAGCTAATGAATTTAACTCCATTCATTCCTTCAATGAAACCAACTGCACTGTCCGATTCAATGATACCAACTGCACCTCATAATGCAATCAATAGATCTTCTCTTATTCATCGAATTTCTCGGTCTGAACACACTCATTTGTTGAAACAAACGGCGTTCATTCATTCATTCAATCAAACTTCAATGAACCAATCAGTATTCATCGATTCAGTGAAACAGACTTACCACATTCATTTAAAGAATCCAACTGCTGTTATTCTTTCAATGTATCAAACTGCACGTACTAATTCAATGAAATGAACTGAAGGTGTGAAGTGAATAAGTACAGCTTCTGTCGTTCATTCAATTTCTAAACCTTATCTCACTCATTCAAAGAAACAATCTGCATTCATTCCTTCATTGCATCAAACTTCAACCGCAACTTCAATGATTTAAACGTTATTCAATGAACCACTGAAACTTACTTAACGCAGTCATATAATGAATACAATTGCATTTCATTCTTTGATTGAATCAAACCCACCGATTCAAGGCATAAAATTGCATCTGTTAATTCAATGTGTTGAGCTCCTCTCACTCATTCAATTTCCTGAGCTTAAAGCACTCATTCAATGGAAACAACGGCAACCAACCATCAACCTTCGACACTACATTCAATGAATGAAACGTTACTCACTGTTCATTGTGTTCAACTTGACACACTCATTCAATGAAACAGACTGTATCCATTCACTCATTAAAAGAAACTTCAATCGTAGCAGCAATGAAACAACCGTTATAAATTTAACAAGTGCAACAAACTTCACTCATTCAGTTAATGAATCGAACCGCATTCAAACTTTCAAAGAAAACAACTACACTCGCCGATTCAATGATACCAATTGCACCTGATAATTCAATGAATACAGCTTCTTTCACTCAATCAAATTCTTTAACTTAATGCACTCATTAAATGGATCCAACGGCATTCATTCATTCATTGAATCAAACTTCACCCCTAGATTCAATGATGAAATGTTACTCATTCATGCATTCTCTTGAACTTAAGACACTCATTCAATGAAACAGAGTGTATTCATCCATTTTTTTAAAATACAAACTTCAATCGTTCAAGCAATGAAACAACCATTATTCATTTGTCAAGTGAAACAAACTTAACTCATTCAGTTAATGAATCTAACTGCATTCATTCTTTCAATAAAACCAATTGCACTCAATGATCCCAACGGTACCTGATAATTCAATGAACAGTGATTCTATCATTCATTGAATTTCTCGATCTTAACACACTCATTTGCTGAAACAAACCACGTTCATTCATTCATTCAATCAAACTTCAATCGTCCATTCAATAAACAAATCAGTATTCATGGATTCAATAAAACAGACTGACCACATTCATTTAAAGAATCCCACTGATGTAATTCTTTCAATGTATCATACTGCACTTACTAATTCAATAAAAGAAACTCAAGGTTCCTTAAGTACAGGTTAATAAGTACAGCAGACAGCAATTCAATAAGTACAGCTTCTGTCGTTCATTCACTTTCTAAACCTTAACTCACTCATTCAATGAAACAAACTGCATTCATTCCTTCATTTCATCAAACTTCAACCGCAACTTCAATGAATGAAACGTTATTCATTGATTCAGTCAAACACACTTAACACAATCATGTAATGAATCCAACAGCATTTCATTATTTCACTGAATCAAACTCACCGATTCAATGAATCCAAATGCATCTGTTAATTCAATGTGCAGAGCTTCTCTCACTCATTCAATTTCTTGATCTTACAGCACTCATTCAATCTAACCAAGGGCAATCATTCATTCATTGAATCAAACTTCAACCCTACATTCAATAAATGAAACGTTACTCATTCATTCATTCTCTGGAACTTAACACACTCATTCAATGAAACAGACTGTATTCATTAATTGATATAAACTTCAATCGTACAAGCAATGAAACAACTGTTAATCAATTATCGCAAGTAACAATCTGAACGCAATAAGTTAATGACTCCAACTCCATTCATTCCTTCAATGAAACCAACTGCACTGTCTGATTCAATGATACCAACTGCACCTGATAATGCTTCTCTCATTCATCGAATTTCTCGATCTTAACACACTCATTTGCTGAAACAAACCACGTTCATTCATTCATTCAATGAAACAGACTTACCACATTCATTTAAAGAATCCAGCTGCCGTTATTCTTTCAATGTATCAAACTGAACTTACTAATTCAATGAAAGGAACTGGAGGTGTGAATTCAATAAGTACAGCTTATTGATACCAATGATACCAACTGCACCTGATAATTCAATGAATACAGCTTCTTTCACTCAATCAAATTCTTTAACTGAATGCACTCATTCAATGGATCCAACGGCATACATTCATTCATTGAATCAAACTTCACCCCTAAATTCAATGATGAAAAGTTACTCATTCATTCATTCTCTTGAACTTAACACACTCATTCAATGAAACAGAGTGCATTCATTCATGTTTTAAATAGAAACTTCAATCGTTCAAGCAATGAAACAACCATTATTCACTTGTCAAGTGAAACAAACTTAACTCATTCAGTTGATGAATCTAACTGCATTCATTCTTTCAATAAAAGCAACTGCACTTTCCGATTCAATGATACCAACTGCATCTGATAATGCAATAAATACAGCTTCTCTCATTCATCGAATTTCTTTGTCTGAACACACTCATTTGTGGAAACAAACTTCAATCGTACATTCAATAAACAAAGCAGTATTCATTGATTCAATGAAACAGACTTCCCACATTCATTTAAAGCATCCAACAGCACTCATTCTTTCAATGTATCAAAACTGCACTTACCATTTCAATGAAAGGAACTGAAGGTGTGAATTCAATAAGTACAGCTTCTGTCGTTCATTCAAATTCTCCATCTTATCTCACACATTCAATGAAACAAACTGCATTCATTCCTTCATTGCATCAAACTTCAACAGCAACGTCAGTGATATTCATTGATTCAGTCAAACACACGTAACAAAATCATGTAATGAATCCAACTGCATTGCATTATTTCACTGAATCAAAATCACCAATTCAATGAATCCAAATGCATCTGTTAATTCAATGTGCAGAGCTCCTCTCACTCATTCAATTTCTTGAGCTTAAAGCACTCATTCAATGGAACCAACGGCAACCAACCATCAACCTTCGACACTACATTCAATGAATGAAACGTTACTCACTGTTCATTGTCTTGAACTTGACACACTCATTCAACGAAACAGACTGTATCCATTCATTCATTAAAATAAACTTCAATCGTAGCAGCAATGAAACAACCGTTATAAATTTAACAAGTGCAACAAACTTCACTCATTCAGTTAATGAATCGAACCGCATTCAAACTTTCAAAGAAAACAACTACACTCGCCGATTCAATGATACCAATTGCACCTGATAATTCAATAAATACAGCTTCTTTCACTCAATCAATTTCTTTAACTTAATGCACTCATTAAATGGATCCAACGGCATTCATTCATTCATTGAATCAAACTTCACCCCTAGATTCAATGATGAAATGTTACTGATTCATTCATTCTCTTGAACTTAAGACACTCATTCAATGAAACAGAGTGTATTCATTCATTTTTTAATAGAAGCTTCAACGTACAAGCAATTAAAAAACCATTCTTCATTTGTCAAGTGAAACAAACTTAACTCATTCTGTTAATGTATTAACTGCATTCATTCTTTCAATAAAAGCAACTGCACTTTCCGATTCAATGATACCAACGGTACCTGATAATTCAATGAACAGAGCTTCTCTCAATTATTGAATTTCTCGATCTTAACACACTCATTTGCTGAATCAAACGGCGTTCATTCATTAATTCAATCAAACTTCAATCGTACATTCGATAAACGAAGCAGTATGCATTGATTCAAAGCATCCAACATTTATTTAAAGAATCCAACTGCAGTTATTCTTTCAATGTATCAATCTGCACTAAATAATTCAATGAAAGCAAGTGATTGCTTGAATGTCATGAGTACAGCGTCTCTCCTTCATTCAATTTCTCCACCTTAACTCAATCATTCAATGAAACAAACTGCATTCGTTCTTTCATTGCATCAAACTTCAACCGCAACTTCAATGAAAGAAACGTTTTGCATTGATTCAATGAAACATTGTTAACACAGTCATGTAATGAATCCAACTGCATTTCATTCTTTCATTGAATCAAATTCACTGACTCAATGAATCCAACTACATCTATCAATTCAATGCATAGAGCTTCTCTCACTCAACCATATTCTTTATTTTAATGCCCTCATTCAACGGAACCAACGGCATTCATTCATTCATTGAATCAAACTTCAACCCTAGTTTCAATGATTGAAACTTTACTAATTCATTCATTCTCTTGAACTTAAAACACTTATTCAATGAAACAGAGTGTATTCATTCATTTTTTAATAGAAGCTTCAACGTACAAGCAATTAAAAAACCATTCTTCATTTGTCGAGTGAAACAAACTTAACTCATTCAGTTGATGAATCTAACTGCATTCATTCTTTCAATATAACCAATTGCACTCAATGATCCCAACGGTACCTGATAATTCAATGAACAGTGATTCTATCATTCATTGAATTTCTCGATCTTAACACACTCATTTGCTGAAACAAACCACGTTCATTCATTCATTCAATCAAACTTCAATCGTCCATTCAATAAACAAATCAGTATTCATGGATTCAATGAAACAGACTGACCACATTCATTTAAAGAATCCCACTGATGTAATTCTTTCAATGTATCATACTGCACTTACTAATTCAATAAAAGAAACTCAAGGTTCCTTAAGTACAGGTTAATAAGTACAGCAGACAGCAATTCAATAAGTACAGCTTCTGTCGTTCATTCACTTTCTAAACCTTAACTCACTCATTCAATGAAACAAACTGCATTCATTCCTTCATTTCATCAAACTTCAACCGCAACTTCAATGAATGAAACGTTATTCATTGATTCAGTCAAACACACTTAACACAATCATGTAATGAATCCAACTGCATTTCATTATTTCACTGAATCAAACTCACCGATTCAATGAATCCAAATGCATCTGTTAATTCAATGTGCAGAGCTTCTCTCACTCATTCAATTTCTTGATCTTACAGCACTCATTCAATCTAACCAAGGGCAATCATTCATTCATTGAATCAAACTTCAACCCTACATTCAATAAATGAAACGTTACACATTCATTCATTCTCTGGAACTTAACACACTCATTCAATGAAACAGACTGTATTCATTCATTGATATAAACTTCAATCGTACAAGCAATGAAACAACTGTTAATCAATTATCGAAAGTAACAATCTGAACGCAATAAGTTAATGAATCCAACTCCATTCATTCCTTCAATGAAACCAACTGCACTGTCTGATTCAATGATACCAACTGCACCTGATAATGCTTCTCTCATTCGTCGAATTTCTCGATCTTAACACACTCATTTGCTGAAACAAACCACGTTCATTCATTCATTCAATGAAACTTCAATCGTGAATTCATTGATTCAATGAAACAGACTTACCACATTCATTTAAAGAATCCAGCTGTCGTTATTCTTTCAATATATCAAACTGAGCTTACTAATTCAATAAGTACAGCTTTTTGATACCAATGATACCAACTGCACCTGATAATTCAATGAATACAGCTTCTTTCACTCAATCAAATTCTTTAACTTAATGCACTCATTCAATTGATCCAACGGCATTCATTCATTCATTGAATCAAACTTCACCCCTAGATTCAATGCTGAAACGTTACTCATTCATTCATTCTCTTGAACTTAACACACTCATTCAATGAAACAGAGTGCATTCATTCATTTTTTAAATAGAAGCTTCAATCGTTCAAGCAATGAAACAACCATTATTCATTTGTCAAGTGAAACAAACTTAACTCATTCAGTTGATGAATCTAACTGCATTCATTCTTTCAATAAAAGCAACTGCACTTTCCGATTCAATGATACCAACTGCATAGAGCTTCTCTCATTCATCGAATTTCTTTGTCTGAACACACTCATTTGTGGAAACAAACTTCAATCGTACATTCAATAAACGAAGCAGTATTCATTGATTCAATGAAACAGACTTCCCACATTCATTTAAAGCATCCAACAGCACTCATTCTTTCAATGTATCAAAACTGCACTTACTAATTCAATGAAAGGAACTGAAGGTGTGAATTCCAGAAGTACAGCTTCTGTCGTTCATTCAAATTCTCCATCTTATCTCAAACATTCAATGAAACAAACTGCATTCATTCCTTCATTGCATCAAACTTCAACAGCAACTTCAGTGAATGAAATGTTATTCATTGATTCAGTCAAACACACGTAACAAAATCATGTAATGAATCCAACTGCATTGCATTATTTCACTGATTCAAAATCACCAATTCAATGAATCCAAATGCATCTGTTAATTCAATGTGCAGAGCTTCTCTCACTCATTCAATTTCTTGATCTTACAGCACTCATTCAATCTAACCAATGATTCATTCATTGAATCAAAATTCAACACTTCATTCAATAAATGAAACGTTACTCAATGAGTCATTGTCTTGAAATTAACACACTCATTCAATGAAACAGACTGTATTCATTTACTGATATAAACTTCAACCGTACAAGCAATGAAACATCTGTTATTCATTTATCGAATGAAACAACCTTATCGCATTAAGTTAATGAATTTAACTCCATTCATTCCTTCAATGAAACCAACTGCACTGTCCGATTCAATGATACCAACTGCACCTGATAATGCAATATATAGATCTTCTCTCATTCATCGAATTTCTCGGTCTGAACACACTCATTCGTTGAAACAAACGGCGTTCATTCATTCATTCAATGAAACTTCAATGAACCAATCAGTATTCATCGATTCAGTGAAACAGGCTTATCACATTCATTTAAAGAGTCCAACTGCCGTTATTCTATCAATGTATCAAACTGCACGTACTAATTCAATGAAAGGAACTGAAGGTGTGAAGTGAATAAGTACAGCTTCTGTCGTTCATTCAATTTCTAAACCTTATCTCACTCATTCAAAGAAACAATCTGCATTCATTCCTTCATTGCATCAAACTTCAACCGCAACTTCAATGATTTAAACGTTATTCAATGAACCACTGAAACTTACTTAACGCAGTCATATAATGAATACAATTGCATTTCATTCTTTGATTGAATCAAACCCACCGATTCAAGGCATAAAATTGCATCTGTTAATTCAATGTGTAGAGCTCCTCTCACTCATTCAATTTCTTGAGCTTAAAGCACTCATTCAATGGAACCAACGGCAAGCAACCATCAACCTTCGACACTACATTCAATGAATGAAACGTTACTCACTGTTCATTGTCTTCAACTTGACACACTCATTCAATGAAACAGACTGTATCCATTCACTCATTAAAAGAAACTTCAATCGTAGCAGCAATGAAACAACCGTTATAAATTTAACAAGTGCAACAAACTTCACTCATTCAGTTAATGAATCGAACCGCATTCAAACTTTCAAAGAAAACAACTACACTCGCCGATTCAATGATACCAATTGCTCCTGATAATTCAATGAATACAGCTTCTTTCACTCAATCAAATTCTTTAACTTAATGCACTCATTAAATGGATCCAACGGCATTCATTCATTCATTGAATCAAACTTCACCCCTAGATTCAATGATGAAATGTTACTCATTCATTCATTCTCTTGAACTTAAGACACTCATTCAATGAAACAGAGTGTATTCATCCATTTTTTTAAAATACAAACTTCAATCGTTCAAGCAATGAAACAACCATTATTCATTTGTCAAGTGAAACAAACTTAACTCATTCAGTTAATGAATCTAACTGCATTCATTCTTTCAATAAAACCAATTGCACTCAATGATCCCAACGGTACCTGATAATTCAATGAACAGTGATTCTATCATTCATTGAATTTCTCGATCTTAACACACTCATTTGCTGAAACAAACCACGTTCATTCATTCATTCAATCAAACTTCAATCGTCCATTCAATAAACAAATCAGTATTCATGGATTCAATAAAACAGACTGACCACATTCATTTAAAGAATCCCACTGATGTAATTCTTTCAATGTATCATACTGCACTTACTAATTCAATAAAAGAAACTCAAGGTTCCTTAAGTACAGGTTAATAAGTACAGCAGACAGCAATTCAATAAGTACAGCTTCTGTCGTTCATTCACTTTCTAAACCTTAACTCACTCATTCAATGAAACAAACTGCATTCATTCCTTCATTTCATCAAACTTCAACCGCAACTTCAATGAATGAAACGTTATTCATTGATTCAGTCAAACACACTTAACACAATCATGTAATGAATCCAACAGCATTTCATTATTTCACTGAATCAAACTCACCGATTCAATGAATCCAAATGCATCTGTTAATTCAATGTGCAGAGCTTCTCTCATTCATTCAATTTCTTGATCTTACAGCACTCATTCAATCTAACCAAGGGCAATCATTCATTCATTGAATCAAACTTCAACCCTACATTCAATAAATGAAACGTTACTCATTCATTCATTCTCTGGAACTTAACACACTCATTCAATGAAACAGACTGTATTCATTCATTGATATAAACTTCAATCGTACAAGCAATGAAACAACTGTTAATCAATTATCGAAAGTAACAATCTGAACGCAATAAGTTAATGAATCCAACTCCATTCATTCCTTCAATGAAACCAACTGCACTGTCTGATTCAATGATACCAACAGCACCTGATAATGCTTCTCTCATTCGTCGAATTTCTCGATCTTAACACACTCATTTGCTGAAACAAACCACGTTCATTCATTCATTCAATGAAACTTCAATCGTGAATTCATTGATTCAATGAAACAGACTTACCACATTCATTTAAAGAATCCAGCTGCCGTTATTCTTTCAATGTATCAAACTGAACTTACTAATTCAATGAAAGGAACTGGAGGTGTGAATTCAATAAGTACAGCTTATTGATACCAATGATACCAACTGCAACTGATAATTCAATGAATACAGCTTCTTTCACTCAATCAAATTCTTTAACTTCATGCACTCATTCAATGGATCCAACGGCATTCATTCATTCATTGAATCAAACTTCACCCCTAGATTCAATGCTGAAACGTTACTCATTCATTCATTCTCTTGAACTTAACACACTCATTCAATGAAACAGAGTGCATTCATTCATTTTTTAAATAGAAACTTCAATCGTTCAAGCAATGAAACAACCATTATTCATTTGTCAAGTGAAACAAACTTAACTCATTCAGTTGATGAATCTAACTGCATTCATTCTTTCAATAAAAGCAACTGCACTTTCCGATTCAATGATACCAACTGCATCTGATAATGCAATAAATAGAGTTTCTCTCATTCATCGAATTTCTTTGTCTGAACACACTCATTTGTGGAAACAAACTTCAATCGTACATTCAATAAACGAAGCAGTATTCACTGATTCAATGAAACAGACTTCCCACATTCATTTAAAGCATCCAACAGCACTCATTCTTTCAATGTATCAAAACTGCACTTACTAATTCAATGAAAGGATCTGAAGGTGTGAATTCAAGAAGTACAGCTTCTGTCGTTCATTCAAATTCTCCATCTTATCTCACACATTCAATGAAACAAACTGCATTCATTCCTTCATTGCATCGAACTTCAACAGCAACTTCAGTGAATGAAATGTTATTCATTGATTCAGTCAAACAAACGTAACAAAATCATGTAATGAATCCAACTGCATTGCATTATTTCACTTAATCAAAATCACCAATTCAATGAATCTAAATGCATCTGTTAATTCAATGTGCAGAGCTTCTTTCACTCATTCAATTTCTTGATCTTACAGCACTCATTCAATCTAACCAATGATTCATTCATTGAATCAAAATTCAACACTACATTCAAGAAATGAAACGTTACTCAATGAGTCATTGTCTTGAAATTAACACACTCATTCAATGAAACAGACTGTATTCATTTACTGATATAAACTTCAACCGTACAAGCAATGAAACATCTGTTATTCATTTATCGAATGAAACAACCTTATCGCATTAAGTTAATGAATTTAACTCCATTCATTCCTTCAATGAAACCAACTGCACTGTCCGATTCAATGATACCAACTGCACCTGATAATGCAATATATAGATCTTCTCTCATTCATCGAATTTCTCGGTCTGAACACACTCATTCGTTGAAACAAACGGCGTTCATTCATTCATTCAATGAAACTTCAATGAACCAATCAGTATTCATCGATTCAGTGAAACAGGCTTACCACATTCATTTAAAGAGTCCAACTGCCGTTATTCTATCAATGTATCAAACTGCACGTACTAATTCAATGAAAGGAACTGAAGGTGTGAAGTGAATAAGTACAGCTTCTGTCGTTCATTCAATTTCTAAACCTTATCTCACTCATTCAAAGAAACAATCTGCATTCATTCCTTCATTGCATCAAACTTCAACCGCAACTTCAATGATTTAAACGTTATTCAATGAACCACTGAAACTTACTTAACGCAGTCATATAATGAATACAATTGCATTTCATTCTTTGATTGAATCAAACCCACCGATTCAAGGCATAAAATTGCATCTGTTAATTCAATGTGTAGAGCTCCTCTCACTCATTCAATTTCTTGAGCTTAAAGCACTCATTCAATGGAACCAACGGCAAGCAACCATCAACCTTCGACACTACATTCAATGAATGAAACGTTACTCACTGTTCATTGTCTTCAACTTGACACACTCATTCAATGAAACAGACTGTATCCATTCACTCATTAAAAGAAACTTCAATCGTAGCAGCAATGAAACAACCGTTATAAATTTAACAAGTGCAACAAACTTCACTCATTCAGTTAATGAATCGAACCGCATTCAAACTTTCAAAGAAAACAACTACACTCGCCGATTCAATGATACCAATTGCTCCTGATAATTCAATGAATACAGCTTCTTTCACTCAATCAAATTCTTTAACTTAATGCACTCATTAAATGGATCCAACGGCATTCATTCATTCATTGAATCAAACTTCACCCCTAGATTCAATGATGAAATGTTACTCATTCATTCATTCTCTTGAACTTAAGACACTCATTCAATGAAACAGAGTGTATTCATCCATTTTTTTAAAATACAAACTTCAATCGTTCAAGCAATGAAACAACCATTATTCATTTGTCATTTGAAACAAACTTAACTCATTCAGTTAATGAATCTAACTGCATTCATTCTTTCAATAAAACCAATTGCACTCAATGATCCCAACGGTACCTGATAATTCAATGAACAGTGATTCTATCATTCATTGAATTTCTCGATCTTAACACACTCATTTGCTGAAACAAACCACGTTCATTCATTCATTCAATCAAACTTCAATCGTCCATTCAATAAACAAATCAGTATTCATGGATTCAATAAAACAGACTGACCACATTCATTTAAAGAATCCCACTGATGTAATTCTTTCAATGTATCATACTGCACTTACTAATTCAATAAAAGAAACTCAAGGTTCCTTAAGTACAGGTTAATAAGTACAGCACACAGCAATTCAATAAGTACAGCTTCTGTCGTTCATTCACTTTCGAAACCTTAACTCACTCATTCAATGAAACAAACTGCATTCATTCCTTCATTTCATCAAACTTCAACCGCAACTTCAATGAATGAAACGTTATTCATTGATTCAGTCAAACACACTTAACACAATCATGTAATGAATCCAACAGCATTTCATTATTTCACTGAATCAAACTCACCGATTCAATGAATCCAAATGCATCTGTTAATTCAATGTGCAGAGCTTCTCTCACTCATTCAATTTCTTGATCTTACAGCACTCATTCAATCTAACCAAGGGCAATCATTCATTCATTGAATCAAACTTCAACCCTACATTCAATAAATGAAACGTTACTCATTCATTCATTCTCTGGAACTTAACACACTCATTCAATGAAACAGACTGTATTCATTCATTGATATAAACTTCAATCGTACAAGCAATGAAACAACTGTTAATCAATTATCGAAAGTAACAATCTGAACGCAATAAGTTAATGAATCCAACTCCATTCATTCCTTCAATGAAACCAACTGCACTGTCTGATTCAATGATACCAACAGCACCTGATAATGCTTCTCTCATTCGTCGAATTTCTCGATCTTAACACACTCATTTGCTGAAACAAACCACGTTCATTCATTCATTCAATGAAACTTCAATCGTGAATTCATTGATTCAATGAAACAGACTTACCACATTCATTTAAAGAATCCAGCTGCCGTTATTCTTTCAATGTATCAAACTGAACTTACTAATTCAATGAAAGGAACTGGAGGTGTGAATTCAATAAGTACAGCTTATTGATACCAATGATACCAACTGCAACTGATAATTCAATGAATACAGCTTCTTTCACTCAATCAAATTCTTTAACTTCATGCACTCATTCAATGGATCCAACGGCATTCATTCATTCATTGAATCAAACTTCACCCCTAGATTCAATGCTGAAACGTTACTCATTCATTCATTCTCTTGAACTTAACACACTCATTCAATGAAACAGAGTGCATTCATTCATTTTTTAAATAGAAACTTCAATCGTTCAAGCAATGAAACAACCATTATTCATTTGTCAAGTGAAACAAACTTAACTCATTCAGTTGATGAATCTAACTGCATTCATTCTTTCAATAAAAGCAACTGCACTTTCCGATTCAATGATACCAACTGCATCTGATAATGCAATAAATAGAGTTTCTCTCATTCATCGAATTTCTTTGTCTGAACACACTCATTTGTGGAAACAAACTTCAATCGTACATTCAATAAACGAAGCAGTATTCACTGATTCAATGAAACAGACTTCCCACATTCATTTAAAGCATCCAACAGCACTCATTCTTTCAATGTATCAAAACTGCACTTACTAATTCAATGAAAGGATCTGAAGGTGTGAATTCAAGAAGTACAGCTTCTGTCGTTCATTCAAATTCTCCATCTTATCTCACACATTCAATGAAACAAACTGCATTCATTCCTTCATTGCATCGAACTTCAACAGCAACTTCAGTGAATGAAATGTTATTCATTGATTCAGTCAAACACACGTAACAAAATCATGTAATGAATCCAACTGCATTGCATTATTTCACTTAATCAAAATCACCAATTCAATGAATCTAAATGCATCTGTTAATTCAATGTGCAGAGCTTCTTTCACTCATTCAATTTCTTGATCTTACAGCACTCATTCAATCTAACCAATGATTCATTCATTGAATCAAAATTCAACACTACATTCAAGAAATGAAACGTTACTCAATGAGTCATTGTCTTGAAATTAACACACTCATTCAATGAAACAGACTGTATTCATTTACTGATATAAACTTCAACCGTACAAGCAATGAAACATCTGTTATTCATTTATCGAATGAAACAACCTTATCGCATTAAGTTAATGAATTTAACTCTATTCATTCCTTCAATGAAACCAACTGCACTGTCCGATTCAATGATACCAACTGCACCTGATAATGCAATATACAGATCTTCTCTCATTCATCGAATTTCTCGGTCTGAACACACTCATTCGTTGAAACAAACGGCGTTCATTCATTCATTCAATCAAACTTCAATGAACCAATCAGTATTCATCGATTCAGTGAAACAGGCTTATCACATTCATTTAAAGAATCCAACTGCCGTTATTCTTTCAATGTATCAAACTGCACGTACTAATTCAATGAAAGGAACTGAAGGTGTGAAGTGAATAAGTACAGCTTCTGTCGTTCATTCAATTTCTAAACCTTATCTCACTCATTCAAAGAAACAATCTGCATTCATTCCTTCATTGCATCAAACTTCAACCGCAACTTCAATGATTTAAACGTTATTCAATGATTCACTGAAACTTACTTAACGCAGTCATATAATGAATACAATTGCATTTCATTCTTTGATTGAATCAAACCCACCGATTCAAGGCATAAAATTGCATCTGTTAATTCAATGTGTAGAGCTCCTCTCACTCATTCAATTTCTTGAGCTTAAAGCACTCATTCAATGGAACCAACGGCAACCAACCATCAACCTTCGACACTACATTCAATGAATGAAACGTTACTCACTGTTCATTGTCTTGAACTTGACACACTCATTCAATGAAACAGACTGTATCCATTCACTCATTAAAAGAAACTTCAATCGTAGCAGCAATGAAACAACCGTTATAAATTTAACAAGTGCAACAAACTTCACTCATTCAGTTAATGAATCGAACCGCATTCAAACTTTCAAAGAAAACAACTACACTCGCCGATTCAATGATACCAATTGCACCTGATAATTCAATGAATACAGCTTCTTTCACTCAATCAAATTCTTTAACTTAATGCACTCATTAAAGGGATCCAACGGCATGCATTCATTCATTGAATCAAATTTCACCCCTACATTCAATGATGAAATGTTACTCATTCATGCATTCTCTTGAATTAAGACTCTCATTCAATGAAACAGAGTGTATTCATCCATGTTTTTAAAATACAAACTTCAATCGTTCAAGCAATGAAACAACCATTATTCATTTGTCAAGTGAAACAAACTTAACTCATTCAGTTGATGAATCTAACTGCATTCATTCTTTCAATAAAACCAATTGCACTCAATGATCCCAACGGTACCTGATAATTCAATGAACAGTGATTCTATCATTCATTGAATTTCTCGATCTTAACACACTCATTTGCTGAAACAAACCACGTTCATTCATTCATTCAATCAAACTTCAATCGTCCATTCAATAAACAAATCAGTATTCATGGATTCAATAAAACAGACTGACCACATTCATTTAAAGAATCCCACTGATGTAATTCTTTCAATGTATCATACTGCACTTACTAATTCAATAAAAGAAACTCAAGGTTCCTTAAGTACAGGTTAATAAGTACAGCAGACAGCAATTCAATAAGTACAGCTTCTGTCGTTCATTCACTTTCTAAACCTTAACTCACTCATTCAATGAAACAAACTGCATTCATTCCTTCATTTCATCAAACTTCAACCGCAACTTCAATGAATGAAACGTTATTCATTGATTCAGTCAAACACACTTAACACAATCATGTAATGAATCCAACTGCATTTCATTATTTCACTGAATCAAACTCACCGATTCAATGAATCCAAATGCATCTGTTAATTCAATGTGTAGAGCTCCTCTCACTCATTCAATTTATTGAGCTTAAAGCACTCATTCAATGGAACCAACGGCAACCAACCATCAACCTTCGACACTACATTCAACGAATGAAACGTTACTCAATGTTCATTGTCTTGAACTTGACACACTCATTCAATGAAACAGACTGTATCCATTCACTCATTAAAAGAAACTTCAATCGTAGCAGCAATGAAACAACCGTTATAAATTTAACAAGTGCAACAAACTTCACTCATTCAGTTAATGAATCGAACCGCATTCAAACTTTCAAAGAAAACAACTACACTCGCCGATTCAATGATACCAATTGCTCCTGATAATTCAATGAATACAGCTTCTTTCACTCAATCAAATTCTTTAACTTAATGCACTCATTAAATGGATCCAACGGCATGCATTCATTCATTGAATCGAACTTCACCCCTAGATTCAATGATGAAATGTTACTCATTCATTCATTCTCTTGAACTTAAGACACTCATTCAATGAAACAGAGTGTATTCATTCATTTTTTAATAGAAGCTTCAACGTACAAGCAATTAAAAAACCATTCTTCATTTGTCGAGTGAAACAAACTTAACTCATTCTGTTCATGTATTAACTGCATTCATTCTTTCAATAAAAGCAACTGCACTTTCCGATTCAATGATACCAACGGTACCTGATAATTCAATGAACAGAGCTTCTCTCAATTATTGAATTTCTCGATCTTAACACATTCATTTGCTCAATCAAACGGCGTTCATTCATTAATTCAATCAAACTTCAATCGTACATTCGATAAACGAAGCAGTATGCATTGATTCAAAGCATCCAACATGTATTTAAAGAATCCAACTGCAGTTATTCTTTCAATTCTGAACTAAATAATTCAATGAAAGCAAGTGATTGCTTGAATGTCATGAGTACAGCGTCTCTCCTTCATTCAATTTCTCCACCTTAACTCAATCATTCAATGAAACAAACTGCATTCGTTCTTTCATTGCATCAAACTTCAACCGCAACTTCAATGAAAGAAACGTTTTGCATTGATTCAATGAAACATTGTTAACACAGTCATGTAATGAATCCAACTGCATTTCATTCTTTCATTGAATCAAATTCACTGTCTCAATGAATCCAACTACATCTATCAATTCAATGCAGAGAGCTTCTCTCACTCAACCATATTCTTTATCTTAATGCCCTCATTCAACGGAACCAACGGCATTCATTCATTCATTGAATCAAACTTCAACCCTAGTTTCAATGATTGAAACTTTACTAATTCATTCATTCTCTTGAACTTAAAACACTTATTCAATGAAACAGAGTGTATTCATTCATTTTTTAATAGAAGCTTCAACGTACAAGCAATTAAAAAACCATTCTTCATTTGTCGAGTGAACCAAACTTAACTCATTCTGTTAATGTATTAACTGCATTCATTCTTTCAATAAAACCAATTGCACTCAATGATCCCAACGGTACCTGATAATACAACGAACAGTGATTCTATCATTCATTGAATTTCTCGATCTTAACACACTCATTTGCTGAAACAAACCACGTTCATTCATTCATTCAATCAAACTTCAATCGTCCATTCAATAAACAAATCAGTATTCATGGATTCAATGAAACAGACTGACCACATTCATTTAAAGAATCCCACTGATGTAATTCTTTCGATGTATCATACTGCACTTACTAATTCAATAAAAGAAACTCAAGGTTCCTTAAGTACAGGTTAATAAGTACAGCAGACAGCAATTCAATAAGTACAGCTCCTGTCGTTCATTCACTTTCTAAACCTTAACTCACTCATTAAATGAAACAAACTGCATTCATTCCTTCATTTCATCAAACTTCAACCGCAACTTCAATGAATGAAACGTTATTCATTGATTCAGTCAAACACACTTAACACAATCATGTAATGAATCCAACAGCATTTCATTATTTCACTGAATCAAACTCACCGATTCAATGAATCCAAATGCATCTGTTAATACAATGTGCAGAGCTTCTCTCACTCATTCAATTTCTTGATCTTACAGCACTCATTCAATCTAACCAAGGGCAATCATTCATTCATTGAATCAAACTTCAACCCTACATTCAATAAATGAAACGTTACTCATTCATTCATTCTCTGGAACTTAACACACTCATTCAATGAAACAGACTGTATTCATTCATTGATATAAACTTCAATCGTACAAGCAATGAAACAACTGTTAATCAATTATCGAAAGTAACAATCTGAACGCAATAAGTTAATGAATCCAACTCCATTCATTCCTTCAATGAAACCAACTGCACTGTCTGATTCAATGATACCAACAGCACCTGATAATGCTTCTCTCATTCATCGAATTTCTTTGTCTGAACACACTCATTTGCTGAAACAAACCACGTTCATTCATTCATTCAATGAAACTTCAATCGTGAATTCATTGATTCAATGAAACAGACTTACCACATTCATTTAAAGAATCCAGCTGCCGTTATTCTTTCAATGTATCAAACTGAACTTACTAATTCAATGAAAGGAACTGGAGGTGTGAATTCAATAAGTACAGCTTATTGATACCAATGATACCAACTGCAACTGATAATTCAATGAATACAGCTTCTTTCACTCAATCAAATTCTTTAACTTAATGCACTCATTCAATGGATCCAACGGCATTCATTCATTGAATCAAACTTCACCCCTAGATTCAATGCTGAAACGTTACTCATTCATTCATTCTCTTGAACTTAACACACTCATTCAATGAAACAGAGTGCATTCAATCATTTTTTAAATAGAAACTTCAATCGTTCAAGCAATGAAACAACCATTATTCATTTGTCAAGTGAAACAAACTTAACTCATTCAGTTGATGAATCTAACTGCATTCATTCTTTCAATAAAAGCAACTGCACTTTCCGATTCAATGATACCAACTGCATCTGATAATGCAATAAATAGAGTTTCTCTCATTCATCGAATTTCTTTGTCTGAACACACTCATTTGTGGAAACAAACTTCAATCGTACATTCAATAAACGAAGCAGTATTCACTGATTCAATGAAACAGACTTCCCACATTCATTTAAAGCATCCAACAGCACTCATTCTTTCAATGTATCAAAACTGCACTTACTAATTCAATGAAAGGATCTGAAGGTGTGAATTCAAGAAGTACAGCTTCTGTCGTTCATTCAAATTCTCCATCTTATCTCACACATTCAATGAAACAAACTGCATTCATTCCTTCATTGCATCGAACTTCAACAGCAACTTCAGTGAATGAAATGTTATTCATTGATTCAGTCAAACACACGTAACAAAATCATGTAATGAATCCAACTGCATTGCATTATTTCACTTAATCAAAATCACCAATTCAATGAATCTAAATGCATCTGTTAATTCAATGTGCAGAGCTTCTTTCACTCATTCAATTTCTTGATCTTACAGCACTCATTCAATCTAACCAATGATTCATTCATTGAATCAAAATTCAACACTACATTCAAGAAATGAAACGTTACTCAATGAGTCATTGTCTTGAAATTAACACACTCATTCAATGAAACAGACTGTATTCATTTACTGATATAAACTTCAACCGTACAAGCAATGAAACATCTGTTATTCATTTATCGAATGAAACAACCTTATCGCATTAAGTTAATGAATTTAACTCTATTCATTCCTTCAATGAAACCAACTGCACTGTCCGATTCAATGATACCAACTGCACCTGATAATGCAATATACAGATCTTCTCTCATTCATCGAATTTCTCGGTCTGAACACACTCATTCGTTGAAACAAACGGCGTTCATTCATTCATTCAATCAAACTTCAATGAACCAATCAGTATTCATCGATTCAGTGAAACAGGCTTATCACATTCATTTAAAGAATCCAACTGCCGTTATTCTTTCAATGTATCAAACTGCACGTACTAATTCAATGAAAGGAACTGAAGGTGTGAAGTGAATAAGTACAGCTTCTGTCGTTCATTCAATTTCTAAACCTTATCTCACTCATTCAAAGAAACAATCTGCATTCATTCCTTCATTGCATCAAACTTCAACCGCAACTTCAATGATTTAAACGTTATTCAATGATTCACTGAAACTTACTTAACGCAGTCATATAATGAATACAATTGCATTTCATTCTTTGATTGAATCAAACCCACCGATTCAAGGCATAAAATTGCATCTGTTAATTCAATGTGTAGAGCTCCTCTCACTCATTCAATTTCTTGAGCTTAAAGCACTCATTCAATGGAACCAACGGCAACCAACCATCAACCTTCGACACTACATTCAATGAATGAAACGTTACTCACTGTTCATTGTCTTGAACTTGACACACTCATTCAATGAAACAGACTGTATCCATTCACTCATTAAAATAAACTTCAATCGTAGCAGCAATGAAACAACCGTTATAAATTTAACAAGTGCAACAAACTTCACTCATTCAGTTAATGAATCGAACCGCATTCAAACTTTCAAAGAAAACAACTACACTCGCCGATTCAATGATACCAATTGCTCCTGATAATTCAATGAATACAGCTTCTTTCACTCAATCAAATTCTTTAACTTAATGCACTCATTAAAGGGATCCAACGGCATGCATTCATTCATTGAATCAAATTTCACCCCTACATTCAATGATGAAATGTTACTCATTCATGCATTCTCTTGAATTAAGACACTCATTCAATGAAACAGAGTGTATTAATCCATTTTTTTAAAATACAAACTTCAATCGTTCAAGCAATGAAACAACCATTATTCATTTGTCAAGTGAAACAAACTTAACTCATTCAGTTGATGAATCTAACTGCATTCATTCTTTCAATAAAACCAATTGCACTCAATGATCCCAACGGTACCTGATAATTCAATGAACAGTGATTCTATCATTCATTGAATTTCTCGATCTTAACACACTCATTTGCTGAAACAAACCACGTTCATTCATTCATTCAATCAAACTTCAATCGTCCATTCAATAAACAAATCAGTATTCATGGATTCAATAAAACAGACTGACCACATTCATTTAAAGAATCCCACTGATGTAATTCTTTCAATGTATCATACTGCACTTACTAATTCAATAAAAGAAACTCAAGGTTCCCTAAGTACAGGTGAATAAGTACAGCAGACAGCAATTCAATAAGTACAGCTTCTGTCGTTCATTCACTTTCTAAACCTTAACTCACTCATTCAATGAAACAAACTGCATTCATTCCTTCATTTCATCAAACTTCAACCGCAACTTCAATGAATGAAACTTTATTCATTGATTCAGTCAAACACACTTAACACAATCATGTAATGAATCCAACTGCATTTCATTATTTCACTGAATCAAACTCACCGATTCAATGAATCCAAATGCATCTGTTAATTCAATGTGCAGAGCTTCTCTCACTCATTCAATTTCTTGATCTTACAGCACTCATTCAATCTAACCAAGGGCAATCATTCATTCATTGAATCAAACTTCAACCCTACATTCAATAAATGAAACGTTACTCATTCATTCATTCTCTGGAACTTAACACACTCATTCAATGAAACAGACTGTATTCATTCATTGATATAAACTTCAATCGTACAAGCAATGAAACAACTGTTAATCAATTATCGCAAGTAACAATCTGAACGCAATAAGTTAATGACTCCAACTCCATTCATTCCTTCAATGAAACCAACTGCACTGTCTGATTCAATGATACCAACTGCACCTGATAATGCTTCTCTCATTCGTCGATTTTCTCGATCTTAACACACTCATTTGCTGAAACAAACCACGTTCATTCATTCATTCAATGAAACAGACTTACCACATTCATTTAAAGAATCCAGCTGCCGTTATTCTTTCAATGTATCAAACTGAACTTACTAATTCAATGAAAGGAACTGGAGGTGTGAATTCAATAAGTACAGCTTATTGATACCAATGATACCAACTGCACCTGATAATTCAATGAATACAGCTTCTTTCAGTCAATCAAATTCTTTAACTGAATGCACTCATTCAATGGATCCAACGGCATTCATTCATTCATTGAATCAAACTTCACCCCTAGATTCAATGATGAAAAGTTACTCATTCATTCATTCTCTTGAACTTAACACACTCATTCAATGAAACAGAGTGCATTCATTCATGTTTTAAATAGAAACTTCAATCGTTCAAGCAATGAAACAACCATTATTCATTTGTCAAGGGAAACAAACTTAACTCATTCAGTTGATGAATCTAACTGCATTCATTCTTTCAATAAAAGCAACTGCACTTTCCGATTCAATGATACCAACTGCATCTGATAATGCAATAAATAGAGCTTCTCTCATTCATCGAATTTCTTTGTCTGAACACACTCATTTGTGGAAACAAACTTCAATCGTACATTCAATAAACGAAGCAGTATTCATTGATTCAATGAAACAGACTTCCCACATTCCCACATTCATTTAAAGCATGCAACAGCACTCATTCAATGTTTCAATGTATCAAAACTGCACTTACCATTTCAATGAAAGGAACTGAAGGTGTGAATTCAAGAAGTACAGCTTCTGTCGTTCATTCAAATTCTCCATCTTATCTCACACATTCAATGAAACAAACTGCATTCATTCCTTCATTGCATCAAACTTCAACAGCAACTTCAGTGTTATTCATTGATTCAGTCAAACACACGTAACAAAATCATGTAATGAATCCAACTGCATTGCATTATTTCACTTAATCAAAATCACCAATTCAATGAATCCAAATGCATCTGTTAATTCAATGTGCAGAGCTTCTCTCACTCATTCAATTTCTTGATCTTACAGCACTCATTCAATCTAACCAATGATTCATTCATTGAATCAAAATTCAACCCTACATTCAATAAATGAAACGTTACTCAATGAGTCATTGTCTTGAAATTAACACACTCATTCAATGAAACAGACTGTATTCATTTATTGACATAAACTTCAACCGTACAAGCAATGAAACATCTGTTATTCATTTATCGAATGAAACAACCTTATCGCATTAAGTTAATGAATTTAACTCCATTCATTCCTTCAATGAAACCAACTGCACTGTCCGATTCAATGATACCAACTGCACCTGATAATGCAATCAATAGATCTTCTCTTATTCATCGAATTTCTCGGTCCGAACACACTCATTTGTTGAAACAAACGGCGTTCATTCATTCATTCAATCAAACTTCAATGAACCAATCAGTATTCATCGATTCAGTGAAACAGACTTACCACATTCATTTAAAGAATCCAACTGCCGTTATTCTTTCAATGTATCAAACTGCACGTACTAATTCAATGAAAGGAACTGAAGGTGTGAAGTGAATAAGTACAGCTTCTGTCGTTCATTCAATTTCTAAACCTTATCTCACTCATTCAAAGAAACAAACTGCATTCATTCCTTCATTGCATCAAACTTCAACCGCAACTTCAATGATTGAAACGTTATTCAATGATTCACTGAAACTTACTTAACACAGTCATGTAATGAATACAATTGCATTTCATTCTTTGATTGAATCAAACCCACCGATTCAAGGCATAAAATTGCATCTGTTAATTCAATGTGTAGAGCTCCTCTCACTCATTCAATTTCTTGAGCTTAAAGCACTCATTCAATGGAACCAACGGCAACCAACCATCAACCTTCGACACTACATTCAATGAATGAAACGTTACTCACTGTTCATTGTCTTGAACTTGACACACTCATTCAATGAAACAGACTGTATCCATTCATTCATGAAAAGAAACTTCAATCGTAGCAGCAATGAAACAACCGTTATAAATTTAACAAGTGCAACAAACTTCACTCATTCAGTTAATGAATCGAACCGCATTCAAACTTTCAAAGAAAACAACTACACTCGCCGATTCAATGATACCAATTGCACCTGATAATTCAATGAATACAGCTTCTTTCACTCAATCAAATTCTTTAACTGAATGCACTCATTCAATGGCTCCAACGGCATTCATTCATTCATTGAATCAAACTTCACCCCTAGATTCAATGATGAAATGTTACTCATTCATTCATTCTCTTGAACTTAAGACACTCATTCAATGAAACAGAGTGTATTCATCCATTTTTTTAAATAGAAACTTCAATCATTCAAGCAATGAAACAACCATTATTCATTTGTCAAGTGAAACAAACTTAACTCATTCAGTTGATGAAACTAACTGCATTCATTCTTTCAATAAAAGCAACTGCACTTTCCGATTCAATGATACCAACGGTACCTGATAATTCAATGAACAGAGCTTCTCTCAATTATTGAATTTCTCGATCTTAACACACTCATTTGCTGAATCAAACGGCGTTCATTCATTAATTCAATCAAACATCAATCGTACATTCGAGAAACGAAGCAGTATGCATTGATTCAAAGCATCCAACATTTATTTAAAAATCCAACTGCAGTTATTCTTTCAATTTATCAATCTGCACTGACTAATTCAATGAAAGCAAGTGATTGCTTGAATTTAATGAGTACAGCGTCTATCCTTCATTCAATTTCTCCACCTTAACTCAATCATTCAATGAAACAAACTGCATTTGATCTTTCATTGCATCAAACGTCAACCGCAACTTCAATGAAAGAAACGTTTTGTATAGATTCAATGAAACATTGTTAACACAGTCATGTAATGAATCCAACTGCATTTCATTCTTTCATTGAATCAAATTCACTGACTCAATGAATCCAACTACATCTATCAATTCAATGCATAGAGCTTCTCTCACTCAACCATATTCTTTATCTTAATGCCCTCATTCAAGGGAACCAACGGCATTCATTCATTCATTGAATCAAACTTCAACCCTAGTTTCAATGATTGAAACTTTACTAATTCATTCATTCTCTTGAACTTAAAACACTTATTCAATGAAACAGAGTGTATTCATTCATTTTTTAATAGAAGCTTCAATGTACAAGCAATTAAAAAACATTCTTCATTCGTCGAGTGAAACAAACTTAACTCATTCTGTTAATGTATTAACTGCATTCATTCTTTCAATAAAACCAACTGCACTCAATGATCCCAACGGTACCTGATAATTCAATGAACAGTGATTCTATCATTCATTGAATTTCTCGATCTTAACACACTCATTTGCTGAAACAAACCACGTGCATTCATTCATTCAATCAAACTTCAATCGTCCATTCAATAAACAAATCAGTATTCATGGATTCAATGAAACAGACTGACCACATTCATTTAAAGAATCCCACTGATGTAATTCTTTCAATGTATCATACTGCACTTACTAATTCAATAAAAGAAACTCAAGGTTCCTTAAGTACAGGTTAATAAGTACAGCAGACAGCAATTCAATAAGGACAGCTTCTGTTGTTCATTCACTTTCTAAACCTTAACTCACTCATTCAATGAAACAAACTGCATTCATTCCTTCATTTCATCAAACTTCAACCGCAACTTCAATGAATGAAACGTTATTCATTGATTCAGTCAAACACACTTAACACAATCATGTAATGAATCCAACTGCATTTCATTATTTCACTGAATCAAACTCACTGATTCAATGAATCCAAGTGCATCTGTTAATTCAATGTGCAGAGCTTCTCTCACTCATTCAATTTCTTGATCTTACAGCACTCATTCAATCTAACCAAGGGCAATCATTCATTCATTGAATCAAACTTCAACCCTACATTCAATAAATGAAACGTTACTCATTCATTCATTCTCTGGAACTTAACACACTCATTCAATGAAACAGACTGTATTCATTCATTGATATAAACTTCAATCGTACAAGCAATGAAACAACTGTTAATCAATTATCGCAAGTAACAATCTGAACGCAATAAGTTAATGAATCCAACTCCATTCATTCCTTCAATGAAACCAACTGCACTGTCTGATTCAATGATACCAACTGCACCTGATAATGCTTCTCTCATTCATCGAATTTCTCGATCTTAACACACTCATTTGCTGAAACAAACCACGTTCATTCATTCATTTAATGAAACAGACTTACCACATTCATTTAAAGAATCCAGCTGCCGTTATTCTTTCAATGTATCAAACTGAACTTACTAATTCAATGATAGAAATTGGAGGTATGAATTCAATAAGTACAGCTTATTGATACCAATGATACCAACTGCACCTGATAATTCAATGAATACAGCTTCTTTCACTCAATCAAATTCTTTAACTGAATGCACTCATTCAATGGATCCAACGGCATTCATTCATTCATTGACTCAAACTTCACCCCTAGATTCAATGATGAAAAGTTACTCATTCATTCATTCTCTTGAACTTAACACACTCATTCAATGAAACAGAGTGCATTCATTCATGTTTTAAATAGAAACTTCAATCGTTCAAGCAATGAAACAACCATTATTCATTTGTCAAGTGAAACAAACTTAACTCATTCAGTTGCTGAATCTAACTGCATTCATTCTTTCAATAAAAGCAACTGCACTTTCCGATTCAATGATACCAACTGCATCTGATAATGCAATAAATAGAGCTTCTCTCATTCATCGAATTTCTTTGTCTGAACACACTCATTTGTGGAAACAAACTTCAATCGTACATTCAATAAACGAAGCAGTATTCATTGATTCAATGAAACAGACTTCCCACATTCATTTAAAGCATCCAACAGCACTCATTCTTACAATGTATCAAAACTGCACTTACTAATTCAATGAAAGGAACTGAAGGTGTGAATTCAATAAGTACAGCTTCTGTCGTTCATTCAAATTCTCCATCTTATCTCACACATTCAATGAAACAAACTGCATTCATTCCTTCATTGCATCAAACTTCAACAGCAACTTCAGTGTTATTCATTGATTCAGTCAAACACACGTAACAAAATCCTGTAATGAATCCAACTGCATTGCATTATTTCACTGAATCAAAATCACCAATTCAATGAATCCAAATGCATCTGTTAATTCAATGTGCAGAGCTTCTCTCACTCATTCAATTTCTTGATCTTACAGCACTCATTCAATCTAAACAATGATTCATTCATTGAATCAAAATTCAACCCTACATTCAATAAATGAAACATTACTCAATGAGTCATTGTCTTGAAATTAACACACTCATTCAATGAAACAGACTGTATTCATTTATTGATATAAACTTCAACCGTACAAGCAATGAAACATCTGTTATTCATTTATCGAATGAAACAACCTTATCGCATTAAGTTAATGAATTTAACTCCATTCATTCCTTCAATGAAACCAACTGCACTGTCCGATTCAATGATACCAACTGCACCTGATAATGCAATCAATAGATCTTCTCTTATTCATCGAATTTCTCGGTCCGAACACACTCATTTGTTGAAACAAACGGCGTTCATTCATTCATTCAATCAAACTTCAATGAACCAATCAGTATTCATCGATTCAGTGAAACAGACTTACCACATTCATTTAAAGAATCCAACTGCCGTTATTCTTTCAATGTATCAAACTGCACGTACTAATTCAATGAAAGGAACTGAAGGTGTGAAGTGAATAAGTACAGCTTCTGTCGTTCATTCAATTTCTAAACCTTATCTCACTCATTCAAAGAAACAATCTGCATTCATTCCTTCATTGCATCAAACTTCAACCGCAACTTCAATGATTGAAACGTTATTCAATGATTCACTGAAACTTACTTAACACAGTCATGTAATGAATACAATTGCATTTCATTCTTTGATTGAATCAAACCCACCGATTCAAGGCATAAAATTGCATCTGTTAATTCAATGTGTAGAGCTCCTCTCACTCATTCAATTTCTTGAACTTAAAGCACTCATTCAATGGAACCAACGGCAACCAACCATCAACCTTCGACACTACATTCAATGAATGAAACGTTACTCACTGTTCATTGTCTTGAACTTGACACACTCATTCAATGAAACAGACTGTATCCATTCATTCATTAAAAGAAACTTCAATCGTAGCAGCAATGAAACAACCGTTATAAATTTAACAAGTGCAACAAACTTCACTCATTCAGTTCATGAATCGAACCGCATTCAAACTTCCAAAGAAAACAACTACACTCGCCGATTCAATGATACCAATTGCACCTGATAATTCAATGAATACAGCTTCTTTCACTCAATCAAATTCTTTAACTGAATGCACTCATTAAATGGATCCAACGGCATTCATTCATTCATTGAATCAAACTTCACCCCTAGATTCAATGATGAAATGTTACTCATTCGTTCATTCTCTTGAACTTAAGACACTCATTCAATGAAACAGAGTGTATTCATCTATTTTTTTAAATAGAAACTTCAATCGTTCAAGCAATGAAACAACCATTATTCATTTGTCAAGTGAAACAAACTTAACTCATTCAGTTGATGAAACTAACTGCATTCATTCTTTCAATAAAAGCAACTGCACTTTCCGATTCAATGATACCAACGGTACCTGATAATTCAATGAACAGAGCTTCTCTCAATTATTGAATTTCTCGATCTTAACACACTCATTTGCTGAATCAAACGGCGTTCATTCATTAATTCAATCAAAATTCAATCGTACATTCGATAAACGAAGCAGTATGCATTGATTCAAAGCATCCAACATTTATTTAAAAATCCAACTGCAGTTATTCTTTCAATGTATCAATCTGCACTGACTAATTCAATGAAAGCAAGTGATTGCTTGAATTTAATGAGTACAGCGTCTATCCTTCATTCAATTTCTCCACCTTAACTCAATCATTCAATGAAACAAACTGCATTCGATCTTTCATTGCATCAAACTTCAACCGCAACTTCAATGAAAGAAACGTTTTGTATAGATTCAATGAAACATTGTTAACACAGTCATGTAATGAATCCAACTGCATTTCATTCTTTCATTGAATCAAATTCACTGACTCAATGAATCCAACTACATCTATCAATTCAATGCATAGAGCTTCTCTCACTCAACCATATTCTTTATCTTAATGCCCTCATTCAAGGGAACCAACGGCATTCATTCATTCATTGAATCAAACTTCAACCCTAGTTTCAATGATTGAAACTTTACTAATTCATTCATTCTCTTGAACTTAAAACACTTATTCAATGAAACAGAGTGTATTCATTCATTTTTTAATAGAAGCTTCAATGTACAAGCAATTAAAAAACATTCTTCATTCGTCGAGTGAAACAAACTGAACTCATTCTGTTAATGTATTAACTGCATTCAATAAAACCAACTGCACTCAATGATCCCAACGGTACCTGATAATTCAATGAACAGTGATTCTATCATTCATTGAATTTCTCGATCTTAACACACACATTTGCTGGAACAAACCACGTGCATTCATTCATTCAATCAAACTTTAATCGTCCATTCAATAAACAAATCAGTATTCATGGATTCAATGAAACAGACTGAACACATTCATTTAAAGAATCCCACTCATGTAATTCTTTCAATGTATCATACTGCACTTACTAATTCAATAAAAGAAACTCAAGGTTCCTTATGTACAGGTTAATAAGTACAGCAGACAGCAATTCAATAAGTACAGCTTCTGTCGTTCATTCACTTTCTAAACCTTAACTCACTCATTCAATGAAACAAACTGCATTCATTCCTTCATTTCATCAAACTTCAACCGCAACTTCAATGAATGAAACGTTATTCATTGATTCAGTCAAACACACTTAACACAATCATGTAATGAATCCAACTGAATCAAACTCACCGATTCAATGAATCCAAATGCATCTGTTAATTCAATGTGCAGAGCTTCTCTCACTCATTCAATTTCTTGATCTTACAGCACTCATTCAATCTAACCAAGGGCTATCATTCATTCATTGAATCAAACTTCAACCCTACATTCAATAAATGAAACGTTACTCATTCATTCATTCTCTGGAACTTAACACACTCATTCAATGAAACAGACTGTATTCATTCATTGATATAAACTTCAATCGTACAAGCAATGAAACAACTGTTAATCAATTATCGCAAGTAACAATCTGAACGCAATAAGTTAATGAATCCAACTCCATTCATTCCTTCAATGAAACCAACTGCACTGTCTGATTCAATGATACCAACTGCACCTGATAATGCTTCTCTCATTCGTCGAATTTCTCGATCTTTACACACTCATTTGCTGAAACAAACCACGTTCATTCATTCATTCAATGAAACTTCAATCGTGAATTCATTGATTCAATGAAACAGACTTACCACATTCATTTAAAGAATCCAGCTGCCGTTATTCTTTCAATGTATCAAACTGAACTTACTAATTCAATGAAAGGGACTGGAGGTGTGAATTCAATAAGTACAGCTTATTGATACCAATGATACCAACTGCACCTGATAATTCAATGAATACAGCTTCTTTCACTCAATCAAATTCTTTAACTGAATTGAATGGATCCAACGGCATTCATTCATTCATTGACTCAAACTTCACCCCTGGATTCAATGATGAAAAGTTACTCATTCATTCATTCTCTTGAACTTAACACACTCATTCAATGAAACAGAGTGCATTCATTCATGTTTTAAATAGAAACTTCAATCGTTCAAGCAATGAAACAACCATTATTCATTTGTCAAGTGAAACAAACTAACTCATTCAGTTGATGAATCTAACTGCATTCATTCTTTCAATAAAAGCAACTGCACTTTCCGATTCAATGATACCAACTGCATCTGATAATGCAATAAATAGAGCTTCTCTCATTCATCGAATTTCTTTGTCTGAACACACTCATTTGTGGAAACAAACTTCAATCGTACATTCAATAAACGAAGCAGTATTCATTGATTCAATGAAACAGACTTCCCACATTCATTTAAAGCATCCAGCAGCACTCATTCTTTCAATGTATCAAAACTGCACTTACTAATTCAATGAAAGGAACTGAAGGTGTGAATTCAATAAGTACAGCTTCTGTCGTTCATTCAAATTCTCCATCTTATCTCACACATTCAATGAAACAAACTGCATTCATTCCTTCATTGCATCAAACTTCAACAGCAACTTCAGTGAATGAAACGTTATTCATTGATTCAGTGAAACACACGTAACAAAATCATGTAATGAATCCAACTGCATTGCATTATTTCACTGAATCAAAATCACCAATTCAATGAATCCAACTGCATTTCATTATTTCACTGAATCAAAATCACCAATTCAATGAATCCAAATGCATCTGTTAATTCAAAGTGCAGAGCTTCTCTCAGTCATTCAATTTCTTGATCTTACAGCACTCATTCAATCTAACCAATGATTCATTCATTGAATCAAAATTCAACCCTACATTCAATAAATGAAACGTTACTCAATGAGTCTTTGTCTTGAAATTAACACACTCATTAAATGAAACAGACTGTATTCCTTTATTGATATAAACTTCAACCGTACAAGATATTAAATATCTGTTATTCATTTATCGAATGAAACAACCTTATCGCATTAAGTTAATGAATTTAACTCCATTCATTCCTTCAATGAAACCAACTGCACTGTTCGATTCAATGATACCAACTGCACCTGATAATGCAATAAATAGATCTTCTCTCATTCATCGAATTTCTCGGTCTGAACACGCTCATTTGTTGAAACAAACGGCGTTCATTCATTCATTCAATCAAACTTCAATGAACCAATCTGTATTCATCGATTCAGTGAAACACATTTACCACATGCATTTAAATAATCCAACTGCCGTTATTCTTTCAATGTATCAAACTGCACGTACTAATTCAATGAAAGGAACTGAAGGTGTGAATTGAATAAGTACAGCTTCTGTCGTTCATTCAATTTCTCAACCTTATCTCACTCATTCAAAGAAACAATCTGCATTCATTCCTTCATTGCATCAAACTTCAACCGCAACCTCAATGATTGAAACATTATTCAATGATTCACTGAAACTTACTTAACACAGTCATGTAATGAATACAATTGCATTTCATTCTTTGATTGAATCAAACCCACCGATTCAAGGCATAAAATTGCATCTTTTAATTCAATGTGTAGAGCTCCCCTCACTCATTCAATTTCTTGAGCTTAAAACACTCATTCAATGGAACCAACGGCAACCAACCATCAACCTTCGACACTACATTCAATGAATGAAACGTTACTCCCTTTTCATTGTCTTGAACTTGACACACTCATTCAATGAAACGGACTGTATCCATTCATTCATTAAAAGAAACTTCAATCGTAGCAGCAATGAAACAACCGTTATAAATTTAACAAGTGCAACAAACTTCACTCATTCAGTTAATGAATCGAACCGCATTCAAACTTTCAAAGAAAACAACTACACTCGCCGATTCAATGATATCAATTGCACCTGATAATTCAATGAATACAGCTTCTTTCACTCAATCAAATTCTTTAACCTAATGCACTCATTCAATCGATCCAACGGCATTCATTCATTCATTGAATCAAACTTCACCACGAGATTCAATGATGAAACGTTACTCATTCATTCATTCTCTTGAACGTAACACACTCATTCAATGAAACAGAGTGCATTCATTCATTTTTTAAATAGAAACTTGAATCGTTCAAGCAATGACACAACCATTATTCATTTGTCAAGTGAAACAAACTTAACTCATTCAGTTAATGAATCTAACATCATTCATTCTTTCAATAAAAGCAACTGCACTTTCCGATTCAAATATACCAACTGAACCTGATAATGCAATGTATAGAGCTTCTCTCATTGGTCGAATTTCTCGATCTTAACACACTCATTTGCTGACACAAACCACGTTCATTCATTAATTCAATGAAACTTCAATCGTGAATTCATTGATTCAATGAAACAGACTTACCACATTCTTTTAAAGAATCCAACTGCCGTTATTCTTTCAATGTATCAAACTGCACTTACTAATTCAATGAACGGAATTGAAGGTGTGAATTCAATATGTTCAGCTTATTGATACCAATGATACCAACTGCACCTGATAATTCAATGAATACAGCTTATTTCACTCAATCAAATTCTTTAACTTAATGCACTCATTTAATGGATCCAACGGCATTCATTCATTCATTGAATCAAATTTCAGCCCGAGATTCAATGATGAAATGTTTCTCATTCATTCATTCTCTTGAACTTAAGACACTCATTCAATGAAACAGAGCGTATTCATCCATTTTTGTTAAATAGAAACTTCAATCGTTCAAGCAATTAAAAAACCATTCTTCATTTGTCGATTGAAACAAACTTAACTCATTCTGTTAATGTATTAACTGCATTCATTCTTTCAATAAAACCAACTGCACTCAATGATCCCAACGGTATCTGATAATTCAATGAACAGTGATACTATCATTCATTGAATTTCTCGATCTTAACACACTCATTTGCTGAAACAAACCACGTTCATTCATTCATTCAATCAAACTTCAATCGTCCATTCAATAAACAAATCAGTATTCATGGATTCAATGAAACAGACTGACCACATTCATTTAAAGAATCCCACTGCGGTTATTCTTTCAATGTATCATGCTGCACTTACTAATTCAATGAAAGGAACTGAATTAGTGTGTTACAGCAACTGAATAAGTACAGCTTCAGTCGTTCTTTTAATTTCTAACCCTTAACTCACTCATTCAATGAAACAAACTGCATTCATTCCTTCATTGCATCAAACATCAACCGCAACTTCAATGAACGAAACGTTGTTCATTGATTCAGTCAAACACACTTAATTCAATCATGTAATGAATCCAACTGCATTTCATTATTTCACTGAATCAAACTCACCGATTCAATGAATCCAAATGCATCTGTTAATTCAATGTGCAGAGCTTCTCTCACTCATTCAATTTCTTGATCTTACAGCACTCATTCAATCTAACCAAGGGCAATCATTCATTCATTGAATCAAACTTCAACCCTAAATTCAATAAATGAAACGTCACTCATTCATTCATTCTCTGGAACTTAACACACTCATTCAATGAAACAGACTGTATTCATTCATTGATATAAACTTCAATCGTACAAGCAATGAAACAACTGTTAATCAATTATCGAATGTAACAATCTTAACGCAATAAGTTAATGAATCTAACTCCATTCATTCCTTCAATGAAACCAACTGCACTGTCTGATTCAATGATACCAACTGCACCTGATAACGCAATGTATCGAGCTTCTCACATTCATCGAATTTCTCGGTCCGAACACACTGATTTGTTGAAACAAACGGCGTTCATTCATTCATTCAATCAAACTTCAATCGTGCATTCAATGAACCAATCAGTATTCATTGATTCAATGAAACAGACTTACCACATTCATTTAAAGAATCCAGCTGCCGTTATTCTTTCAATGTATCAAACTGAACTTACTAATTCAATGAAAGGAACTGGAGGTGTGAATTCAATAAGTACAGCTTATTGATACCAATGATACCAACTGCACCTGATAATTGAATGAATACAGCTTCTTTCACTCAATCAAATTCTTTAACTTAATGCACTCATTCAATGGATCCAACGGCATTCATTCATTCATTGAATCAAACTTCAACCCTACATTCAATGATGTAACGTTACTCATTCATTCATTCTCTTGAACTTAACACACTCATTCAATGAAACAGAGTGCATTCATTCATTTTGTAAATAGAAACTTGAATCGTTCAAGCAATGAAACAACCATTATTCATTTGTCAAGTGAAACAAACTTAACTCATTCAGTTGATGAATCCAACTGCATTCATTCTTTCAATAAAAGCAACTGCACTTTCCGATTCAATGATACCAACTGCACCTGATAATGCAATAAATAGAGCTTCTCTCATTCATCGAATTTCTTTGTCTGAACACACTCATTTGTGGAAACAAACTTCAATCGTACATTCAATAAACGAAGCAGTATTCATTGATTCAATGAAACAGACTTCCCACATTCATTTAAAGCATCCAACAGCACTCATTCTTTCAATGTATCAAAACTGCACTAACTAATTCAATGAAAGGAACTGAAGGTGTGAATTCAATAAGTACAGCTTCTGTCGTTCATTCCAATTCTCCATCTTATCTCACACATTCAATGAAACAAACTGCATTCATTCCTTCATTGCATCAAACTTCAACAGCAACTTCAGTGAATGAAACGTTATTCATTGATTCAGTCAAACACACGTAACAAAATCATGTAATGAATCCAACTGCATTTCATTATTTCACTGAATCAAAATCACCAATTCAATGAATCCAAATGCATCTGTTAATTCAATGTGCAGAGCTTCTCTCACTCATTCAATTTCTTGATCTTACAGCACTAATTCAATCTAACCAATGATTCATTCATTGAATCAAAATTCAACACTACATTCAAGAAATGAAACGTTTCTCAATGAGTCATTGTCTTGAAATTAACACACTCATTCAATGAAACAGACTGGATTAATTTATTGATATAAACTTCAACCGTACAAGCAATGAAACATCTGTTATTCATTTATCGAATGAAACAACCTTATCGCATTAAGTTAATGAAATTGACTCCATTCATTCCTTCAATGAAATCAACTTCACTGTCCGATTCAATGATACCAACTGCACCTGATAATGCAATAAGTAGAGCTTCTCTCATTCATCAAATGTCTCGATCTTAACAAACTCATTAGCTGAAACAAACGACGTATATTCATTCATTCAATCATACTTCAATCGTGCATTCAATGAACCAATCAGTATTCATTGATTCAATGAAACAGACTGACCACATTCATTTAAAGAATCGCACTGCGGTTATTCTTTCAATGCATCATACTGCACTTACTAATTCAATGAAAGGAACTGAAGGTTCCTGAAGTAATGGTTAATAAGTACAGCATACAGCAATTCAATAAGTACAGCTTCAGTCGTTCATTCAATTTCTAAACCTTAACTCACTCATTCAATGAAACAAACTGCATTCATTCCTTCATTGCATCAAACATCAACCGCAACTTCAATGAACGAAACGTTGTTCATTGATTCAGTCAAACACACTTAACACAATCATGTAATGCACCCAACCGCATTTCATTATTTCACTGAATCAAAATCACCGATTCAATGAATCCAAATGCATTTGTTAATTCGATGTGCAGAGCTTCTCTCACTCATTCAATTTCTATATCTTACAGCACTCATTCAATCTAAGCAAGGGCAATCATTCATTCATTGAATCAAACTTCAGCCCTACATTCAATAAATGAAACGTTACTCATTCATTCATTCTCTGGAACTTAACACTCTCATTCAATGAAACAGACTGTATTCATTCATTGATGTAAACTTCAATCGTACAAGCAATGAAACAACTGTTAATCAATTATCGAATCTAACATTCTTAACGCAATAAGTTAATGATTCGAACTCAATTCATTCCTCCAATGAAACCAACTGCACTGTCTGATTCAATGATACCAACTGCACCTGATAATGCAATATATAGAGCTTCTCTCATTCCTCGAATTTCTCGATCTTAACTCACTCATTTGCTGAAACAAACGACGTTCATTCATTCATTCAATCATACTTCAATCGTGCATTCAATGGACCAATCAGTATTCATTGATTCAATGAAACATACTGACCACATTCATTTAAAGAATCCCACTGCGGTTATTCTTTCAATGTATCATACTGCACTTACTAGTTCAATGAAAGGAACTGAAGGTTCCTTAAGTAATGGTTAATAAGTACAGCATACAGCAATTCAATAAGTACAGCTTCAGTCGTTCATTCAATTTCTAAACCTTAACTCACTCATTCAATGAAACAAACTGCATTCATTCCTTCATTGCATCAAACATCAACCGCAACTTCAATGAACGAAACGTTGTTCCTTGATTCAGTCAAACACACTTAACACAATCATGTAATGCATCCAACGGCATTTCATTATTTTACTGAATCAAACTCACCGATTCAATGAATCCAAATGCATCTGTTAATTCAATGTGCAGAGCTTCTCTCACTCATTCAATTTCTTGATCTTACAGCACTCGTTCAATCTAACCAATGATTCATTCATTGAATCAAAATTCAACCCTACATTCAATAAATGAAACATTACTCAATGAGTTATTGTCTTGAAATTAACACACTCATTCAATGAAACAGACTGTATTCATTTATTGATATAAACTTAAACCGTACAAGCAATGAAACATCTGTTATTCATTATTCGAATGAAACAACCTTATCGCATTAAGTTAATGAATTTAACTTCATTCATTCCTTCAATGAAACCAACTGCACTGTCCGATTCAATGATACCAACTGCACCTGATAATGCAATAAATAGATCTTCTCTCATTCATCGAATTTCTCGGTCTGAACACACTCATTTGTTAAAACAAACCACGTTCATTCATTCATTCAATCAAACTTCAATGAACCAATCAGTATTCATCGATTCAGTGAAACACACTTACCACATTCATTTAAAGAATCCAACTTCCGTTATTCTTTCAAGGTTTCAAACTGCGCGTACTAATTCAATGAAAGGAACTGAAGGTGTGAATTGAATAAGTGCAGCTTCTGTCGTTCATTCAATTTCTCAACCTTATCTCACTCATTCAAAGAAACAATCTGCATTCATTCCTTCATTGCATCAAACTTCAACCGCAACTTCAATGATTGAAACGTTATTCAATGATTCACTGAAACTTACTTAACACAGTCATGTAATGAATACAATTGCATTTCATTCTTTGATTGAATCAAACCCACCGATTCAAGGCATATAATTGCATGTGTTAATTTAATGTGTAGAGCTCCTCTCACTCATTCAATTTCTTGAGCTTAAAGCACTCATTCAATGGAACCAACGGCAACCAACCATCAACCTTCGACACTACATTCAATGAATGAAACGTTACTCACTGTTCATTGTCTTGAACTTGACACACTCATTCAATGAAACAGACTGTATCCATTCATTCATGAAAAGAAACTTCAATCGTAGCAGCAATGAAACAACCGTTATAAATTTAACAAGTGCAACAAACTTCACTCATTCAGTTAATGAATCGAACCGCATTCAAACTTTCAAAGAAAACAACTACACTCGCCGATTCAATGATACCAATTGCACCTGATAATTCAATGAATACAGCTTCTTTCACTCAATCAAATTCTTTAACTTAATGCACTCATTAAATGGATCCAACGGCATTCATTCATTCATTGAATCAAACTTCACCCCTAGATTCAATGATGAAATGTTACTGATTCATTCATTCTCTTGAACTTAACACACTCATTCAATGAAACAGAGTGCATTCATCCATTTTGTAAATAGAAACTTGATTCGTTCAAGCAATGAAACAACCATTATTCATTTGTCAAGTGAAACAAACTTAACTCATTCAGTTGATGAATCTAACTGCATTCATTCTTTCAATAAAAGCAACTGCACTTTCCGATTCAATTATACCAACGGTACCTGATAATTCAATGAACAGAGCTTCTCTCAATTATTGAATTTCTCGATCTTCACACACTCATTTGCTGAATCAAACGGCGTTCATTCAATAATTCAATCAAACTTCAATCGTACATTCGATAAACGAAGCAGTATGCATTGATTCAAAGCATCCAACATTTATTTAAAGAATCCAACTGCAGTTATTCTTTCAATGTATCAATCTGCATTAACTAATTCAATGAAAGCAAGTGATTGCTTGAATTTAATGAGTACAGCGTCTATATCCTTCATTCAATTTCTCCACCTTAACTCAATCATTCAATGAAACAAACTGCACTCGTTCTTTCATTGCATCAAACTTCAACCGCAACTTTAATGAAAGAAACGTTTTGCATTGATTCAAGGAAACATTGTTAACACAGTCATGTAATGAATCCAACGGCATTTCATTCTTTCATTGAATCAAATTCACTGACTCAATGAATCCAACTACATCTATCAACTCAATGCAAAAAGCTTCTCACACTCAACCATATTCTTTATCTAAATGCCCTCATTCAACGGAACCAACGGCATTCATTCATTCATTGAATCAAACTTCAACCCTAGTTTCAATGATTGAAACTTTACTAATTCATTCATTCTCTTGAACCTAAAACACTTATTCAATGAAACAGAGTGTATTCATTCATTTTTTAATAGAAGCTTCAACGTACAAGCAATTTAAAAAACCATTCTTCATTTGTCGAGTGAAACAAACTTAACTCATTCTGTTAATGTATTAACTGCATTCATTCTTTCAATTAAACCAACTGCACTCAATGATCCCAACGGTACCTGATAATTCAATGAACAGTGATTCTATCATTCATTGAATTTCTCGATCTTAACACACTCATTTGCTGAAACAAACCACGTTCATTCATTCATTCAATCAAACTTCAATCGTCCATTCAATAAACAAATCAGTATTCATGGATTCAATGAAACAGACTGACCACATTCATTTAAAGAATCCCACTGATGTAATTCTTTCAATGTATCATACTGCACTTACTAATTCATTGAAAGGAACTGAAGGTTCCTTAAGTACAGGTTAATAAGTACAGCAGACAGCAATTCAATAAGTACAACTTCTGTCGTTCATTCACTTTCTAAACCTTAACTCACTCATTCAATGAAACAAACTGCATTCATTCCTTCATTGCATCAAACATCAACCGCAACTTCAATGAACGAAACGTTGTTCATTGATTCAGTCAAACACACTTAACACAATCATGTAATGAATCCAACTGCATTTCATTATTTCACTGAATCAAACTCACCGATTCAATGAATCCAAATGCATCTGTTAATTCAATGTGCAGAGCTTCTCTCACTCATTCAATTTCTTGATCTTACAGCACTCATTCAATCTAACCAAGGGCAATCATTCATTCATTGAATCAAACTTCAACCCTAAATTCAATAAATGAAACGTTACTCATTCATTCATTCTCTGGAACTTAACACACTCATTCAATGAAACAGACTGTATTCATTCATTGATATAAACTTCAATCGTACAAGCAATGAAACAACTGTTAATCAATTATCGAATGTAACAATCTTAACGCAATAAGTTAATGAATCTAACTCCATTCATTCCTTCAATGAAACCAACTGCACTGTCTGATTCAATGATACCAACTGCACCTGATAACGCAATGTATCGAGCTTCTCACATTCATCGAATTTCTCGGTCCGAACACACTGATTTGTTGAAACAAACGGCGTTCATTCATTCATTCAATCAAACTTCAATCGTGCATTCAATGAACCAATCAGTATTCATTGATTCAATGAAACAGACTTACCACATTCATTTAAAGAATCCAGCTGCCGTTATTCTTTCAATGTATCAAACTGAACTTACTAATTCAATGAAAGGAACTGGAGGTGTGAATTCAATAAGTACAGCTTATTGATACCAATGATACCAACTGCACCTGATAATTGAATGAATACAGCTTCTTTCACTCAATCAAATTCTTTAACTTAATGCACTCATTCAATGGATCCAACGGCATTCATTCATTCATTGAATCAAACTTCAACCCTACATTCAATGATGAAACGTTACTCATTCATTCATTCTCTTGAACTTAACACACTCATTCAATGAAACAGAGTGCATTCATTCATTTTGTAAATAGAAACTTGAATCGTTCATGCAATGAAACAATCATTATTCATTTGTCAAGTGAAACAAACTTAACTCATTCAGTTGATGAATCTAACTGCATTCATTCTTTCAATAAAAGCAACTGCACTTTCCGATTCAATGATACCAACTGCACCTGATAATGCAATAAATAGAGCTTCTCTCATTCATCGAATTTCTTTGTCTGAACACACTCATTTGTGGAAACAAACTTCAATCGAACATTCAATAAACGAAGCAGTATTCATTGATTCAATGAAACAGACTTCCCACATTCATTTAAAGCATCCAACAGCACTCATTCTTTCAATGTATCAAAACTGCACTAACTAATTCAATGAAAGGAACTGAAGGTGTGAATTCAATAAGTACAGCTTCTGTCGTTCATTCAAATTCTCCATCTTATCTCACACATTCAATGAAACAAACTGCATTCATTCCTTCATTGCATCAAACTTCAACAGCAACTTCAGTGAATGAAACGTTATTCACTGATTCAGTCAAACACACGTAACAAAATCATGTAATGAATCCAACTGCATTTCATTATTTCACTGAATCAAAATCACCAATTCAATGAATCCAAATGCATCTGTTAATTCAATGTGCAGAGCTTCTCTCACTCATTCAATTTCTTGATCTTACAGCACTAATTCAATCTAACCAATGATTCATTCATTGAATCAAAATCCAACCCTACATTCAATAAATGAAACGTTACTCAATGAGTCATTGTCTTGAAATTAACACACTCATTCAATGAAACAGACTGTATTCATTTATTGATATAAACTTCAATCGTACAAGCAATGAAACAACTGTTAATCAGTTATCGAATGTAACAATCTTAACGCAATAAGTTAATGAATCTAACTCCATTCATTCCTTCAATGAAACCAACTGCACTGTCTGATTCAATGATACCAACTGCACCTGATAACGCAATGTATCGAGCTTCTCACATTCATCGAATTTCTCGGTCCGAACACACTGATTTGTTGAAACAAACGGCGTTCATTCATTCATTCAATCAAACTTCAATCGTGCATTCAATGAACCAATCAGTATTCATTGATTCAATGAAACAGACTTACCACATTCATTTAAAGAATCCAGCTGCCGTTATTCTTTCAATGTATCAAACTGAACTTACTAATTCAATGAAAGGAACTGGAGGTGTGAATTCAATAAGTACAGCTTATTGATACCAATGATACCAACTGCACCTGATAATTGAATGAATACAGCTTCTTTCACTCAATCAAATTCTTTAACTTAATGCACTCATTCAATGGATCCAACGGCATTCATTCATTCATTGAATCAAACTTCACCCCTAGATTCAATGATGAAACGTTACTCATTTATTCATTCTCTTGAACTTAACACAGTCATTCAATGAAACAGAGTGCATTCATTCATTTTGTAAATAGAAACTTGAATCTTTCAAGCAATGAAACAACCATTATTCATTTGACAAGTGAAACAAACTTAACTCATTCAGTTGATGAATCTAACTGCATTCATTCTTTCAATAAAAGCAACTGCACTTTCCGATTCAATGATACCAACTGCACCTGATAATGCAATAAATAGAGCTTCTCTCATTCATCGAATTTCTTTGTCTGAACACACTCATTTGTGGAAACAAACTTCAATCGTACATTCAATAACCGAAGCAGTATTCATTGATTCAATGAAACAGACTTCCCACATTCATTTAAAGCATCCAACAGCACTCATTCTTTCAATGTATCAAAACTGCACTTACTAATTCAATGAAAGGAACTGAAGGTGTGAATTCAATAAGTACAGCGTCTGTCGTTCATTCAAATTCTCCATCTTATCTCACACATTCAATGAAACAAACTGCATTCATTCCTTCATTGCATCAAACTTCAACAGCAACTTCAGTGAATGAAACGTTATTCATTGATTCAGTTAAACACACGTAACAAAATCATGTAATGAATCCAACTGCATTTCATTATTTCACTGAATCAAAATCACCAATTCAATGAATCCAAATGCATCTGTTAATTCAATGTGCAGAGCTTCTCTCACTCATTCAATTTCTTGATCTTACAGCACTCATTCAATCTAACCAATGATTCATTCATTGAATCAAAATTCAACCCTACATTCAATAAATGAAACGTTACTCAATGAGTCATTGACTTGAAATTAACACACTCATTCAATGAAACAGACTGTATTCATTTATTGATATAAACTTCAACCGTACAAGCAATGAAACATCTGTTATTCATTTATCGAATGAAACAACCTTATCGCATTAAGTTAATGAATTTAACTCCATTCATTCCTTCCACGAAATCAACTGCACTGTCCGATTCAATGATACCAACTGCACCTGATAATGCAATAAGTAGAGCTTCTCTCATTCATCAAATGTCTCGATCTTAACAAACTCATTAGCTGAAACAAACGACGTATATTCATTCATTCAATCATACTTCAATCGTGCATTCAATGAACCAATCAGTATTCATTGATTCAATGAAACCGACTGACCACATTCATTTAAAGAATCCCACTGCGGTTATTCTTTCAATGTATCATACTGCACTTACTAATTCAATGAAAGGAACTGAAGGTTCCTTAAGTAATGGTTAATAAGTACAGCATACAGCAATTCAAAAAGAACAGCTTCAGTCGTTCTTTTAATTTCTAACCCTTAACTCACTCATTCAATGAAACAAACTGCATTCATTCCTTCATTGCATCAAACATCAACCGCAACTTCAATGAACGAAACGTTGTTCATTGATTCAGTCAAACACACTTAACACAATAATATAATGCACCCAACTGCATTTCATTATTTCACTGAATCAAACTCACCGATTCAATGAATCCAATTGCATCTGTTAATTCGATGTGCAGAGCTTCTCTCACTCATTCAATTTCTAGATCTTACAGCACTCATTCAATCTAAGCAAGGGCAATCATTCATTCATTGAATCAAACTTCAATCTTACATTCAATAAATGAAACGTTACTCATTCATTCATTCTCTGGAACTTAACACTCTCATTCAATGAATCAGACTGTATTCATTCATTGATGTAAACTTCAATCGTACAAGCAATGAAACAACTGTTAATCAATTATCGAATCTAACAATCTTAACGCAATAAGTTAATGATTCGAACTCAATTCATTCCTCCAAATGAAACCAACTGCACTGTCTGATTCAATGATACCAACTGCACCTGATAATGCAATGTATATAGCTTCTCTCATTCATCGAATTTCTCGATCTTAACACACTCATTTGCAGAAACAAGCGACGTTCAATCAAACTTCAATCGTGCATTCAATGAACCAATCAGTATTCATTGATTCAATGAAACAGACTTACCACATTCATTTAAAGAATCCAGCTGCCGTTATTCTTTCAATGTATCAAACTGAACTTACTAATTCAATGAAATGAACTTGAGGTGTGAATTCAATAAATACAGCTTATTGATACCAATGATACCAACTGCACCTGATAATTCAATGAATACAGCTTCTTTCACTCAATCAAATTCTTTAACTTAATGCACTCATTCAATGGATCCAACGGCATTCATTCATTCATTGAATCAAACTTCACCCCTAGATTCAATGATGAAACGTTACTCATTTATTCATTCTCTTGAACTTAACACAGTCATTCAATGAAACAGAGTGCATTCATTCATTTTGTAAATAGAAACTTGAATCGTTCATGCAATGAAACAACCATTATTCATTTGTCAAGTGAAACAAACTTAACTCATTCAGTTGATGAATCTAACTGCATTCATTCTTTCAATAAAAGCAACTGCACTTTCCGATTCAATGATACCAACTGCACCTGATAATGCAATAAATAGAGCTTCTCTCATTCATCGAATTTCTTTGTCTGAACGCGCTCATTTGTGGAAACAAACTTCAATCGTACATTCAATAAACGAAGCAGTATTCATTGATTCAATGAAACAGACTTCCCACATTCATTTAAATCATCCAACAGCACTCATTCTTTCAATGTATCAAAACTGCACTTCCTAATTCAATGAAAGGAACTGAAGGTGTGAATTCAATAAGTACAGCTTCTGTCGTTCATTCAAATTCTCCATCTTATCTCACACATTCACTGAAACAAACTGCATTCATTCCTTCATTGCATCAAACTTCAACAGCAACTTCAGTGAATGAAACGTTATTCATTGATTCAGTTAAACACACGTAACAAAATCATATAATGAATCCAACTGCATTGCATTATTTCACTGAATCAAAATCACCAATTCAATGAATCCAACTGCATTTCATTATTTCACTGAATCAAAATCACCAATTCAATGAATCCAAATGCATCAGTTAATTTAAAGTGCAGAGCTTCTCTCAGTCATTCAATTTCTTGATCTTACAGCACTCATTCAATCTAACCAATGATTCATTCATTGAATCAAAATTCAACCCTACATTCAATAAATGAAACGTTACTCAATTGAGTCATTGTCTTGAAATTAACACACTCATTTAATGAAACAGACTGGATTAATTTATTGATATAAACTTCAACCGTACAAGCCATGAAACATCTGTTATTCATTTATCGAATGAAACAACCTTATCGCATTAAGTTAATGAATTTAACTCCATTCATTCCTTCAATGAAACCAACTGCACTGTCTGATTCAATGATACCAACTGCACCTGATAATGCAATGTATATAGCTTCTCTCATTCATTGAATGTCTCGATCTTAACACACTCATTAGCTGAAACAAACGACGTTCATTCATTCATTCAATCATACTTCAATCGTGCATTCAATGAACCAATCAGTATTCATTGATTCAATGAAACCGACTGACCACATTCATTTAAAGAATCCCACTGCGGTTATTCTTTCAATGTATCATCCTGCTTTTACTAATTCATTGAAAGGAACTGAAGGTTCCTTAAGTAATGGTTAATAAGTACAGCATACAGCAATTCAATAAGTACAGCTTCAGTCGTTCATTCAATTTCTAAACCTTAACTCACTCATTCAATGAAACAAACTGCATTCATTCCTTCATTGCATCAAACATCAACCGCAACTTCAATGAACGAAACGTTGTTCATTGATTCAGTCAAACACACTTAACACAATAATATAATGCATCCAACGGCATTTCATTATTTCACTGAATCAAACTCATCGATTCAATGAATCCAAGTGCATCTGTTAATTCAATGTGCAGAGCTTCTTTCACTCATTCAATTTCTAGATCTTATAGCACTCATTCAATCTAATCACGGGCAATCATTCATTCATTGAATCAAACTTCAACCCTACATTCAATAAATGAAACGTTACTCATTCATTCATTCTCTGGAACTTAACACTCTCATTCAATGAAACAGACTGTATTCATTAATTGATATAAACTTCAATCGTACAAGCAATGAAACAACTGTTAATCAATTATCGAATCTAGCAATCTTAACGCAATAAGTTAATGAATCGAACTCCATTCATTCCTTCAATGAAACCAACTGCACTGTCTGATTCAATGATACCAACTGCACCAGATAATGCAATGTATATAGCTTCTCTCATTCATCGAATTTCTCGATCTTAACACACTCATTTGCAGAAACAAACGACGTTCATTCATTCATTCAATCAAACTTCAATCGTGCATTCAATGAACCAATCAGTATTCATTGATTCAATGAAACAGACTTACCACACTCATTAAAAGAATCCAGCTGCCGTTATTCTTTCAATGTATCAAACTGAACTTAGTAATTCAATGAAAGGAACTGGAGGTGTGAATTCAATAAGTACAGCTTATTGATACCAATGATACCAACTGCACCTGATAATTCAATGAATACAGCTTCTTTCACTCAATCAAATTCTTTAACTTAATGCACTCACTCAATGGATCCAACGGCACTCATTCATTCATTGAAACAAACTTCAACCCTATATTCAATGATGAAACGTTACTCATTCATTCATTCTGTTGAACTTAAGACACTCATTCAATGAAACAGAGTGCATTCATTCATTTTTTAAATACAAACTTGAATCGTTCAAGCAATGAAACAACCATTATTCATTTGTCAAGTGAAACAAACTTAACTCATTCAGTTGATGAATCTAACTGCATTCATTCTTTCAATAAAAGCAACTGCACTTTCCGATTCAATGATACCAACTGCACCTGATAATGCAATAAATAGAGCTTCTCTCATTCATCGAATTTCTTTGTCTGAACACACTCATTTGTGGAAACAAACTTCAATCGTACATTCAATAAACGAAGCAGTATTCATTGATTCAATGAAACAGACTTCCCACATTCATTTAAAGCATCCAACAGCACTCTTTCTTTCAATGTATCAAAACTGTACTTACTAATTCAATGAAAGGAACTGAAGGTGTGAATTCAATAAGTACAGCTTCTGTCGTTCATTCCAATTCTCCATCTTATCTCACACATTCAATGAAACAAACTGCATTCATTCCTTCATTGCATCAAACTTCAACAGCAACTTCAGTGAATGAAACGTTATTCATTGATTCAGTCAAACACACGTAACAAAATCATGTAATGAATCCAACTGCATTACATTATTTCACTGAATCAAAATCACCAATTCAATGAATCCAACTGCATTTCATTATTTCACTGAATCAAATTCACCAATTCAATGAATCCAAATGCATCTGTGAATTCAAAGTGCAGAGCTTCTCTCACTCATTCAATTTCTTGATCTTACAGCACTCATTCAATCTAACCGATGATTCATTCATTGAATCAAAATTCAACCCTACATTCAATAAATGAAACGTTACTGAATGAGTCATTGTCTTGAAATTAACACACTCATTTAATGAAACAGACTGTATTCATTTATTGATATAAACTTCAACCGTACAAGCAATGAAACATCTGTTATTCATTTATCGAATGAAACAACCTTATCGCATTAAGTTAATGAATTTAACTCCTTTCATTCCTTCAATGAAACCAACTGCACTGTCTGATTCAATGATACCAACTGCACCTGATAATGCAATGTATATAGCTTCTCTCATTCATTGAATGTCTCGATCTTAACACACTCATTAGCTGAAACAAACGACGTTCATTCATTCATTCAATCATACTTCAATCGTGCATTCCATAAACCAATCAGTATTCATTGATTCAATGAAACCGACTGACCACATTCATTTAAAGAATCCCACTGCGGTTATTCTTTCAATGTATCATCCTGCTTTTACTAATTCATTGAAAGGAACTGAAGGTTCCTTAAGTAATGGTTAATAAGTACAGCATACAGCAATTCAATAAGTACAGCTTCAGTCGTTCATTCAATTCCTAAACCTTAACTCACTCATTCAATGAAACAAACTGCATTCATTCCTTCATTGCATCAAACATCAACCGCAACTTCAATGAACGAAACGTTGTTCATTGATTCAGTCAAACACACTTAACACAATAATATAATGCATCCAACTGCATTTCATTATTTCACTGAATCAAACTCATCGATTCAATGAATCCAAATGCATCTGTTAATTCAATGTGCAGAGCTTCTCTCACTCATTCAATTTCTAGATCTTACAGCACTCATTCAATCTAACCAAGGGCAATCATTCATTCATTGAATCAAACTTCAACCCTACATTCAATAAATGAAACGTTACCCATTCATTCATTCTCTGGAACTTAACACTCTCATTCAATGAAACAGACTGTATTCATTAATTGATGTAAACTTCAATCGTACAAGCAATGAAACAACTGTTAATCAATTATCGAATCTAGCAATCTTAACGCAATAAGTTAATGAATCGAACTCCATTCATTCCTTCAATGAAACCAACTGCACTGTCTGATTCAATGATACCAACTGCACCTGATAATGCAATGTATATAGCTTCTCTCATTCATCGAATTTCTCGATCTTAACACACTCATTTGCAGAAACAAACGACGTTCATTCATTCATTCAATCAAACTTCAATCGTGCATTCAATGAACCAATCAGTATTCATTGATTCAATGAAACAGACTTACCACATTCATTTAAAGAATCCAGCTGCCGTTATTCTTTCAATGTATCAAACTGAACTTACGAATTCAATGAAAGGAACTGGAGGTGTGAATTCAATAAGTACAGCTTATTGATACCAATGATACCAACTGCACCTGATAATTCAATGAATACAGCTTCTTTCACTCAATCAAATTCTTTAACTTAATGCACTCATTCAATGGATCCAACGGCATCCATTCATTCATTGAATCAAACTTCAACCCTACATTCAATGATGAAACGTTACTCATTCATTCATTCTCTTGAACTTAACACACTCATTCAATGAAACAGAGTGCATTCATTCATTTTTTTAAATAGAAACTTGAATCGTTCAAGCAATGAAACAACCATTATTCATTTGTCAAGTGAAACAAACTTAACTCATTCAGTTGCTGAATCTAACTGCACTCATTCTTTCAATAAAAGCAACTGCACTTTCCGATTCAATGATTCCAACTGCACCTGATAATGCAATAAATAGAGCTTCTCTCATTCATCGAATTTCTTTGTCTGAACACACTCATTTGTGGAAACAAACTTCAATCGTACATTCAATAAACGAAGCAGTATTCATTGATTCAATGAAACAGACTTCCCACATTCATTTAAAGCATCCAACAGCACTCATTCTTTCAATGTATCAAAACTGCACTTACTAATTCAATGAAAGGAACTGAAGGTGTGAATTCAATAAGTACAGCTTCTGTCGTTCATTCAAATTCTCCATCTTATCTCACACATTCAAGGAAACAAACTGCATTCATTCCTTCATTGCATCAAACTTCAACAGCAACTTCAGTGAATGGAACGTTATTCATTGATTCAGTCAAACATACGTAACAAAATCATGTAATGAATCCAACTGCATTTCATTATTTTACTGAATCAAAATCACCAATTCAATGAATCCAACTGCATTCCATTATTTCACTGAATCAAAATCACCAATTCAATGAATCCAAATGCATCTGTTAATTCAAAGTGCAGAGCTTCTCTCAGTCATTCAATTTCTTGATCTTACAGCACTCATTCAATCTAACCAATGATTCATTCATTGAATCAAAATTCAACCCTACATTCAATAAATGAAACGTTACTCAATGAGTCATTGTCTTGAATTAAAAAAATCATTTAATGAAACAGACTGTATTCATTTATTGATATAAACTTCAACCGTACAAGCAATGAAACATCTGTTATTCATTTATCGAATGAAACAACCTTATCGCATTAAGTTAATGAATTTAACTCAATTCATTCCTTCAATGAAACCAACTGCACTGTCTGATTCAATGATACCAACTGCACCTGATAATGTAATGTATATAGCTTCTCTCATTCATTGAATGTCTCGATCTTAACACACTCATTAGCTGAAACAAACGACGTTCATTCATTCATTCAATCATACTTCAATCGTGCATTCAATGAACCAATCAGTATTCATTGATTCAATGAAACCGACTGACCACATTCATTTAAAGAATCCCACTGCGGTTATTCTTTCAATGTATCATACTGCTTTTACTAATTCATTGAAAGGAACTGAAGGTTCCTTAAGTAATGGTTAATAAGTACAGCATACAGCAATTCAATAAGTACAGCTTCAGTCGTTCATTCAATTTCTAAACCTAAACTCACTCATTCAATGAAACAAACTGCATTCATTCCTTCATTGCATCAAACATCAACCGCAACTTCAATGAACGAAACGTTGTTCATTGATTCAGTCAAACACACTTAACACAATCATGTAATGCATCCAACTGCATTTCATTATTTCACTGAATCAAACTCATCGATTCAATGAATCCAAATGCATCTGTTAATTCAATGTGCAGAGCTTCTCTCACTCATTCAATTTCTAGATCTTACAGCACTCATTCAATCTAACCAAGGGCAATCATTCATTCATTGAATCAAACTTCAACCCTACATTCAATAAATGAAACGTTACTCAATCATTCATTCTCTGAAACTTAACACTCTCATTCAATGAAACAGACTGTATTCATTAATTGATATAAACTTCAATCGTACAAGCAATGAAACAACTGTTAATCAATTATCGAACCTAGCAATCTTAACGCAATAAGTTAATGAATCGAACTCCATTCATTCCTTCAATGAAACCAACTGCACTGTCTGATTCAATGATACCAACTGCACCTGATAATGCAATGTATATAGCTTCTCTCATTCATCGAATTTCTCGATCTTAACACACTCATTTGCAGAAACAAACGACGTTCATTCATTCATTCAATCAAACTTCAATCGTGCATTCAATGAACCAATCAGTATTCATTGATTCAATGAAACAGACTTACCACATTCATTTAAAGAATCCAGCTGCCGTTATTCTTTCAATGTATCAAACTGAACTTACTAATTCAATGAAAGGAACTGGAGGTGTGAATTCAATAAGTACAGCTTATTGATACCAATGATACCAACTGCACCTGATAATTGAATGAATACAGCTTCTTTCACTCAATCAAATTCTTTAACTTAATGCACTCATTCAATGCATCCAACGGCATTCATTCATTCATTGAATCAAACTTCAACCCTACATTCAATGATGAAACGTTACACATTCATTCATTCTCTGGAACTTAACACACTCATTCAATGAAACAGAGTGCATACATTCATTTTTTTAAATAGAAACTTGAATCGTTCAAGCAATGAAACAACCATTATTCATTTGTCAAGTGAAACAAACTTAACTCATTCAGTTGATGAATCTAACTGCATTCATTCTTTCAATAAAAGCAACTGCACTTTCCGATTCAATGATACCAACTGCACCTGATAATGCAATAAATAGAGCTTCTCTCATTCATCGAATTTCTTTGTCTGAACACACTCATTTGTGGAAACAAACTTCAATCGTACATTCAATAAACGAAGCAGTATTCATTGATTCAATGAAACAGACTTCCCACATTCATTTAAAGCATCCAACAGCACTCATTCTTTCAATGTATCAAAACTGCACTTACTAATTCAATGAAAGGAACTGAAGGTGTGAATTCAATAAGTACAGCTTCTGTCGTTCATTCAAATTCTCCATCTTATCTCACACATTCAATGAAACAAACTGCATTCATTCCTTCATTGCATCAAACTTCAACAGCAACTTCAGTGAATGAAACGTTATTCATTGATTCAGTCAAACACACGTAACAAAATCATGTAATGAATTCAACTGCATTTCATTATTTCACTGAATCAAAATCACCTATTCAATGAATCCAAATGCATCTGTTAATTCAAAGTGCAGAGCTTCTCTCACTCATTCAATTTCTTGATCTTACAGCACTCATTCAATCTAACCAATGATTCATTCATTGAATCAAAATTCAACCCTACATTCAATAAATGAAACGTTACTCAATGAGTCATTTTCTTGAAATTAACACACTCGTTTAATGAAACAGACTGTATTCATTTATTGATATAAACTTCAACCGTACAAGCAATGAAACATGTGTTATTCATTTAGCGAATGAAACCACCTTATCGCATTAAGTTAATGAATTTAACTCCATTCATTCCTTCAATGAAACCAACTGCACTGTCTGATTCAATGATACCAATTGCACCTGATAATGCAATGTATATAGCTTCTCTCATTTATTGAATGTCTCGATCTTAACAAACTCATTAGCTGAAACAAACCACGTTCATTCATAAAATAAAACAGAAACACATTTGTGTTTCCCCCCCACCCCCCCCCCCCTCACCCAGGAAGATTTCCATTTGGTGAATATTTTCCTGACCCCTTTAAAACCAGGAACTGTTTAGCAAAGACGAACGACTGACAGAGAGCAACAACCAATCCGTCCCGGTGTGGTTTCGATTCAGCAACCTTTCAATGAAGAGTGGAACACGCTGACCAATTGCACCACAGAGACTGCCAAAACAGCAGCTTCTAGCTTCCCCCAAATTAGGCAGTTAGCGATTTCAAGCTTCAGTCTGTCCCTCCCGGAATGGCAAACGTCCTCTATCAGTGTTACTTTTCCGAAATAAAGCCTGAGACATTCATTATGGAGACTTGGAAAAAACTGATCCTATCCGCTGCAATCATATCAATGTCACCAGGAACCAGCTCGCTTTCAAACGGAACTGTCTCCTTTCGAGCCTGTCCGTATCGTGGCTGCTCCCAAGCTTTCTCTTTAACCTGGAACAGAGATGAGGTTTGAATTCCTTATGTGCAGAAATGAGAACCCTTTCAATGCCTCAGATCCGTTCATATCCCGAGCACAATCAGAGTCAAAATGTCCCGGCCCCTGAAAAAAGGGGAAGTTGTCTGGACTGTCTCTGCTCCGTCGTCGGTTCACCCTCCTTCATCCCCCTCTGATTTCGCTTCGCAAAGCATTGCTAAAGATTCATATAGATGCAGAAGGGGTTTTCTGGTTTGCTTCCTTAACATTTTCCACCAGCCAACTGACAATGATTGTCCAGATTCTCTTCACAAAACTCCGCCTTGCACCATGTCCAGGGATTAGGAAATCCTTTTTTGTGGAAGCATTCTGGAGGCGGGGAATGGTTTATTTGGAGCAAAGAAGGTTAACAGCAGATTTCTGGGGCTCTTTTATAATGGTGAATGAGGGACCGCTGGGGATGGGCGAGATAGTGAGCAGGAGAAAGTGTTGCCACAGACTAGGGTCAGTTACAATACGAGGTAAAAACAATAACTGCAGATGTTGGAAGCCAAATTCTGGATTAGTGGTGCTGGAAGAGCACAGCAGTTCAGGCAGCATCCAACGAGCAGCGAAATCGACGTTTCGGGCAAAAGCCCTTCATCAGGAATAAAGGCAGTGAGCCTGAAGCGTGAAGAGATAAGCTAGAGGAGGGTGGGGGTGGGGAGAGAGTAGCATAGAGTACAATGGGTGAGTGGGGGAGGAGATGAAGGTGGAAAAGGAGCTAGGCAGGTCGGACAAGTCCGGAAAAGTCAAGGGGACAGTGCTGAACTAGAAGTTTGAAACTAGGATGAAGTGGGGGAAGGGGAAATGAGGAAGCTGTTGAAGTCCACATTGATGCCCTAGGGTTGAAGTGTTCCGAGGCGGAAGATGAGGCGTTCTTCCTCCAGGCGTCTGGTGGTGAGGGAGCGGTGGTGAAGGAGGCCCAGGACCTCCATGTCCTCGGCAGAGTGGGAGGGGGAGTTGAAATATTGGGTCACGGGGCGGTTTGGTTGATTGGTGCGGGTGTCTCGGAGATGTTCCCAAAAGCGCTCTGCTAGGAGGCGCCCAGTCTCCCCAATATAGAGGAGACCACATCGGGAGCAACGGATACAATAAATGATATTAGTGGATGTGCAGGTAAAACATTAATGGATGTGGAAGGCTCTTTTAGGGTCTTGGATAGAGGTGAGGGAGGAGGTGTGGGCATACGTTTTACAGTTCCTGCGGTGGCAGGGGAAAGTGCCAGAATGGGAACGTGGGTCGTAGGGGGGCGTGGACCTGACCAGGTAGTCACGGAGGGAACGGTCTTTGCGGAAGGTGGAAAGGGTTGGGGAGGGAAATATATCCCTGGTGGTGGGGTCTGTTTGGAGGTGGCGGAAATGTCGGCAGATGATTTGGTTTATGCGAAGGTGTGTAGGGTGGAAGGTGAGCACCAGGGACGTTCTGTCCTTGTTACGGTTGGAGGGGTGGGGTCTGAGGGCGGAGGTGCGGGATGTGCACGAGATGCGTTGGAGGGTATCTTTAACCACGTGGGAAGGGAAATTGTGGTCTCTAAAGAAGGAGGCCATCTGGTGTGTTCTATGGTGGAACTGGTCCTCCACCGCTGCTCTCTCACCACCTGGAGGAAGAACATCTCATCTTCCGCCTCGAAACGAAAACTGCCAGGTTTTGTGTTAAGACGTTTCCTTTTGTAAAACATAATCGGGATTTCTATCGGATCAGTATTGTAGAGGAGAAAATAAAATAAAAAAATGTTAGTGGACGTAGTTGTAAAGCGTTGTTAGTTAATTATTCTCGATTACACTTTATGAAATAAAGTTGTTGATTTTCACTTTAAATAGTTCTGGGCCTGTCGAAAATTTCAATGTCGCAGGAGCATCGTCTGTTTATTCTTGTATTACAGAAGGTAAAGTATCAGAAGTTGCGTCTCTGATCCTCCTGTATTTTAGAAATTAACATGGCCAGCGCACCCTCTCTGTTTCCTCCTGTATGACGGAAAACAAGACAGCAGGAGCAGCGTCTCTGCTTTCGACTGTATGAGAGAAAGTGAAGTAACAGGAACAGCGTCTCTGCTTCCTCCTATATCACTGAAAGTAAAATAACTGGAGCAGTGGCTCTTAAACCTCTAGAATCATAGGTAAATAAAGCAGCAGGAGCGGCGTCTCTGCTTTCTACTGAATCATAGAGTGTAACATTGCATGAACACCGTCTCTGCTTCTTTCTCCTCAATTTTGTTTTCATTTTGTGAAGCGCTGACCCGAATGTCCACAATACAGGAGCATGCAACATTTCTCCCAATTCTAATATGGCAGTGCTTAGTAGCTAATTGCATAGCACTCCCTCAATTCTGGCCAATTACAATGAGGCACTAAGTCGGAACGTACCCTCAGACAATGAAGCACACTCTCAGGACTGAATAAGGCACTCCTTCGATTCATATCGTCTGAGAGACATGCAATTGTTACGTCTCAATTCTCCCTTTTAATGCTGAACTGCACGAATTACACGATTATCTAACTCCCTACACCAGATTCCCCTACTTTAATTAACCCTAAATCAATTCCTCGATTTGTTAATTCGTTGCAATGATTCACCAATTTAATGGTCCGCTGCCATCATTCTTAATTTTAGGCATGAACAAGTTACATCGAAGCGTCAGTTGCCCTGTTATATATCTCTGTGACACTAATTACAACTCTGGTGTCCTGAATCAGTTCTCACCTTTACTAATCCTGCTGAAATACTGAAGCTGAGCGAACTCTACCATGGAATATTACACAGTCCCAGTTCGAACACAAATAATTTAATGGCGCCTGTATGAAGTCAGAAATTATTTTTCTCCCCTTTAATTACTCACTGATACACTTATTCCACATAGAGGCGCTATATATATATATATATATATATATATATATATATTCAATTAGTGGTGCTTCGACCTAAAACTTGAATTGACAGATATTTATGACATTTTTCCTGTTTCTGTCCTATTACCACATTTCGACGTGCTCTGCTCCAATTCTCCGATTTATTGGCTCTCCCCCGAATATTCAACTGTCCTAGCACTCTGCAGCAAATCTCCTCTTTACGGATGCCCGTCAATTTTCCCATTTATTCGTACCACTATCATTTTTTCCATTCCTTGATGCTCCATTCCAAACTTACCATTTAGTCCTTCCCCACTCTAAATCTCCCCTTAATAGTGCCCTGCCACAATTCGCTAATTTGGTTACATTCTGCACCAGTTTTTCCATTTTGTATTTCCATGCACCAATTCTCCAATTTCCTGAACGGCTGCCAGAACTCTCTAATTTTGCCGTGTGCTTCAAGGAATCTGCAAATTACCAATCCTGCCCAAATCTCTCCTTTATTCATGACCTGCACACATGCTCCCACTGTGCATCGCATGCCTCCATTCACCCATTCAGTTGCCCCCTGATACATAGCTTCCACAATATGTTGCACTAATCACATTTTCATCCTTTGATACATGAAATCGCCACTTGATTACTCCTGTGTGACATTTCGCCGGTTAACTGGTTTCCATGTTATGCGCTCCTGTTTACACGTGACGCCCTCCGATTCCCATTGACCCATGTCATTGACTGCAACAATTCTCTCATTTACTGGTGCGCTGCATCAATTTTCCAATTCAGTTTTGCCCAAGCACATTTCCCCCATTTAATGATATCAGGAACACGTTGTGCACTAAGTGTTGCCCCACACCAATCCTCCCATTTACGCATTATCACATTAATTGGCGCCAATCACTGATTCACTCATTCAGTATTGTCCCAGCACAACTCTCCCATTTAGTGTCGAGCTATCTCCACTGTTATAGAAAGCAGGAGCAGCTTCTCTGCGTTTTAGTGTATTATAGAAAGTAAAGTCACAGATGCAGCCTCTGTTATCTCATGTGTAACAGAAAGACAATTCTCAGGAGCAGCGTCTCTGCTGCCACCTGCATCATCGAACGAAAAGTACGAGGAGCAGTGTCTCTGCTCCCTGTGCATCAAAGAAAGTAAAGTTGCAGGTGCAGCGTCTCAGCTTCCCCATGCATACGAGAAAGTAAAGTAGCAGTAGCAGAGTGTCTGCTTCCTCCTGCATCAAAGAAAGTAAATTAGCAGTAACAGTGTCTTTGGTTCACCCTGTGTCATAGAAAGCAAAGCAGCAGCAGCAGCACACTTGCTTCCTCCTGATATATAGAAGGTAAATGTGCACGTACAGCGTCTCTTTTTCCTCCTGAAATATACAGAGTAAAGGAGCAGGCGCAGCAGTTGTGCACTGTTGAACTAAATGGGAGAATTGTAGCAGTGCAGCACCAATTGCGGGAATTTGCGCAGTAGAGCAGTAAATGTAAGAACTGGTTCAGTGCAACATCAAATGGGAGAATTTGTAATTTGGAGAATTTGTGCAGTTGAACAGTAATTTGGAGAATTGGTGCCGTTTAGCAAGAAGGTTATTTGAAGATTTAATGCCTAGGACACCAAAAATAGAGATTGCTGTAGCGGACAACGCAGGAGAATTGTTGCAGGAAAATGCCAAATGGTAAAATTGATGCAGAGTTCAAATCAATGACAGTTTTGGGGCATGGCATCAGTAAATGTCAGCACAAGACTATGGCACCTCTAGAATTTGGCTAGGGTTTGAGTAATTGTGAAAATTGATATCAGGGAATAGTAAGTGAGAGAATTCGTGGGTACCAGTAAATTAGAGATTTTGCACAAAGTATAGAATATTTTTGCATATTGGAAATTCGTTAATTAATTGGAGCAGAACACATCTAAATATGATAATCAGTCAGAATGGGCACATGTTGCAAGAGTCAGTAAATTAAAGATTCGGTTAAGCTCACCACTAAGTTAAAAAAAATGTCAAGGAACAACTATACGGCTGAGTTGACAGAGGGCGTCAATAATTGGAGAATTGGTACCAGTTCCACATAATTAGACAAATAGTGCACTACGTTAGAGCACTGGGGCGCGATAATAGTGAGAGTTGCCGTCTCAACGATGATTAATGTACTCTTGGTGAATGGGAGAGTTGGTGCATGGAAGAAAAATCATAAATGGGAGAATTGGTGCAGAAACTACGAAGTGGAAGAACTGCACAGTGGATCTGTGTACGAGAATTGGGGTATGGCACCGTTAATCAGAGAATTAAAAACTTGTCACTCCTAAGTGCCAGAATTAGACGAGGGCATCAGTGAATATGAGAATTGAGGTTGAGTGGAGAACATTTTCAGGACATTAGAAAATGGGAGATTCCTTATCGGGCAACACTGGACTGGAGAATTGGTGCAGGAGATCAGTACATGAGAAAATCTGTGCAAGGTACCAATAACTTCAAGAATTGGAGCACATCACGTCGATGTGCGAGAACACCAGCAGGGAATCAATAAATAGGGGAAATGTTACCAAGGAGTAATAAAGTGGAGTTTCGATACAGGTTTCCACTAAATAATGATATCTTAGTGGAACAACATAATGTGGAAGGTGTGTATCAGGGAAGAAGTAAATGGGAGAATTGGGACAAGAAAATACTCAACTGGAGAAGTAGTGTAGTTTATCACGAAAGGGAAGATTTGTGCAGGATGGCTAATTTGGAGATTTAATACAGAGCACTCCAAAATTAGATAATTATGACAGGTCATTTCTCTTCTGAATTAACCTGCCCTGATCTCCATTTCCACTTCAGGATTCTATTTTTCAGATCATACCTATCCAGAATATATTCTGCTTCCTTTTCTGATTACTCAATTACAAATATATATTTTTTATCGTCCTGCCTTGCTGTCGCACGTCCCTTAGTCTTTTAGGACTAAACACTTCCGTTTGTCCCTCTCTAGTTTCAGGTGCTTTGCTGCGTTCCATCAAAAAGGCTATCCATTAACTGAACCTCAACTCCTTCAACTTTCTCTTCATGTTTTGCTTCGTTTTGTGACCTATCATCGTGGGATCTGGTTACCACAAAGTCTGGGAAAATCGCAAAATATTTCTGTTAAACTACTCAGTGTTTTTGTTCTGCCTTGGGATTCTCCACCACAAAGGGTGTCGTTCCAATCTTGGATCCTGGCAAATCATTCCCAAGAACAAACTAAATTCCTGGAACTTACACTCTGTCAATCAGACCCACTGTAAATTCCCCAGGTTTGTGTTGGCACTCCAACCCGAAATTACATGAGGAACATTAAATTTCCGTTCAACTATCTCACAAATTACCACAATCTCGTGTAACAGACTAGAAGAAGTAGGTATTCGCACATCCCCTGCTATCAGCGACTGATTAGATCACGCATTTCTAAAAAATACACCTTTTTGTCCGTCTCCCCCGTTCTATCTGAGAAACCTTACACACAGAGGCGAATTCTTTGTAGAGATCAGGTACTAATTCCATACCCAAACCCTACTTATTCCATGCACTCTCCTGAAGCTCTTTTACGAACTTCACTAATGCCACTAGCTTAGTTTCTCTGACCATATAATTTCCCACAGTGCCTTTATTTAATGACCAGCACTGTGACTTTGCGTGCCCACTTTCTGCAGTGAAAACTTACTTGTATTTCACCAGTGTCCTTCTGAAACCATCTTCCCTATCATATTCTGTGTCTCACTCCACTACAGTGAAAAAACCTGAGGCGTTTCCCCTTCTCTTCACCCTCTTGGGATTCTATCACGTGGTAAATTCGTATCTGTATTCTCTACTTTGGGATTCGTAGTGCAGGATCTCCCCTTCCCCTAACCTCGATCACTCAGAGGACGAAATTCTGGCCTGAAGCATTTCTTATGCACCAACAAGTACTCATCTGTTAGTTCTACTGCTCTTCTCAGTTGCTGCACTCTCTGCTGCTCCACGTGAATTCTTACTATCTCTGCAGGTACGTTATTAAACTCCTCCAGCCAGCAGAGTAATCTGTCATCGAGCATCAAAGGTCTAATCTATGTTTAAAGCACATAACCATCTATCAAAATGACTGTGCATATGTTCTCGAACTGAAGAGCAGTCTGACCTGGTTCCTTCTGATGCGCTGTCGACATGGTTCTGGTATCAATTCACAAGCACTTAAAATAACCTGTTTAACTTCTTCATAATCTCTTGACCCCTCATCTGACGGCGCGGAAAATACCTCAACCACTCTGCTTATCAGTTGAATCTCAATTAGCTTTACCCATACATCCTCGGACCACTCCACCACCCCAGCCAATTTTTCAAAAAAAAGAAACAAGGTTTCAACATCACTTCCATCAAAGTGTAGTAAAGTTTTAGCATGTTTATATAAATCACAATCTTCTATTTTATTCTCCATCCTGCTGACTTGACTTTCCTGAAGAAGGGCTCATGCTCGAAACGTCGATTCTCCTGCTCCTTGGATGCAGCCTCACCTGCTGCGCTTTTCCAGCAACACATTTTCGGCTTTGCTGAATAAGTTGCAACTTCTCAAGTTCAAATTCTTTCTGTTTTTTGACTCTCCCTTTGATCTTTCTCGTTGCTCAGCTAAGAACGTTCTTGCTCTCTCTTTCCGCTCACTGTCTTTGTCTCTCCCTCTGCCTGTGTTCTTTTCTTTGTCTTTGTCTATCCCTCTATTCTCTTTCTTTCTCTTACTTTTCTCTCTCTTTCTCCCTCCGGTTCTCTTTTCTCTATCTCTGTTGTTTATCTTCGAACTTCAGTTTTCTCGATTATAATTTATGTATGCCTAGCTCTACTGCACTTGTCTATTTTTCTGACGCAGCGAAGTGTTTAAATAATTCCCGTATAATTTGTCCATCGTTAAACCAAGATCTAACTTATTTGCTAATTCTAAATGTATGGCCTTTTTCTTTCCCTCTCAACATTCTCAGCAAATTTGAGAAGCAAGTCCCATAAATGCATGAGTTAGTTTAAGTGTAATTTCGTTAAATTTTAATTTGATGAAACACAAGACACCGAAATTAAAGTAGGAGTCTCACATACATTTTATTTGAAGTTCGATGACACGAACCAGCAAGTGTTTAAATCTGCTGGGATTTTTCGTACCGCCAAATCTATTCTAATCTGTCTAACCTTGTACAAATGGCAGCGACCAGCCCACAAACTGTTACAAAATATTGTAACCCCCCTCTGTTCATTTTAAAACAGCAACGCAGAAATATTTCTGTGAAATTTCGAAAATCCAAGACAAAGGTAAAGTAAAATTAACACATCCAATTCTAAAAGTATATCAAAGAATAGTTAACGATCAAATATTTGTACTTCCTTCACCAACCTATCATTTAATTCCCCTTCTATCATACCCGACTGACGAAACGCCCGATTAAGATTTACTGAAAATCTCGAACTACATAATCAGCGAGCTTTCCAATCTGCTCTTTCTATATTCCTCGGTAAATTTCCTCTTCAACTCAGTGTCGATGATTTTCCATGTGCCATCTCCTTCTCGAGATAGGTACCACTCAGAGTGTTCTGGTCTTTTGGCAGTTCTCCCTCAATTGTTCCTTTTTGTCGGTCCTATATACCGAAAGCATTGGATTGTGTCATTAGCTTTTAATATTGCCAATACACAAAATTCAAACCTCGTTGGAGTTTGGTATTTGTTGGGGGTTATAATTTAAACTGACTTGCCTAATTCAAATTTGATTTTGTCTCCAGGAAACCAGTGACACCAGCTGCTGGACCAAAAAAATTACATTATATCTTGTTCAGAATACTTCGTGTTCTCAGGTATTTCTGTAACCTTTTTAGTTGCTTAAAGGTACAGCACACCCACATTATCACAACATAGGCTCACTCCTTCCCTCCCTGCCATTCTCTCTTGTTCGCTCACTCCCTCCCTTCCAGACTCACTCATTTGCTCACTCTCACCCATGCAGGCTCACTAGATTCCTGTAACCCCTTCTCACATGTTCGCTTGTTCTCTCTGAACCAGGCACAATAGCTCCCTCCCGCCCGATCCTCCTCGTTCGCCCACTCGGTCTGACCAAGTCTCCCTGGATCTCTCCCTCCCAGTCTCACTTGCTTACTCCCTCCCACCTTCCCTGTCTCACTCATTTACTCAATCGCTCCCACCCAGGGTCGCTCCATCACTCCCTCCCAGTCTCATTCGCTCCCTCACTCCCTCCCTCCTGGTCTCATCCGTTCTCCCAATATCTCCATCCTGGCTCACTAACTCCCTCCCTTCTGGGCTGCCTTGATAACTCACGCCTACCCTCCCAGTCTTACTTGATGGCTCACTTAATCACTCCCGCTCTAACTCATTAGCTGGCTCTCTCAAACACAACTCACTCACTCCCTCCCTCCTGCTCTCACTCGCTCACCCTGTCACTCCCAGTGTTGCTCGTTCGATTGCTCCATCCCACCCAGTTTCACTCGCTCCCCCTGTCCCAAGCTCACAAGTTCTCTCACTCTCTAGCACCCAGATTTGCTCGCGTCATTGCTTCCGGTGTCGCTCTTTCGCTCATTGCCCCCCAAGCAGAATTGCTCCCTTCGTCGTGGTCTCAATCGTTCGCGTGCTCTCTCCTACCAAGGCTCAATCACTCCTTCCCTACCTGTCTCAGCACTCACTCCCCCCTCTAAGTCTCAATCAGTTTGATGATCTCTCTCCCCCCACTCCCTCTCTCCCCAATCGCCCTCAGTCCCCCACTCTCACTTCCTCTCTCTCACCCATCTGTCCCATATCTCTCTCTCCACCGCCCTATCTTCGCTTACCTACGTATTTCTACCACATCCCTCTCTCTCCTCGATCACTTTCATTCCGCGTCTCACTCTCCCACCCTCTCTCCCATCTCTCCCTCTCTTTCGTCCACCCTCGCTGTCTCGCTCACTGCTCTCTCCCGACTTGTCTCTCCCTCTCCTCTCCCTCTCTTTCAGACAGTAATTTCCATTCCCACGTGATCGTAGATGCCCTCCAATGCATCTCATCGATGTTCCGCACCTCTGCACTCAAACCCCACCCCTTCAACTGCAACAAGGACAGAATCACACCCCCCCGCCCCGGTCCTTACCGTCCACCCCACCAACTTCCACATAGACTGCATCATTTGCTGACATTTCTGCCACCTCGAAACACACCCCACCATCAGAGATTTATTTCTTTCCGCAACCCTTTCCGCTTTCCATAAAGACCATTCCCTCCATAACTACCTGGTCAGGTCCACTCATCCCAACAACTTACCCTCCCCTCCTGGCACCTTGCCCTGCCACCACAGGAATTGCAAAACCTGCGTAAACACCTCCCCCCTCACGTACATCCAAGGCCCCAAAGGCGCCTTCCACATCCATCAAAGTTTCACCTGCACATCAACCAATGTTTTTTTTATATCCACTGCTCCCGATGTGGTCTCCTTTACAATGGGGAGACTGGATGCCTTCTCACAGAGCGCTTTAGGGAGCATCTCCGGTTCACCCGCAATAATCATCCCCACCCACTGTGGCTGAAAATTTCAACTCCCCCTTCCACTCTGCCGAGGACATGCTGGTCCTGGGCCTCCTCCACCACCACTCCCTCACCTGTCAGCGCCTGCAGGAAGTATGCCTCATCTTCCGCCGCGGAACACTTCAACCCCAGGCGTCAACATGGACGTCACCATTTTCCTCATTTCCCCTCCCCCTACCTTTTGTCAGTTCAACCTTCCAGAATCATGACTTGTCCTACCTGCCAATCTTCCTTCCCACCTGTCCACTCCACTCTCCTCTCTGACCTATCAAACTTATCCCCACCTCCATCCACCTATTGTTCTCTTGGCTGACTTCTCCACAGCTCCACCCCTTCCATTTATCTCTTTCCCCCAGAGAATTACTGCCTCAGTCCTGATGAAGGGCCTTTGACCGAAATGTAAATTTTACTACCTCAGGTGCTGCCTGACCTGCTCTGCTTTTCCAGCACCACTGTAATCTCGACTTTGATCTCCAGAATCTGCTGTCCTCACATTCTCCCTCTCTCTCTCTGGCAAGGCTCTTTCTCTCCCAATTCATTCTCGTTCTTCCTCCCGACGCGCTGTGTCTCTCCCCCACTCTTTCTCCCTCTCTCTCATCCACCCACCCCACTCCAAATCTCTCTCTCACCTGCCTCTCACTCTCATCGTCTATCTCGCCCCCTCACTACCCTCCATTTCTCTCTTCCCAATGTTCCCACACTCACCTCCCTCTCTCTCCATCCCTCTATCACCGCTCTCCCTCTATCGCCTCCATTCTCTCCAACAGTTTCTCATACCCCTCTCTCTTTCTCTCTCTCCCTCTCTCCCCTCCTTCTCCATCCCTCCCTCAATCACTCTCGATCCCCTTCCCACACCTCTTCTTTCCCTTTTCCTGTCCCGACTCTCTCCCCCTCCTGCTCCATTCCAAGTCTGACCCTGCTCACTCACACCCGTCTCTTGTTCTGTCTCTCTATAGCCCCCTCCCCTCCCTCTCTCTGTCCCTTTACCGCTTTCTGTCTCCCTTCCCTCTCCCGCCTCTTACCCGCCCCTCTCTCAATGGCCCTCTCCTCGCACCTCCCTGTCCCTCTCTCCTACTCCATCCCACACACTGTCTCCCACCTTCCAACACTGTCTCCACTCGTTCCACACTCTCTCTTCCCGACTCACACGCTCTCTTCGCTTCACACTTTCTCTCCTTTCTCTTCTCACTCTCTATGGACACACTTTCCAATACCTTCCTGTCTCTCTGTCTAAATCTTTTCATGCCGCCCTCACTCCTTCCACGCCCCCCGCCCCCGGCCTGATTGTCTTTATCGCTTCCCCACAATCCTCCCTCTGTCTATTCCTATCCCTGCTTCTCTCTGAGTCTCTCTCCCCGAACTCTCCCTCTGTCTGACTCTCTCCCTCTCCCTCTCATTCTCCCTCTATCTGATTGTCTCTCTCTCCCCTATGTCTTTCCCGAGGACCTCGTGTTGCTCCTTCCGTCACTCTCCCTTTCACGGAATCTTTGTCCCTCCCTCGTTTCCTCTCTATCTGACAAACACTCGCTGGTACCTTCCTCTCTCTTTGACTCAGAGATGGGTGACATGTGGTAGGAACGCTGCAGCGGGGAGGGAAGCAGAGAGAGCATCGAGAGACGTGTGGATGCGCGAAGAGTGGAAAAAATTGGGAAGAGATAGAAAGGAGGGAGAGAGACAGAGAGAGCAGGAGGATCAGAGAGAAAGGGAGGTACAGAGAGGAGTGGAGGGAGGTGGAATAAGTGGGTCTTGTGAGAGAGAGAGAAGGGGGAAGAGAACGAGTGAATGTGAGGGAGAATTAGAAGAGAGTGTGTGCAGAGAGAGGGAGAGAAATGAGGTGGACGAGGTGGGAGGAAAATTGGACAGAGGGTGAGCAGGGTATGAGGAAGAGAAAGATTTATAGAGACAGTGAGAGAGAAGGAAATAGAGAGAGTGAGAGAGAGAGAGAGACGGATGCTGTCGCGTGATATGGGGAAACTTTGATGAATTTTGCCCAGGGCCAGGTCCGAGTGGGGGAGACAGAGGTGACTTAAAACCAACTACTGAGCTCAGGCCCGATTCCCTCCCCTCAGGACCAGGACTTATTGTTGTGTCTGTCTCTCTCTAGTTCAGCTTCTCCAACACAAAGACAAACAACAATACCGTTCACTTTGCTGCTCAGCAGTTTTTAATGAATATTTTTATCGTTTACAAATTGAACTGATGGATCCAGTCAGTGGGATGGTGCTTTTATCACTGACTCCTTGGGTTGAGAGAAACTTTGAAATGTGTCCCTGTAACCCCCCTGAGGGATAGGTTTGGGCAAACCAACACTACTCTCAGTGCGTTACCAGAGCGACAACTGTTACATCGTTGAAATATTGAACTGAAATGAGAAAATCCCGGATGAATAGATTAATGAGTGAATTTGATTGATTGATAAATTTGGGTAAAGAGATATTTCAGCACATTCTTAAGCTGCGTTCTGAACTTAGTCTGAGTCACGGCATAAATCACGGTGTTAGTGCAGCAACTGAGAAGCTGCAGCATGAAGCTTAATTCCCGCACAAACGGATGGAGATACATCGAGTTATAGCCAATCCGCCACATCCGGCCCCATATAGAATACACCATCAACGTTGACCATAACAAGATAAAATTAGCCGATATCACAAACAGTAAAATGATGGATTTTTTTCGACTTCTCATTTCTGCATCAGACTGAGCGTCCCCATTGGCGCAAGCCCGGAGTCTCCTGCGGGCTCTGCTGGTCACTAAAATGTGTCTGACGGTGAGAACATTGAGCAGCAGAATCAGGAGAAATGGTAGAACAGGTGTAAGAATGTGGTGGAAGGACTCGATTGTGACCCAGACAGGGGAGAACAGAACAGCATCTCTTACAACACAAAACCAGGGGGCGTGACCTTTCCAATACCGACTTGAGAGCATAAAATACCAGAAAACGTTCTTTAAACAGCTGAGCACAGTCACTGCTCCCAGAACCACAGCCGCCGTTTTCTCACTGCAATATTTACATTTCAGCTTCTGGCAACAAATGGCCACAAACCGATCAAAGGTGAAAGTGACAGTGAACCAGACAGAACAGTCAGAGGCTGCATAAAGCAGGACGGCGTGTATATTACACACGGGTATTGACAACAGGAAAGAAAACTGTTCCCAATAGACAATGGGAATGTGTCTCAGTGTCAGGTCGAGGATAATGACCAGGATATCCACCACTGCCATGGCTCCCAGGTAACGTCTGACACATGGAGACAATCCACAGTCTTTATAAAGCAGGACGTAGATGGTCACTACGTTAACTGTAAGGAAGGAAAATAAAACACATTATCTATCAACCTGGAGGTAAAATGACAGTTTGTTGAGGACCCAGTGAGATTTCCAAATGTGTCATTGTATTCAGAATTTATTAAAATAATTGCAGCTTGAATAACAAATGGGATGGTCTGAATAACTGAGAAGATGCACCATAATATACAAGAACTCCCCCACCAAACACCCAGAGACAAATCCATAAGAACAGACGGTTTCTGCAACGTTCCCATACAGTCGATCATTGGAGAGAAGACACACTTCACATTTTTCCAATTCCTCATACGTAATGTGAATACGTTGCTATCCTGAAGGATTCTCTCCCAGTTCCCTGAAGATAAACGGAGGTTGGAAATTTCTGTCTTTTAGTCATTTGAAGTAGATGCTCTGTCGTGAAGAAATGTGAACTCAGGGAAAACGTTGTCACCACTTTAAGATTTTGAGGGGTCTCCAGAATTGAGACCCCTTCTCCTTGGAACGGGACCTCTGCCTTAGGAATCTTATCTTTTGCTTAGTTCACTGACATTTGGCCATTCACAAATAATGTCAATGATTGAATTCTCCAGCGAACGTCAGTTCCAAAATGTTCTGGGGAATGTCGATTGTAGAATGTTTCAGGGAACGTCAGTTATTGAAAGTTGGGTGCAGAATGTTCCGGGGAAATGCCAATTATAGAACGTTGTGTACGGAATGTTCTGGAGAAGTCAGTTAAATAATGTTCCTGGGAATGTCAGTTGTCGAATTTGGGTATAGAGTTTTCCTGGCGATGTCAGTTATGGACTGTCAGGTATAGAATATTCCGAGGAATGTCAGTTATGGAGTAATATCACAAAGGCCCTTCTGCCCATTCCGATTTATGGAATCCACTCAGCCTCACCGTGGGAATCTCTCTCCAAAATCAACTTACCTGGCACTTTCGAACAAAAACAATACGGTTAAGACAATATCTTAGTCACTTTATGTGAGATCCTCGTTTATGATCATACAGACGCTATCCCTTATTCCGAAATGCCTCCAATTCTTTCTCAGTTCTGTTTAACACTCCCAAATATAAGATGTTCTGGTCATTGAATTCCCAAAATTTGTCAGTCTGTAGCCACGTCTCTTTAATGCCATTGATTCATGCCCATATCCCACAATGTATGCACCGAATGCCTCAATCTCTTTCGAGAATACAAAACACATTTAGATAGAGTGACATGAGTTTTTAACTCATTATGCCCTGCTTCATTATCATCTATATTTCTCATATTGATCCAGTCAGGGAACACTCTGATATCGTCAAACTCACAGAATCAGGCCTGATGGGTAATGTTTCATGAATCCCCATCAACATTCCTGGGTATATACTGCCCCATTGACGGTACAAAGGCAGAAGTTGTGGAGGGCACCTTGGGATGCAGTCAGGGGAGGAGTGAAACTGGAAATCGCCAGCATTAAGTCCAGAACCAGGGAAACCAGGTCAGAGATGGTCATGGAAATTGCCTGATGATGGACATCGACTGTGCTCCAAACCACCCGTTGGTGATAATTCACTTCCCCTCGATATTGGAAACGAACCGAAGGAATGAGGGTGACAAGGACACCGAACCTACTGTGGGTGTAGGACTTTAATGCCCAAGTTCATTAGTGTCTCCACAACTCCACCACTAACTGAGCAGAGCGAGGCCTCAAATCCACAGCAGCCAGACTGTAGGAAGTGATGCGGAATCCAACAAGAGGGAATCTTCCACCAAACTACTTGTCACAGATGGATCTGTCCATAACAGTATCTGTAGAACCAGTCAGAACACAGTCGTGGTGGCGGGAAATTCTCAACTTCATATTGAATATACTGCCCAATGTGTTATGTGGCACTACCTCCTGAAAAGTAGGACATGTTTCTATAAGACTAAACAAATGGAAACTGGGCAGCCATGAGGCACTGTAGGCCATCAGTAGCTGCAACATCAATTACCTTCCCTCGGTCATAAAGTCAAAAGTGAGCTGATCACTGATGATTTCAAACTGTTCAGCACAGGTCACAGCTACACCTATACTGAAGCAGACTATTCAGTCCATCAAGAGTCTTAAACAGTCGCAGATATCAGCCATTCAGCCATTCGAAGCTGTGACTCAATAACTGGATCATCTTTGAATTTCTCATGTCTGTTACACAGGAAATGAAAGGCAACATTCAACCTTTTAAGGCTGCTAAACCAGAATACAGGAAGAACTGGTTATTGACCCAGGGTCAGTGATATATTTGGGATAAATAAGTCTTTATCCGTTTTCCACAAATTAAAGATTGCTATGACACAGTGCCCAGTGCTGGTGGCTCAATTACTTGCAACAAATATCAATGTTTTCGATAAACTGAACAAATGTACTCTAACGACAAATCGGCAGAAATTCAGTAATCAAGACGAGGGGGAGAATCTCACCTTCGATAAGCAATGGACAACAATATGGCAGCTGGAATATACGTGGGTAACCGTGAACCTGTATTTTTTTTTCTCCAAGAATAAAATATTGCATATTACATAAATGGAGAGACATTGCAGGACGTAGTGATACAGTGTGATCTGGAGGTTGCAATCTGACACGTTCAGACATTGGAAGTGATAGTTTGCTCCCGATGTTCCCCGTAGCCCCATTGTTATCAGTGCACACGAGATATTTTGATGTGGTTGGTTAGAGGTGGGGAGTGAGGAGGGTGAGGTGCTTTGTGCAGATTATCAAGGGGACATCCGATATCTGAGACGAGGAGACAGGAAGACGACGGGAATGGCAGATTGCTTCTGAATGAAGAGGCTATGGCTGCTGCCATGACAGTGGATATTCACCAACATGATCTACCGTGCATGAGCACACTGCAACATGAATGGAGGGAGTGACAGAGGGTTCAATCACAAGAATGAGAACTCAAAATAAAGGCATTGCCACATTAACGGAAATGGTTAGTTATATCACATTCTCAAACCAACGTAGACAGCCATTAACCCAGAGGAAATATCTGCTCAGAACAGAGGACTGTGAAGATCATTTTGGCTTTGTCCAAACCAGCAATTGTCGAGTGTGGAAAACTGTGCAGACTACGCCAGTCCATTGATCAATAAACCCGGATTCGATATCTGTCCATCACGGGGAGCTTTGCAGACGACAGCATTGCATTTATCTATTAACGTGGACTACATATTTGTGCAGCACGGTGAGAGATGTAGACAACAGCAGTGTATTGACCTCTAAACTGAGGGTGATTTTAGCGGTTTGGATGATAAATTGGCTAGCTGAAAGACGACAGAGGGTGGTATTTGATGGGAAATATTCATTTTGGATTTCAGTTACTATTGGGGTACCGCAAAGATCTGTTTTGAGGTCACTGCTGTTTGTCAGTTTTCTCAATGATCCGCATGAGGGCATAGAAGGATGGATTAGGACATTTTCCGATGGCACTGAGGTCGGTAGAGTTGTGGATTTTGCCAAAGGATTTTGTAGGTTACAGAGGGGCATAGATAAGCTGCAAAGCTGAGGGGTGAAAAGTGGAGTTTAATGCGGAAAAGTGTGATGTGATTCACTTTGGAAGGAGTAACAGGAATGCAGAGTCCTGGGCAAATGGTAAGATTCATGATAGTGTAGATCAACAGAGAGATCTCGGTGTCCAGGTACATACATACTTGCAAGTTGCCAAATAGGTTGATAAGGTTGTTAAGAAGGCATGATTTGTCAGATTTTAATAGTAGAGGGATTGAGGTTCGGAACCATGAGATCTGCTGGAGCTGTACAAAACTCTGGTGCGGCTGCCCTTCGAGTATAGCATACAGGTCTGGTCACCGCATTATAGGACGGATGTGGAAGCTTTGGAAATGCTTCAGAGGATACTTATTGGCATGTCGCCTGGTATGGAAGGAAGGTCTTATGAGGAATGGCTGAGGGACTTGCGGCTGTTTTTGTTTGAGAGAAGAAGGTTGAGAGATGGTTTAACTGAGACATTTAAGATATTCAGAGAGTTATATAGATCTTCTTTCCTCGGACGGCGATGGTAGCACAAGGGTGCATAGCTTTAATATGAGGGCGATAGATATAGGACAGATGTCAGAGGTAATTTCTTTACTCAGAGAGTAGTTGGGCTGTGGAATGCATTGCCTACAACAGTAGGAGACTCAAAAACATTAAGGGCATTTTAAAACGTCATTGGATAGGCATATGGATGAGAATGGTCAAATATCTCGTGCTTTCCATGTTTGACCTCAAAGTGACTTCAGGCAAACAGATATGGGATAAACGTTCAATGGTCTCTGAAATGCCAAGCAAGACCCTCAACAGTATCAAACAGTTCCGAGGACCGAAAGGATGAAACCCAACCTTGGTTTTGGAAAAGGGAATGGAAAACACAATCTTGTCGACTCTGCAGAGACCTCCTTCATAACAGCTGAGAGCTTGTGAAAATATTGATCGAGCTTTCCGAGAAACTCCGCAGAAACATCGGGAACGGGGTTGGCCTTTTATCAAACTGAGTCTCCTCATTCTAGTTCATCGCTGAACATCTCCTTAATGCACCTCTCCCACACAATGGACATATCAATAACTGTCACTAAACATTGGAAAGAATATGTTAACTTCAGCAGTCCTTTCGATCCATCGATTTGTTCCTCCATTCAAAATAACGATGGCTTATCATCTATCTGCACACCATATGCTTGTTCTCCCTATTCCTTTAGAATCCAGAAATCCTTACTTATATTCAGTGCCTTTGCTTCCACAGCCTTATGTGCGAAATGATTCATCAGCTTCACCAGTCTCTGGGTGCACACATGTATTCTCATCTCAATGCAGAGTGGCCTGCCTGTACCTCATAATGTGGCCAATTGCTTCAGACGTCGAAGCCAGGGGAATTATCATCCCTGTTTCCAATGTGTCTCACTCAGTCATAGTCGTATATGTTTCACTGAGATCTCCACTCATTTTTTCTAAATCCCATTGAATACAGATCTAGCTGACCCAAACTCTGCTCATACAACAAGCCTGTCAAGCAGAAATCAGTCTGGTCATCCTTCTCTGCACTTCCTCAAAGTCGGGTTTGTCCTTTATTAGGTAAGGAGACCAAAACTGCACACAATAATGCACAATGTTCCATATGACGTCTGAACAAGATCTTGTACAGTTTCAGTAAGACACCCTTACCCCTGGACTCAAATCCCACTGAAATGAAGGTCAACGCACCATTTCTCTTCATAACTACTTTCTTTACCTGCAATATTGCTTTCAGTGACTGGTCTACAGGGCGACCCAGATCGTTCTCAATGTTACAGCTACCCACTTGTTGGGTCTATGTACACTGGTCAGCGTGCCAATGTCATTCCCAGTATTGACTTCTGCCTACACAACCCACTGCTCTGCATTGATCTCGGAGGTCTGCACAGTTGCAAACAAAAACGCCGGCTCAGTCTCTTTCTAGCAAACCAACTCATTCGCACTCATTAAATCAATTTTCCTGTATTAACATTCACTTAGATATAGCTCGTTGGATGCTGCCTGAACTGCTGTGCTCTTCCAGCACCACTAATCCAGTATAACTTGAAACAGTCTGTTATTACTGCAGTACCCACAAACGTACATAGCTATTTTCCTGGGGAAAGTGAGGACTGCAGATGCTGGAGATCAGAGCTGAAAATGTGTTGCTGGAAAAGCGCAGCAGGTCAGGCAGCATCCAAGGAGCAGGAATCCTGAAGAAGGGCTCATGCCAATAGCTATTTTCCTGTCTTATACCATGCCCACGTTTGTGTTGCAGTTTTGATTTTGAAATGTATAACCACCATCAATGTTAGATACTCCTTGCTGTTTCTGAGCTCCACTTCACCTGGTTCTGTGGAATCTGAGTGGCGTGGACTCTGGGGGGATTCATGGGAGATTCAAAGTTGAGATCAACTCTGCACAACATATATGCTTTCACTCCTGTGTCATTGTGAAATTTTCAACAGATCTCCCGTTCTTCTAGTGGAGTACAGAAGGACAATGATCTTTCAACAGTGGTCTTCATCTCCATAGACAGCTGAGACTGCATTAACATGGGGTGGGAACATTACAGCAGACTGGCAATGTATTGCTCCTTCTGTACAGAATCTTAGTGTGAACACATCTGGAGTAATGTTCACAGATTTAGTCTCCTCACTGAAGAAAGGATATTGCGACATTGGAAGCTGCTCAGCGAGGGTTCCATCAAATGATTCCTCCACTGGAGGTGTTAAGGCAATGATTATCAGATCGATCCAATAACCATTGGAGTTTACAAGAATACAAGATGATCTTATTTTAACCTGGAAGATCGGAAGGAGTCAGCAATAAAAGCCATATTCACAGCAAATGGAGGAATCCAATCCACTTCTCCAGCCTGTTAGAAAACAGAAGAGTATTCATGCCTTTGACCCTGTTACACCAGAACAGGACGATGCTATTCAGCGCCTGCAGCCTGATGTACAGATAGAGGAGGAGTCAAATCAGCTCCGCGAGCCTATAAAACTGGACACAAAATCAGCCATGCAATACCAGTGTCCTGTTACACAGCAATAGGATGAATACATTCAGCCTCCTCAAGTCTGTAACACAGGCCCTGGAATTGGCCACAGAGAGACTGGAATTTGGTACATTGGGAGAAGAGGAGAGCATGGAGGATTTAGCATAGGAATTGGAGAAGGGAACAAACTATCTGAGACGTTTTATGAGAAAGGAGGAGATAAATCAGCTCACAGCGATCAATTGCTCCCTCAATACCATCTCAGATGCAGGAGAAGGCCATTCAGCAGGTCTAACCTTTTATAGAGGAACACAATGAGACACTTCAGCCCCTCAAGCAGTGACATAGCAACAGAAATCTTCCATATCCCCTCAAGCCTCTGACACATTATCAGGAGGAGGAAATTCTGCCCAATGAGGCGTTAACCTGGGAAAACTAGGAAGACATCAGACATCGATTTTGTACACCAGTCGAATGATGAGTCCACTTAGGCACTATGCCTTACATTCAGCAATTGGATCAGATCTCTGAGAGCCTTTTGCCCTCTACACAGGAATGAACAGAGAACATAGAGGTTATAGAAAGATTTGAATTAAAATAAGCATAATCACTGGGCAATAAAATGTAATTAAAAAACCTGTTGGAAGTTAAGTCAAATTGTTAGGATCCATCATTGAGGAAATAATAACAGAACATTGCAATATTAAACTAAAATCCATCAGAGTCAATATGGTTTTAGAATAGAATCCCTACAGTGTGGAAACAGGCCTTTCGGTTCAACAATACCACAACGACCCTCCAAAGAGGTCCTTTAATGACTCATTCCCTGAACCTATTACTTTACATTTTTCTGTAACTAATGCACCTAACATACACACCCCTGAACACTATGAGCAATATAGCATGGCCAGTTCACCTACCCTACACAACTTTGGATTGTGGGAGGAAACCGGATCACCCGGAGGAAACACATGCAGACACGGGGAGAATGTGTGAACTCCACACAGGAGTTTTATGAAAGAGAATTTGTTCTTGAATTGTTTGCTTGAGTTATTTAAAGATGTGACAAACACGGTATAATGGGAATCTTGGAGATGGTCTTCCAGAAGGCATTTGATATGGTGTTTCTATGAAGACGGAGCAGTAAGATGAGTTTAGCAGTAATTGATGGGCTAGAATAGAGCGTTGGTGAACGATCAAAATGCAGTGAGATAGTATAAATAAGTCACTTTCTGTTGGCAAAATGCGTGCGGTGCCATCCATTTCAGTTCTCAGGTCTCAACTATTCACAATACACATTTTCAGATCACAGTAACATTAGTTGGAAATTACTTTGCAATAAAGGTGTAAGATCTTTCTGGGTAGGATAGTTTGTGAGAATGTGCTGACATTTAGCAATGGAAATTACCGGAGATAAATTTGTGTAATTCAAATTGGCCAGCGTAAGAGAAAGGCAAACTATTATGTAAATGGATAGAGGCTATCCATTCTTTATACGTGGAGTCCCGAAGACAATGTGAATGGCTGACCTCATCTAAATGAAGAGGTTGAGTTTGCTTTTAGGACAGTGGGTATTCACCAACATGATGTGCTGTGCATGGGCACCCTGTAACAAAAATGGACTAAGTGCTCCTTCAGCACCTTTACCTCTTCTCATTGACATGGGAACTCATACGGCCATGTCCACCATCGGGGAGACCGCTATGCTTGGAAACCAAGGACAGACCCGGCAGCTGCCTGCTTGGGGAGAAAACATTGTATTCACCTCATCCACCATATATAAACTCTGTCACCGCATGGTGACATTGATATCAGCATACTGGGAGATAATGGATACACCAACTACTGCGTCGGAGGTTCTGCGTCATTGAACCTGAATGAAAATGTGCCCGAACAGCTACTAGCAGTACCGTATTCTTCCTGGTGTGAAATTGCTAAAGGCAGTGACACCGTTCGGTTACCAGCGCCTTGTTTAATCAGTATCCCTTACACTCTGCTCCTGGGTTAAGTAAAACTTTGGAAGATGGTCTTGGAAAACCCAACGAGAACAAGGCAGATCTCTTTTCCCACATAAACTCATTTTGTTGCGTCAGAACTTCCCATCGCTGCAGCCTCTGCTTCATTTATTGTTCATGTTGCAGACCCAGATGCTGTAACTACAGAGTGACGGGCGGCGCTATTCAGCCTGACGGCTCTGCTACAGAGCGAAATGAAGCAAACATCGGGTCAGGAGGAGGCCATTCAGCCTCTCATGTCTCTTGTACAGAGAGAGGAAGAGACTATCCAGCCTCATTAACATAGGAAAGAGGAACAGGGGAAGCCATTCAGCCTCTCACCTCTGTTATACAGGAAGGAGAGAAGGCCATCCAACCCCTTGAACCTGTTAGACATATGCTTCCCTTTTCTGCCATACAAAAGCACAGCCTCTCAGACTGCTTGTCCAATTAACTACAGTGAAAAAGAGCATAAATACAGCACTCAGATTTGAAGGATGTTTTACAGAAACAGGAAAAAGAATAGAACAATAGAAGCTGGAAGGGATGTGAAGAGGCCAGTCAATCCCTCAATTCCATTCCACAGGAGCAGGAGGAGAACAAAGAGTTATTGGTGCCTGTTTTAAAAAAAAGGAAAAGAACATCCATTTTGAAAAAAAAACTGTAGCACAGAAACAGAAGGCTGTCATTTAAGTGCTCGAATCTGGGACACAGGAAAATCTGGAGGCTGGTGAGGCCCCAGGATCCTGTTACTCAGGAACAGGAAAAGGTGACTCACTCCCCACCAGCATGGAACACTAGGAGAGAAGGGCATTTGGATTGACTTGTTGAAATCTGAAATATTTGTGTAAGTTGCATGAGTGGGCCACTCAATCCTGTTCTGCCATTCAGTAAGACCATGGCTAATCTGATTGTGACGCCTCATTCTATTTTTCAGAGATTCACCTCTCTGCATCCTCTGCACCATTTGTTTGTCTTGCTGCAGACCAAGTCACCATGACTCATCCAGACTGGGTCCCGAAAACCGCTGGTCTTCTTGAATGTCCACAGCAGGCAACATTCCCAGTATTTCCACGACAGTTCCAAACGAGAATTATGTCTAACTCCATTCAACACAAAGTTAGAAATCTGGCCTGAATCAATAACAGTCAAGTAAATTCCTCATGTCACTGAACACATAATCAGTCGAGAGTGATTAAGCCAGGGGTTCAGTGGGCAGGCACACAACCAAGTTACAAAGACGAGACCCAAATATGCTGAAACCGCACTGTTCAACATGAAACACAGGACAGAATATCGGGAAGTCAAAAGAAACGCAAGCTATGATTTTTGAAAGTTTTTCCTCAGCTTATAAAAATGGAATCTGATTCTCTGGCTTGAGCAACACTGAAGGCCTGGGAAAGATTCAGGATAATTATTTACATTAAAACTGGATACAGGGGAACCTATATCAATACCAAAATATGGGAGGAGTTTGGGAGAAAAGCAAAGGGACAGACTGAGAGATAGTTTCATGGAAGAATGGGTTTAGAGATTTAAGAATGTTGAAATGAAGACATTTCGATAGCATCTAACAACATAGACTGGTATTTCCGGGAATGATAAATTAATGGGATATTGGAGTGAGTTCAGACAGAGTCATAGAGTCTCCAGGATGTACAGCACGGAAGCAGTCCCTTCAGTCCAAAGCATCCATGCCAACTAGATATCCTGAATTACTCAAGTCCGATTTGCAAGCATTTGGACTGTAACACTCTAAAACGTTCTTATTTATATACCCATCCAAATTCTGTAAATGTTGCAATTGTACGAGCCTCCACCACCTCCTCTGGCAGCTCATTCCAGACACACACCACCCTCTGCGTGAAAGGTTGCTCCTTAGGTTACTTTGAAATATTTTGACTCTCACCTTAAATCTATGATTTGGAGTTTTGGGGGAAAGACCTTGGCAATTTAAAACATTTATGCCCTTCATTATCCAGGGTAAACGGCCCGAGCCTATTCACCCTCTCGCTATAGTTCAATACCTCTAACCCTGGCAACTTCCTTGTAAATATTTTCTGAACCCTTTCAAGATTCACAACTCTCTCCCGATTGGACGGAGATCAGAATTGCATACAATATTCGAAAAATGTTCGAACCAGTGTTCTGTAAACATGCACATGGCCTCCCAATTCTATGCTCAGTACTCTGACCAATAAAGGAAAGCATATCAAACGTCTTCTTCACTGATCTATCTATCTGCCATTCTACTCTCAAGGAACTATATACCTTCACTGCAAGGTCTTAGTTCAGCAACATTTCCCAGGACCTTACCGTGAAGCGTATGAGTCCTGCTCTGATTTGCCTCACCAAAATGCAGCACCTCACATTCATCTGGATTAATTATCATCTGCCACTCCTCGGCCCAGTGGCCCATGTGAACAAGATCCCATTGTACTCTGAGGTAACCTTCTTCACTGTCCAATACACCTCCAATTTTTGGTGTCATGTGCAAACTTACCAACTATCGCTGCTATGTTCATATCCAAGCCATTTATATAAACGATGATCCAGCACCGATCCTTGTGGCACGCCACTGGTCACAGCCTGCCAGTTCAAAAAACAGCTCTCCAATACCACCCTCTGTCTCTCACATGTGAGCCAATTTTGTTTCCAAATTGCTCGTTTTTCCCTGAATTCCATGTGATTTAACTTTGCTAACGTTGCTTACAACATGAAGAACCTAGTCCAACGTCTTACTGACGTCCATACCAACAACGCCCATCTCTCTGTCAAAATCAATCCGGTTGGTCATTTCTTCAAAAGAAAAGGAGAAATTGAGGACAACAATTGCTGGGGAATTAGAGTCAAAAAGTGTGGTGCTGGAAAAGCACAGCGTTTCAGGCAGAATCCGAGGAGCAGGAGAGCAGCCTTTCGACCATCAGCCCATCATCAGGAACTTCCCATGCACAAAGCCATGCTGAGTACCTCTGAGCAGTTCTTACCATTGAAAATGAATATAATTACTCTGCCTCATAATTCCGTCCAACAAATTGCCCACCACTGACATCAGGTTCACCAGTCCAGAGTACTTTGTTTTTTCCTGAACACCTTTCTTAAATACTTTAAATAGTGGCACCACATTAGTCTTCTGGCAACTCCCGTGTGGCTATCGATGAAACAACCATCTCAGCAAGGCGGCGAACAATCACTTCCCTCGCTCCCCACACAGTTCTGGGGTATATCTCATCACATCCTGGGGATTTATCCAAATTTATTCGTTTAAAGATCTCTAGCAGTCCCTTCTCTGTGACACAGAATCTTTTCATATGTCACTATCTATTTCCCAGGTATTCTAGCTTTAAAAGCAACACGTTTGAACCTCCTCAGTTTGGAGCTGCCTGTGCCGTTTACCCTGGGCATGGTGGATAACGGTCAATTGCACCATGATTTCTTGACTGTTGTCCTGGTGAATGGGCTAGTACAGGGGAGGAACATTCTCATCCCAGAGGTGTCCATACCAAAAGACCATCGAACATGATCTGAGCTCACCATCCAAATCAGTGCAGTATCTGAGATCTGAAGAAATGTCCAGCCATTGAGGACAAGCATCAATAACCTTCTGCCTCCATCAATAAATCATCTGCCAGGGTAAGTGTCACTGTATTCTCTCTGTTCCCTCACACTCACTGTCTATCTGTTTCAGCAACTACCCCCACACAAGGCTCATGCTCCACCAATCTCATTATTGATTGCAACAACTTCCGCCCCTTCTCACTCTTTCTCCCTTGTACTATACCCTCTTAAATTAATATCACTGCATTGCCAATATTTCACTCCTTCTGCCTGTTGTGTTTCACTATTTAAGTCTATCCTGAGCAGCGTATCAGTATTGATCTAGCTCAAACCAGCGAGTGCATCAGTATCTTTGAGTGGAATGTGATTGTAGTACAGTATCAATGCTTGCAGATATCAAACCTGCAATAATTATACAGTGTGCGGAGAATAGTGTGGAACTACAAGAGAATAACAAGTTAGTGCAGTGGTCAGGTCTTTGGCAGATGAGGATCAAAGGAGGCAGTGTGAGGTGACGCATTTTGGTAGGAAAAAGCATGGAAAGACAACATGAAACAGGCAGTATTGTTATAAAGTGGGTCCAAGAACAGAGGATGTTAGGGAAGGGGTATCAGGCACTCCATGACACGCTTGACCTTCCAAGCGGCTTCTCCTGGAATGGGAGATAGGAGGGTGTAAGGGTGGAAGTGGGTGGCCCTGCTGTTCGTGCTGGTGTTGCTGGAGGGTGGTGTGGGGGGTCGGGGAATGAAAGGTGTCCAGACGGAGTCAGTCCAATATATATCCATGCAGTAATATTAATTTAAGAGGGTATAGTACAAGGGAGAAAGAGCGAGAAGGGGCGGAAGTTGTTGCAATCAATAATGAGATTGGTGGAGCATGAGCCTTTTGTGGGGTAGTTTCTGTAACAGATAGACAGTGAGTGTGAGGGAACAGAGAGAATACAGTGACACTTACCCTGGCAGATGATTTATTGATGGAGGCAGAAGGTTATTGATGCTTGTCCTCAAAGGCTGGACATTTCTTCAGATCTCAGATACTGCACTGATTTGGATGGTGAGTTCAGATCATGTTCGATGGTCTTTTGGTATGGTCAGAGATGCAAGACGAGATGCAAACATACACACAATCTCATGCAGAAACACACATAACATTCACAGAAAGATAGATGCACACAGGGGCATGCAAAAATAAAGATAGGCACACAGAAAAAGATAAACAAGAGCCGAAATATGCAGATACATTCTTAGGGAAACAAACACACATAGAGTCATCGTGTTAGACACGGGGTGTTTAAATAGACCTATTGGCCCATACAGTGTATGCCAAACGAAACAAGTCTCACATCTCTGCGCTTAGCCCATATTTGTCCAAACATTATCTTATTCTTGTACTTACTCAACCGTAGTTTAAACGTTGTAACTTTGCCCGCATCCATCACTCCCTCATGAATTTCATTCCATCCACGAAACACGTGCTGTGTGAAAAACAATGCACCTTATAGGTCCTGATCAGAACTAATTGGGAAGTTACGAACGAGACTGCTGAGTCCATTGGTGAGATGTTTTAATCATCAATAGCCACAGGTAAGGTGATGGAAGATATGAGCTTGGCGAAAGTGGTGCCATCAATTGAAGAAAGCTTTAAGATAAAGTCAGAGAATTATAGGCCGGAGAGACTGACATCAGTGGAGGGCACGAATGTGTAGGTAATCCGGTGAGAGAGGATTTAAATGTATTTGAAAAAGCAAGGATTGATTGTGAACAGTTAGCATGTCTTTTTGCTTGGGGAACCGTGCCTCATTAACTTGATTGAGTTATTTGAAGAAGTAACAAAGATGACGGCAAAACAGTGGACGTGATCTATGTGGACTTCACAAAGGCATTCGACAAGGTTCCTTGTGGCAGACTAGTCAGGAAGTATAGATCGCATGGAATACAGGGAGAAGTGGCCATTTAGATTGACAGCTGGTGTGAAGGTAGAAGACAGATAGTGGTGATGGAGGCTTGCCTGTCAGACTGGAGACCTGGTGTGTCTTCAAGGATCAGTGCCAGGTCCACTACTTTTCGTCATTTATATTACTGATTTGGATTTGAATAAAAACGATATACCTAATAAGTTTGGAGATCACGCCAAAATTGGAGTTATAGTGGACAGCGAAAAAGGTTATCTCAGAGGTCAACAGAACCTTGATCAGATGGGACGATGAGCCGAACAGTGGCAGATGGAGTTGAATTTAGAGAAATATGAGATGCTGCATTTTGGAAAAGCAGATCCGTGCATGACTTATACACTTGACAATGATATTGTCCTGGGGATTGTTGATGGACAAAGTTACCTCGGTCTTTGATATACTTGACTTCAGTGGTCAGTGCATTGAATACAGGAGTTGAGTCGTCCTATTGCGGCATTATAAGACATTGTTATGTCTATTCTTGGAACACTGTATGTAATTATGTTCTCCCTGCTTTTGAAAGTATGGTGTGAAATATGAAAATGTTTAGAAAATATTCACAAGATTGTAGTCAGGTTTGGAGATTTTTAGCTTTATGGAGAGGCTGAATAGACCAGAGCTATTTTCACTGGAGGGCCGGAAGCTGAGAGGTGAAATAATCGAAGTTTATAAAATTATTAGGGGCATGAACGGAGTGAAAGCCAACGTCTTTTCTCCAGTGTAGCATATTCCAAATCTAGTGGGCGTAGTTTTAAAACGAGAGAGTTATTACTTAATAGGGACTGAAAAGCTACTTTTTCACTTAGGCTGTGGTGCGTGTGTAATGAACAGATTAGGGAAGTGGTGGAGGCTATTATAATTGCAACATTTAAAAGGCATCGGGATGTATATATGAATACGAAGGGTTTAGAGGGGTATGGTTAAGTGTTGGCCAATGGGATTACATTAAGTAAGGATATCTGTTCAGCATGGACGAATTGGACTGAAGGGTCTGTTTCTATGCTATACAGCCTTACGACTCCAAGTCTTTTTGAAAAACTTTCTCCTTTCACCTTAAAACGGAACCCTTAGTTTTGAAATCATCTTCGGGAAAAGACACATGCTATTCTCCGGTATCTACACCCACCATTGTTCCATAAACCTCGATACGTTCTCCTCTCAACCTCCTATGCTCCAGCATCGTGGGTGGCACGGTGGCACGGTGGTTAGCACTGCTGCCTCACAGTGCCAGAGACCTGGGTTCATTTCCCGCCTCAAGCAACTGACTGTGTGGAGTTTGCACATTCTCCTCATGTCAGCGTGGGTTTCCTCTGGGTGCTCCGGTTTCCTCCCACAGTCCAAAGATGTGCAGGTTAGGTGAATTAGCCATACTAAATTGCCCGCAGTGTTAGGGCAGGAGTGAATGTCGGGGAATGGGTCTGGGTGGGTTGCGCTTTGGCGGGTCTATGTTTACTTGTTGGGCTGAAGGGCCTGTTTCCACACTGTAAGTAATCTAATCAAAACGATCCCAGTTTTTTGACCCTGTCCATAGAACTTAAATGCTCGATTCCTGGCAACATCCTGGTAAATCTTGTCTGAATCTTCCATAGCTTAATAATATTGCCAATGTAGCAAGACGACCAGAACTGCACACAGTACTCCAGGATAGACAGCACGAACGTCCAATACAGCCTGAACGCAACATTCTACCTCCTACACTCAAACGTCTATGCAATGAAGGCCAGCAAGCCAAACGCCTTCTTAACCACCGTGTCTGCATGTGACCAAAACTTCAAAGACTTATGCCTGAACCCCTGGATGTCTCTGTTCTACAACACTAACAATGGCCCGACATTTATTTGCATACGTCCTCACCTTGTTTGTTTTACCAAAGTGCAATAACTTGCATATATCGAAATTAAACGCCATCTGCCATTCCAGTGAGTGATATTGCTCAGGAGGAGAGGCGGAAAAGCAATCAGCTGCTTTGTATCATTTTCGCATTATCTTCGGAAGAGGGCAGTCAAACCTTAGAGACTGAAAATAGTGATCGGTGTTTGGAGTCAGAAATGGTTATCTTCCTTTGCATCTAGTGCTCAACATTAATGTGTATTCGAGATCCTTTCTGTTGCAGTCTGTGTCTGCAGGATTTCATTCGTTAATATGGCAGTCTACAGATCACAACCATTTAAGCTGGAAATCAGAGCCAAGCAATTACATATGGTAATAGTTTATCTCTATGGCAGAGCACAGACACTCAACATCCAGCAGTTGAGGGAAACACCTTGCATTTATTCAGCAATGTAATTCTTTTAACTGCGTATTTCCATAAATTGAACAAGGATTTAAAGAATCCATTTAAAAGCTGACAGTATGAATGTGACTCAAAATCTGGACATGATTTGGCCTTGTGTAGTTGGTAGTGCCCCTGCCTCTGAGCCAGATCTCTGGATTCGATTCATTTTCCTGAACTTGTGCTGTAGAGTTCCTCACTCTGGACCAGAAGGTTAGGTTCAAGTCTTGCCTGTAGGTATGCCGTAAGCATGCCTGAACAGTTTGCTGAATAAACAGACACGAGAATAATGTTGCAGCTTTAAGAGCCATTGCCAAATGGTGGTTGTACCCCTAACTCTGGGCCCAAAGGTCCAGTTTCAAATCCCACAGAGATACTTTATTGCAGCTCTGAACACGTTGATTAAGATGATTTTAGAATTTGTCTTTTGGAGAAGAAAGAGGTGTCAGTACTGAAATTTCAGAATTTATGCCCGGCAAGAATGAAGGTACAGCCATTCGTACTGATTGAAGTCAATTTTTCACGTTCTGTGGGGTTTATAACTTTATAAACGTCATAGTTTGGGTGACTAGTCAATGTTCTTTTCCCCATGGCTTAGAAATCCAAAACATAAGTTTGAAGTGTTCAGGGTAATATTTAAAACATCCTAAGGAGCAGTTTTCTCACACAGACCGTGGTGCATGGATGCAATGACCCACCAGAGGAGTGGTGGAGGCTGGTAAAATTGCAGAACAATGGCACAGTTGTTCGCACTGCTGTCTCACAGCGCTAGACAACTGGGATCAATCTCAGACTCGGGCGACTGTCCGTGTGGCGTTTGCACATTCTCCTATGTGTCTGCCATGAACTCTGGTTTCCTCCCTCCCACCGTGCAAAAGTATGTAAGTTTGGTGGATTGGCAACTGTAAATAACGCGTAGTGTTCAAGGATTTGTAAGATTGGCGCATTAGTAATGGGAAATGCAGAGTATGGTCTGGGTGGCATGCTCTTTCCAGGGTTCATGTGGGATTTTTGATCTTAATGTCTGTTTCCGCACTGTGGGGATTATATAGTTTAAAAGGCAATGGGATGGATATATGGAGACGAGGGTTGAGACAGATATAGGTCAAATGTTGGAAAATAGAAGTAGATCGATTTACGATATCTGGCAGGCTTTAACGAATTGAAACGAAGTGTCTGTTACTGTGCTGTATATTTGTATGACTCGTTGATTCAATTGGTCAAGGACTTTTAGTAATTTTGAATAACCTTCTTCGATGTCCACTCTATAACCACTCTCGGTGTCACCTGCAAACTTGTTAACTGTGCATTCTATATTTTCACTTCCATCGTTGATATAGATGACAAACAAAGGTTGACGCAGCAAAGATCCTGTGGAATTCCGTTGGTCACAGGTCTACAGTCTGAAAAGCAACACAATACCACCATGACCATCTCCTTTCTCCTGCCATTACACAGAAACACACTGGTGCGCACATACACATGGACAGGTATGCAGAGCCACAGTTCTGCCCTTAAGACAGAGACAGAAACGTTTTGATTAAAAAGGGGATCAAGAGTTACAGTGAGACTGCAGGAGAGTTGTGTTGAGAAACATGTCAGCCATGATCGAACAGCAGATCAGACTTGTTTTGGCTAAACAGTCTAGTTTTGCTCTAGTTTCTTACGCTCTATGTTATACAGTACCGAAAATATCGGCCCAAGAGTGCAGTGAAGGCTGACTTTGATAAATGCTTTATTGTGCAAAGGTGGGATAGATTTGAAGGGCTGAATGTTCTCCGTAGTTTCCTATTCGTTGTGTTTTTCAAAAGAGGAGGTTACTTGCCGTGTGGTCAATGCACTTTAATATTTAGGGCTCCCCATTTAAGATGAAGATAATGAGATTTCATTCTCCATTGGACTGTACTGTTTGTGATGTCCTCATCCCCAGGGGAGAGTGAAAACTGGGTAATTGAAGATATTCAATGCTGAGCTTCAGCGGACAGAAGACACGATGATTATTGGCAATAAACAGTTTATTGGCGTGTTCTGCCACAACTAGATCAGCCATAGACTTTATAAATTGAGCAGCAGTCTCGAGTGGTCGATTGGGCAACAGCTGCTACACCCCCATGTATCGTTCTCTCACTGCACCCTTTGAGGCAGTTACAGACCGAGTGGAAGATCATATTTAGCTGCTCAGTATCATTACAATGAGACTTGAGTAGACCGTTCTGGCCATTCACGTAGTTAGACATGAATAGAACAGTCATTCAATACTTTCAGCAGTTTATTTTTCACATCAGCCTTTCTTGGCTTCTACATAGGAACAGGTAAGCCATGGTTAGCTAACATGAAACGCAGAGCAGAGATAAATATGCATTTCCAGTTGGGAAAGCTGTTAATCATAAAATCCCTTCGGCATCAATGTGAGTTCATCAACAGTTTACAATCGAGATTAATGACTTGGATGAAGGGACTGATAGATTGGAGGTGAATTTTCTAATACACCAGGAGAGTCATTCAATAAGATGCCATGAGAGGCAGAGCATCTACAATGGGATACAGGCAGTGGATATAAGTGAGCAAACTGACAGCAAAAAAAATTACATTGTGGGTTAGTGGAAGTCTGTGTTTTGGGAAAGGATAAAACAACAGTAAATTATTTAAATGGAGAGCGATTGCAGAGCACGATAATACAGAGGGATTTGTGAGTCCTGATATGTCCTGAAGATGCAGCAAGTGATTTGAAAGGTGCAATTATTGATATTTTTTATTGCAAGAGGCATCGGGTGTGATAGTCGGGATGCTTTATGCATCTGTACAGCCGTCGCTGAGACCATATCTGATGTATTTTGTGCGATTATCATTACCTAAACTGCAAAAAACACAATAGCTTTCGAAACTTTTCAAAGATGTTCCTCTTTACTCTCTCTTGGCATGTTAGGAAGGATTAACAGTATATGACTGAGAATGACAGTTGCTCTTATTAACCATATGAGGTCTTGAGGAGAGTGTAACAGGTGAATACTTCATGGATATTTCCTCTTGTTTGGGAGAATAACAATGTGGAAATAGTTTCAGAATAAACCGGGCTCTGAGAAAGGTTCACCAGATTGAAAAAAATAACTCTGACTCTTCGTTACAGATTCTGCCAGACCTGCTGAGCTTTTCAATCTGTTAAATATATCTTGAAACCCATTGTGCAGGGGACCGCCAGCTTCTGTTGCGACATTACTGGTTTCTTACTGAAACTCAGCACCCACGGACCAGTTGAAACAGAAACATTCCTTGTCACAATGGACGTTAAAACTCTCGACACAAGCATTCTCCACGGTGACATTATCGCTGCAACAGCCTCAGTACTCAATATCAACAACTGTCAGTCTCTGAGCACAATCCTACAACTCATCCATGACCATAACATTTTCACCGCTGACAGCCAGTTCTTCATCTAGACACACTGAACAGCCATGGAGACAAAATTTGTACCGCAGTAGGTCAACATTTACATGCACAGGTTTGAACACGGCTTCTCTTCTGGTCAGGACTTCCAATCAATGCTACACACCCGATTGACGACATTTTCTTCCTCTGGGCACATGGTGGGGAGTCACTGAAACAACTACATAGTGATATCAACGAGTTTCAATCTCAACATGGACCACTCTTTACTATCTATCTCATTCTTGGACACATGCAACTCCACTAAGGATGGGCAGCTCAGCACCTCACTGCACAAACTGTGTCTGTGCAAACCCACAGATAAGCTCACGATGCTACAATTCTCCAGCTTCCACCCGCAACATATTAATAAAAAACAAGGCCAACGCATACACCTCATTTGTTCAGATGAGGAACGTGATGCACACTTGGAAGTACTAAAGCATACTCTCATAAGTTAAAAATCACACAACACAAGGTTATAGTTCAACAGTTTTAATTGGAAGCACATTGGCTTTCGGGTTATGATGCAAAACTCATCGATTGTCAGTTCTGACATGCCTAAGCGAGAAACCATAATGATCCCCTCAGGAGCCAGACAGGAGCTGCAATCGACTACTCACCCTTCATTGTCCAGTACTTCCAGAGAGCTTAAAAACTATGCCATGTTCTTCGCCGTGTGCAACACATTATTGATAAAGATCTGCACCTCGCCAAAACCTTCCCCAGGCATCAACTTCTCGCGTTTAAACAAGCGCCAAACCTTAAATAGATCTTTGTATGCAGCCAACTGCCCATCCTTCAGGGCAACGCCATACCACACTGTCATGGCAGATGCTGCAAGACGTGTCAGACTTTCGATAAAAATACCACTATTGCGAATGAGGACACCATCCACCATGTACACATGCGACACTGCCAATGCTGTCGGACTCATATGCTGCAGGCAAGGATGGCCTGAGGCATGGTAAGTTGGCAAGACCGAGCAGAGGCTACGGCAACGGATGAATGGAAACCGCACTACAATCACAAGGCAGGAGTGTTCCCTCCCTTTCGCGGAACACTTAAGCGGTCCAGGGCATTCGGACTTTCATCTTCGGGTGATTATCCGCCAAGGCAGACTTCGGAACAGGCCACACGGCAAGGTGGCCGAGCAGTGGCTGACATCCATGCTTGATACCAATGGGGATGGCCTCAACGGGACCTTTGGTTCGTCCCACACTACTGCTGATCTTAATACAAATTACTCTCTCTCTTTGTCTCACACATACACGCACGCACAAACACACATGCACACACACACACATACATACACACACACACACTCACAAATAAACTCTTTCATAAACATCTCCTTCAAGGACATGCACACACACACGATCGTATACCGCATTACACTCACACACTGACATACCGTCTCTCAGATAGTCACACCCACTCACACGCCAGCACAAGCACACAGTCACTCAGTCTCCCGTTCACACATATACACACATCTATAAGTTCGTGGGGTGAATTTGTACTTGCAGAATTACGTTGTATTTTGCTCAAAAACTAAATAAATCCATGCACGATTCTGTAACTCCCACTTTAGAAATAGAATCAATCTGACCTAACATCAGAACACAGACTTAAACTTCACACCTTTAATCTGAGCTGAGGTGACACCGACTGTTACAAGTTATATTGAAAATGTCACTTTATAATAGTTCAGCGATTTACACATGAAGGAACCGAAACTAACGTGTCATTCTAAAGGTTGAATTAATAAACCAGATTTGTGTAAGACAATATTCCATGGCATCGCAAACATTTTGAAAGAACGACTGTGCCTTACAATTCTGACCTACAAACACCTGATGAAGAAGCAGCGCTCCGAACGCTAGTGATTCCAAATAAATCTGTTGTACTATAACCTGGAGTTGTGAGATTTTTTAACTTTGACCAACCCAATCCAACAGCGCACCTCCAAATCATGTCTATCCACACTGTTTTTCATTCATCTTTCCACATAGTTTGAGTAATTTTGGTTTGGTCATAAACTTGTTAAATGTAGCACATTAATGAAAACTGTCTTAACTTGTTCCTAACATGGTCACTGACCCGATCTGAGAGCGATATAACAACATCAATTTGGTTACGTTTAGAAATTCCTGTGACCAGTGGACGATTGCGACTAGGTCCTGATGAAGGCATTTGCCCGAAACGTCGGATTTTCCTGCTCCTCGGATACTGCCTGAACTGCTGTGCTTTTCCGGCACAACTCTACTCCAGAAACTAGAAAATTGAGCAGTGACTCGAACAGTCAGGGAATGATAGACTGTCAAATCTGACGTTAATGTTGGTGACGTTGTCGGAGGAGATTCTGGGAGCGAGTATTGATATGCATTAAGAAAGGCAAGGACTGATAATAGATAGTCAACATCGCTTTGTGCTGTGGTAATCATGTAATCATGATGAAGGCACTGTGGAAGACATTGTCTATGTGAAGTTCAGCAAGGTCTTTATAAGGTTTCGATTGGTACACAGGTTAGTAAGGGTAGGTCACATGGTTTGCAGGAGGAGCTGTCTAATTGGATTGAAAATTGGGTTGAAGGTAGAGTGTTTTTTTTTAGACTGCGCATCTGTGACCAGCGGTGTCCTGCAAGAATCAGTACTGAGTTCATTGCATGTCATCATTCATACAATGGATTTGGTTGTGAATATCGGAGGCTTGGTTGGTACATTTGTTAATGACATCAAATGGTGGTGGAGTAGACAGTGAAGAAGAGTAGAACGGCACGATGATCAGATGGGTCAACGGGACAAGGAGAGGCAGATGAAGCTCAATATGGATACATGTAAGGTTTTTTCACTTTAGAAAGGTAAATCAGTGCAGGAATTATCAGTTTAAGGTAAGATTCTGGAGTGTGTTGCTGTATGAAGAGATTTGGTCTGCAGGCGCATAGCTCCTTTTAAGTCGAGTTGCAGGTAGACAGGGTCGTGAAGAACACGTTTGGCACATTTACCCTGAAGTGTCAGAGCATTGAGTATAAGAGTTGGTGGTTACATGTTACGCCTGTACAGGACTTTGGTGAAGCCACTTTAAGAATACTGTACACAATTCGGTTTGCTCTACTAAAGTAAGGATGTTGTTATTTTTGACTGTGTGCAGAAAGGATTCACAAGAATGTTCCATGACTGGAGGTTTTGAGGAACAGGGAGAGGTTGAATAGGCAAAGTTTTATCCCCCTGAAGTATCGGAGGCTGAATGGTGACATCATAAAGATTTACAAACTCATGAAAACATCCTGTTTTTCAAGGTAAGAGTGTCCAACAACCATATGAGTCCAAACCGCAGTTTGAAGGTGAGAACGGAAAGTTTTATGAGGGAACTTAGCGACAACTGTTTCACACAGAGAATCGTGAGTGGGTGGAAAATGCTGTCAGAGGAAATGGTGACGACGGATTCAATTGCATATTTAAAGTGTATCTGATTAGATACATGAATAGGAGGAATATTTCCGAAATGCTGGCAAACGTGAATAGATTAAATAAGAATAACTGGTTGAAGTGGAGATTGTAGTGCAGGAAAAGTACAGCAGGCCATGCAGCAACCGAGGAGCAGGACAATTGACGTTTCTGACGTACTCCTTTCATCAGGAATGAGGCGTGTGGTCCGGGGGGGCTGAGAGATAACCTCGAGGCGGGGTGGGCCTGAAGGAAAACTAACTGGGAATGGAATAGTTAGATGACGCTGTGGGAGAAGGTTATAGGTCCTAGAGGAGAGTGGAGCTGATGGACGGGGGCTCATCTACCGATCTTCCACCTTCTCCCCCACCTTTATCAAACCATCGTACTCTCAGCAATCTTCCACCCATGCTCTCCTCCGACTTATCGTTCAGACACTATGCCCAAAACCTCATTCCTGATCAAGGGGTTATGCCCGAATTGTCGATTCGCCTGCGCCTCGGATTCCTATCTAACCTGCTGTGCCTTTCCAGCACCACACTCGCGACTCTGATCTACAGCATCTGCAGTCCTTACTTCTCCTGGTTCCCGCAGTAGGCTGGAATTTAAGAGTCTGCCTCCATACTGTATGAAGTTTCAATGTTATAAGAAGGATAAGGAGAAATCCTAAAAGAACTTTGGTCTGGAAATTTTCTTCCCTGTATGGCTGTCTTGCTTCTATGTTAATAATGTTTCGAAGTTGAGCTCGTTAAATTTTTGACAGTGAATAGAGTCATGGATCATCAGAGACAGACAGGAAAGTGAGGCTGAGACCATAAACTGCGCAGCCAAGATCTTTGTGTCAGATGGAGAATGCTCAAGTTGTCTTGCTCCTCAGTTCTATTTTCCTGCGTTCGATTCACACACTCAAACCTGCTAGACAGGAGCAGTTAGATGCTACTTACTCCTAAAGTCCGGTTCACAAAAAACAGATGAGACCATTTGTCCTCTCAAACACTCACACATGGTTTGGTGTGGTTTGCAAAATGTAATTTTAAAACTCATGCTGAGTAGAAAAGAGGACACCCACATATCTTTACAGAGCCTCCCCTGTCTGCAACTTGTGTTTAATCTGAGCTGTTGATCAGGTTCACTGCGAAAAAAACAGTCCTCGCACCACATCCCGAGTTGGCTTACAAAATAATTTATTCTCGCTGACTGCAACAGTCAATAACAGAACGTCCAGAATAATATCACCCTCTGACTTTCACATAACAGAAAATGAGAACATCAGAAACAGGAGTAGGTCGTTCACCTCCCAAGCCTGTCTTGCCCTTCACTAACATCATGGATGATCTGTTCCAGATCTGAAATACTCCTTAATGTCCAATTCTTTTGGACCCTCAACTCTCTGGCAGGCCAACATTCTGTTAAAATTTAACTAACACAACTTTGGATCATTGTTAACATAGAGGCAAGACAGCTATACGGGGAAGGCACGGTGGCTCAGTGGTTAGCACTGCTGTCTTGCAGCGCCTGGGTTCGATTCCAGCCTCAGGCAACTGTCTGCGTGGAATTTGCACGTTCTCCCCGTCTCTGCGTGAGTTTCCTCCCACAATCCAAAGATGTACAGGTCAGATGAATTGGCCATGCTGAATTGCCCATTATGTTAGGTGCATTAGTTAGGGGCAAATATAGGGTAGAGAAATGTGTCTGGGTTGGTTACACTTCGCAGTGTCGGCGTGGACTTGTTGAGGTGAAGGGCCTGTTTCCATACTGTAGGGAATCTAACAAAATCAAAATATTTCCACATAGGAATAGAGAATTTGTGACATTCGCTAATTAGTGTTGGAATAAAACATTCACTGCTCCTATACCATGAACGTCTTGTATGAACAAAAGAGGTGAATACAAGCTTTCGGGTAATTGTGTTTAACCCTGATATCAAGGTACTGTTTGACTGACGATAACGACAAAGAGATAAACAAAATTTCTTAATGGGAATCACTGTAATCTCCCCAATGGTTGGAGTCAATCGTGGCACAAAGGAAGATATCTGTGATTCACGTATGTCAATCTTCTCGATCCTTGGATATCTCTGCAGGAGACACTCAGGGTAGCATCCTTGGCACGACATCTTCAGCTGCTTCATCAAAGTATTTGCCTCATGATACAATCAGAAGTGGACCTGCTCACTGAATTTCACATAATGTTCAGCACAATGTGATAACCCTTATTTCCTGAAGCACGTACAGTAAGACCTGGACAATTTTCAATCATGTGCCATCAACGTGCACTTAACATTGATGTAACAGTACTGCAAGGCATCCCACAATTCCACAACTAAAAACGAAGAGTTCATTCAGCTCCTCACACAGGCTTCACAGGAATATGAGGAAACCATTCTGTCCATTGAAACTATTGGACACAAGGAGGGATAGAACATTTATTCCCCCCAGTGCTTTACACAGGAAGAGAAAGAGCAGTGTTATGGACCAGAGCAGAGCATCTCAGAAAGTATTTTAACGCGGTAGTCACGTATCTAGATTTCTTTTATTTTGAAGGTAATTGTAAAGTGGTTGTTTCTAATGCAATGTGACTGGTCAAACTACTCAGTGTTAGGCAAAACACAACTTATTCTAAAGAAACACTCTAAATAAAATACTAACCAGCAAATACGATTATAGAATAACTTACCTCTGTTGGAAAGTTTAACATAATAATGGCTACAGTAAGTATTACGAATGAAAGTTTCCAATAAAGTAACACCCCATAAAAACACCTATTGGCAAAAAGGAAAATTCACACGCAGATTCTTACATACAGTTCTCCAATCAAGGAGGGAACGAACATCATCAAGACACAATTCTGAGAGAATAGCAGCCAGGGGACTTTCATTGCAAATGGGGTAGAACCTGTACAGAAAGACTGTTCCACGTTGTTCCTTGTGCCTACATTGCTCGTGGTACATATGTGAGACATTATCCTGGCGTTCGAGCATTGAAGAGGGAAGCCAATTGATTTTGAGGTAGGTGAGCACATTGATGATATTGTGCACGATTCGGCTATGTTTACTTTAGCAATGTTTGAAGTTATCGAATGAGGGCGCTGTGGTTTACGAAATTAGTTGAAGTTCTTGTCAAGAAGGCTTAAGTTAGGATGAGGCGTGAAGGCTCAGTTAGGGCACTTGAGAGTTACACGTTAGCCAGGAAAGACCGAAAGAGACAGCTAAGGAGAGCCAGGAGTGGGCACGAGAAGTCGTGGTGGGTAGGATCAAGGAAAACACCAAGCTTTCGATAGCTGTATCAGGAACAACCAGAGTAACATTAGGGGCAATCAAGGGTTGTTATGAGAAGTTGTTGTTGGAGTCAAAGGAGATAGGGGAAGCACTAAATGCATATCTTTCGTCAGTATTCCCATTGTAAAAATATAATGTTGTTGAGGGGAGTACTGCAATACAGGCTTGTAGATGAGATGGGATTGAGGTTCCCAAGGAGGAGATGGTAGCACTTTTGGGAAGTGTGAGTGTCCCCTGGACCGGATTTGGATTTATCCTCGCTTCATTGGTAAGGTCGGGAGCAGTTGCAGAGGCTTTGGCTTTGATTTTTATGTAATTGTCTCCAGGAATAGTGCTGGAAGAATGGAGGATTGCACACATTGTTCCCTTATTCAAGAAAGGGAGTAGAAATAGCATGGGTAATAACAGACCAATGAACGTTATTTCGTTTGTGGGCAAAACGTTGGAAAACGTTTCTAAGATACATGATGAAGTGTCATCTAGAAAGGCAAATGTTGATGAGGGATAATCAATACGGTTTTATGAAGCGTAGGTCGTACCTCACAAACCTTATTGTGTTATTTGAGATGTTGAGTGTAAAGCGATTGATGTGGTGTATGTGGATTTCTCTAAGGCTGGTCATAAGATTCCATACGGTAGGCTATTGCACAAAATGTGGAGGCATGGAATTGAGAGTGATTTAGTGGTTTGTATAAGATATTGGCTAGCTGAAAGAACACGGAAGATGGTTTTTGATCATAAATGTTCATCCTGGAGTTCAGTTGCTAGTGGTGCACAGAAAGGATCAGTTTTGGGACCGCTGCTTTTTGTCATTTTATAAAAGCCTGGATGAAAATGTCGAAGAGCGGTTTTGTAAATTTGCAAATAACACGAAGGACCGTACAGTTGTGGATAGTGCCCAGTGACGCTGTGTTACAGAGGGACATAGATAAGATGCAGAAATGGGCTGAGAGGTGGCAAGTGGAGTTTAATGCGGACAAGTGTGAGGTGATTCACTTTGGAAGGAGTTACAGGAATGCAGAGTATTGGGTTAACGGTGAGATTCTTGGTCGTGTTGATGAACAGAGAGATCTCGTCCACATATATAGATTTGGGGCGACACAGTGGCTCAATGGTTAGCACTGCTGCCTCACAGCACCATGGTCCCAGGTCCGATTCCCAACTCGTGCAACTGTCTGTGTGGAATCTGCACATTGTCCCCGTGTCTGCGTGGGTTTCCTCTGGGTACTCTAGTTTCATCCTCACAGTCCAAAGATGTGCATGTCAGGTGAATTGTCCTTACTAAATTGCCCGTAGTGTTAGGTGCATTAGTCAGTGGATTACTCTTCGGAGGGTCGGTGTGTACTTGTTGGGCCTGTTTCCACATTGTAGGGAATCTAATCTAATCCTTGAAAGATGCCACCTAGATTGATAGAGCTGTTAAGAAGATATATGGTGTGTTAGGTTTTATGAGTAGAACGATTGATTTTCGGAGCCATGAGGTTATGCTGCATGTACAAAACATTGGTGCATCAGCACTTGGTGCAAAACATACAGTTCTGGTCACTGCATTACAGTAAGCATGTGCAAACATTTGCAAGGGTTTAGAGGTGATTTACTAGGACATTGCTTGGTATGGAAAGGGGAAAGGACAAGGGGATTGAGGTTCTTTTCGTTCGAGAGAAGAAGGTTGAGAGGTGACTTTATGGAGACATATAAGATAATAAGAGTGTTATATCGGATAGACAGTGAGATCTTTTTTTCCTCGAGTGGTGACGGCTATTACGAGGGGGCCTCACTTATAATTGAGGGCTGATAGATACAGGACAGATGTCAGAGGTTGATTCTTTAGAACATAGAACATAGAACACTACAGCACAGAACAGCCCTTCAGCCCACGACGTTTTGCCGACCACTGATCCTCATGTATGCACCCTGTGACTATATGCATGTCCAGGAGTCTCTTAAATGTCCCTAATGACGCTGCCTCCACAACTGCTGCTGGCAACGCATTCCATGCTCTCACAACTCTCTGTGTAAAGAACCCGCCTCTGACATCCCCTCTATACTTTCCTCCAACCAGCTTAAAACTATGACCCCTCGTGTTAGTAATTTCTGCCCTTGGAAATAGTCTCTGGCTATCACTCTATCTATGCTATCATTATCTTGTATACCTCAATTAGGACCCCTCCTCTCCTCCTTTTCTCCAATGAAGAAAGTCCGAGCTCAGTCAAACTCTCCTCATAAGATAAGCCCTCCAGTCCAGGCAGCATCCTGGCAAACCTCCTCTGAATCCTCTCCAAAGCATTCACATCTTTCCTATAATAGAGTGACCAGAATTGAACGCAGTATTCCAAGTGCGGTCTAACCCAAGTTTTATAGAGCTGCAACAAGATCTCACAACTCTTAAACTCAATACCCTTGTTAATGAAAGCCAACACACCATATGCTTTCTTAACAAACCTGTCCACTTGGGTGGCAATTTTAAGGGATCTATGTACCTGCACACCAAGAACCCTCTGTTCCTCCACACTTCCAAGAATCCTATCCTTCATCCTGTACTCAGCTTTCAAATTCGAACTTCCAAAATGCATCACCTCGCATTTATCCAGGTTGAACTCCATCTGTCACCTCTTAGCCCATCTCTGCATCCTGTCAATGTCCCGCTGCAGCCTACAACAGCCCTCTATACTGTCAACGACACCTCCAAACTTTGTGTCATCTGTAAACTTGCTGACCCATCCTTCAATCCCCTCATCCAAGTCATTAATAAAAATGACAAAGAGTAGAGGCCCAAGGACAGAGCCCTGTGGAACACCACTCACTACAAACTTCCAGGAAGAATATTCTCCTTCTACTACTTCTGTCTTCTGTTGGCCAGCCAATTCTGTATCCAGACAGCTATGTTCCCCTGAATCCCATTCCTCCTGACCATCTGAATGAGCCTACCATGGGGAACCTTATCAAATGCCTTGCTGATTTCCATATTCACCACATCCACAGCTCAACCCTCATCAACTTTTCTAGTCACATCATCAATGAACTCGATAAGGTTTGTGAGGCATGACCTGCCCCTCACAAAGCCGTGTTGACTGCATTTAATCAAGCCATGCTCTTCCAGATGGTCATAAATGCTATCCCTCAGAATACTTTCTAACACCTTGCAGACGACAGACGTGAGACTTACTGGTCTGTAATTGCCAGGGATTTCCCTATTTCCTTTCTTGCAGAGACAAATTACATTTGCTTCTCTCCAGTCCTCAGGTACGACTCCAGTGGAGAGCGAGGATGAAAAGATCTTCACAACTGGTGAAGCAATTACATTTCTCGTTTTCCAAAGCAGCCGAGGACAAATCTGGTCCGGGCCTGGCGACTTGTCAATCTTAATGTTTAACAAAATTACCAGCACATTAGTTTTCTCTATCTCTACCAATTTCAGCATGCACACCTGCTCTTCAAATGTTTCATTCACTACAAAGTTCGTTTCCTTCGTGAAGACAGAAGCAAAAAACTCATTTAGGGCTCCCCCTACCTCCTCAGATTCCACACACAAATTCCCTAATCCGCCCTATTCTTTCTTTGACAATTCTCTTATTCCTCACAGAAGTGTAAAATGCCTTTGTGTTGTACCTAATCCGTTCTGTCAAGCCTTTCTCCTGACCCTCCTGGCTCTCCTCAGACCATTTTTAAGCTCCTTCCTCGCCTGCCTGTAATCCTGTAAAGCTCAGCTTGACCCTACCTTCCTCCACCTTATGTAAGCTACCTTTTACCTTTTGACGAGAAGCTCCACCGCTCTCGTCATCCAAGGTTCCTTTATCTTACTACTTCTTGCCTGTCTCAGTGGGACATATTTATACATCACTTGCAACAACTGTTCCTTAAATAGTCTCCACATGTCTATAGTGCCTTTACCAATGAACAATTGCTCCCAATCCATCCTTCCTAACTCATGTCTAATTGCATTATAGTTTCCTCTACCCCAATTAAATATCCTCCCATTTTGTCTAATCCTCTCCTTCTCCATAGCTATGTAGAATGTGATAATTGAATGGTGTCGGTTCTATGGGCATCAGATTCGTTTACCCAGTGTGTAGTACGGAAGTGGAAGACCCTGCCTCAACAGCCGAAGACTGGCAAACCTTAAGGTCATTTAAATGGTCTTTGGATAAATGTATGCATGAAAATAGAATGGTGTCGGTTCTATGGCCTTCAGATTCGTTTTACAGCACATCGTAATATCGAAGCCTGAGGGACCTGCACTGTGCTCTACTGTTCGATGTTATGTAGTGCGAAGTCACAAAGAGGCATCTTCCATTTCGGAGAAGGCAAACTGCTGCTCTCTATGGAAATCAGAAGCAGGTGGGTATAGCTAACTGTTTCAGGGGGAAGGTCTTGTGTATGTTGTCTGGGATTGTGAACAACTTGACAGTAAATGCAGGATGACACACACCAAGTGCACATTACTGTGGGGAGAGCTAATTCAGAGCACGTACTTCTGTCTCAATAGCCATGAGGCTCACAGAGGCATACAAAATATTAGACATCTCGTATTAAATTGAGGAATGCACTCGCTAACTTCAAATAACTTTATATTATTCGGGTTGATCATGTTGTGGTGTCACCTGTGTGGCTGACTCTGTAAAAGTGTAGTTTCTCCCTCTAATCTGTCCATATTTACCGTGATCTGCCCATCCTGCTCACGAAGTCTTTAACTTTACTCAGGTACACGTGACATAAATCAAACAATCAATCCTGGATAAAATATGAAATTTCTCAACGCAACCACATTCCTAAGAGCCAATCGGAGGTTGCTACTACACTGAAATCTCCTCTACCACAACAGCTGACAATCTAAAACACTGTTTCTGGGCACAACTGCCCTGAACACTCAAAGTAAGTGCAGATTTCTCTGAACTTCTCTTTCACTGCTTTAATAAGTGAACATTGACTTTTTAACACAATGCACTTCAGTACTTTGTTTGTAAAGCTGCAAATATCTTATTCCACAGTTTAAAAGCCTTTTCATTTTTTCAGATATACGGGCCTTAGCCCAAAAGTAAACGTTGCATTTAAAATTTCCATTTTCTTTGGGATTAAACGGTCAGTGACAGAATGTATGTGCCATTGGTAAAAGAACAGAAAGGAATAGGAAGACTGGAGAAGAGTAAAGTGATATCACCCAGTCATCAATATCTTCTTGATAGACAGAGTAAAATGAAACACAGAGAAAGAAACATAGCTCATTTAGAAGAAGGGATGGGGAGTGGCTATGGAAACAAAACAGGGTAATTTCAAATGAGATGCAGAAAAATGATTTACTATAGACTATTTAATCAGTGTGTGTGCTGATTGATATGATTATTCAAATGTGTAGAAGACCTTCAGAATGAACAGCGGAAGCACTGTTAATAAAATATTTTGCGTGTGATATGCAAAATATATAAAACATTAAAAGATTCATTCGCCCTCAGCTGAAGTTTTGCGCTCCCCCTTTCTGGGTTTCCCTGTTCTAGTCTCTCACATTTATCAGTATGTGTATTGTAAATTTCTACTTCCTTACCTATTTCAAATAATCCACTATATTTTTCTGCTGGGTTTTGTCAACAACTGTTTAGTGCGAAGGGACATGGATTTAAACTGAGGGGGTGATTGATATAGAACAGAATTCAAAGTTAGGTTGTTTACTCAGTGAGAAGTATGGCTGTGGAATGCCATGCGTGCAACAGTAGTCGACTTGCCAGGTTGAAGAGCATTTAACTGTTTATTGGAAAAGCATATGGATGATAATGGAATAGTGTATGTGAGATGGACTTCGGATCGGTTTCACAGTTTGGCGCAACATCGAGGGCTGAAGGACCTGTAATGTGCTGCATAGTTCGATATTCTATGTCATATTATTGGAGATATCAGTTGTTGCTTCAGGCCCAACAGTTGAGCATATTACTCTATTATACATACACTGTACAAAGGATCGCAGTACTTTGGAATTACCAAAACAAGTCGGGAAAACAACCTACTTCTGTGGATAAGTTTGTTTTCATTATTTTTATGAGTTTCCTTTTCATTGATATTCCATCTTCGCTCTGAAGTTAATTAACACTGAATGGCTCTCGGTGTCCAATCTCTCAAAACTACCTCTCTCAGCTTATATCTATTGCTCGCCTTTGGGTGTGACGTGATTATAATTGAGCAACGTAACTACAAAATACAAGGGAGAAGTTGGCCAGAGCTAATTGGAAGGGGACCCAAGCATGGAAGATTCTGACGTAGCTATGGCATGGGATTCTGGAGATAATTCGGATGCACAGCTTAAATTCATCCCAAGGAAGAAGAAACATACTAACGGGAGGACAAGACAACCGTGGGTGTTAATGGCAGTCTGGCGAAACAATTTACGAAATGCTGAAACATACAACGTGGTGATTTTTGTTGGGAATACAGAGGAATAGGAAGCCATTATATGCCAGTGGAGGGTAACAAATAAAAGCATTAAGGAGGAGAAGATGAAATAGGTGGTCATCTTCTTAATAACATAACAGAAGATTGCAAGAGGTTTTTCGTTAAATAGCAGGGAAGGGAGGGTGGAGGGAATGGTAAGTAGACTGCGGGAAATTGGGGCTGGAGTACTTCAGGGGAACAATGGAACGGCAGCGGAATTGAATTGAATTGATTCTTCACGGAGGAAGATTCCAGCAGCCTGCCAGAAGTTCAAGGGAGTCAGAAGGCGGAGGTGAGTGTAGTGACCTTCACTAAGGAGAAGGTGCTGAGCAACATGAACGGTCTCAACATGGATAAATCACCCAGGCCAGATGACTGCCCTAGTTCTTTGGAGATAGGTGAGCAGATTGTGGAGGCATTGCTGGTGATTTTCGGGAAATCACGGGAATCAGGACGGGTTCCAGTGGACGGGCACATATAAAGCCCCTGTTTAATGCAAGCAGGATGCAGAAGACAGGATGACATAGGTGGCATGGAAATTTGAAACTGTTGTTAAGAAGTAATGACACTAGATAATTGACTCGTTCTTCATTTCTTGGTGCAACCCGACAGACGCTATTAGGTAAAGCAGCAGTGTCACGTACTCTTTTAATCCAGTCTGCTGGCAATGCTGCTCAAAGCGCAGTCTCTTTTACATTGGTGGGAACAAACAGAGACTGCTTTAAGGAGCACTTCCACTCCGTCTGTAACAATAACACTGACATTCTCATTGCTTCCCATTTCAATAACCTATCTTGCTCTCATGTTAACATTTTGGTCGTGCGCTGGCTGAAATGTTCAAATGAAGCTCAAACCAATCTCGAGTAACACGACAATATATACTTTGGTACGTTAGAGCCTGCAGAAGCTAATATTCAATTTCCTAACTTCACAGCCTGGTGTCATTATGAATGTTCTCCACTACTCATAATTCCTCCCTTCTTGCTTCCGATGGCATTATCCTTTTTGAATCTTATTTATCTTGCATCCAATAGTGCCTACTCACATTTATCCCAGTGCCCATTTCTTCATTCACGACTTAACTTACACTCAATTTACATCTGTTCCATACAGTCAGATAGTCATAGAGATGTACAACATGGAAATTGACCTTTGGTCCAAGTTGTCCTTGCCGACCATATGTCCCACCCCAAACTAGTCCCACCTACCAGCACAAGGCCCATATCCGTCCAACCCCTTCCCATTCATATACCCATCCAGATGCCTTTTAAATGTTGCAGTTGTATTAACCACCATCACTTCCTCTGGTAGCTTTTCCATCACGTACCACTCTGTGTGAAAATGTTGCCCTTTAGGTCTCTTTTATGTCTTCCCCTCACACCCTAATCCTATGTCCTATAGTTCTGGAATCGCCCACCCCAGGGAAAGCACATTGTCCATTTATCCTATCCATGCCTCTTATGATTTTATAAATGTCTATAAGATCACCTCTTAGCCTCCAACGCTCCAGAGAAAACAGCTCCAGCTTGTTCAAATTCTCCCTATAGCACAAATCATCCAACCCTCGCAACATCATTGTAAATCGTTTCTGAACCCTTTCAAGTTTCACAACATCTTTCCGATAGGAATGAGACCAGAATTGCACACAATATTTCAACAGTGGACTAACTGATGCCCTGTACAGCCGGAACATGACATACCAAGTCCTGTTCTGAACAATCTACCCAGTAAAGGAAAGCAAATCAAAGCCTCTTCATTATCCTGCCTAACTGCGACTCCACTTTTAAGGAGCAATGAAGCTGCACTCCAAGGACTCTTTGTTCAGCAACACTCCCGAGGACCGTATCATTAAGTGTTCTAAGATTTGTTCTCCCAAAATGCAGCACAACGCATTTTTCTGTATTAAACTCCATCCGCCACGTTTCAGGCCATTTGCCCACCTGATCAAAATCCTGTTGTTATCTGAGCTAACTTTTTTCACTATCCACTACCGCTCCAATTTTGATGTCATCTGCAAACTTACTGACTACCTCTTATGCTCACATCCACATCATATATATAAATGATGAAAAGTCTGGGCCCAGCACCGATCCTTGTGGAACCGATCACATCTCCAACCTGAAAATCAACACTCCACCAACACCCTCTGTCTTCTACCTTTGAGTCAGTTCTGTTTCTAAATGGCTAGTTCTAAGCCATGAGATCTAACCCTGCTAACCAGTGTCCCATGGGGAATCTTCTTGAATGCTTTACTGAAGTCCATACAGATCACACATCTACCGCCCTACCCTCTTCAGCCTTCTTTGCTACTTCTTCAAGTTGACTATTCCTAATCCAAGCCTTTCCAAATCCACGTATATCCTCTCCCTCAGGACTTCCTCCAAACACTTGTCCACCACAGCCGACGGGCTCACTGGTCTATAGTTCTTTGGCTTGTGTTTACAACCTTTGTTAAACAGTCCCACTATGATAGTCAACCTCCAGTCTTCCATCACCTCACGTGTAACTATCGATGATACAAACATCTCAGGCCCAGTAATCACTTCCCCAGTTTAACACAGAGTTCGAGGGTACATCTGATCAGGTTTTATCTTCTTTTATACATTTCAAGATGTCGCAAGCTTCCTCCGCTGTAATATGGACATTTTTCAACATGTGACTACCGACGTTCTATATCTTCCATGTGTTTTTTCCGTAGTAAATACCGACGCAAATTACCCGTTTAATATCTCCTCCATTTCCTGCAGCTCCACACAAAGGCTGTCTTGACCATCGTTAATGGGCCGTATTCTTTGACTCGTTACCCTTTTGTCCTTCATGCATTTGTGAAAATAATCTTTGTGTTCTCCTTAACTCTATTTGCCAAAGCTATCTCGTGTCCCCCTTTTGCCCTCCTGGTTTCCCTCTTAAGTATATTCCTACAGCCTTTATAATCTTCTAAGGATTCACTCGATCTATCCCGTCTATACTTGGCATATTTTTCCTTCTCTTTCTGAACCAAATACTCATTTTTTTTAAGTCATCCAGGATTGCTTATGCCTACGAGCCTTTCCTTTCATCCTATCAGGAACATCCTATCCTATCCTTGGACCCTCGTTATCTCAATTCTGAAGACTTCTCATTTTCCAGCCGTCGCTTTACCTGCGAATATCTGCCACAATCATCGTTTGAAAGTTCTTCACTAACACCGTCAAAATTAGACTTCATCCAATTTAGATCTTCAACTTTTAGATCTGGTCTATCCTTTTCCATGACTATGCTCCCCCGACACCTTAGTCACCTGCCTGCCTTATTTCCCAACAGCAGGTCAGATTTTGTACCATCCACAAAGAGTCGGAGAGTCATAGAGATGAAGAGCATGGAAACGGACCGTTTGTACAAGCAGGACAAACTCGTCCATGCCGACCAGATATCCCAACCCAATCTAGTACCACTTGCCAGCCCCGGCCCATCTCCCTCCAAACCCTATTCATATTCATATACCCATCCAAATGCCTCTTAAATGTTGCAATTGTGTACTGAACCAGAAAAGTTTCTTGTACACGATGAACAATATCCTCTCCATCTAAACCGTTAACATTACAGTAGCACTAGTCTATGTTTGGAAAGTTAAAATCCCCTGGCATAAACACCCTACTATTCTTACAGATAACTGAGATGTCTCTGCAGATTTGTTTCTCAATTTACCTCTGACTGGTAGGTGGTCTATAATACAATCCCAAAAAGGTTATTATTTCTTTCTTATTTATCAGGTAAACCCAAATAACTTTCATGAGATCATCCTCTCTCAGTACAGTTGTAATGCTACCCCTTACCAAAAACGCCACTACCCCTCCACTTTCGCCTCTCTATCCTTCCTGTAACATTTGTATCCTGGAACATTATGCTGCTGGTCCAGTTAATCTCTGAGCCATGTTTCACTGATTGCTATGATACCGCAGTCCCATGTTCCTTACCATGCTCTGAATTCATTTCCTGCACTTTTACGCCCCTTGCATTGAAATAAATGCAGTTTAATTTATCAGTCCTAACTTGTTCTCTGCTTAGTCCCTGCCTGTTTTGACTATTTGACTCGCTTCTGCTGTCAACTGTATCAGTCTCATATGATCTCTTTCTTCACTATCTCCCTGGGTCCCAACCCACCACCTTAGCATTTAAAATCCTCCTGAGCAACTCTAGCAAATCTCCCTGCCTATAAATTAGTCCGCTTCCAATTTAGGTGGAATCCGTCCTGCTTGTACAGTTCACTTCTACCAACAAACAGCTTCTAATGATCCAAAAATCCGAATACTTCCCCCATGCACCAGCGCCTCAGCCACGCATTCATCTACTCTTTTCTCTCATTCCTGCCCTCGCTAGTTCGTTGCAATAGGAGCAATCCAGATATTACTACTGTCGAGGACCTCCATTTAAAATCATGTTTACCTGTCTGTAATCTCCCTTCAGAATCTCAACTTTTGCCCTTCCTCTGACGTTTGTTCCAATGTGGACAATGACCTCCTGCTGGCCTCTTTCCACCTTGAGAACATTCTGCACCCTCTCTGAGACATCCTTGATCCTGGCACCAGGGAAGGAACACACCATTCTAATTTTTCGCTGCCGGCCACAGAAACGCCTGTCTGTACCTCAGACTAGAGAGTCCCCTAACACTATCGATCTCTTGGAACCCGATGTAAACCTTATTGCATTAGAACCAGTCACTATGGCTGTTTTTGCCGCGTTTCCCTGGGTATACATCACATTTTCCAAATCAGTACACCTTTTAGAAATTGAGATATCCACAGAAGACTTCTGCACTAACTGCCTACCTCTGTTAACCTTCCTGGAATCAACCCATCTATGCGACTGTATCTGCGACTCTTCCCACTTCCTATAACTGTCATCCATCACATCCCTTTGCTCTTGTACATTCCTCATTGCCTCTAACTGTCTTTCCAACTAATCCATTCTATCTGGTAGGATTCGTAACCAACGACATTTAGTGCAGACATAATCCGCAGTCACCGTTAACTCCCTCATCTGACAAGAAGAGCATATGACTCTACTAAAGGCCATCTTTGGTCATTCACAATCGACAGACCCAGAAAATGACACTGCCGTATTCCTCCACAAAGCACTGCTCCAGGTTAAATTCATATGTATATTTTATATTTTAAGTTTCATCAAGCGACATACCTCAACAAAACATATAATGAAGAAAAAACTCACTCTACGCATTACTGAAAACGTACTGTAAAGCCACGTTTAAATATTCACTGATCTGTTTCTGTGCTGTAACCACTCCCAAACAGGTTCCTCCAAGATTAGTTGTGAATTTCGATGTTTGTTAATTTTCTCAGACGCACTGCAATGTCCAGCCATACATGCATTCAAATAACAATGACCTAGCTGTGCAAGTTCACTGCTGTGTCAGGTTCGTCTTGTCTTTCTCCTGCACTGTCCTCACCATGTGCTTCCTTTGTCTGTTCATCTCCCATTTAAAAGTGCTGTTGTTTAGACTTTTCTTTTCGTCCGACGTTCCAAAAGAATGCAACAGCATATAAAACAGTAATTGTTGGTCCTGGAATTTGTGTAATTCATCTCCAACACATAAAATACCTCAAAAAAGTAGCACCTGTTACAGCCAGAGCACTTTCTCGTCCTCCCTGTTTCCCTTTTGCCACAATTAAAAGTCCATACGTCTTTTGCACTGGACTTCCACAGACTTGGTTTCTCGTCACCTCTCCTTGTCCTCTCAAAAGCTATTAAAAAGCCAGTTTTCCAATGCTTTTCATCTCTGAAGAAGTATCACGTTCGTCTTGACAGGTTAAGTTCGTTTCCTGTCTTCACAGATACTGCCAGACATATTGAGTTGATTCAGAGATGGAATGGCAAGGAGACATTTTTGAAAAAGCAACGAACTCTGGATCTTGGAAATCCGAAACAGAAACGAAACTTGCTGGACAAACTCGGAGCTTCGAATAACGTCTGTTTTCAATCCACAGATGCTGCCAGAGCAGCTGACTTTCTTCATTAATTTCTGGTTTTGAACAAGTTTCAAAAGGCATTTGTTGATATTGCTCAAACGCCCAGTCTAACATGGAATTCTGTACACTGGAAGATGAACAATTACACAAGGTGCAAAAATTCATTGATTCTCAAACAATGTCGGGCTGGCATCACTGATACTAAGAATCTGTCAATCATGGTCAGGGAAAGAAACTGCGAAAAAACCCATTAAAATTAAACACAGAAGATGGCCCTACGAGAAGGCTAAAGATTCGGATCAATTTGTTAAAATGTTCAGAAGCATGTGATAAATTAGAGGCGTGACACTGTGCATAGTCCATAACACAGTGAGAATATTAAAATGGAAATGTAACTTCATCAGAAGCCAGAGTATGTCACTGAGTACATGGCTTTTGGGTGAACAGGTCTCGGTGTGGATTGTGGGATAAGCAGCATAACTTTCTTGCAGAAATGACAGCTCAAACAGGATAATCATGTGGTGCTGTTGGCCACAGCAACAGCAGAAGCAGAAATGTATTCAAACACAACCTGTAATATTATGCCAGGGATACTCCCTCAGTCTATCATTACATTAACCTGATCTGTGGTTCAGTGACGAGTCAGCGTGAACATGCCAGAGTTACAACCATGTGCATCTAAAACCGATGAGAACCCTTTGAGGTTACCGCATTTGACTGCTTGCATTCCAAACAGCAGGACCAACAACTGAAAAGAGAGGGCGAAATGATTTCAAGACTAACAGATCCTATCTAAGCTCTGCAGTGACGCCACATCCAGTCAGAAATTGTGATGGGCTATTAAACAACTGAATGAAGGGGAATGCTCCACAAATATCGCCATCATAATTAATGGAACAACTCTGTACAATAGTGTAAGAGGCAACGTTTTAGGATCTGCACCATCCCCATCCTCGGCAACATGTCCACAAATTTACAGATGCCAGTTTTCAACCAATTCGATTCACTGCACGTGACATGAAGGAACTGCTGAACACAATAGATACGATAAACACAATGGAACCTGACACAATTCCTGCGATAGGACTGCTCCAACTCTGACATCTACCTGGCAATGCAAAAAGTCACTCAATTGTGACCCGTTCCCTCAGAGGAGAATAATTGCAATCTGAACAAATACTTCACCATCAGTCTCATCACCATGGTCAAATTGGTAGGAGTTCCCTTTGACAGAGCTGTCACGAAGCACAGAAATATCCTGCCCAATGTGGTTTCCAATAAGTACCCATGCGGAGATACAGCTTCCATGGAAATGTCACTGGAATACTAATCCAGACCAGGTCAATGCTCCGGCAGCTGGATGAAGTTAACATGAATTAACAAAATATCGAGGTCTAAAATCTAGTCTCAGTAATAGGGACCTTGAAGCTATAGTCAAATATATCCACCAATTTCCCCAAGGTGCTTTCAGGAAGCAAATTTCCCTTGCTTTCCTAATCAGGCCGAAAATTGACTCCAGACACACGGGCACGTGAAACTCTCAAACGGCCAAGCAAGATTCTCAACTGCATCAAACTGTTTTGACGTCTTAAAGTATAAGGAGCTGACAGAACAAATTGTACAGTCTCGGTACCAGATAGGGGAATGGGAAACAGTGTCCCGTTGACCCTGCAGAGATTGGTATCCTAACATCTGAGATCTTGTGACAATTCACACAGAGCTCTCTCTCAGTCTGCACGGAAACATCAAAAAAGGAATAGGCCATTCAAACCCATTGATCCTCCTCCATTCAAGTTCATGGCCGAATATCCGATCAGTGTACTTTTTTTCCACATAGCCTAAACACTCCATAACGCAATTATAAATAGAAAATGTATAATATTAACTGCACTTGTCCCTTTGATCCATTGGTTTTGCACTCCATTCAACATCATCGTGTCTTATCCTCTTTCTCCACACCAGATTCCTGCTCTCTCTCCATAACCTTCATATAGAAAACCTTATGTCTATTCAGTGACTTCGCTTCCACAGGTTTACGCGCTAGATAATCCCAAACCTTCACCAGTTTGTGATTTTAGACCTTAATTATCAACTAAATGCCGAATGGCCTAATTGTACCCAGTATATTGGCAACTTACTTGAGAGCAGGGGAATTATCAGCACTGATTTCAATCTGTCTCTTTCTGTCAGCGTTTTATTTATTTCACTGAGGTCTCCACACTTTTTTCCTATTCCCCATGGAATACATTACCAGAGGAGCCAAACTCTATGTTCCCACAACAAGGCTATCATTCCAGAGATCAGACTCGTCATCCTGTGCTGCAGCCTCTCAATGTTAGATTTGTGCTTTCTTCGGTAAGGAGACGAAAACTGCACACAATACTGCACAATGTTCGAGATGAGGTCTCACGGAGGCCCTATCCAACTGCAGTAAGACATCCTTTTTCTTGCACTCAACCCCCCTTGAATTGAAGGCTATCACATCATTTATCTTCCAAACTGATTTTGTTCCAACAATATTTCTTCCAGTGTCCGGTGTACAAGGAGATCCTGATCCTTTTCAGAGTTGCAGCTCTCCATTTGGTTGGTATATGTACACTGGTCAGCGTACCAATGCCATTCCCAGTATTGCGTTCTGGATGTAGAAATCACTACCTGCTTGCACCTCGGATGCCTGCGCAGAAGTATTCAAAAGAAAGAAGCATCAGTCTCTTTGTACATCAACATTTCTCAACCAATCCTTTTTCAAATGGCATGCTGGTGTTCTATTGCTCCCGCCAAAGTGCATAACGTCACAGCTATCCACGTTTCTCTTCATCTGCTGCGTATTTGCCCTTTCGCTTCACTTGTCCTAATCACCTTGCAGCTTTTTCACATCCACCCCACCCACTCACAATCCTCGTTCCTTGAGCAGACATGGAAAGTTTGCATTTGATTCACTCATCCAGATCTTCGTTGCGCATTGTGAATATCTGGGGCCCAAGCAGAACTGTTTGCGATGCCACATGAGCCTTCCACTCTTAAAGAACATCCATTTATGCAAACTCCTGTTTTCTGTCAGCTCGTGCGTTGTATCACCATATCCATACATGACCCCGTACCTCCTGTGCTTTTACTTGCGCACTCAGCTTAGAACGCCCCCCAAAAATCTAAATTTATTGCCTCTATTGCTTCTCCATAATTTATCTACTAAGTTGTGCCATAGATATGTTTCCCATTTCATAAATGTATGTTGACGTTTGCTGTGCCCATTACTTTCACTTACAATAATCGCTCCAAATTAGTTTATTTACTAATTTCATTCTATTCTCTTTTCATATCAGACTGAGGTTTTCTCCTATTGCTGGGAAGGATTAATTTATGTATTTTACATTGAAGACAGAACTGAAGGAGTTGTTTCATAGTTCGGCTATTTCCATGGTCTTCATTCCGTTTTCAGATTGTAAGGAAGCTGACCCTTTGACTAAAATAAACAGTTAATTTATTTTCACCCAGTCCATGACGCCCATAATCTTTCATCTGAATTATTTACGCACTCAACTTTTTCTGCTCCAAGGGAAATAACCCGAGCTTATCCAGCCTCTCTCCACAGCTGATATTCTCCATCACAGGGAACATTGTAGTAAATCTCCTCTACACCCCCTCCATTGCAATCACGTCCTTCTTGTAATCTGCTTCCCATAACTGAACACATTATTACATCTTGGTCTAACCAAAGTGTTGTATAGCTTTCATAGTCTATGGCTGAATGAAAAAGAAAGGCCATTTCTACGATCCTTTTTAACTCATCTATTATCATGTCCAGTCACATTCAGGGATCTGTGGAGAAGCACCCTCTCATCTTCCTCTTGTGCTGCCTTCAATGAGTCCACCATCGCCCACTTCCAAAGTGCATCACCTCATATTTATCTGCCACTGCCACTGATCTATGCTTCTGACAATTCCATCTATATCTTCCGGTAAGATAAGACCATCCTCCTCACTGGCAACCATCTGTTCAGCTTTTGTATCGAGCACAAACATACTTAGCACACTCCCCCACCATTTCATATTCACATCAGTTATGAATACTCAAATAATAAGGGAGACAGCAATGAGCCCTGTTGAACATGACCGAACACTAGTCTCTCGTCACACAAACAGCCATTGACCACCACCCCCTGTCTCCTGCCAGTAAGTGGGTCCTACCTAGATCCTGGTTATTTTGTTCCACTTGATACACTTGTATAATGTTTGGGGATTCCACCTAGTCTTGTCTGCCAGCAGTTTTCCATGTCAATGCATTAGTCAGTCTCCTCCGAGTGAAACATTTCCTCCTCATTGTAGTTTTAAATGGTGTGTCCCTTATCAGCCTGTTTTTCAAAGTTCTTCCTAACAAAGTGCATCACCTCACACTGCTCTGCATTGATCCTCAGCTGCTAAAAACCAGCCATACACCACCGTGTCACTGCCCTGTATTAGTTCTACACTGTCCTCCACACACTTTACAGTTCTTCCAGGTTACAGTTCTTCCAGGTTTGATGACATCTGCAAGCATTGGGCTTGTCATAGAGTCACAGTCGACAGCAACAACTGAGATAAACACACACTTGCCAATGAGAAACAGAAATACTGACACACACTAGATATACCGACGGAAATATGTAGAGAATAAGTATGCAGCAAAATAAATACTGGCCAAATCCTCACGCCTGCATAGAAGTGTGTGTGCCAGTGAGCTTTTTTGTGTGTCTGTGCTAGTGTCTGTGTATCTGTGCGTGTGCATTTGTCTCTCTGTGTCCATGTTTATTTGTGCGTACCTGTGTGTCTGTATCTGTCTCTGTGTGTATCTCTGTACCTATATTTGTATCTGTATATTTGTATTTGTCAATTTCTGTCTGTGAGTGTATATTTATCTGCGTGTATCTATGTCTAAACCTGTGTCTCTATATCTCTGCATGTCTGTATTTGCCACTGTGTGTCTGTACTTGTCAGTGTCTGTTAGTATGTGCAGCAGATCTGGAGTCTCTGTAGTGTTTAAAGTGAAGCAATACCCCCCTCTGCTGGCCTTCATAGTCTACTGCAGAAAACGGGACGGATTGGGACAATGATCAGGGATTAAGTCTGTGAGGGACAGGGTGAGGTCAGCAGCTCACATCATCACCAACCAAACTGACAGCACCATCACCACACAGATACACATACAACACGCACGCACACACACACACACACACACACACACACACACACACACACACACACACACACACACGGCTTTGAGGCCCCTCAGAGTGGAAAATGATTATGTAGATAAGTGATTGTACGCTCCCTGTAAGGTGGAAATTATTTGTCTTTTGTCATGATGCCTTACAGAAAGTGTGCACATTAACACGTGTTTCCACTGCAGGTGTATCTGAGTAATTCCGACTGAACCATTTTGCAAGAAGATGCGATGAAATTTTTCCACGTACTTTCAATTGTAATGTTTATAATGCACTCTTTCAAATTTGATAAAGAATTGAAATCTCCAAAAACAGACACGATGATGGTGGTAATACCTCAGGAACAATATTGATACTTATCATATGAAACAGTGCTTTGTTTCCAAAGATATTATTTAAAGAACCAAACAGCCATGTAACGTGTCACGGTATTTGAGGTCTTTTCATGAAACAATATGGGGAGGCCAGAAGAGAGTGGCATTGTATACCTCTTATCACAGAAAAGACAGAGAGGAAGATAGAGTTGATTTGACCCCAATTTCAGTGAATTTACGTGAAGAACATCAGAGCTCTAATTGCACAAAGTTGCAGACAGAGATACACATTAATATAGATAAGTATACTGATACACGCAACACATGCACACAAAGTTATGCAAACAGTTATGGACACTTACACGTGAACACAAACACATGCTCATACCCACACACATAGAAAGGCTCAATGGTGCATTTAAGACAGTGGTAGGTATCTTTTTTATTAATAGGAGATCACTGGTCAGTTGAAGAAGGCAGGAGAATAGAGTTCAGAAACAATTCAGCCGTGGCCAAACAGCACTGCAGATTAGATGGGCTGAATGTTCTAATTCTGTTCCAATTTCTTAGGTTCTTGCAAACTTATGGCATCTGGAGTTGTCTTCCGCTACGTTCAGTGGAGGCTGAATTGGATAAGTAATTTATTTTCGAAGATTAATGGAAATGTGGACACGTTTGAGAGGCTGAGTGGTCCATATGCATTCCTATTTGTTGTGATTGCATGTTCTTTTCTTTTTCGTTTCGTGCGATCTGTGCTGCTCGCATTCCTAAACTGTAGTGAAAGACTGGGACACCGAAAACATTCAAGCTCGAGTTCCAGAGAACAAGGGAATCCAAGGATATTGGAAACAGACAGCAAAAGGGTGTTCAGCCATAATCATGTCAACAATAATTATTCTGAATGGTCAGCAGGCTCGAGAGGTTGCTCCTGCTCCTATCTCATCTGTTGTTTTCCACCTGCTAACCCTGAAGCATTTACAGAGGTAGAGAAAGATCCCATTCAGCCAGTCAGAATTGTCACAATGAAATGTGAGGAGAACATACTGTCCCTCTATGGAATTCTGCAGAAATAAAACGAGGTTTTCAGCTCTTTGTGTAAATAAACAGCACAGGACGAGGTCACTCAACATTTCAAGGCTGCTACACAGTATCAGGGTTCGCTAACAGGAAATAGACAGCAAGGAGAAATGTCTATTTTCAGGTTGGAACATTATAAATTGGTGAAGTGCTTCAGACATCAGTGTGAGACCATCAACTTTGAAATTCTATATAAATGATTCGGATAAGGGCACTGATTAGATTGGAGCACAGTTAGCTCAGTCACACAAAATAGTTATTGAATTCGACGAGGAATTTCTGCATCGTGAGACAGACGGGTATGTCAGTGTACAAACATTTAGTAGAAATGACATAATGTGGATTATGGGAGGATTGTGCTTGATGGAAGGATAAAACTGCAGTGAACTACATAAATCAAGAGAGATCACCGAAATGCGTGTAACAGAGGGTAATGTGTGTTCTGTTACACGAATCAAATACAATTAATCCGCAGATGCAGCAAGTGATTTGGAAGCTGATTGCAATGATATTGTTTCATACAAACGTTGTAGGGATAATTATCAGGATGTTTTACTGCATCTGTACATGGCATTGCTCCGATCATATCTGATGCATTGGGTGTAGTTATGATTCGCTAAACTGAAAGAAAATTCAATTGTGTCAGAAGCTTTTCAAATATGTTTCACTTCACTTGTTTCTGAAATAAAGGTATTATATAGTCACAGAATCACACAGTATGGAAACGGACTGTTCAATCCAACTCGTCCATGATGAACTGGCATCCCATTTAGACCCGTGATATCGTCCCATTTATCAGCATTTTGCTCATATCCGCCTGAACCTTTCCTATTCATATGCCCATCCAGATGCCTCTTAACTGTTGCAATTATACCAGGCTCCAACACACCCTCTGGCTGCTCATTCTATACACGCACCACACGCTGGGTATATGAAAAAAGTTACCCCTCATCTCCCCTTTAAATCTTCCCAGTTTATCACTAGTTTCGGACTCCCCCAGCCTCAGAAAATGGCTATTCACTGTAAGCATGCCTGTAATGATCTTATGAGTCTCTGCAAAGTCATAATTTTTCAGGTCTGAGAATAAGGGATGGCCGTATTGCACTGTATAAAATATTAGAGCATATCCGTTGTGCAGCTGATGGATGTTTCCACTTGTATAGGAGACTAAAACTGAAGATTCAATTTTCAGAAAATAATGTATTCGTTTTAACACTGTTATTATAAAGATACGTACTGTACAAAAATGAAATAAAGGTAGCTCAAAATGATAAAACGCTCCTACAGGGAGGGAGTCATACAGTACAAAGACTGGACAAATAGACCTCATATGGCCCAGTTTTGTGCTCAGAATATATTACTGTATATTTCAGCTCAGAGGTGGAGAAAATGCAACCTGCCTGAGAAGCAACAACCTATTGCTCCCTCTATTTCGTTGATCCTCCACACAACAGCATAAGAGAGCTGAAAGCCGGACAGTCATATTTGCCAATCTTGAAGGATTTCTCATTCGGATTCATTTGGAATTTTTCCGTGCCTTAAGCAAAGGGAACTCAGCCAAATACCAGGAGGAAATCCCATTGCCAGTCATCCTTGTCTGGGCAGAATAACGTCAGAGGCAGAATAACATTTAGCAGAATTTCATTTTTGTTTTGTCACAACTTTAATAATTATTTGGACAAAGCTCTTCAATTTGATATATCTGCAGAGATTTTTTTCTTTTCTGATTGTGTTCAGACATGGGAGTGTGGCTACGTGTGTGTCTGTGTATAGGTCTCAACATTTATGGAAAGATAAATACTGATGTGCATTTTTTTATTGAACAATCTTTTTATCACCATTCTTTCCCTCATAGCCTCACTAAGTTTGCTTTGTTAACAAATTAGTTATTTTTGCAAATTAGAATATTTGCCAGACTTGTCCCTAACACTGAATCTAACCCAAGCTGAGACCTTTCAAATGACCATATCAGCCACCTGGTTACATTTAAACTTTGTTATGAGTTGGACTAGTAAAAGGCACAGTGTTCCTCCAACGTCGATCAAAATTCTCAAAGGGCCATTTGAGTAGCTACTTTCTTCCGAAGGATTTTGTTGTGTTGCGTCTTTGCATTTATTCAAAGATTTGTTCATTAGATATTTGACAGCGATGTGTGTCAAGGATGTGAGAACTACAGATGGGAGAGTGCAGTGCAGATTACAACCAGATCAGCTACGATCTTAGTGTCCAGTGGAGCAGGAGCGAAGTGCCTAATGACACACTCCTGCTCCTCAGTCCAGTGTTCATTCAGCCCCTCAAAGGCACGTGAACTATCGGCAATCACATTTCATACGGAGAAAATATGCAATTTCTCACGCTATGATTTTTGAATATAATGAACGTTGCTCCATAACCCTCATGTTTCAGTACAATCACCTCTTATACTCTCACAGTGCCACAGATGAAGCAATCATTTCCTTCACACCCGCCTCATGATACCAGCATTCCAAGGATTAGTCTGGTGTTTCTCCTTTGCATTGTTTCTGTGGCATGGAGTTATTCTTTATAAAGAAGAGGAAATCTGTACAAAGTGCTCCAAATACTGCCTCAAAAGCACTCTAAAATTCCAGGATGATGTATTTACTCATATATTTTAACACGTTTTCAATAAAGCGAAACATACCATTTAGTGTGCTGATTACTTGCTGCCCAGTATGAATTATTTTTGTGTGGCATTACCAAGGGCACCCACGTCCCTTCAGCAACAGCACTTTCCATCATCTCAACTTCTAACAAATATGAAATCAGAAAGATGACATATGTTTGCCTGATTTAAATCAATTTCAGCCTTGAGAACAGCTGGACTCCAAGCATTGACGCGTGATACCCGATGAACAACGAGCTTCAGTACAGGGAAGGACACTTCTCTCTGTCTTCTCCCCATTAGCCAATTCCCAATCCATGTCGCATATTCACCCCTTACACAAGGACTTTATCTTTCTTCACGCAGCTGTGTGCAACAATGTCAAAAGTCTTCTGAAAATTTAAATACATCCCTCCTACTGGTTCCCATTTGATAAAAAAATCACAACCACCATTCTTTAAAAACCCCAGCACGTGTATAAAATATAAGTTCTCATTCCCGAATCTGGGCCGACTCTACAAAACCATATTATTCTCCAATTGTCTAGTTATCACGCTCCTTTCAAAAGCACTAATAGTTTCCTAACAACTGACACCAGTTTAGTTTTCTGCTTTCCCTCTCCGCCATGTTTTTGATATATGTGGTCACAATAACCACTTCCTGGTCTGTAGGATCCTTTCCTTTATTCAGACAGCTTTGTAGAACATTGCCCACCATCGATATTCAGGGATGTGGCTCATAGAACCATATACCCTCTACCCATAATGTCTGTACTAACTGCCGAAAGAGTGATATAGATAGCCCAGTTCTACCACCCTATTTCCCTAGCCCTCTGCTTTCATCACTCATCTGGTGCATTTACTTAACAACTTCCAATACAATGAAATTCTCAAATAGTTCATGTTTATTATAATTATAATTACCGACACTTGCACATTTTTATCGATCACCGTGTTCCCTAATATTTCGGTAAGATTTTCTGTTCCTTCTTCTGTGGAGACAGAACCAACGTATACACTGCACCAGCCAGAGATGGTCTCTGTTTCTTTCTGAATACATCAGATAGGACACCCTGAAACATGATAGGTGTGCTGGACACTCCAGTCCGTGAAATTCCAGAATCAAACCAGTTCACTTCATGGCCCTTGCCAGCACAATCTTCTGTGTGAGACTGCAGATTATGCTGAAGGAGCTGACGCAGCTCTGTGAGAGCTCCATTGTTCAATTAAAGTGTCTTCACACTTTTCCTCTGGAAAAGGTACAACATTGGAACATATTGCTGGAAATCCCAGAGAAGATAATGCAGTGTCCTGCTCTTCTCTTCTTAATGGTTTTCTCTTCTATGCAGCCTCTGTTCCATTTGTTAACCACGTTGCAGGTCCACATACACTGTTAATGCAATGCTCATACTCCAGGTAGAGTGGGGTTACCAGGACCTTGGGTCTCCCTGAATGAATACAGCAACTGTCAAATCAACCCCGAGAAAACCATCACCAAGACCTCCACTGGCTTCTAATTACAGGATGACGTCAAAACCGTGTATACACGGCACGCGCAACCAGTGTTGAAAATGTCTCCCTTCCCTCAGCTGCTTTTCGTGGATGTAAACGTGGATGTTACATCTTTGCACAGTCCGAGTTTCCGCTCTCGACAGAACTAGTTGACAGTGTAATTGCACAATTTTCTGTCCTACAGTCACGATAATAGCAACATCACTAATGCCGGTGGTGATGATTGGGGATGCTGGGGAGGCAATATGCCCTCGGTACGAATTCAAGACTATTCATCAAGAGACGCAAGTAGTGGACCCTGTATTAGAATCCCGTCACATCTGACAGTGAAATTTCAATTCAATAAAACATCTGGAATTTTTAAAAAATCGAATGGAACTATGAAACCATCGTCAATTTTCAGAAAACACACCTGTCTACCTAATGTCCGTCAGGGAAGGAAATCTTCTATCTCCACTTTGTCCGGTCAACCTATGACTACAGATCCATAGAAATCTGGGTGATTCTCAATTGTCCTTTCAAAAGGCCAAGCCACACAGTTACATCAGTTGCTGAGTCCTATCAAAGAAACTGATTGGACTTCCGCAGTCGTAATTTACAGCACATAAGTTGCATGGTTCAGCACCAACACCTTCTCAAGAACGACGAGGAAATGGGAATAAATGCTGGCCCAGCCAGCGATACGCATATGCCATTAATGAATAAGAAAAGATGACCGCACTCTGGGAAGAGAGACCGAGGGGACCTTATTCACTTGAAACAGGGTCTTGGATGCATGCATTCATTGGTATGATACTCATAAATAAGGGAAAAGGTGAAAAATATAATAATCTCATTTGATTTCCATCCCAGCTGATCATTAACAATCCATTTGTTTGTTCCCTTTCGTTCTCTATCTCTTTCCCCACCTGTTCAACTCACTCCTCCTCTTCAAACAGACCTCACTGTCACTAGCAAAATTCACACCATTTCCCAGCTGTTTTCAATCTCGATCTGTGTTCAAAGGAGTCAAAATGCGAACTATTTCTCTCTCAACAGAAATTGCCAAAACTTCTTGGTTTCCCCAGCACTTCCTTTTTTTTCTTTCAGTTTCAGTCCTCCAGCATTTTAGTTTGTTTGATTCAACCTTTAATTTTGTTATTTCATAGGATGTCGGCATCGCTGAAAAGGGCATCATTTGTTGACCATCACTTTGACTGCGATGTCAATCCACAAGGCAGGAGAGAGTCAAACACAGTTGTATGGATCTGAAGGCACTTTTAATCAAGACCCCATAGTAATGTTGGATCTTTTTTTACCAAAAGACGTCAAAGAAACAGATTGGTTTTTACACTAAATGCTGATGGATTTATGGTTGAGATGAATTAAATTTGCATATATTATAATTCTTATTATTTGAATTTAAGTTCTGCAATCAACTGTGGTATGATTTGTAAAAGTGACTTTACTGTAATAACATTAGCCTCTGAATAATCTGTTCAAAGACAGCACTCGACTGACATAATGTTGCTGTTGTGAAAGTCCTTTAGGATTAAGAAAACGTTTGTGGTTGAAATATCTTTAACAGAAACAGTGGCCGGTGGTGATTTGGAACAGTATTCGGAATTTTGCCAAGGCATAGACAGTGGTTCATTCAGCAACAACACTGGCCCAGAGGTGGAGGCTGGGGATATAATTGAACTGGTAGTGGTAATGGAGAGGTTAATGAAACTTAAATCGGTTCACAGCAAAGATAGAATCCCGTGAGGTTATGAACAGTTTAGTTCTAAGATGTGAAGGAGGGTTCTGAAATTCGTGGATAAGGCATGGAGTTTGTGATTGAAACTGAAGACGTTAGTTTCATTCTTTGCCAAATGTAAAAAAAAAAGAAAATTGCATGAAGTTTAATAAGGTTTATGGCAATAATCATGGATAGATTTAGACAGACTTACCAGGTACACCAACAATAGCAAGAATGGGATAGTAACCCGCCTGAATAATGAAAAGTACACCGTGTATCCGAAATGAAAGCGATTCCCAAAACGATGCAAGATACAAAAGACCCTCGGATAAAGTCCTGTCTATTGTCGCAACATTCCTGTCTATTGTTCTCAGATTCTGATCCATGACTGGAACATTCCAATATATTGTTCTGATCCTGATCTCTCCACTCTCTGTCTCTGCAGGTTGCGATCCCTGTTCGAGTCGAAGAGGATGCAATTGCTGCAACAATGGGATAACACATTGAAAGAAGCTCCGCATTAATAGAAGAGGGAAAGCCTCTCGTGACGCAACTAAAATCCACGGAGACTGAGATCACTGAACAAACACATCCAGTTAATCATTTTCAATACAGCACTCTCACTTCACAATAAACACTGAACTGGATTGAATGTTGAAATCACTGGCTGTTGGTTTTATCTGCCATCACCAATTGCTCAATTCAAGTCGGTATTGAGGGAGAATTCTGCAGGTTTCTTTTCTCATGCCAGATGATTCTCCTGTATTGTCCATGGACAATGCTGTAACCATCATTTATTGTCATCCAACACCACCCTGCCCCCACACCCCCGCAATAGGACGCACACAATGCAGGTGTAGTTACACTGTTCATCTCTCCTCCACTAGAACACTGCCAACCAAAAGACTGTCACTGCGCAGAGTTGCCTTAACCACACAGCGGAAGTATGAATTTTTTTCCGGAAATTCCTCTCATTGTTCGAATAAGTTTTTTTTATTTTCAACACACAATGCATTTCAGTGATTGATCTTTAATGAATTCATAAACATCTAATTGCTATTTACTGGCTTTAAAGCAGTAACATTGAGTGATTTCAGTCTAAAGCCAAACGAGATATGTACAATGACCATGTTTTTTAAAACTCATTGGTTAATGAGTGAGACACAGAATGACGTTCGTATTGGCTAGAAGACAGAAAGGAATAGGGTCAGTGTCTGCAGAGACTGGAGGAGATTTCAATGATATTCCCAAGTCACCAGTACGTGGCAATCGCTCTGACAGACAGAATGAAATATAATGCAGAGCAAAGAAACAGATTACACCTGGAAGATGGAATGTCAATCGCCAATGAGCAGGAAAGGATAGTTTTAAATGTAATGTAGGGAAATACGTTGATATATACACTGCTTAAATGCCGGGTGCACAAGTTGATACGATGGTTTATCAGAATTAAAGATAGTCACAGATAACAAAATGTAAAGGAACACAGGGAGATTACAATACAGTAACAGTTGCAATGCAGCTCACTCCAAGCTGGACTGAGTGACCACAATCTTTGCTGTAATTATTCTGTGGTAAGGATTAAAAGATTTCAGAGCTTGAGGGGATAAACTTGTTCAGGAAGGGAAACAGGCTGTGTCATTATCAATAATCTATTCACGAAGCGTTGTTATTTGATATGCAGCTGCCTCGAAAATACATTCTCAAACGAAATCGATTTCCTCAGAACCACACTTTAAAGAGGATATTGTGAAAATGTTTGATTTTGGAACTTTAAGAAGAAACAGATTCCAGTGCAAAACAAGCACACATCAGCTCGAATGGGAACAGTAATGGATAATATTGTGTATTTCTAAATAAATTCAACATTAGGATTTGTCAAGACGAAGAACTTTCCATTTCAATTGTTAGAGGAATGGATAGATGTTTCTGTGGTTGCGAGCGGGTCTCACGGAAGTTATGTAGCATCCCAAATGGCAAAGTCCGGGATGTCTCTGATCGAGTCTAGAAGATTTTGTGGTTCAGCAACCAGAAGTCTTGGCGCACATTGGCGCTAATGACAAAATCAGCAAAAACGATGACGATCCAAAAAATGATTTCAGGGAGTTAGGTTTGGAAGCTGAAAAACAGGACGAGCAGATTAGTAATCTCAGGATTGCTACGGATGCCACGTGCTAGTGGGGCAAAGAAAAGGCAACGAATAGGGAATGATCTGACAGAGAGAGTCGAGCCGATCAAGGACAATGGAGAGAACTTGTGCCTGGAATCTAAAGAGGTAGGGGAAACCCTAAATGGATTTTTTTTGCTCCAAGAGATAAAGGGACCGTGTTGATTGTGAGAGTACCTTGGACCAGGTTAGTAGGGTTGAACAGATTGATATGAAGAAAATTTATGTGTTGAAAATTCTGGGAAGCATCAACATACATCAATCCCAGAGACAGACCAGATATATCAAACGATACCGTAGGAAGGGAGGAATGAGATTTCTGCGCCTCTGGCGATGACGTTTGCGCCTTGAATCTTGATGGGAGCAGTAACAACTGATTGGAGGACGGCGAATGACGTTCCTGCGTTCATGAGAGGGAATAAGGAAATCCTGAGGAATTACAGACAAGTCAGTCTTACGTTTGTTTTAAGCACACACTGGAATAAATTCTGAGATATAGGATTTCTGTGTATTTGGCGAAACATTGTTTGATAAAAGATAACCAGCATGGCTTTGTGAGTGGCAGGTCATGCCTTATTGTGTTTTGAGAAAGTAGGTGAAAGTGAGGACTGCAGATGCTGGAGATTACAGTTAAGATTAGAGTGGTGCTAGAAAAGCACAGCAGGTCAAGCAGCATCCGAGGAAGAGGAAAATCGACGTTTTGGGCATCCCTGATGAAGACCTCGTGCCCGAAATGTCCATTTTCCTCCTCCTCGAAAGATGCCTGACCTGCTGTGCTTTTCAAGCACCTCTCTTACGTTGACTGCTTTGAGATGTGATGAGGCAGGTTGACGAAGGTCAAGAGTGGATGTGGTGTATATGGATTTCAGTAAGGTATTTGATCAGGTTACCTACGGTAGCCTCAATCAGAACGTTAGGAAGTATGGGATACAGGGAAATTTTGCTGTTTGGCTACAGGATTGGCTGGCCAGAAGATGACAGTGAGTGGTAGTGGATGGAAAGTATTCCGCCTGGAGGTTCGTGAGTAGTGGTGCCCCACAGGGATCTGTTCATGGGCGTCTGCTTTTTGCAGTTTTTATAAATTACTTGGATGAAGAAGTCGAAGGGTGTGTAAATGCAAGTGATTCATTTCCGAAGTTAGAATTTGAATGCTGAATGCAGGGTACAAGACTGGATTTTTGGCAGTGTGGAGGAACAGCGGGATCTGGGGATCCACGTGCATAAATCTCTCAAAATTGCCACCCAAGTTGATGGGGTTATTGAGATGACATATTCTGTTTTGGCTTTGCTTAAGAGCGGGATTGAGTTTAAGAGCCTGGAGGTTTTTCCTCCAGCTCTATAAAACTCTGGCTAGGCAACACTTGAAATATTGTGTCTAGTTCTGGTCGTCTCGTAATAGGAAGAATATATATGCTTTGGAGAGGGTGCATAGGAGATTTACCGGGATGTTGCCAGGATTGAAGGGCTTCGATTTGTCGGGGAGACTAGGACCCGTGGCCACAAGCTTCGAATTAGAGGGGGTCAATTTCGAACGAAAATGTGGAGACATTTCTTCAGCGAGAGAGTGGTGGGACTGTGCAATTCATTGTCATGGAGAGCAGTGGAGGGCCGGACTATAAATAAAGAGAGGTTGAGAGAGCTCAGGCTTTACATCATAAGACCATCAGGCCATTAGACATAGGAGTGGATATAAGGCCATTTGGCCCATCAGGCATTGCACCATTAAATCATGGCTGATGAGCAATTCAACTCCACTTACCTGCACTCTCTCCATAGCCCTTTTTCCTTGCGAGATTAAGAATTTACCAATCTCTGTTTTGAAGACATTTAGAGTTCCACCTTCCACTGCCCTCCATGGCAATGAATTCAACAGGCCCACCACTCTCTGGCTGAAGAAATATCTTCACATTTTCTTTCGAAATTTCATTCGAATTCGAAGCTTGTGCCCATGGGTCCTAGTCTCCCCGAACAATGGAAAGAAATTTTCAGCTTCCACACTTCTAAGCCATGCATTACCTTATAAGTTTATATTAGAACTCCGCTCAACCTTGTAAACTCTAATGAACAAAATCCCAGGATCCTCAGCTGTTTATTGTGTGTTAGACCTATTGTTCTAGGGATCATGTCCTTCCTGAGGTGTGAGACCAAAATTGGGCATGGTATTCGAAATGCGACATTACTAGAGATTTTCAAAAAGTCTCAGTAGCACATCACTGCTTTTATATTCCAACACTCTTGAGATAAATCGCATTACATTTGCTTTCTTAACCACGGACTCAACCTGCAAGTCAACCATGAGTGAATCCTGGTCTAGCACTCCCAGATCCCTTTGTACTTTGACTTTATGTATGTTCTCACCGGTTAGAAAATAGTTCATGTCTGTATTCTTTTCTTCGGAAGTGCAAGATCCCACATTTGCTCACGTTGAATTTTATCAGCCATTGCCTGGATCACTCTCCTAAACTCTTTCAATGCTTGTGCAACCACCCCAACTCCTCAGAACCAGCCGCCTGTCCTCCCGACTTTGCATCATCAACGAACGTCGCCAAAATTCCCTCAATCCCTTCATCTAGATCATTAATGTATAAGGTGAACAGCTGCGGCCCCAAAGCTGAATTCTGCGGGTCACCACTTGTCTCTAGCTGCCATTCTGAAAACGAACCTTTTACCCCAACTCTCTGCCTTCTGTCAGACAACCAATCCTCAATCCATTCCAGTAGCTCACCTCGAACACCATGGACTGTCATCCTACTCAGCAGTCTCCCGTGAGGGCCCCTTATCAAAGGCCTTTTAGAAGTCAAGTTAGATAACATCCACTGGGTTTCCCTCGTCTAACCTCCTTGTTACCTCTTTAAAGAATTCCAACATGTTTGCCAGGTAGAACCTGCCCTTACTAAATTCACGATGATTGTTTTAATCCGCTCCTGCCCTTCCAAGAATGTAGAAATCTCATCGTTTACGATGAATTCTCGAATTTTACCCGCAACCAAGTTTAGGCTCATCGGTCAAAAAACTTCTATCTTTTCTCTTCACCCTTTCCTTAACAAGGGGCTTACAAAAGTGATTTTCCCTGACTCCGGTGGTTTTTTTAAAGATCACAAACAATGCCTGTGCTATTTCATCAACCATCTCCCTCAGAACTCCAGAATGTAGCCTATCGCGGTCAGAAGATGTATCAATTTTTAAACCATTCAGCTTTTTTGGCACTATCTCTTTTCTAATGGCTACCATACTCAACTCTGCCCGCTGACACATGTTACTTGTTGGTATATTGCTCCTGTCTTCCACTGTGAAGACTGACACAAAGTATTCATTGAGTTCTTTAGATATTTCCTTATCTCCCATCACTCGCCTTCCTGCTTCACTTTCGAGAAGCCCAATTTCAACTTTTGCCTATCGTTTGTTTCTTATGTATAGAAAGAAAGTTTGACAATCATTTCTAATAATACTTGCTCGCTTACCTTCATATTTGACCACCTCCTTTCTTACTTCTCTCTTTGCCATCCTCTGTTTGTTTTTGCAGACTTCACAATCTTTTGTATTCCCAATGCACCTGTCTAATTTATAGCTGTCTCTTTTACATTGACATTATTCCTGACTTCTATTTTTCAGCCATGGCTGTCTAATTGCCCTCTCCACTCCCCGGGATAATCTTTCTTTTCTTTGGGATGAACCTGTGTACTGTGCCCTAAAGTACATCCAGAAACTCCTGCTCTTTTTGCTTTACTATCTTCCCCACTAGGCTCTGCTTGGAGTCAATTTTCGTGAGTTCCTCTCTCATTCCCGTATAATTACCTTTATTTAACCGTAACAGCATTACATCTGATTTTGCCTTCTCTCTTTCAAACTGCAGACTGAACTCCACCAAGTTATGATCGCTGTCTCCTCAGTGTTATCTAACTTTAAGATCTTTTATAAAGTCTCATTGCATAGCACTAAGTACAGCATAGCCTGCTCGCTTGTGGGCTCCATCACAAGCTGTTCCAAAAAACAGTCCAGTAAGCATTCCCTTTCTTTGAATCCACTGGCAACGTTATTGACCCAGTCAATTTGCATACTGAGGTCCCCCATGATCACCATGACTTTGCCTTTCTGACATGCCCTATCTATTTCCTGGTACATCTTGTGCCCATGGTCCTGACCACTGCTGGGAAATCTGTACATAACTCAAATAATGTTTATTTTAACTTCCTCAACTATACCTACATAGACTCCACTTCATTTCATCATATGTCATTCAGTGTCAAATATTTGATTTTGTTTTTAGCTAACAAGGCAACCCCGTTGCCTCTACCCACCTCACTCTCTTTTCAATGAGTTGTAAATGCTTGGATGTTTACCTGCCAATCCTGATCCTCCTGCTACCGCGCCTCTCTGATTCCTACCACATCATAATCATTCGCGATAATTTGTGCTGTTAATTCATCTACTTTGTTACGAATGCTAAGAAGATTCAGGTAAAGCACATTAATTCCAATTTTCTTATCTCCATGATTTCCATTATCTCGAGTAATATGTCCTAATTAATCCTTCCTTTTCACTTCATTCTTAATCTGCCTTGAAGTTAAACCCTGCACAAAAGCTAACTTGCTGCTTATCTTTCTACTTAATTCCATACTCCCTGTTGGTTGAACTTTCCCTTCCCAACGACTCACAAGTTTAAAGTCCAAGTGATCATTCTATTTATCCTTTTCACGAGAGCACTGTTTCCAGATCGGTTCAGGTGGAGACCGGTACAGATCGCTCCCATTCCAAAACTGATGCCTATGTCCCATGAAATGGAATCCCAATTTCCCACATCAATCTCGTAGCCATGTATTTAATTCCGCAATGTCCTTATCCCTGTGCCAATTATCACGTGGCTCGGGCAGGAATCCAGAGATTATGACACTCGAGGACCTGTTCATCAATTACCTTCCTCGTGCTTGATAGTCCCCTAACAGGTCCTCCTTCCTAGCCTTGCCTATGTTGTTAGTGCCAACGTAGACCAAAACAATTGGATCTTCTCCATCCCGCTCCAATATGCTTTCAAGCCAGTCAGACATTTCCTGCACCCTGGCTCCGGGTAGGCAACACACCATGCGGGACACCCAATCCGTCACTGTGCCCCGAGTTATAGAATCCTCGATAACAACAACTTACCTTTTTGCTCCCCCGCTTGAATGGCCTTCCTCACCATGGTGGCATAGTCAGCTATCTCATCCTGACCAGAACACGTTTCCTCATTCATACAGGGAGCAAAAATCTCATACCTTTTGGACAAGGTCAAGGGTTGAGTCTCCTCCACTCTTCAACTCACAATCCCCCTACCTGCCTCACTTACAGTCACACCTGTTGTTCCTGATCACTAACGGAATATGAATTAATTAATCTACTGGGTGTGACTGCTTCCTGAAACAAAGCATCCAGGTAACATTCCCCCTGCCAGATGTGCCACAGTGTTTGAAGCTCAGATTCCAGCTGATTAATTCTGCTCCGGAGTTCTTTCAGCAACCAACACTTGTTGCAGATGTGGTTACTACCCGTTCATAATGGGATCAGCCAGCTCTCATATTATACAGCGACAGCACATCACCTCTCCAGCCATCTCGACTTATTTAATTAATTTATACAAATTTATGAGTTAAATAATTTGCAGTACTTCTCTGTGGCCTAATCAACGAACCAACTAATCGTAAACTTTAAATCATCACACGATACACAAGAAATATCAAGTGAAACGCCTTACCTCAGCAACACACGAACGTCCTTTCTTTGATGAGAGTAGGAGGGCGAGTGTGAGACACCACACGTGTAGTTTCTTGGGATTCAGCGGCTGCCAACATATATACTCAGCAGTCCTCTGTGCCTCACCGGAGCCTTTCCCTCTGCTGCTTCTTTAAAAGCCTCACTTACAGCAGGCCATTCAAGCGGGGGAGCAAAAAGGCAAGTTGTTATTATCGAGTATTCTTTAACTAGGGGCACAGATGACATCCTTTCAGTAACGGATTGGGTGTCCCGCATGGTGTGTTGCCTACCCGGGGCCAGGGTACAGGAAATGTCTGAATGGCTTGAAAGCATATTGGAATGGATCCTGAAGAAGGGTTCATGCCCGAAACGTCGATTCTCCTGCTTCTTGGATGCTGCTTGACCTGCTGCGCTTTTCCAGCCACACATTTTCAGCTTAGAGAAAATAAACTTTTTCAATGATAGTCATGATAATATGGGGGATTGAGGGTGGGGGTGGGGGAGGATAAAAAATACCAATTTTCTGCATGACACATAGCTCAACGTGGTGGTCCACAGTGAGGAGGAAATTGTAACGTTACAGGATTGTATAAGTCATTGTTCAGATGGCCAAATTAGTTGCCAACGAAATTAAATGCACCCTCAGATTAAATAAGTCAAACTATGAAGGGAAGCTAGATTTCCTCATTTTTTTTGCAGCAGATAAAGTTGAGGGGGGAACCTAACAGAAATATATGAGAGCATGCAGGAAACATGGTTTTGACACAGCGGTTGTTCCCCTGAGTTGAAGGATCAAAAACACGGGGACACACATAAAATGAAAGTCAAGAGGTTGAGAAAGGATCTGTTGAATCTGATTTGGGCCCACAGGGTGATATGCATCAGTAATTCACTGTGTAGGAGGGAGGATGAAGCAGGTGATACGACAAGATTTCTCAAGCAGTTGGATTCGCACTTGGCAGTGGAGACTCAATGGACCAGTTCTCTATTGTGTGATTCTATGTGGTGGCTGCTATGAAAGTTCTGATATCTTCTGAAGCTCTCATCAATGGCATTTGTTGGGATGGCTTCCCAGCTTCAGTGTTGCTGGTAGCGGGCTAAAAAATCTTCATACTCTCTCCTAAAAAAAAGCCTCTGCCTTAATATATGCAATGAACTTTCCCCTATTACTATTAGGGAAGAATGTTCCACAAACACACTCTCCCAGGAGAGGGTTAAAAAAATTACAATTCGCTTGACTGGAATTTCTTCAGTTCTTCAGTTCATTCATCCCTCCTCTCACACAATTTGAAACATTCTTTCAGTAACCAAAAAAGACTGCTCTGAAAATCTTTGGTTTAAACACGTTTACGTGTTGTTCGCCTAAAGTCCAATATGTCCATGGCTAGTATGGTCAAAATTTCTTCCTGAAATAAACGTTCTGATTGTTTCTCTGGAGTGCTTCCAATGTAATTTTGCCCACAGCGTTTTCGATGTGGTCTCATCATTACCCTGTAAAGTGTTGAAATGCCTCCCTACTTCTGAAAGGATTCTTTTTCAAAAAGTTACTGCATTTATATTGGCTCGCTAAAAGCATGATGTGAATGTAAAAGTTTTCTTTATGATCAAGGTGCGCGATTCCTCTCTGCCTCAGTTTGTAATCTCTCCTTTGAAATATCACTCTGCATTTCCATTCAGCTCCCCAATGTGTCTGCACAGATACTTTTCCATGCTACATAAACTAAAAGTTGTCCGTTTATTTGGCCCACGTTAATACTCTTCATGTCTTACTTCTCCACCCTTTTCAACGTTTACATTATTCCATAAAACAATCAGAGTATTTTGCCAAAGATAAATATGGCCAAATCCATTCGAATGTGATCACAATGTAACCTTTTTTATTGCATGCACAAGCTATCAAGTTGTGACAATGCTGCAGTGTTTTGTAGTCGCGTCATCCAGTTCCCAGCCTCAGCTGAAGAAAAACAGTCTTCAAGCTTTTGGAGAATGATCACCTCTCTTTGCTTCTGATCTAAATTGTTATTTACACTTAAGTTATGAAATAGACATCGAGTCAGTGTCACACAGCAGGGAAACAGACCCTTCGGTACAACCAGTCCCTGCCCACCTTAACTCCATGCAAAAGTAGTCCCACTTACCTCCTCATGGTCACATTGCTCGAAGCGTTTCCTATCCATGTACCTATCATAGTGTCTTTTAACGGTTGCTTTGTACCCACATCCGCCACTCCCTCAGGACGTTCATTCCACATGTGAATCAACGTCTATGAACAAACTCGTCTCCCTCATGTCTTTCTTTCAAATGTCTCACCCCGCACTTTAGAAATATGCTCGCTAGTCTTTAAACTCCCTATCCTCAGGGAAAGACGCTTCCTAACAATTCCAACAATACCCTTCATTATATTATGTACATCTATAAGATGACCTCTCAACCTCATGCACTCCAGTGAAAAATGCCCCAGCCTATCCAGCCATTCTTTGTAACTCAAACCTTCCATAACCTGAAACATTCGGATAAATGTCTGTTGAACCATCTCCAGCTTGAAACTATCCTTCCTATAACTGGCTGAGAAGAAATGGACATAGTATTCCAGAAGAGGAATACTAATGCTCTGTGCAACCTCAAAATGACCGCCCAACTCCTGACTACAAAGCACAGAGCAATAAAGGCAAGCATGCTAAACACCGTTTTCCCTATTTTGTGTACACGTGACGCAAACTTCAAAGAATTATGTACCAGCACCCCGAGGTCCCTCTGTTCATCAACATTACCCAGGGCCCTTCGATTGATTGTTTAAATCCTAACCATGCTTGTTTGTCCAAAATGCAATATCTTGCGTTCATCTAGATTAAACTCTATTTGCCATTTTCAGGTCTCTTCATAAAGATCCATTTGCAGTCTTTGAAAACCTACTGTACGGTCCAGGGTGCCACCAATTTGGTATTGTCCGCAAAATTACTAAGCATGCCTTTTGTATTGTCATCGTAATTATTTATATAAATGACAAGCGACAGAGGACTCAAAACCAATCTATGTACCGCTGATCACGGGCGGGAAGTTGTTTGTCCGCCTCCAAAGTTTTACTTCTGATTTCTCCAGTCAAGTAAACATTAAGAGGTAGGAGCAGCAATAGACAATCTCCTGCAATCAACAAGAGCATGGTAACTCTGACTCAAGTATATTCTACACACAGCGATAGTTTTCCCGATCTGGAGATGCCAGTGTTGATCTGGAATGGACAAGGTGGAAGATCAGATGACACCGGTTTACAGACCAGCAGGATTCATTGAAAATACACGCTTTAGGAGCGCTGCTCCTTCGTCAGGTAGCTAGTGTGGCAGGATTATACGATACTGAATTTATACTAAAAGACGGACGTGTCACATTCCTGATGAGATGTATTTTCTTAAAAATCTAGATTGTCGTTAAGTAGTTAATCACTTAGAATGGGAATGCAGTTTCAATTCATTAATATGGTAATCACAGAAAATCCTTAAAATCACTGAGCAGAGATAACTTATGGCTGTATCCGTATCGACAAAACAGATGGCATATCAGCTCAGGCAAAGCATCGAAGATGTGAAGTTAGAATCTGTCTGTATCCCAAACTTGAGTCAAACTAGTCCCATCTACTAAGCAGGAATTAATAAAAGATCACATCTGTTTGCCGACAGATTGGATGCTTGTTGAACACATTAGAATATATCTGAGAATACAAATATACAAATGCAAAATCATCCCATAAACTTGTATGTGTGTATGTGAGTGTGTGCGTGCATGCGTCTGAGGGATAGTGAAAACATGTGTGTCGGGGGGCAGCGGAAGAGAGAGAGGGTGGAGGGAGAAAGAGTGCATGGGAGAGAGAGCGAGTGTGTGTGTTCGCACCTGCACATGCATGTACGCGTGTGCACTCGATAGCAGGTGTGCATGAATATGATGGAATCCCTGTTCATTATCTTGAAAGAGGGTCTGTGTGCGTGTGTTTGCATGAAAGAGTGAGCATGTTTAAGAAAAGCTTTGTGAGAATGTGATCTTGTTTGAGAGTGTGCTTACATGTGTGTATGAGCGCTGTGCATGTTACGACATAGTTGTGAAAACGCTTTGTTAATTAAACCAAACACAGAAAAAAGTGCACCTCTCCTCGTAATCGATGAAAATATGACTGCCAAATTTCCTTATTGAAAGAGACTAACATCAGCTTATTCTTTTACTCTAAAAGTGAACATTAAACAACAGCTATTCACAACTCCATGCTTCTCTTTCTGTTAACTTATTACATGTTTCCAACTCTATAATGTTTCCAATAAAATGCTTACTAAAATTACATAAACATAATTTCAAAACCATCCACAGTCTGTCGTATTCGGCGACTGTCTTTGTCTGTCAGAAAATCTCCCTGGGTTGTCTTCTTTCTTTTTACTGTGATTATGCTTCACAAGAAAAGACACATTTGATAGAGTGCTTCCTAATTTATTGCCTCTGTCTTTAGATGGCATTTGCTCTGTCTGATTTTCAATATGCACATATTTTTTAAATAACCAACATCGGATCGTCTCATTGGTGCGCTGTTGCAAAAACAATAAATTCACACTCGATTGGGTTTTAGTATCCTGGGGCATATTTTATACTGCTTGATTAAATGGGAATTGTTGTCAAAACGGCGAACACTTCGGGTATCCAGTACACAGACAAATGCCTCCTATTTTCAAATTTCCAGTACTCTCTGAGACTGTTATCTGATCATATGACAAAGGTGCTTCTAAGCTCTCATTGCTGAACAGCATTCAGTCGCATTTAAATGTAGAGAACACGTTCAACTTCATAAGAGTTTGTGAATATGTGCCTTTTTGTCACTAAATGTGAGAGATTGCATCGTATGGTGCTGTCACCTGTAATGTGACATGAACTGGTAGAGATCGTCCACATAGGCACTGAACTTGGTTATCAGCCTCTTCCAGGTTGTGTATACATTGTTGTGTATCCCAAAGCCGGCCTTGGAGGCCGTTTACCTAAAGATCTGAGACCGAATGCTCTTGACAGCAGCTAATTCGATTTTGTTCAAAAATCTCACATTCTGTTGGCAGTCAGTCCACGTGGCATTGTATAAATTCTTACTTTGGAAATATAAGAAATTTGATTCAATATTGGCATGAAACAGCCTCTAACATGATCTCTTAAATACATAGTCTGAGCTGATTTGGCATCATTTTTAGATACTGATAAAACCTAAAGTTATCTCGGTGCAATGACATGAAAGAAATTAGAGGAGTTACATATTAATCAATCAAAACCTGCATCCCCATTCTAAGACATAACAGCCATCCAGGTTATATGCATCAGTTATATGACACTCATTCTTTTACAATACATTCTGTGTTCTATGATTCAGCTACTCTGGTTAACTGACGAACGAGCAGCGCCCTGAAAGCAATAATTTCAAATAAACCTTATGGTGTGTGATTTTCAACTTTGTCTTATTCCTCACACACCGAGCAAAACTGAACCTCCTTCATCCACACACCCAGACGCCAGCCGTCCCGCCCATCAAGGGTGACTAAATACCAAAGAACTGCAGATGGGAACAACAGAGGGACGTAGGAACTGGGAGCAGGCGTAGGCAATTTCAACACTTCAACACTGCTCCACCAGATCCGCATCTGTTTCTTTTTTTGCAGGTGTTGATTGATTCTGCCTCCACAGCATTCTGGGATAGTGAATTCCTCAGATTCATAATCCTCTGAGCGAAGAAGTTTCACCTTATTTCAGTTTCGAACCTCTCTTCTCTGACTCTATTCCTATGACCTCTTGTTCTAGACTGTGCAATAAGGGAGAGCATCTTTCCTATGTCCACCTTATCAATCCCCTTCAAGAATTTACACACCTCACACAAATCCCTCCCCCAGTCTCTTTTGAACTCCAGTACAAGGTATGAAACCGCTCTTTGTATGACAGCACTTTCATCCCTGCAATCAAACTGGTGAACCTCCTCTGAACTGCGTCCAGTGTAATGGCATCTTTCCTCAAATATGGAGACAAAAACTGGACGCAGCACTCCAGGTGTGGAACCAAAAGCGAATATAATGGTAACAATACTTCATTACAATTTTGATCCAGTCCTCTGGCCTTCATATCTACTTTATGATGTTATTGCAAAATAAAACCCAGTCACATCCTTCATCGTTGATGCACTTGGAGAGTGCTTCCGATTTAAACCATAATTTGCCAATTTGTGTTTCCGGCCAAAACTTGACAATCTTGACTTACCAATATTGCACCCAACTTTTCAAGTTCTGTCCCAATCACCTACTCATTCAATGTTCATCTGTAAACTCTAACACCTCATGACTGTTTTCATTTCATCTAATTGATTATCGGTTAAGAGTTGCGGTTGATCTGGAGTCCCATATCGGTCAGACCAGGTAAGGATGGCAGTTTCCTTCCATGGAGAACATAAACGAACTAGATAGGTTTTCTGGATAATCACAGAACATAGAACAAACAAGTCCTGGGCCCCCTCCATCGCCAATCCCTTACCACCCGACATCTCGTTGAAGAACTCTTCATCTTTCACCTTGGGATTGCCCAACCCCATGATATCAATGTGGGTCACCAGTTTCCTTATTTCCCTCCCCGCACCTTATCCAAATTCCAATCTGCCAGCTCAGCACCGCCAGCATGACCTGTCCCATTTTCCATCTTCCTTCCCGCCCATCCGATCCACGCGCCCCTCCAATCTATCACCTTTACCTCCACATCCATCCACCTATTGCACTCTCAGCTAATTCCCTCCGCTCCAACGCCCTCCCATTTATCTCACCATCCCTGAGGCTCCCAATTTCATTCCTAATTAAGGGCCTTTGCCAGAAACTACGATTTTCCTTCTCCTCCGATTCTGCCTGATCTGATGTACTCTTCCAAAGTCTCGACTCTAAACAACAGACTCTGCAGTACTCACTTTCACCTCATCATAGGGGGTAGAAAAGTACAGAACAGTACAGGCCCTTCAGTCCTTGATGTTGTGCTTGTCTTTTATCTTACTCTAAGATCAGACTAACCAACATATCCTTCATTGTACTAAATGAAATGTGCCAATCCAAAAGTCGTATAAATGACCTTGGTCTAACTGACACGACTACCGATCATGACAGTGCATTCCACGCACCCATCACTCTCTGTGTAAAGAACATAACTCTGATATCTCCCCTAAACATTCCGACAGTTCCTCCTTAAACTATGCACCCTTGTGATAGATATTTCTGCCAAGGATAAAATTCACTGGATAACCTCTCCATCTACGCCTGTCACCATCTTGTACACCTCGATCACGTCACTTCTCATTCTTCCTCCAATGAAAAAAGCCTTAGTTCCATCAACATTTATTCATAAAATGTACTCTCCAGTCCAGATCAGAGTTTTGCTGGAAAAGCAAAGCAAGTCTGGCAGCATCCGAGGAGCAGGAAAATCGATGTGTCTGGCAAATGCCTTTCATCAGGAATGAGCTCATCGGGAATGCTCATTCTTGATGAATGTTTTTTTTTACCCGAAACGTCGATTTTCCTGCTGCTCGGATGTTGCCTGACCTGCTGTGTTTTTGCAGCACGACTCTAACCTTGACACTAATTTTAAACAATCTACAATCCTCACTTTCACGTATGCTCTCCAGTCCAGGCAGAATGCTAGTAAATCTCCTCTGCACCCTCTCCAAATCTTCCACTTCTGTGGAAGACAGGCGACGAGAACGAACACAATATTCCACGCGTGGTCTGACCAGGAATCTACTGATGATAAACTCGCGGCTCTTAAATTCAATTTCCGTGTTAATGAACGCCAAACCCATACGTCGTCTTCATAAATCTATTAACTTGGGAGGCAAACTTTCGGTAAATATGGATCTGGACCAAATATTCAGCCTCTAACCCTGCATTTGGATTCAGTTTCGAAATTCCAAAGTGAATGATTTTGCACTTTTCCAGTTTAAATTCCATCGGCCACTTATCAGACCAGTTGTGCATCCTGTCAATGACCCTTTTCAACGTACAATTGCCACGACACTATTGCCAATTTCACCAATCTTCGTGTCATGGGAAAACGTAGTAATCAACACTTCCACTTCGTCATCAAATTCATTTGTAAAAAAAATCACAAAGAACAGAAGTACCAGAACAGATCTCTTTGGAAAACGTATAGTCATCAATCTCCAGGCTGAATATTTTCCATCTACTGTCACCCATTCTCTTTTAAGGGCCAGACAATTCTGTATCCAGACAGCCAGATTTCCCTGATTCCCATGCCTCATTGATTTCTGAATTACCTTCCAATGGGAAACCTTATAATACGCGTTGCTAAAATACATGCACACCATACTCACTGCTCCAGCTTCATCAATGTGATTTGTCACATCCTCAAAGAGCTCAAAGAATCTTGGGAGGCATGACTTGCCCTACATAAAGCCACGCTGGCTATCTCTAATCAAACTATGTTCTTCCAAATAATTATAATTCCTGTCTCTCAGCATCCTGTCCAATAATTGGCCCAATGCTGATGGAAGACTCATCGGTGTTTCGTTCTCAAGGTTGTTCTTATCCCTTTCTTGAACAAGTGAATAACATTTGCCACCATCCAGTCGTCTGGCTCTTCTCCAGGTGAGTCAAAGTTAATCGCCAAAGCACTGATATAGGGAACGGTGTAGGAGTTAGAGGATGCTAAAGAGATAGAGACGGGGTGTACGGGCTCGAGGAAGTTACAGAGACAAGGAGAGGTATGGTAGCTGCTCGCGGTTACAGATTTCGGGAGGGATGTAATGACTGGACAAGTTTACAGGTTTAGTGAGGTGATGGAGTCAGTGGGAAGAGAAGGAATGTGTGTAATAACTGCAGAGGGTTACAGAGATAGGGAGGGGATTCAGAGCTAGAAGATGTTTCAGAGCTAGAAGATGTTACAGAGATAGGCAGGGGTGTAGTAGATTGATGGAGTTAAAGTTATAGGGAGGGGTCGGCCCAGGTGGAGATTATACAGATAGGAAGGGGTTTAGTGGCTGAAATCAATTACAGAGAGAGGGCGTGCTGTAGTCCTGGAATAGGCCGCAGAGATTGGGAGGCTGTGTAGTAGCTGGAGAAGATTACAGAGATAAGGAGGTGTGTCGTGGCTGGAGGAGGTTACAGAGATTGGCAGGTTGTGTATTAACTGGAGGAGGTAACAGAGATAGGCAGGTTGTGTATTGACTGGAGGAGGTTACTGACATAGAGAGTGGTGTAGTGCTTGAAAAGGGGACAGAGAGAGGGAGGGTTGTAGTAGCTGAACGAGGTTACAAATATAAGGACGGAGTTTAGTAGTGGATGGCAGTTCCAGAGATAGGGAGAGACGTAGTGATTGAGGAGCTTCCAGAGAGAGGGAGCAGTGTAGTGGTCGAGGCGGTTACAAAGAGGGGGACGGGTCGTGACTGGAGGAGGATACAGTTAGATGGAGGGACGCCACAGCAGGAGGGATTCAGAGACAAGGAGAGGAGTAATAGCTGGAGGGGTTTACAGAGACAGGGAGTTGTGTAGTGGCTGGAGATGTTAAAATCATAGCGAGGGGAATAGTGCTGGATGAGATTACAATGATAGGGAGGGATGTAGTAGCTGGAGGTGGTCACAGAGATACGTAGGGAGTGTTGTGCTTGGAGGAGTTTGTAGAGATAGGGAGGACGTTGTAGCTGGAGGACGTCACAGACATAGGCAGGGCTGTAGGAGTTGGGGAGGTTACAAATAGCGGAGGTGTGAAGTGACTGGATGATGTTACGAGTTAGTCAGGGTTGATGGGCTACGGGAGATTACTGAGTTAAGGAGGGCCATAGAGGCTGGAGGTAATTACAGAGATAGGGAGCGGTGATGTGCCTGGAGGACATTCAAACATTACAGGGGGGGGGCGATATATTGGCTGAGGAGGTTACAGAGGTAGGAGAGTGTAGGAAATGGAGAAATTTATGGATATAGAGCAGGGTGTAGTGCTGGAGGAGGTTACAATGATACGGAGCAGAGTAGGGGCTGGGGGAGGTCAGAGACAGGGGAAGGGTGCATTGATTGGAAGGGATTCACAGAAACAGCGTGGGGTCTCAGGCTAGAAGATGTCACAGAGCGACAGAAGAGTGTAGTAGTTGGAGGAGGTCACAGAGATAGGGAGGAGTCTATAATCGGCATAGGGTTATAGAGGTAGGGAGGGGAGTCAGAGCTTGGAGGATGTTACAGAGATAGGGTGGGATGTTGATCTGCAGGAGGTCACAGAGGTTGAGAGATCTCTAGGGACTGAACGAGGTTACAGAGATAGCGATGTTTATATGAGCTGGGGAGGTGACAGCGATTTTGAAGGGTGTAGTAGCTGGGTATGTTTCTGAAATAGGAAGGGGTGTAGGAGTTAGTCGAGGTTACAGAGATGGGAAAGGGGTGTAGCTGAAGAACGTCACAGAGCTTGGGAGAGATGTAGTATTTGGAGGAGGTCGTGGAGATAGGGATGGTTCTAGGGGCTGGAGAACGTCACAGAGATAAATAGTGGTTGTAGGCGTTGGAAGCGGTTATGCAGATAGGGTGGAGTGTAGGAGCTGAACGAGTTTACAAAGTTACAGAGGGCTGTCGTGGCGAGAGGCGGTAACAGAGCTAAGCAAGAGGTTTAGCAGCTGGAGGACACAACAGAGACAGTGAGAAGTGTAGTGCTAGGGGTGGTTACAAAGATAGGGAGGGGTTTAGGAATTGGAAAAGGTCACAAAGACAGGTAAGGATGTAGTGGCTGGAGGGGTTCACGGAGATAAGAAAAGAGTGTCATGATGGAAGAGGTCAGAAGGGTATGGAAGGACATAGTGGCTGGAGGAGTGGCTGGAGGAGTGTCATGGCTTGACGTGGTTACATAGATAAAGCAGTGTAGTGGTTGGAAGAGATCACGGAAACAGGGAGGGCTGCAGTGCTGGAGGATGTTCCATACAAAGGGAGGGTTTTAGGGTCAGGAGGCGATCACAGAGATATGGAGGGATTGTAGCAGCTGTAGAATGTTGGACAGAAAGGGAGGGCTGCAGGGCTTACTGCAGGTGACAGAGACAGCAGAGGGTGCAGTAGCTGAAGGATGTTGCAGATGTAGGGAGGGGGTGTCGGGTCTGGAGGAGTTTACAGTGGTAGGGAGGCTTGCAGTAGCAGGAGGAGGACAAAGAGATAGGGAAGGCTGTAGTAGCTGGAGAAGTTAACTGAGATAAGGAGGTGTGTAGGGGCTGGAACACATTACTGAGATGACGGGGGGGATGTGTAGTAGGTGGAGGAGGTTACAAGGATAAAGAATGGTGTTGCGTCTGCAATGATTCACGGAGATAGGGAGGTGTGTCTTGCTTGAGGAGGTCACAGCAGTGCGTTACAGAGAAAGGGAGGTGTGCAATAGATGGTGGCGTTACACAGGTAGGGACAGCTTGGGAACTGGAGGAGGTTTACAGACAGTGAGAGGTGTAGTAGCTCTAGGAGGTCACAGAAATGGAGAGAGAGAATCTGACAGTAGAAGAGTTAATAAGAAGGTGCGACAGAGATTGTGTCAGAGAGTAAATCAAAGGGAAAGAGAGAGCGTGAATCAGACAGAAAAAGAGCGAGGGAGAGAGATGGGATTGAGAGAGAAGGAGTCAGTAGGAGAGAGAGAGTGTGTGTGTCAGGGGTTCAGAGTGACAGTGATGGGGTGAGCGCGAGGGAATTATGGCAAGACTGATGGCATTATTGTGACGGTGTCAGGATATCAGAGAATAGTTGAGAATGATAGGTCAGGGTGACCGTGTAAGTATGAAGGCATCAGAGTGAAAGTGATGGAAGGAGTGTGAGGGGTCATCATGACAGTGACCAAGCGAGTGTGAGGTTGTCAGAATGACGGAGAGTGTGTGCGCATGACAGAGTGAGTGTGAGTCAGTCAGTGTGACTGTGTTAAAATGAGTGTGTGGGGTTCAGCGTGACAGTGACAAAGTGAGTGTGCATGGATTATGGTGACAGAGTGTTGGGGCATCAATGTCCTAGAGACTGAGTGTGAGGCTGAATCGTAACCGTCTCAGAGCGAGGGTGAGGGTGTCAGGATGACGGAGTGTGTGTGAGTGAGTCAGTTGTGATGGTGACAGAATGAATGTGAGGGAGTCAGGATGGCTGTGATGTAGTGTGTGTGAGAAGTTCAGGGTGAGATTGACAGTTTTAGTGTGAGGGGTTCAACGTGACAGTGATGGAGTGAGTATGAGGGGGTTAGGATGAGAGTCACAGAGTGTGTGAGGGTGTCAGGGAGATGGTGACAGAGCGAGTGTGAGGCAGTCAGACTGACGGTGATGGCGCAGATATGAGTTGGGTCAGGGTGATGCTGATACAGTGAGGGGGTCAGGATAATAGTAATAGAGTGAATTTCAGACGTCATTGGGGCAGTGACAGAGTGAGTGTGAAACCATTAGGGTGACGGTGATGAAGTGGGTGTGAGGTCATCATGGTAAGGGTGATGATTTGAGTTTGACGGTGTCTGGGTCACAGAAACGGAGTGAGCGTGGGTGGTTAGGGTTTCCAAATGAGTGCGAGGGCTTCAGGGTGATTGTGACAGAGTGAGTGTGAGGGGTCATCATGACAGTGACCGAGCGAGGGTGAGGGTGTCAGTATGATGGCGAGTGTGTGAGTGGGTTATTTGTGACGGTGGCAGAGAGATTGTGAGAGAGTCAGTGTGACTGTGATGGAGTGTACGAAAGGGGGTCAAGTTGACAGTGATGCGGTGATGGTAATGGAGTGGGTGTGATGGGTTCAGCGTGACAGTGATGGAGAACGCATGAGCCGACTAAGGTGAGTGTTACATCGTGAGTGTGAGGACGTCAGGATGACAGAGACGGAGTGAGTGTTTGGCGGTCAGATTGATGGTGACAGGGTGATTGTGCAGGTGTCAGGATGATGGAGTGGATGTAAGTGGGTCGGGGTAGATTGAAGGAGTGAGTGTGAGGAGGTCATAGAACATAGAACATAGAAAAATACAGCGCAATACAGGCCCTTTGGCCCTCGATGTTGCGCCAATCCAAGCCCACCTAACTTACACTAGCCCACAATCTTCCATATGCCCATCCAATGCCCGTTTAAATGCCCATAAAGAGGGAGAGTCCACCACTGCTACTGGCAGGGCATTCCATGAACTCACAACTCGCTGAGTAAAGAATCTACACTTAACATCTGTCCTATACCTACCACCCCATAGTTTAAAACTTTGCCCACTCGTAATAGCTGACTCCATACGTGGAAAAAGGTTCTCATGGTCAACACTATCTGAAGCCCTAATCATCTTGTACACCTCTATCAAGTCACCCCAAACCTTCTTTTCTCCAATGAAAACATCCCCAAGTGCCTTTCCTCATACGATCTTCCTACCATACCAGGCAACATCCTTGTAAACCTCTTCTGCACCCGTTCCAGTGCCTCCACATCCTTCCTATAGTATGGCGACCAAAACTGCACACAATACTCCAGATGCGGCCGCACCAGAGTCTTATACAGGTCAGTGTGACGATGACAGAGGGAAGATGAGGGCGTCAGGCTGATGAAGGGAATGTGAGGGTGCCATGGAGAGAGTGACGGAGTGAGTGTGAGGAGTTCAGAGCGATGATGAAGGAGTGAGTGTAAGGGAGTCAGGGTGACGATGATAGAGACAGTGTGAGGGTGTCAGGGTGAATGTGGCAGTGTGAACGTGAGGGGTTTAGGGCGAGGTGACAGAGTGAGTGCAGGGGGTCAGTCGTGATGGTGATGGAGTGATTTTGGGGAGGTCAGGGGAGTGAGTGTAAGGGGTTGGCGTGGCATTCACTGACTGAGTGTAGGGATCAGGTGTGACAGTGACCGAGTGAGTGTGAGGGGGTCAGTGTGACAGTGACGGAGTAAGAGTAAGAGAGTCAGGGTGACGATAAGAGACATTGTGCGGGGTCAGGGTGATGATGACAGAATGAGAGTGAGGGGCACACGGTGATGGTGATGCAGTAATGTAAGAGGTTCAGGGTGACAATGACGGCATGAATGTTAGGGGTTCAGAGTGACGGTGATGGGGTGAGCGTGAGGGAATTATGGAAAGCTTGACGGAGTGATTGTGACAGTGTCAGGGTAGCAGAGGTAGACCGAGAGTGACAGGTCAGAATGACCGAGTAAGTGTAAGGGCGTCAGAATTTCAGTGACTCGACATTAAAGAAGTGTTGATACCAGCAGTTGGTCAGCCATGATCTTATTCAATAGAACAGCAAACATGACTGTCGGTATTGCCCACTTCTGTTTCTTACATTCTCATATTCTGTTATTGGAAAGTTAATTGTTGTAAGATGTGGATGCTTTGGAGAGGGTTCAGAGGAGGTTTACCAGGATGCTACCTGGACTGGTGGGTTTATCTGATGAGGAGAGGTTGACTGAGCTCGGACTTTTTTCATTGGAGAAAAGGAGGAGAAGAGGGGACCTAATTGACGTATGCAAGATAATGAGAGTCGATAGCTAGAGACTATTTCCCAGGGCAGAAATTATGAACACGAGGTATCATAGTTTTAAGCTGGTTGGAGGAAAGTATAGAGAGGATGTCAGAGGCGGGTTCTTTACACAGAGAGTTGTGAGAGCATGGAATGCTTTGCTAGCAGCAGTTGTGGAGGCAGGGTCATTGGGGACATTTAAGAGACTCCTGGACATGCATATGGTCACAGAAATTTGAAGGTGCATACATGACGATCAGTGGTCAGCACAACATCGTGGGCTGAAGGGCCTGTTCCTTGCTGTACTGTTCAATGTTCTATGTTCTAAATTGCACATAGTGCATAGTGTTAAGGGATATGTAGATTAGGTGTATTAGTTCGGAGTAACTATAGGATAATAGGGTAGGGAAATGGGTCTGGGTGGATTACTCTTGGAGGGAAGTGAGGGGAGGTGTGGGCGCAGTTTTGCATTTCTTGCGGTTGCAGGGGAAGGTGCTGGGAGTGGAGGTTGGGTGGATGGCGGGTGTGGACCTGACGAGGGAGTCGTGGAGGGAGTGGTCTTTCCGGAAGGCTGACAAGGGAGGGGAGGGAAATATATCCTTGGTGGTGGCATCTGTTTGGACGTGACGGAAATGACGAAGGAAGATGAACTGGAGGTTGCTGAGGTGGTAGGTGAGGACCAGTGGGGTTCTGTCCTGGTGGCGATTGGAGGGGCGGACGTCAAGGTCGGAGGAACGGGAAGTGGAGGAGATGCAGTGGAGAGCATCGTCAACCACGTCTGAGGGGAAATTGCGGTCTTTGAAGAAGGAGGCCATCTGGGTTGTTTGGTATTGGAATTGGTCCTCCTGGGAGCAGATTCGGCGGAGGCGAAGGAATTGAGAATATGTGCTGAAATTCAAAACTTTCGCCCACACCTCCCCCCTCACTTACCTCCAAGGCCCCAAGGGATCCTTCCATATCCTTCACAAATTCACCTGCACCTCCACATGCATCATTTACTGTATCCACTGCACTCGATGTGGCCTCCTCTACATTGGGGAGACTGGCCACCTACTTGCAGAACGTTTCAGAGAACACCTCTGGGACACCCGCACCAACCAACCCAACCGCCCTGTGGCTGAACACTTTAACTCCCCCTCCCACTCCACCAAGGACAATGCAAGTCCTTGGCCTCCTCCATCGGCAGACCATGGCAACACGACGCCTGTAGGAAGAGCGTCTCATCTTCCACCTCGGAACCCTCCAACCATAAGGGATGAATGCAGATTTCTCCAGCTTCCTCATTTCCCCTCCTCCTACCTTATCTCAGTCCCAACCCTCGGACTCAGCACCGCCCTCTTGACCTGCAATCTTCTTCCCGACCTCTCCGCCCCCACCCCCTCTCCGGCCTATCACCCTCACCTTAACCTCCTTCCACCTATCGCATTTCCAACGCCCCTCCCCCAAGTCGCTCCTCCCTACCTTTTATCTTAGCCTGCTTGGCACACCCTCCTCTTTCCTGAAGAAGAGCTTATGCCCGAAACGTCGATTCTCCTGTTCCTTTGATGCTGCCTGACCTGCTCCGTTTTTCTAGCAACACATTTTTTTCAGCTCTGATCTCCAGCATCTGCAGTCCTCACTTTCTCCTGGATGTGAGTGTGTCAGGGTAACGGTGATGCAGAGAGTGTGAGGGGGGCATATTGACGGATGAATTCCAGAGGGTCATTTTGGCAGTGACTGAGTATCAGGCGGTTAGGGTGACAGTGATAGAGTGAATGTGAGGGTATCATGACAATGTTGCTGGAGTGAGTTTGACTGAGTCAGGGTCGCAGAAACAGAGTAAGAGTGAGAGGTCAGGGTGACCGAATGCATTCAGGCGTCTGCATAACTGTTTTGGATTGAATGTCAGAGGTCATCGTCCCAGTAACAAACGAGGGTGAGGATGTCAGGATGACGGAAAGTATGAGTGGGTCAGTTGTGATGGTGACAGAGTGAGTGTGAGATAGTCAATGTGGTTGTGATGAAGTGTGTGAGAGAGTGTCAGAGATACACCAACAGAGTCAATGTGAGTGCGTTCAGCGTGACAGTGATGGAGTAAGTGTCAGTTTATCAGGGTGAGAGTGACATAGTGAGTGTAAGGAGGTCAGGGTGATGGAGTGTGTTTCAGGGGTTCAGAGTGAGAGTGAAAGAGCGAGTGTGACGGCGGTCAGGGTGAAAGTGAAGTAGTGTGTGTGAAGTTATCAGAGTGAGTGCAATGGTTCAGAGTGACAGTCATGGTGTAAGTATGAGGGGCCAGGGTGATGGTGGACAGAGTGAGTGTAAGGGAGTCATGGTGACGTTGACAGAGTCAGTGTGAGGGGTTCAGGGTGAGAGTGACGAACTGGGTGGGAGTCTGTGAGGGTAACGTTGACATAGTGAGTATGAGGGGATCATGGTAAAGGTGATGGAGTGAGTGTGACAGTGTAAGTGTAGCAGAGACAGAGTGAAAGTGAGAGGTCAGGGTGGCCGAGTGAGTGTGACTGCTTCAGAGCGATATTGCCAGACTGAGTGTGAGGGGTCATTATCACACTGACAGAGCGAGGCTGACGGTGTCAGGATGATGGAGTGAGTGTGAGTCTGTCAGGGTGACGGTGACGGTGACGGAGTAAGTGTGAGGGGTTCAGCGTGACAGTATGAGTATGAGGGGGTGGGTGTTACAGAGCCAGTGTACGGGCATCAGGATGATGGAGACAGAGTCTGTTTGAGGGGTCAGTGTGACGGTGACAGTGTACGTAAGGGAGTCAGGGTGATGGTGATTGAGTGAGTGTGAGGGGGTCGGCGTGAGAGTGACAGAGTGAGTGTAAGGGGGTCAGGGTGACGCTGACGGATTGAGTGTGAGGGGGCCTGTTTGATGGTGACAGAGGGATTGTGATGGTGTCAGGCTGATGGAGGCAGTGTGCGGGGGGCAGATCCAGAATGATGCAGCCAGTGTGAGGTGCTCATGGTGAAGAGTATAAAGTCGTTGTGAGGGTGGCAGGGTGAGGGTGATCGAGTGAGTGTGAGAAGATCAAGGAGACAGTGACGCAGTGACTGTCAGGGAGTCAGGGTGACGGTGATTGAGTGAGTGTCAGGGAGTCAGGGTGATGATGATCGAGTCAGTGTGAGGAGGTCAGGGTGAAGGTGGCAGAGTGAGTGTGAGGTCGTCAGAGTGACAGTGACGGAATGAGTGTGAAGGGACAGGGGTATGGTACTAGAGTGAGTGTGGGGTGTCAGGATGACGATGATAGTGTCAGTGTGACAGGGTCCAGTGGAATTTGACAGAGTGAGTGTGAGGGGGTCAAGGTGGCAGTGATGGAGTGAGAGTGGTGGGTTAGGCGGTAGCGGTAATGGAGTGAGTGTGGAGAGGTCAGGATGATGAAGATGATGGTGTGAGGGTGAGGGGGTCAGCGTGGTTGCCACTGAGTGAGTGTGTGGGGATTGGTGTGACAAAAATGGTGTTAGTGTGAAGGGTCAGTGTGAGAGTGACAGAATGAGTGTTGGGGGTCAGTGTAATGATGACAGAGTGAGAGCAGGGGGCCGGTTGATCATGACAGAGTAAGTGTGAGGGGGTCAGTGTGACAGCGATGTGTGAATGTCAGAGGTTTGGAATGGCGGTGATGGAGTGAGCATGAGGGGATCATGGTAAAGGTGATGGAGCGAGTATAAAGGTGTTAGGGTAGCAGAGATGGAGTGAGATAAGTGATCAGGGCGGCCAACTGATTGTGAGGGTCTCAGGGTTATCGTGACAGCGACAGAGCGATAGTGAGGGTGTCAGGATGACAGTGTGTGTGTGAGTGGGTCACTTTGACGGTGGTGGACTGAATGTTAGAGAGTCCGTGTAGTTGTGATGTTCTGTGTGTGAGAGAGTCAGGGTGACAGTGACAGAGTGAGTGTGAGGGGTTTAGCGTGACAGTGATCGAGCGAGTATTGGGGGCCAGAGTGAGAGTTACAGAGTGAGTGTGTGGGTGTCGAGGTGATGTTGACAGAGCGAGTGTCAGACTGTCAGGGTGACGGTGACAGAGTGAGTCTGAGTGGGTCAAGTTGACAGTGATGGAGAGTGTGTGAGGGTATCAGGCTGACGGTGGTGGTGTGATTGTGAGGGTTTCAGCGTGACAGTGATGGAGTAAGTATGAGGGGATCCGGGTGACAGTCATGCAGTGAATGTGACGGGGTCAGGTGACATTGAGACAGAGAACAGAGAATGTACGGGGGTCAGGATAACAGTGAAAGGGAATGTAGGGGGGTCAGGGTGACAGAGAAGCAGTGAGTGCGAGGAGTTCAACTTGATGGTGACAGAGTATGTCTAAGTGGGTCAAGGTGACAGTGATGGAGTGTCTGTGAGGCTGTCAGTATGACAATGATGGAGTGAGTGTGAGGTGGTCAGGCTAATGATATCGAGGTGAGTATGAGGGGCTAAGGATGGCAGTGAAGGACAGAATGTAAGAGCATCAGTTGACGATGCAGGACTTAGTGTGCTGGGGTCAGTTTATATTGACGGAGTGATTGCGTAAACGTCCAGGTGAGAGTGATGGAGTGTGAGGATGTTGTTGTGACAGTGACGGTGTAAGTGTGAGGGGTCAGTGTGAAAGTGACTGAGTTCGTGTGGGGCGTTCAGGGTGACGGAGTGAGTGAGAGAGCTTTAGGGTGCCAGTGATGAAGTGAGTGTGGAGGTGTTTAGGGTGACGGTGTGAATGTGAGCAGGTCAGGTTGACTGTGACGCAGTGAGTGTGATGGCCTCAGAGTAATGGTGATAGAATGAGTGTTAGAGGGTAAAGGTGAATGTGACGGAGTAGTTGTGATGGTGTCAGGTATGGTTACCGAGTAGTGTGAGGTGTCATGCTGATGGTGTTGGTGTATGTGTGAGGGATTAGGGGTGACAGAGAGAGTGTGAAGGGTCAAAGTGATGGTGTTGGAGTGAGTGTGGGGAGGTTCAGTGTGATGGTGATGTAGTGAGCCTGTGCAGGTTAGGGTGAAAGTGACGGAGTGAGTATGAGGATGTCAGTGTGACAGAAATTGAGTGTGTGGGTGTCAGGGTGACTGTGACAGAGTGACTGTGGGTGTGGTTTAGGGTGACTGTGAAGGAAGCTGTGTGAGGGGGCCAATGAGAAGGTGACAGAATGAGTCTGAGGGTGTCAGGGTGACTGTGACGGAGTGAGTGTGAATCTGTCAGGTAATGGAGATGAAGTTAGTGTGAGGCGGTCAGGTTCACATTGACGGAGTGAGTGTGAAGGGATCAGTGTGACATTGACGCGTAGAGTGTGAGGGGGTCAGGGTGACAGTGTGAGAGTGAGTGCATGGGAGGGGGACCCATTGTGACAGAGCCGAAGTGACTGTCAGGGCTTCAGAGTTACGGCAATGAGGTGAGGTCAATGGAGTCAAGATAAGGGTGATGGACTGAGTGTGATGGCGTCAGGGTAGCAGAGTTGGAGTGTGAGTGAGAGCTCAGGGCAGCCAAGTGAGTGTGATGGCATCAGGGTTATCGTGAATGACTGAGTATGATGGGTTATCGTGACAGTGACAGAGCGAGGTTGTCAGGATCATGGAGTGCGTGACAGTGGGTCAGTTGTGACATTGGCAGAGTGCATGTTAGGGAGTCAGTGTAGCTGTAATGGTCTGTGTGTGAGACGGTCAGGGTGACAGTGATGGAGTGAGCGTGAGGGGTTCAGTGTGATGGCGACAAAGTGAGTGTGAGGGGTTCAGCGTGACAGTGATGGGGTGAGTATGTGGGGCAGGGTGAAAGTTACAGAGTTAGTGTGTGGGTGTCAGGTTAATGGTGACAGATCGGGTGTGGGGGGTCAGGAGAGAGTGATGGAGTGAGTGTAAGGGGGTCAGAGTGATGGTGACAGAGCGAGTGTGAGGCTGTCAGGGTGACAGTGATGAAGTGAGTGTGACGGGGTCAGTATGATGTTGATGGAGTGAGTACGAGATGGTCAGGCTCATGATAATGAGGTGAGTCTGAGGGGTCAGAGTGGCAGTAAAGGACGGAATGTCAGGGAGTACGTTAACAGAAACAGACTTAGTGAGAGGGGGTCAGGTTCATATTGATGGAGTAAATGTGAAAGCATCAAGGCGAGAGTGATGGAGTGAGTGTTAGGGTGTTGTTCTGACAATGATGGTGTAAGTGTGAGGGGACAGTGTGAAAGTGACGGAGTTTGTGTGAGGTAATCAAGTGACAGGGTGAGTGAGTGCGGGTTAGAATGACAGCGATGAAGTGAGTATGGAGGGGGTCAGGGTGACGGTGTGAATGCGAGCGGGGCAGGTTGACTGTGATGCAGCAAGTCTGAGGGGTTCAGAGTGATGGTGACAGAATGAATGTGAGTGGATCAAGGTGAATGTGATGGAGTCATTGTGGTGGTGTCAGGGTAAGGTAATCGAGTAGTGTGTGGATTCAGGGTGACAGTGTTGGTGTTTGTGTGAGAAGTTAGGTAATGGAGTGAGTGTGAGAGTTCAAGATGGTGATCATGGGCTGATTGTGAGGAGATTCAGGGTGTTGGTGATGGAGTGAGCAGGTGCAAGTCAGGTTGAAAGTGATGGAGTGAGTGTGAGGAAGTCAGTGTGACAGTGATGGAGTGAGTGTGAGTTGGTCAGGGCGGCGGTGACAGAGTGAGTGTGTGTGTGGTTCAAGGTGACTGTGAAGGAGTCTGTGTGAAGGGGCCAGTGCGACAGTGATAGAGTGAGTCTGAGGGGTTCAGGGTGACAGTGATGGAGTGAGTGTGAGTTTGTCAGGCATTGGAGATGGAGCTCGTGTGGGGGGGGTGGTTCAAGTTCACATTGTCGGAGTGAGTGTGAGGTTTCAGCGCGACACTGACGGAATGAGTCTGAGGGGTCAGGGTGTCAGTGACAGAGAAAGTGTAAGGGGGTCAGGGTAATGATGACAGAGTGAGTGTGGGGGTGGGACGGTCTGGGTAACAGTGCTGGAATGAATGTCAGGGCTTCACAGTTGAAGTGACAGGGTGAGGGCAATGGAATCAGGGTGATGCGTGAGAGTGATGGTGCCAGGGTAGCGGAGATGGAGTGAGAGTGACAGGTCAGGGTACCAAGAGAGTGTGAGGTCGTCAGGGTTATCGTGACTGACTGAGTGTGATTGGTTATAGTGACAGTGACAGAGTGAGGATGATGGTGTCAGGATGATGGCATGTGTGTGAGTGAGTCAGTTGTGACGGTGGTGGAGTGAATGTTAGGGAGTCACAGTGGCTATGATGGTGTGTGTGTGAGAGGGTCAAGATGACAGTGACAGATGGAATATGAGGGGTTCTGGGTGACGGTGACGAGTGAGTGAGGGGTTCAGCGTGACAGTGATGGAGTGAGTACGAGGGAGCCAGGGTGAGAGTTACAGAGTGAGTGTGTGGGTGTCAGGGTGATGTTGACAGAGCGAGTCACAGGCCGTCAGGGTGGCGGTGGCAGAATAAGTTTGAATGTGTCAGCATGACAGTGATGGAGTGAGTGCTCGAGGTCAAGCTTGACAGTGATGGAGTGAGTGTGCGGAGGTCAGAATGATGATGACGGAGTGAGTGTGAGGGGGTCGATATGACAATCACAGAGTGAATGTAGGGTGTCAGGCGTGACCGTGACGGTGTGTGGGCCAGCGTGATTATCACGGAGTGAGTGTGATGTGGTCAGGTTGACAGTGAGGGAGTGAGTGTGAGGGAGTCAGGGTGACAGTGATGTAGTGAGTGTAGAGGGCCAGGGTGATGGTGCGAGAGATAATGTAAGTGGGTCAGGGTGACGTGATGTATTGAGTGTGAGGTGGTCAAGTTGACAATGATAGGGACTGTAAGGGGGTGAGGGTGTCAGTGACGGACTAATTGTGAAGAGGTCAGGCGCACAATAACGGGGTGAGTCTGAGGGGATTGAGTGTATGTAAGTGTGTCGGTGTGACACTGATGTACTGTGTATGCGGGCGTCATGGCTGTACCACGCTCTCTTGAACACTGAAACAGCGATAAGGACGGCGGAGAAAGGCTGGACTCACTACACTCTGATCAAAGGAACAGTGGAATCTCCGTTGAGGAAGAAGTCTGGACAGCCGAATCAAAGAACGGCTGAAACTCAGGCGGAAGAGACTTTGAGAAACTGATTGTACAGTGGTGACGCAAGCGCGGGATTATTTCTGTAGGATTGTATATTCATTTTTTTGTGCTTCAGCATGATTTTTAGAATGCTGGGGGTGCTTAGAGTTATGATACTTGCCCTCTTAATATTGGGATTTTGTCAAACATTATTTTCGTATGTGGTATTAACGGTCCCTGAGTCTGATAATGCACAAGTAATAGACGGTGATGTATCCAGCCTAGTAACTTATCCAGAGAAGAGAGTACTGACCAAACTCTTTCTGTTTATCTCACCCAGGGAAGAGCAGACTGACCTCACGTTATCGACGTAGCTCACCCAGGAAAGAGCAGACTGACGCCACTCGGTTAAGGAAACTCACTCAAGGAATTACATAGTGTTCCATTAGATTACTTACAGTGTGGAAACAGGCCCTTCGGCCCAACAAGTACACACCGACCCACCGAAGCGCAACCCATCCAGACCTATTCCCCTACATTTACCTCTTCACCTAACACTACGGACAATTTAGCATGGCCAATTCACCTAATCTGTACATTTTTTGGATTGTGGGAGGAAACCGGAGCACCCGAGGAAACTCACGCAGACACAGGGAGAATGTGCAAACTCCACCCAGAGGCGGGAATTGAACCCGGGTCTCTGGCGCTGTGAGGCGGGTTCAATCCCCGCCTCTGGCGATTGACTTTGTGTGGAGTTTGCACGTTCTTCCCATGTCGGCGTGGGTTTCCTCCGGGTGCTCCGGTTTCCTCCCACATTCCAAAGATGTGCAGGTCAGGTAAATTGGCCACGATAAATTGCCCGTAGTGTTAGGTAAGGGGTAAATGTAGGGGTATGGGTGGGTTGCGCTTCGGCGGGTCGGTGTGGACTTATTGGGCCGAAGGGCCTGTTTCCACACTGTAATGTAATCTAATCTAATCCGGTTTTGTCAATGAAATACACCCAGGGAAAACGAGACTGACCCCAATCTGTCAATGCAACTCACCCAGGGAAGAGCAGACTGATCCCATTCTGTCTGTGTTACTCCACCAGGGAAGAGCAATCTGATCCCACTCTACCATTGTAACTCGCTCAGGGATGAGCAGACTGAATCTAGTCAATGTGACGTATCCAACAAATAGAGTACTGACACATTGTTGCTGTATACCTCACCCAGGGAAGAGCAGACTGTCATGTTTCCATGAAAGTAACATGCTAAGGGAAGAGCAGACTGACTCCAATCTATTGACATAACTCACGCAGGAAAGAGCAGACTGACGCCACTCTGTCAATGAATGGGAGGGGGTGGGGCTGGGGAGAAGGTAGCCAAGAGTACCATAGTTGGATGGAGATGGAGATGCAGGTGCTAGGTCAGAGAGGAGGGTGGAGCGGGCAGGTGGAAGGGAAGATTGGCAGTTAGTACAGATCATGACGTTGGTACTTATCTGAAAGTTTGGAACTGGGGTAGGGTGGGGGAAAGGGAAATAAGGAAGCGTGGTGACGTCCACATTGATGTCCTGGGGTTGAAGTGTTCCAAGGTGGAAGATGAGCTGTTCTTCCTCCAGATGTCGGGTGGTGAGGGAGTGGCAGTGGAGCAGGCGCAGGACCTGCATGTCTTCTGAAGAGTGGAAGGGGGAGTTGAAATGTTGGGCCACGGGCCGGTGGGGTTGATAGGTACGGGTGTCCTGGAGGTGTTCCCTAAAGCGCTTTTCGAGAAGGCGGAACACACTTTGTCAATGTGACTCAAATAGGGAAGAGCAGACTTACCTCACGCTATCAATGTAACTCAGATATGAAATTGAGACTGACGGGACGCTGACCATATAAGTCAACCAGGAAAGAGCAGACTGACCCCACTATTTCTAAGTAACTCACCCGCTGAAAAGCAGAAGAACACCCCTCTGTCAATGTAACTCAAAACGGAAATAGTAGACTGATGCCACTCAGTCAACTTAACTCACCCAAGGAAGAGCAGACTGACACCACCCTGTCAGTGTAACTCACTAAAGGAAAAGCAGACTGATCCGATACCGTCAACGAAACACACCAAGTGATGAGGAGACTGACCCAACTCAGTAAAAGCAACTCATCCAGGGAAGAGCAGACTGAACCAACTCTATCAATGTAACTCTCCCAGCGAAGAGCAGACTGAACCCACACAATCAAAGAAACTTGCCCAGCGAAGAGAATACTGACCACATTCTTTCTGTTTAACTCATCCAGCAAAGACCAGACTGTTACCCCTCTCTCAAGGTAACTCAGCCAGCGAAAAGCAGACTGAACGCGCTCTCTCTGTGTCACTCACACAGGGAAGAGCAGACTGACAACATTCTGTGAATGTAACTCACCCAGTAAAGAGCGAAGTGACCACATTCTTTTAAGGTAACTCAACCAGCGAAGAGCAGACTGAACCCATTCAGTCTAAGTAACTCACCGAGGGAAGAGCAGGAAGACGCACTATGTCAATGTAACTCCCCCAGGAAAGAGCAGATTGAACCCATACTGTCAATTTAATTTATCCAGCGAAGACAGTACTGTAACCAATCTTTCTGTTTAACTCACCCAGGGAAGAGCAGATTGTCATTATTATGTGAACGTAGCTCGCCCAAGGCAGAGCAGACGGACCCCTTTCTGCTAATGTAACTCACCCAGGGAAGCGCAGACGGAGACCACACTGTCAATGTGACTCACCCAGGGACGAGCACACTAACCAGATTCTGGGTTAGTGGTGCTGGAAGTGCACAGCAGTTCAGGCAGCATCCGAGGAGCAGTAAAATCGATGTTTTGGGCAAAAGCCCTTCATCAGGAATACAGGCAGAGAGAGTGAAGGGTGGAGAGATAAGTGAGAGGAGGGTGGGAGTGGGGAGAAAATAGCATCGAGTAGCTACAGGGCAGAGGAAATGACCTGGGAGTTGCAGTGAGAGAGGTACTCCCTGAGATTGTTGTAGAGAGAGGAAGAAAACTTCTTTAAGGCAGGCATTCTTGAACCCTATCAATGCAACACAAACAGGAAATGGCAGACTGACCGCACACTGTCAATGTAACTCACCGAGAAAAGAGCAGACTGACGCCACTCTGTCAATGTTACTCACTCAGGGAAGAGCAGACTGACCCCACACTGAATAACTCACCCCCAGAAAAGCAGACTGACGCCACTCTGTCAATGCAACTTAACCAGGAATTTGAAGACTTACCGCACTCTGTCAATGCAACTCAACCAGAGAAGAGCATTCTGATATCATACTATCAACTAAACTCATCCAGGGAAGAGCAGACTGACCCCACTCAGTCCATGTAACTCACACGGGGAAGAGCCGACTGACGACCCCTGTCAGTGTAATGCAGCCAGGAAAGAGAAAAATGACCCTACGCTATCAATGTAACTCACTCAGAAAAGAGCAGACAGACCCTATTATGTTAATGTACCTCACCCATGGAAGAGAAGACTGACCCCACTCTGTCAATGTGACTTAACCAGACTGACCTCACGTTATCAATGTAGCCCACCAAGGAAAGAGCTGACTGACGCCACTCCGTTATTGAAACTAACTCAGGGAAGAGCACAGTGATCCGATTCTGTCAATGAAACACACCCAGGAAAAACAAGACTAACCCCACTCTGTCTATGTAACTCACCCAGGGAACAGAGTCGTGAAACACTATTTCTGTTTAACTCACCCAGGGAAGAGCAGACTGACACGTCCCTGTGAAAGTAACTCGCCAACGGAAGAGCACGCTAACTCCACTCTGTTAAAGTATCTCATTCCGAAAAGAACAGACTGACCCCATTCTGTTAATTTATCCCAGCCAGGAACAGCAGGCTGAGCTCATGTTATCAATGTAACACAATCAGGAAATTGTAGACTGACCGCACTCGGTCAATGTAACTCACCCAGGAAAGAGTAGACTGTCGCCATTCTCTCAATGTAAGTCATCAACAGAAGAGCAGACTGACTGCACACTGTCAATGTAACGCACCCAGGAAAGAGCGGACTGACGCCACTCATGTCAATGATGAGGAAAATCGACATTTTGGACAAATGCCCTTCATCAGGAATGAAGGCAGGATGCCTCTGGGATGAAGAGGCAAATGGAAGGGTGTGGGGTTAGGGAGAAGGTAGCCTAGAGTACCATAGGTGGATGGAGGTGGGGTGAATGTGGTAGGTCAGAGAGGAGTTTGGAGTGGATAGGTGGGAAGGAAGAATGGCAGGTAGGACAAATCATGAGGTTGGTGCTGAGCTGAAAGTTTGGAACAGGGGTAAGGTGGGGGACGGGGAAATGAGGAAGCTGTTGTAGTGCACATTGGTATCCTGGGGTTGAAGTGTTCCAAGGCGGAAGATGAGCCGTTCTAACTCCAGGCGTTAGGTGGTGAGGGAGTGGCGGTGGAGCAGGCCCAAAACCTGCATTTCCTTGGCAGAGTGGGAGGGGGTGTTGAGATTTTGTGCTACGGGGCGGTAGGGTTGATTGGTGTGGGTGTTCTGGAAATGTTCCCCAAAGCACTCTGAGAAGACAGACCCTACTCTGTTAATGTGACTCAACCAGGGAAGAGCAGACTGACCTCACGCTACCAATGTAAATCAAAATGAAATTGCAGACTGACGGCATTCTGTCAATGTAAGTCAATCTGAGAAGAGTAGGCTGACACCACGCTATCAATGTAACTGAAAAATGAAATTTCAGACTGACGGCACTCTGTCAATGTAAGTCAACCAGTGAAGATCATCTGACACCACGCTATCAATGACACTCGCACAGGAAAGCGCAGACTGACCCCACTCTATCTAAGTAACTCACCCGCTGAAAAGCAGAATAACGCCACTCTGTCAATGTAACTCAACTCGTAATGCACAGGCTGACGCAACTCAGCCAACTTAACTCACCCAGTCCAACACCGGCATTCCAAATCATCACGTCTCTGTCGCTCACACAGGGAAGAGCAGACTGACCATATTCTGTGAATGTAACTCACCGAGAAAAGAGCAGACTGACCCCATTCTGTTAATGTAACTCACCCAGCGAAGAGCAGGCTGAACCCAGTCAGTCTATGTAACTCAACCAGTGAAAAGCAGAAAGACACACTCTGTCAATGTAACTCCCCCAGGAAAGAGCAGACTGAACCCACAGGATCAATGTAATATATCCCGCGAAGACAGTACTGAAACCACTCTTTCTGTTTAACTCACTGAGGGAAGAGTAGATTGTCATGACTATGTGAAAGTAGCTCGCCGAGGGCAGAGCAAACTGACCCAATTCTGTTAATGTAATTCACCCAGAGAAGAGCAGACGGACACCACTCTGTAAATGTGACGCAACTGGGGAAGAGCACACTGACCTCACACCATCAATGTAACTCATCCAGGAAATTGCAGACTGATCGCACTCTATCAATGTATGTCAACCAGGAAGAGCAGACTGACGTCACTCCATCAATGTAACTCTCACAGGGAAGATCAGACTGACATCACACTGTCCAAATATCTCACCCCCTGAAAAGCAGACTGACGCCACTCTGTCAGTGTAACCCAACCAAGAAAGAGCAGACTGACCCCACCTTCTGAGTGTAACTCAGCCAGGAAAAAGAGCAGACTGAACCCACACGGTCAACATCAGTTGTTCACTGAAGAGCAGTCTGACCCCCCTCTGTCAATATAATTCACTCAGGGTAGAGCAAACTGATCGCATTCTGTTTATGTCTCTCAGCCAGTGAAGAGCATACTGACACCACTCTACCAATGTAACTAACACAGGGAAGAGCAGACTGACCCTACTTTGTGAAAGTATCTTGCTCAGGGAAGAACACCCTGACCACCCTCTGTTCATGCTTAGAGAGAATTGTAAGGGATAGGATTTATGAACATCTGGATAGGAATAATGTGATCAGGGATAGTCAGCATGGTTTTGTGAAGGGCAGGTCGTGCCTCACAAACCTTATTGAATTCTTCGAGAAGGTGACTAAGGTGGTGGACGAGGGTAAAGCGGTAGATGTGGTGTATATGGATTTTAGTAAGGCGTTTGATAAGGTTCCCCATGGTAGGCTACTGCAAAAAGTACGGAGGTATGGCATTGAGGGTGAGTTGGAGGTTTGGATTAGGAATTGGCTGGCTGGAAGAAGACAGAGGGTAGTAGTTGATGGCAAAGGTTCATCTTGGAGTGCAGTTACTAGCGGTGTTCCGCAAGGATCTGTTTTGGGACCATTGCTGTTTGTCATTTTTATAAATGACCTGGAGGAGAGGCTAGAAGGTTGGGTGAGCAAGTTTGCGGATGATACGAAAGTCGGTGGAGTTGTTGACAGTGAGGAAGGATGTGTCAGGTTACAGCGGGATATAGATAAGCTGCAGAGCTGGGCAGAAAGGTGGCAAACGGAGTTAAATGTAGCTAAGTGTGAGGTGATTCACTTTGGTAAGAGTAACAAAAAGATGGAGTACTGGGCTAATGGTCAGATACTTGGTAGTGTGGATGAGCAGAGGGATCTTGGTGTCCATGTACACAGATCTTTGAAAGTTGCCACCCAGGTAAATAGTGCGGTGAAGAAGGCATATGGCATACTGGCTTTTATTGATAGAGGAATTGAGTTCCGGAGTCCTGAGGTCATGTTACAGTTGTATAAGACTCTGGTACGGCCGCATCTGGACTATTGCGTGCAGTTTTGGTCGCCATACTATAGGAAGGATGTGGGTGCACTGGAACGGGTGCAGAAGAGGTTTACCAGGATGTTGCCTGGTATGGTAGGAAAGGCTGAGGCACTTGGGGCTGTTTTCATTGGAGAAAAGAAGGTTTAGGGGTGACTTGATAGAGGTGTATAAGATGATTAGGGGTTTAGATAGGGTTGACCATGAGAACCTTTTTCCACGTATGGAGTCAGCTATTACGAGGGGGCACAGCTTTAAATGATGGGGTGGTAGGTATAGGACAGATGTTAGGGGTAGATTCTTTACTCAGCGAGTCGTGAGTTCATGGAATGCCCTGCCAGTAGCAGTAGTGGACTCTCCCTATTTATGGGCATTTAAACGGGCATTGGATAGGCATATGGAGGATAGTGGGCTAGTGTAGGTGAGGTGGGCTTGGATCGGCGCAACATCGAGGGCCAAAGGGCCTGTACTGCGCTGTACTCTTCTATGTTTTATGTTCTATGTAACTCACCCAGGAAAGAGAAAACTGACCCCATTCTGACGACTTACTCCCCCAAGATAGAGCAGACAGACCTCACTCTGTCTATATAAGATCACAACAATCCTCTGAAGCATATCATATCCAGAGACTCTCCACTTCCCGATCTCTGTGACCGAGTACTCTGTGACCATAGCGATTCCAACAAACCTGCAAATCTTTGGAATGTGGCAGCAAACTAGAGCACCCAGGCAGAACCTGGGCGAATTTGCAAACTTCACACGGGCAGTCACCCAAGACTGGAATGGAAACCAAACTCGACAGCAGACATGATTAGAAAATGTCTGAACAGAAACCTAGCAAAAAGAATAACGTCCATGTGTGCTGCAAAGATTTGGAGCATTTGTGACTCAACAAATACGTCCCCTTGCTGTAATTACAGTTTCATCACTGCAAACCTTCTTCAAAGCAAACTGCGCACATGTTTTTTTCAGACTTCCTACTTCCCGCTTTCATGCGCTTTAACCTAATCATATTTCTGACTTTACCAACTATGTCATAACATGTTGGGAACTGAAGAATTAGCTTTGTTTCGTTCTCCACTGATGCTGTCAGGCATAATACGGTATATTTGAGTAAGACTTGCTGCGCTTGTGGGTAGTGTATTCGGGGGATTTCGGCTTTTTTTTCATTTTGGGTCTACTATTTCAGTTTCGTCCTTTCGAGTTAATTGTGAAGATTGTTCTGAAGAAGACTTTTTGAAGTCGAAATGGTAGCTGTGTGTCCAGTCCTAAGACATATGTAGCTTTATTTCTATTCTTTTATAAATTGATCTACTTCTTACCTTTGCAAGTGAAACAGGGTGCATTGCTTTTATTCGATTTCAGGTGCAAAATCAAGAGAAACAAGACGGAGAGAATATCAAAGCACATAAATCACTGAGGTATTAGAGAATTTTTGTAGCACTGATGGACATGAAGGACAGATAAAGATAACGTTTCAAGAACTTTTCGTCTGTGGAAGCGGTATGTGACCTTTCTTCCAATTACACATTTCCTTTCTCCCAGTATATTTTCTTGACTCCCAGAAAGCTTTGAATGTGTTCTGTATTCACTTTGTATCGCCATATCTGACTTCTGGTCGACCAGGGACAACTTGAATTTACGTCTCAATTGAATAAGGTTTTGCTCTTTCTTTCGAGAAGCAAACCTGTGCATAATACCACACTTTTCATGCTGATGGCCAAGAATTTCTAAAGGAATTACAGTTTACGCATCTTGAGCAAGGATGAAATGATCCGCAGGCGAACAGACGTCACCACGCCCCATTTCTACAACGGACCTGAAGCTGACCAATGGCAATGTTTAGGGACAAGAAATGGCTAAATGACTAGTCCTTTGTTAGGTTCAATTTCATACCTATGGTAGTTCTGTTTTGGTGCAGAAATGTGTCAACATTTGGGCGGCACGGTGGCACAGTGGTTAGCACTGCTGCCTCACAGCGCCAGAGACCCGGGTTCAATTCCCGCCTCAGGTGACTAACTGTGTGGAGTTTGCACGTTCTCCCTGTGTCTGCGTGGGTTTCCTCAGGGTGCTCCGGTTTCCTCCCACAGTCCAAAGATGTGCAGGTCAGGTGAATTGGCCATGCTCAATTGTCCATAGTGTTAGGTAAGGGGCAGATGTAGGGGTATGGGTGGGTTGCGCTTCGGCGGGTCGGTGTGGACTTATTGGGCCGAAGGGCCTGTTTCCACACTGTAATGTAATCTAATCTAATCCGGTTTTGTCAATGAAATACACCCAGGGAAAACGAGACTGACCCCAATCTGTCAATGCAACTCACCCAGGGAAGAGCAGACTGATCCCATTCTGTCTGTGTTACTCCACCAGGGAAGAGCAATCTGATCCCACTCTACCATTGTAACTCGCTCAGGGATGAGCAGACTGAATCTAGTCAATGTGACGTATCCAACAAATAGAGTACTGACACATTGTTGCTGTATACCTCACCCAGGGAAGAGCAGACTGTCATGTTTCCATGAAAGTAACATGCTAAGGGAAGAGCAGACTGACTCCAATCTATTGACATAACTCACGCAGGAAAGAGCAGACTGACGCCACTCTGTCAATGAATGGGAGGGGGTGGGGCTGGGGAGAAGGTAGCCAAGAGTACCATAGTTGGATGGAGATGGAGATGCAGGTGCTAGGTCAGAGAGGAGGGTGGAGCGGGCAGGTGGAAGGGAAGATTGGCAGTTAGTACAGATCATGACGTTGGTACTTATCTGAAAGTTTGGAACTGGGGTAGGGTGGGGGAAAGGGAAATAAGGAAGCGTGGTGACGTCCACATTGATGTCCTGGGGTTGAAGTGTTCCAAGGTGGAAGATGAGCTGTTCTTCCTCCAGATGTCGGGTGGTGAGGGAGTGGCAGTGGAGCAGGCGCAGGACCTGCATGTCTTCTGAAGAGTGGAAGGGGGAGTTGAAATGTTGGGCCACGGGCCGGTGGGGTTGATAGGTACGGGTGTCCTGGAGGTGTTCCCTAAAGCGCTTTTCGAGAAGGCGGAACACACTTTGTCAATGTGACTCAAATAGGGAAGAGCAGACTTACCTCACGCTATCAATGTAACTCAGATATGAAATTGAGACTGACGGGACGCTGACCATATAAGTCAACCAGGAAAGAGCAGACTGACCCCACTATTTCTAAGTAACTCACCCGCTGAAAAGCAGAAGAACACCCCTCTGTCAATGTAACTCAAAACGGAAATAGTAGACTGATGCCACTCAGTCAACTTAACTCACCCAAGGAAGAGCAGACTGACACCACCCTGTCAGTGTAACTCACTAAAGGAAAAGCAGACTGATCCGATACCGTCAACGAAACACACCAAGTGATGAGGAGACTGACCCAACTCAGTAAAAGCAACTCATCCAGGGAAGAGCAGACTGAACCAACTCTATCAATGTAACTCTCCCAGCGAAGAGCAGACTGAACCCACACAATCAAAGAAACTTGCCCAGCGAAGAGAATACTGACCACATTCTTTCTGTTTAACTCATCCAGCAAAGACCAGACTGTTACCCCTCTCTCAAGGTAACTCAGCCAGCGAAAAGCAGACTGAACGCGCTCTCTCTGTGTCACTCACACAGGGAAGAGCAGACTGACAACATTCTGTGAATGTAACTCACCCAGTAAAGAGCGAAGTGACCACATTCTTTTAAGGTAACTCAACCAGCGAAGAGCAGACTGAACCCATTCAGTCTAAGTAACTCACCGAGGGAAGAGCAGGAAGACGCACTATGTCAATGTAACTCCCCCAGGAAAGAGCAGATTGAACCCATACTGTCAATTTAATTTATCCAGCGAAGACAGTACTGTAACCAATCTTTCTGTTTAACTCACCCAGGGAAGAGCAGATTGTCATTATTATGTGAACGTAGCTCGCCCAAGGCAGAGCAGACGGACCCCTTTCTGCTAATGTAACTCACCCAGGGAAGCGCAGACGGAGACCACACTGTCAATGTGACTCACCCAGGGACGAGCACACTAACCAGATTCTGGGTTAGTGGTGCTGGAAGTGCACAGCAGTTCAGGCAGCATCCGAGGAGCAGTAAAATCGATGTTTTGGGCAAAAGCCCTTCATCAGGAATACAGGCAGAGAGAGTGAAGGGTGGAGAGATAAGTGAGAGGAGGGTGGGAGTGGGGAGAAAATAGCATCGAGTAGCTACAGGGCAGAGGAAATGACCTGGGAGTTGCAGTGAGAGAGGTACTCCCTGAGATTGTTGTAGAGAGAGGAAGAAAACTTCTTTAAGGCAGGCATTCTTGAACCCTATCAATGCAACACAAACAGGAAATGGCAGACTGACCGCACACTGTCAATGTAACTCACCGAGAAAAGAGCAGACTGACGCCACTCTGTCAATGTTACTCACTCAGGGAAGAGCAGACTGACCCCACACTGAATAACTCACCCCCAGAAAAGCAGACTGACGCCACTCTGTCAATGCAACTTAACCAGGAATTTGAAGACTTACCGCACTCTGTCAATGCAACTCAACCAGAGAAGAGCATTCTGATATCATACTATCAACTAAACTCATCCAGGGAAGAGCAGACTGACCCCACTCAGTCCATGTAACTCACACGGGGAAGAGCCGACTGACGACCCCTGTCAGTGTAATGCAGCCAGGAAAGAGAAAAATGACCCTACGCTATCAATGTAACTCACTCAGAAAAGAGCAGACAGACCCTATTATGTTAATGTACCTCACCCATGGAAGAGAAGACTGACCCCACTCTGTCAATGTGACTTAACCAGACTGACCTCACGTTATCAATGTAGCCCACCAAGGAAAGAGCTGACTGACGCCACTCCGTTATTGAAACTAACTCAGGGAAGAGCACAGTGATCCGATTCTGTCAATGAAACACACCCAGGAAAAACAAGACTAACCCCACTCTGTCTATGTAACTCACCCAGGGAACAGAGTCGTGAAACACTATTTCTGTTTAACTCACCCAGGGAAGAGCAGACTGACACGTCCCTGTGAAAGTAACTCGCCAACGGAAGAGCACGCTAACTCCACTCTGTTAAAGTATCTCATTCCGAAAAGAACAGACTGACCCCATTCTGTTAATTTATCCCAGCCAGGAACAGCAGGCTGAGCTCATGTTATCAATGTAACACAATCAGGAAATTGTAGACTGACCGCACTCGGTCAATGTAACTCACCCAGGAAAGAGTAGACTGTCGCCATTCTCTCAATGTAAGTCATCAACAGAAGAGCAGACTGACTGCACACTGTCAATGTAACGCACCCAGGAAAGAGCGGACTGACGCCACTCATGTCAATGATGAGGAAAATCGACATTTTGGACAAATGCCCTTCATCAGGAATGAAGGCAGGATGCCTCTGGGATGAAGAGGCAAATGGAAGGGTGTGGGGTTAGGGAGAAGGTAGCCTAGAGTACCATAGGTGGATGGAGGTGGGGTGAATGTGGTAGGTCAGAGAGGAGTTTGGAGTGGATAGGTGGGAAGGAAGAATGGCAGGTAGGACAAATCATGAGGTTGGTGCTGAGCTGAAAGTTTGGAACAGGGGTAAGGTGGGGGACGGGGAAATGAGGAAGCTGTTGTAGTGCACATTGGTATCCTGGGGTTGAAGTGTTCCAAGGCGGAAGATGAGCCGTTCTAACTCCAGGCGTTAGGTGGTGAGGGAGTGGCGGTGGAGCAGGCCCAAAACCTGCATTTCCTTGGCAGAGTGGGAGGGGGTGTTGAGATTTTGTGCTACGGGGCGGTAGGGTTGATTGGTGTGGGTGTTCTGGAAATGTTCCCCAAAGCACTCTGAGAAGACAGACCCTACTCTGTTAATGTGACTCAACCAGGGAAGAGCAGACTGACCTCACGCTACCAATGTAAATCAAAATGAAATTGCAGACTGACGGCATTCTGTCAATGTAAGTCAATCTGAGAAGAGTAGGCTGACACCACGCTATCAATGTAACTGAAAAATGAAATTTCAGACTGACGGCACTCTGTCAATGTAAGTCAACCAGTGAAGATCATCTGACACCACGCTATCAATGACACTCGCACAGGAAAGCGCAGACTGACCCCACTCTATCTAAGTAACTCACCCGCTGAAAAGCAGAATAACGCCACTCTGTCAATGTAACTCAACTCGTAATGCACAGGCTGACGCAACTCAGCCAACTTAACTCACCCAGTCCAACACCGGCATTCCAAATCATCACGTCTCTGTCGCTCACACAGGGAAGAGCAGACTGACCATATTCTGTGAATGTAACTCACCGAGAAAAGAGCAGACTGACCCCATTCTGTTAATGTAACTCACCCAGCGAAGAGCAGGCTGAACCCAGTCAGTCTATGTAACTCAACCAGTGAAAAGCAGAAAGACACACTCTGTCAATGTAACTCCCCCAGGAAAGAGCAGACTGAACCCACAGGATCAATGTAATATATCCCGCGAAGACAGTACTGAAACCACTCTTTCTGTTTAACTCACTGAGGGAAGAGTAGATTGTCATGACTATGTGAAAGTAGCTCGCCGAGGGCAGAGCAAACTGACCCAATTCTGTTAATGTAATTCACCCAGAGAAGAGCAGACGGACACCACTCTGTAAATGTGACGCAACTGGGGAAGAGCACACTGACCTCACACCATCAATGTAACTCATCCAGGAAATTGCAGACTGATCGCACTCTATCAATGTATGTCAACCAGGAAGAGCAGACTGACGTCACTCCATCAATGTAACTCTCACAGGGAAGATCAGACTGACATCACACTGTCCAAATATCTCACCCCCTGAAAAGCAGACTGACGCCACTCTGTCAGTGTAACCCAACCAAGAAAGAGCAGACTGACCCCACCTTCTGAGTGTAACTCAGCCAGGAAAAAGAGCAGACTGAACCCACACGGTCAACATCAGTTGTTCACTGAAGAGCAGTCTGACCCCCCTCTGTCAATATAATTCACTCAGGGTAGAGCAAACTGATCGCATTCTGTTTATGTCTCTCAGCCAGTGAAGAGCATACTGACACCGCTCTACCAATGTAACTAACACAGGGAAGAGCAGACTGACCCTACTTTGTGAAAGTATCTTGCTCAGGGAAGAACACCCTGACCACCCTCTGTTCATGCTTAGAGAGAATTGTAAGGGATAGGATTTATGAACATCTGGATAGGAATAATGTGATCAGGGATAGTCAGCATGGTTTTGTGAAGGGCAGGTCGTGCCTCACAAACCTTATTGAATTCTTCGAGAAGGTGACTAAGGTGGTGGACGAGGGTAAAGCGGTAGATGTGGTGTATATGGATTTTAGTAAGGCGTTTGATAAGGTTCCCCATGGTAGGCTACTGCAAAAAGTACGGAGGTATGGCATTGAGGGTGAGTTGGAGGTTTGGATTAGGAATTGGCTGGCTGGAAGAAGACAGAGGGTAGTAGTTGATGGCAAAGGTTCATCTTGGAGTGCAGTTACTAGCGGTGTTCCGCAAGGATCTGTTTTGGGACCATTGCTGTTTGTCATTTTTATAAATGACCTGGAGGAGAGGCTAGAAGGTTGGGTGAGCAAGTTTGCGGATGATACGAAAGTCGGTGGAGTTGTTGACAGTGAGGAAGGATGTGTCAGGTTACAGCGGGATATAGATAAGCTGCAGAGCTGGGCAGAAAGGTGGCAAACGGAGTTAAATGTAGCTAAGTGTGAGGTGATTCACTTTGGTAAGAGTAACAAAAAGATGGAGTACTGGGCTAATGGTCAGATACTTGGTAGTGTGGATGAGCAGAGGGATCTTGGTGTCCATGTACACAGATCTTTGAAAGTTGCCACCCAGGTAAATAGTGCGGTGAAGAAGGCATATGGCATACTGGCTTTTATTGATAGAGGAATTGAGTTCCGGAGTCCTGAGGTCATGTTACAGTTGTATAAGACTCTGGTACGGCCGCATCTGGACTATTGCGTGCAGTTTTGGTCGCCATACTATAGGAAGGATGTGGGTGCACTGGAACGGGTGCAGAAGAGGTTTACCAGGATGTTGCCTGGTATGGTAGGAAAGGCTGAGGCACTTGGGGCTGTTTTCATTGGAGAAAAGAAGGTTTAGGGGTGACTTGATAGAGGTGTATAAGATGATTAGGGGTTTAGATAGGGTTGACCATGAGAACCTTTTTCCACGTATGGAGTCAGCTATTACGAGGGGGCACAGCTTTAAATGATGGGGTGGTAGGTATAGGACAGATGTTAGGGGTAGATTCTTTACTCAGCGAGTCGTGAGTTCATGGAATGCCCTGCCAGTAGCAGTAGTGGACTCTCCCTATTTATGGGCATTTAAACGGGCATTGGATAGGCATATGGAGGATAGTGGGCTAGTGTAGGTGAGGTGGGCTTGGATCGGCGCAACATCGAGGGCCAAAGGGCCTGTACTGCGCTGTACTCTTCTATGTTTTATGTTCTATGTAACTCACCCAGGAAAGAGAAAACTGACCCCATTCTGACGACTTACTCCCCCAAGATAGAGCAGACAGACCTCACTCTGTCTATATAAGATCACAACAATCCTCTGAAGCATATCATATCCAGAGACTCTCCACTTCCCGATCTCTGTGACCGAGTACTCTGTGACCATAGCGATTCCAACAAACCTGCAAATCTTTGGAATGTGGCAGCAAACTAGAGCACCCAGGCAGAACCTGGGCGAATTTGCAAACTTCACACGGGCAGTCACCCAAGACTGGAATGGAAACCAAACTCGACAGCAGACATGATTAGAAAATGTCTGAACAGAAACCTAGCAAAAAGAATAACGTCCATGTGTGCTGCAAAGATTTGGAGCATTTGTGACTCAACAAATACGTCCCCTTGCTGTAATTACAGTTTCATCACTGCAAACCTTCTTCAAAGCAAACTGCGCACATGTTTTTTTCAGACTTCCTACTTCCCGCTTTCATGCGCTTTAACCTAATCATATTTCTGACTTTACCAACTATGTCATAACATGTTGGGAACTGAAGAATTAGCTTTGTTTCGTTCTCCACTGATGCTGTCAGGCATAATACGGTATATTTGAGTAAGACTTGCTGCGCTTGTGGGTAGTGTATTCGGGGGATTTCGGCTTTTTTTTCATTTTGGGTCTACTATTTCAGTTTCGTCCTTTCGAGTTAATTGTGAAGATTGTTCTGAAGAAGACTTTTTGAAGTCGAAATGGTAGCTGTGTGTCCAGTCCTAAGACATATGTAGCTTTATTTCTATTCTTTTATAAATTGATCTACTTCTTACCTTTGCAAGTGAAACAGGGTGCATTGCTTTTATTCGATTTCAGGTGCAAAATCAAGAGAAACAAGACGGAGAGAATATCAAAGCACATAAATCACTGAGGTATTAGAGAATTTTTGTAGCACTGATGGACATGAAGGACAGATAAAGATAACGTTTCAAGAACTTTTCGTCTGTGGAAGCGGTATGTGACCTTTCTTCCAATTACACATTTCCTTTCTCCCAGTATATTTTCTTGACTCCCAGAAAGCTTTGAATGTGTTCTGTATTCACTTTGTATCGCCATATCTGACTTCTGGTCGACCAGGGACAACTTGAATTTACGTCTCAATTGAATAAGGTTTTGCTCTTTCTTTCGAGAAGCAAACCTGTGCATAATACCACACTTTTCATGCTGATGGCCAAGAATTTCTAAAGGAATTACAGTTTACGCATCTTGAGCAAGGATGAAATGATCCGCAGGCGAACAGACGTCACCACGCCCCATTTCTACAACGGACCTGAAGCTGACCAATGGCAATGTTTAGGGACAAGAAATGGCTAAATGACTAGTCCTTTGTTAGGTTCAATTTCATACCTATGGTAGTTCTGTTTTGGTGCAGAAATGTGTCAACATTTGGGCGGCACGGTGGCACAGTGGTTAGCACTGCTGCCTCACAGCGCCAGAGACCCGGGTTCAATTCCCGCCTCAGGTGACTAACTGTGTGGAGTTTGCACGTTCTCCCTGTGTCTGCGTGGGTTTCCTCAGGGTGCTCCGGTTTCCTCCCACAGTCCAAAGATG